>NC_081186.1:70047666-70721468 GCF_029867415.1 Vicia villosa | reverse complement strand
TACAAGTGATTAACTTAAATAATATATTTGGTCAGTAGTATTTTTTTAGGCGTCGCAATGTCTATTGGTTCAATAATATATAATTTAACAAATGGAAGTTTTTGTCTTCAGCTCAACTTGAACCAGCTTGGTCTTTAAAAACCACAAATAATTGTCAATAATTTTGGCATTTTCTTGAATAAATAATAAAAATATAGAAAAATAAATAAATAGGAAGAGTAGGTGATAGAAAACAAGATTATGCTGCCAAGTTTGTCCAGTTTAAGAAGGCCTATAGTAGAGATAGAATCTTTTGATACCCTTTTGAGTTTGATTATAAATCCACAAACACATCACTAGTTTAGAGACAACAAACCATTCATCTTAGAGACATGTCTTCTGCAGCAATAACAGTACTAGCGTTCCTTTTCATCACTTTCTGTTTCACATACTTTTTATTCACATTCTTCTCAAATCCAAAACAGAAAAACATCAACCACAAAAAGCCACCAGGTCCACCAACATTACCAATAATCGGAAACCTTCACATATTAGGCAAACTTCCTCATCAAAAACTTCATTCACTCTCCAAAAAATATGGCCCAATCATGTCCATACAACTTGGTCAAGTACCAGCAGTTGTCATTTCATCTTCAAAAGCAGCAGAACTATTCCTCAAAACTCACGACTTAGTTTTCGCAAGCCGGCCAAAGACTCAAGCATCTGAGATCCTGTCTTACGGTTCCAAAGGGGTGGCTTTTTCTGAGTATGGTCCTTATTATCGTAGTGTAAGGAAACTTTGCACTTTGAAACTTCTTAGTCCTTCCAAAGTTGAGATGTTTGCTCCTATTAGAAAAGAGAAGTTAAGTGTTATGGTTAAATCATTGGAGAAAGCTGCTTTGGTGGGTGAGGTTGTGAATGTTAGTAAGGTTGTAGAGAATGTTATAGAGGATATTGTGTATAAGATGGTGTTGGGTAGGAGTAAGTATGAACAATTTGACTTGAAGGGGTTGGTTCAACAAGTAGGAATTTTGCTTGGAGCTTTTAATCTTGTTGATTATGTTCCTTGGCTTGGCAAACTTGATATTCAGGTATGTATAAGAAAAGAAAGATTGAGTATTTACTTTATTTTATTTTTGAGTAACCAAAATATTGTGATTGTGTTATTTTAGTTGATATTGAGAAGTGACATAAACCCCAAATCTCAATACTTGAAATTAAGGTTTTAAATACCAATACACTTTCAAAATCAAAGTCACCTCTTCTCTACTTCATCTGCATTAAATATTTCATGATTTCAGACTGTAGGCTACAGTCTGTAGCATGTGATTTACTTATATTGCACAAAGCATATTGTATAGTAATCTTTCCATTTTTTATTATAAGTAAATATTAAATTTTTTTAAAAGTTTATTGAATAATTGATATGAATTTTACATATAAAAATATAATGAGAATGAGATTTTTTTTATAAATAATATCATGTCATGGCCATACCAACATTTTGTTGCGGCCTATGTTGCTATATAACATCTTTATTTAAAAAAATTTGAAATCGTTTGTTCTGTTTCGGAATCAGAAATAAATTTTTTAGTTTCGTTCGGGGATCAGAAATGAGTACGGTTGATTAACTGGTGGTCTTGAATGTGGCTCCGATCTCCTTTACGGTGGCGTGGGGTGGACCTGTATTAATTAGCACTTCAACGCTTAAGTTAGTTCAACATTTAAGATGAATATCGTAAAAATGGAGATTAGAGATTATACCATGCTCTTTGCATGTTAATTATTTTGATACTTTGCTTCGAGTAAAGAGGATTTAAGATGGATCGTGTCTTTGGTCAGTCCATAACAGTTGCCCCCAAGGTTTTGTCGGGCACTGAAGGAGCCGGGGAAAACGTTAAGTATCATATTGATCGGTCTCCATGTTGTGTTTTGATGTGGAATAAAATTGACGTGCTTTGGATCAGTTTTGAAAAAAAGTAATGGGGAACATGCACATTTAATGCAGTTCCATTACGTGCGGTGACATGATCAGTTAGGGTATGGTGCAATTTACAGAGTCCTTGAGGGAAAACGAGTTGGTGTGTATCCATGAGTGAAAATCTAGTAGTTGATCTTGTGGTTTCCTTCCATAGTTGGTCTTTATCTTTCAGTAGAAAAACATTTATGCTCCTCCTTCTTTGAGATTGTTACTAGAAATGATTCAGTGTTTCACTTAAAGCTTTCACCTTTTTTCCATTCCTCCTGATTCATTAATACTATATAACTAGGTACCTTCTTAATTTAAATGTATCTTTGGCATTTCTCATTTTCTAGTCAAGATTAGCAATAACACGATTGATTTAGTCAGCGATTCATAAATTTAAACTTCACCTGCTTCTATGTTGAGGGCTTCCCCAGATATTCACCTCCCTTCTATTAGTAGCGATCATATAGGGCCATGAATTATATCCATATATACATGACGATTCGGGGTCATGAAGGCTATCTGATAATTCTTGCAGAAAGAAACTTTTTCTTCTAGATCGTTAGACGCCCTTATATTGAATATTGGCGGAAGAAAAAATAGCGCTAAGGTCCCAATACCACTTCGTGTATTGGTAGAAGAGGAGATACGAGCCAATTTGAATAGGAGGGAATATGCTAAAGATTATATTCAGCTTCATCTACGGACTGATGGCTGTGAGCCTGGTGACGCTGATGTGTTGGCTCATTTAAATTTTTCAAACCAACCATATATATGCACTTGAGTATGACTGGTTGGATGCAAAAGTAGCATGCAGTTCCTCCGTTCTGAGCACTAAGGCCGCCCTAATTAATGCTGACATTGTGATCGGAGATCCTTTGGAATATTTAATCCTTCCAATGTTAGGGTAGAAAAGGATATGAAGTTCTTTTGATGAGTGCATGGTCCCGTTCATGAACGCATGTTTACAAGAATAGGACTTCAGTTTTCCTTTTTCCAAATTTGAGGTAGTCGTCTTACAACATTTAAAAGTTGCTCCTTCCCTGCATCATTCGGGGAATGGTCATACATTAGCTAATTTTTTATCTTTTCCATCCGAGGTGTAATTCCCTGGACAAATTTTGTAATTAGGGGCTTACATAATTTCTTCTAGTCAACCATTGGTTCGACCTCTTTACTCTGAACTCAAGTGACTTCCAGGGACGTTTTTTATTGGTGAGGCCCCCTCACCCTCACAGCTCATTCTATTTTTTGCTATCTCCCTACCAATTATCCTTGCTTCTGTCGGATTTCATATTTAAAGTATTGGTTCAAGCTTCATTTTAACCGAACTGTTTACTCATATTGCACCAAACAGAGTTCTCTTTCTTGAATCGAGGTGACGATGAAGGAGGAGATGCAATACGGGTTTCAAGGTCTAGTCTACAAAGATGAGTTCAACCCTAGTGAGGTGCCTTCTGGCGATGTAAGGAAAAGACGAATTGATACTCATGCTATCTTGAGTGTAGTTGGCCAAAAGGAGTGAAGGAAAATTTTAGGAGAGGGAAAATTCTCTGGGCAAATTCTGGCATTATTGTGTTTTGCAGATGGTATGTATAGAATAAGCAAGTTGAACATGTTCTATATCCTTGCAGATGCACAAGGTATTTAGGTTGTGGTGAACACTAGGACTTCTGCCTCTGCCCCCACTCTTTAGATGACTAATGTTCATGTCCCGATCCCTTTTCCTACCCTAATTATGAAGGCTTCTGCTCTCAAAGTGGATCATCTTTTGGAGGTTATGTAGCACCCCAGGCCAACAAGGGAAGGCAGTGGTTGTCAGTGCACGAGGCATGACAATGAGACACTCTCGAGGCCGAAGAGGGCGAGGAGTTGTTGCCGAATTCACATTGAACTGAGAAGGATCCTGAGGTTGTGCAGGTATAAGACATCATGGATGAAGGAATACTTATAAGGTTTTATTGGTACTACATATACCAACAAGATGCATCCTCTTTTTTTGTAGTCTAACAGATAAGAACTCCACAGTAAAGCGTGCTTGACTTGGAGTAGTATTTGGATGGGACCTTATAGGAAGTTTCCTAGAATGCGTGTGAGTGAGGACAAAACAAGCTGAAATGATCTGTGTTGGTTTGAAGGGTCATTCAGTAATCGTGAAAACAGATTGTGGCGTCACAGGTTGCACTTACTTTGATAGTGGAGGAACCAACCTTGCCTCCAACTTTGACAAAGAGGGTTTGTGAGGAGGAACAATAGACTCCTCGGGTTGAGTGTTCTCCAAAATAGACTCAAGTCAGTGAGGACAATGCTTCCGATGAGGTAACCCCCTTAATGAAAATATCATATGTCTTTTCATCCTAGCTTCCCTGTAATCTTAAGAAGGCGGCCACTGTTGTTTTGAAGTTGAATTTTTCCTTCGTCCAGAATATCCCTAAAGGGGATACGATGGAACTGGCTTCTCAGCTTGCACACAACATGTTCAAAGTTGGTTACATTTTTTCTCTTGACTCTACTAGAGGAGGTGATGTCTTGGCGCCACATTCGACATTATTAATCTGTTCCAGAACCAAAAATGGATGCTCTATTTTGTTTGTAAACCAAAAAAAGGATACAATGGATAACTGGTGGTCTTGAACGGTGGCTCCGGTCTCCTTTACGGTGGTGCATGGTGGACCTTCATGGTTAGAATTTAATGCCGAAGTTAGTTCAAGATTCAAAATGAGTATAGTGAAAATGGAGATCAGAGATTGTACTTTGCTCTTGACATGTGAACTATTTTTATGCTTTGGACCGAGTAGAGTGGATTTAAGATAGATTGGACCTTTGACTGGTCAAAAAAAATCCTAAATAGGAGAAAATTAGACAAAAAATATTTATTTTATAATTTAATCAAGTCTAAAATATTTCCCCATTCACTTAACTATTTCTTTTATCAATTTTACCCATAATTTACATGTATGAATATTTTAAGTTCATTAAAAATATTCATTTTGTAATTGATTTTATTTATTTAACTTATTGTCAGGGATTGACACGAGCTTGCAAAAAAGTCAGTAGAGCAGTTGATGATGCACTAGAGGTGATAATAACAGAACATGAACAAGTTACTAATGTAGACAAAATTCGGTGCGAAGATTTTATAGACATACTTCTTTCAATTGTATACCAAACTATTGATCAGGAGAGTGAATTAAATAATGTCATTGATCGGTCTAACATCAAGGCTATTTTACTCGACATGTTATTGGCAACAATTGATACATCTTCTATTTCAACTGAGTGGACTATATCTGAACTTGTCAGGCATCCAAGAGTCATGAAAATCTTGCAAAATGAAATACAAAATGAAGTGGGAAATAAGAGAATGGTTGAAGAGAAGGATTTGAGAAATTTTAATTATTTAGATATGGTGATTGATGAAGCCATGAGACTTCATCCAGTTGGGCCCTTACTAATCCCCCGTGAATCTAGAGAGAGTATAACAATTGATGATTATTTTATAAAAGAAAAGACACGAGTTATGATAAATGCATGGGCAATAGGAAGAGATCCTAATGTTTGGTCCAAAAATGTTGAAGAGTTCTATCCTGAGAGATTCATTGATAAGAAAATGAATTATCAAGGACAAGAGTTTGAATCAATACCATTTGGTTCTGGCCGTAGGCGTTGTCCTGGGATTCAATTGGGATTAACCACTATTAAACTTGTTACAGCACAGTTGATTCATTGTTTTAATTGGGAACTTCCATATAATATGAGTCCTTCTAATTTGAATATGGAGGAGAAATTTGGACTCTCTGTGCCAAGAGCTCAAAATTTATACGCAATACCGAAATATCGTTTGGTTGATGTCGAGCTTGATTAAGTCTCAGAATAAATTGTATTTGTATTCAAGAAAATTACTACCAATAAAGATGCAATATTATAAGTCTGATGCTAGCATAAAATAAGTTAATGAAGATTGGTTATTTTCAATGTGTTAATGACCAACGTTCAATGGAAAGAACTTATCAGTTAAATCCCTCGTCTTGTGTTTTTACTCAAAGACTTTGTTTCATTTATATACTACTATTAACAATCTAATATACATTTATAAAAATTAAAGTACCTGAAAAATCACAATTGATCTTCTTACTAAAAGTTATAACTTTAATAATTTAAAGGTTAAAATTGTCTAATTACACCTTGTTGCAATTATATGCATTTGGTATTAAATGATGCTTATGTGTCATTTTTACATTTTTTCTTCCTCATTT
Source organism: Vicia villosa (assembly GCF_029867415.1). Lineage (NCBI taxonomy): Eukaryota > Viridiplantae > Streptophyta > Magnoliopsida > Fabales > Fabaceae > Vicia > Vicia villosa. The sequence continues at coordinate 70,715,267 of NC_081186.1, read as the reverse complement.
TATATTATTTTAATCACTGATAATTAAAGGTTAAACTGTCTATTAAACTTCATTTTCTATTACAATTTGCACTATTAAATCCATTATCATTATTATATTATTATGACCATACCCATACGTTTAACCTGCTGTTATTCCAATAATCACTAATCCTTTTTTCAATCAATTATTAAATTGGTGCTCTGCTTAATGCATCAGAAACTTAATATTTACAATTAAAGTTGTAAAAGTTTTCAATTTTCAATTTCACTGTCCTCCCATTTATAATCTCTTTATATAAAGGATGAGAATTGCAATGAATATCAACCGATTGCTAACTTCGAATTAGCAAATTTGTAATCATTTTCCTTCTCCTTGGTTGATTATCATTCTAGAAAATTTGTTTTCTTCTTCCTTCATCTGAGCTGAAATATTCTGGATGTGTATTTGTTTGTGTGTTTTAGTTCTCCATGCGCCGCTGTGTGCCACCTTATGATTTTTCTTGCTTAGACGTGGTTTTGATTTGTTATGAAAATTGGAAGAGGAACTCATGTTGTTGCTTGCATATATATCTCTACTGTGGATTATAGGTTCTTATTTAGTTCTGGGTCTTTTCAACCCAAGTACTCTATTCTCATATTAGCTCTTTTGTGATAACTTTTTCTGGGTTTTATAATACCATTCTTTGCCGATTTCTTCTGGGTTTTATGATAGCTTTTTCTAGATTTTGTGCTGCCGTTCTTGGCCGATTTCATTTTTAGGGATGTTGAGTTCTGTTTTTTTGTTTATTTCTCTATTTTTTTCTTTTTTAAATAAAACATCAAATTTAACTAACTAACCTTTCTTTATGTTTTATCTAGGTTGCAGAAACTCCTCAGGAAACTGCTGAAGAGGCTAAAACATATGCTCGATACAAATACCCAATCATGACAAAAACTCAAGGTAATTCCAGGCTTTGTGTAGTTGAAGGAGAATTTACGGATTCTCAGATTGTTGTGATGTTTGGTGAGAGTGTCATGGGAAAGACAACATTCATTTGTATGCTGGTATGCTTTTAGTCTTATTTATTTCTTTATGAAACTGCAATATTGCATAATTTTACCATATCTATTCACCTTTTCCTTTTGTTCATGCAGTTTTTTTGAAACCCGACCTTATAGAAAGTGGATCTTAGGTGGAGATGCCTGAGTCCAATGTTTCATACAAACCTCAGAAAATTAGTCCTAAGTTCCAATCAACTGTTAGACACCTGTTACATCAAAAAAATTGTGATGCATATATGTCATATCCCAAAATTTGCCCATCATATTTTGACTCACATGACTTTCATTTGCTCAAAACTATGCAAGGATTGGGCACACTTACCTATCTCCTAAGCAACAAGCCTCTAACTAGGGTTTTCTTCTCTCTTCAGGTAAAATCAGGTTCTGATACTTCAAGTGGACTTCATGACTTCTCATATACCTCAAAGAGTCCTTACATCAAGTTGCAAGCTATGATTCACAAGATTGTTTTGTCAAGTGCTCAAATGATCAATAGTCGACTAGTTTGACCTAAAAGTCAACTATGGTCAAACCACAGTCAAAAATCCTGATTTTTGGTCAACATTAACATTTTGATGTTGCATTCATCATTTGATCAAGGGTTGATCATGAGTCATCAAGGAAAGCTAACAAATCAACAAAACCTAAAGTTGCTAAATTAGGGTTTTTGGAAGAAAGTCAACCCAACTTTGACTGATCATATCTCTCTCATACTTTATCAGAAATTCTCCAACCAAAGCTTATTCTAGAGGAAATTCAATTCTCTACAACTTTGATGTTGGGCCCAAAGTCAAGAAATGCGTCATTTGAAAGATATGAACCAAAACATTACAGATCTTTCTAGAAGCTCGCAAAAAGCTATTTTTTGTCAGGAGCCATATCATCAAGATAAAATCCTCAAATTCAAAAAAGGTTCCAAAATGGCTTATAAAGGACATCTTGAGCTTTCCAAATCTTTTCTAAACACACACTACACTTCCTTTCAAACAAATCAAACAATTCAAAAAGTGAGCTAAGCAATTAAGAACCCATGGATACAAAGGGTGCTTACACCTTCCCTTTGTATAACCTACCCCCAAACTCAAAATCTTTCAAAGGTCTTTCCTTTTCTTTTTGTCTTTCCATTTTTTTGTTTGTTTATGCTTTAGCAAATAAAAGGATAAGTAGGAAAGAAATTTCAAGAAAGAAACAAATTTCAAGTCATTAACATGAATGTGGAGTGTTTGAATTGTAATTACTAATTATATGATATATGACTTGAAATATAGTTTGATTGAGTTATGGAATGTTTGTGTCATTACTAATTTTTCATTTTAACTAATTTTTTCTCCTTTTTCTTGAAAATTTTGTTATAAGTCTTAATCGCCAAATGTTTTGCAGGATTATTCGTTATTTCTACCAAATCAGAGTTAGTTGGGAAATAAATAGTGAAGTGCATTGGTTTATCCATGGATAAGATCCATGCCTTTGTTGTAGTGTTATCCGTTAGAACACGCTTTAGTATGGAAGAAGATATTGCTCTGCGTGACTTGAAGACATTTTTTGGAAGCAAAATTGTTGACTACATGATTTTGGTCTTTCCGAAATTACCAATGGTGATGTTTTGAAAAATGAAGGATGCAAGCTGGAAGATTATTTAGGTTCTGAATGTCCAAAATATTTAAAGGTTTGTATTAGTATTATAATCTTTGGGGTGAAGTTGCTTCTATGAGATGCTTTTCTAAAAATATTATTGAGGTTATAACTTATTTATTGGTAAATTTATTGATGCATTTTATTGATGTGAAAATTTTAAACAACAATGTTATGAAGTATATTGAGAAAAGTACTAAATTTATCTGGATTTGTTTTTCTCCTGTATTTGTTATAAACTTTCATGTTATATCCTGTTAGAAAACTAAATTATCTATAAAAAAAAGTTATTCTACAAGCCATGCCATGTTTGTATGCTAATAAAAATTTTAATAGGAAGTTCTTTAGTTGAATCTAGTTCAACAATTTATATATAAAGAAGCCATGCCATGTTTGTTATCTATTAAAAAATTGCCCCAAATCTTAGGCCTACATTTTCTTTTAATCTAACGGTTTTAATTGATAATTTATATTCTTAAATGAGCAAAAATAATTATACCAATAAAATCGACGTCGTATAAATTCCAATCTTATAAATTTTATTTTATATATTATATTTTAAAAAATATAAATTTAAAATGTCAAATATATAAAAAGAATAGATTTCAAAAAATGACTTTTAAGTCCGTGAAGCAAACAAGTTGAACCTAACGAGTTGAACTGAGTTGTTTGTGAACTTCTAACGTGTCGAGTTTAAGCTGGAAAAAAGTTCAAACCGATATTTGAGTTGAACTAATTCTTAACGAGTCAAGTGGAGCTGAGGTGAGTTCGAATCGACTCATTTTTAGCCCTAATTAGTGATAGTGTGAAGTCTTGCAGTATTTGTCAAACTAAAAAGGAACAAGGTTTCAATGGAAAACTAATGAAGAGTGGAGTAAGCAAGGTGAAGACGAACGTCAGACCAGTATATATACATCTCGGTGTACTCTCTCTTACACTTTTGAATTTAATTCTTCGTAGGATATTGCATGCTAAGATTTAGCGTAGTTTATCGTTTATTCAAATGGTAGCGATTTATTATGTAAGGTTAGATTTTGTTGAAATTGGTGCCTAATTGAGTTGTATTGGTGATCAAATTTTGAAAAATTATTGAGGTTAGAATACAAATAAAATAAATTTAAAGCAGTTAAATTTACAGTATCTTAATTATTTTTAATTAATTTGATTTAAAAATTTAATAAATATTTTTTATTTATTAAAATTGAAATAAAAATGAATAACAATCTCTTTAATAAGAATAACCCATTAACTAATAAAGTTGAATATAAAAATATCATACTTTGTAATGTTGTTTTTTTAATATTTATTAAACTAAAATTCTTTTAAAAGGGTTAAATAAGTTGTTGGCTATTATATATATTGATTTTTAGTCCTTATAAAAAAATATATTCACTTTTAATTTTAATAAAATTACTTTTGCACGCAATTTTAGTCTCTCTATATGGACTAAAACTGCGTGCAAAAATAATTTTATAGAGACACTAAAAATCAATATTTTTTTAATATGAACTAAAAGTCAAAAGTAATAATTTTAGAGAGAATAGCACAATCAAAATCATAGTACTAATATTAATGTTAACCATAAATTAATATTTTTATAGATGAAAGATTAGGAATAGCACAATCAAAATCATAGTAACACGGCCATCATTTACAAAACTCAAACTAAATAAAATGTGCCTTTAATTTCTATAACGCTGATAAACCTTGCATTTAATCAAAAACCAAAAATATATTAATCAATAATTTCTTTAAAAAATATTAATTTTCCAAAAATATCATTAGCGTATTAATAGGTCTAATGTTGAATATATATATATATATATATATATATATATATATATATATATATATATATATATATATATATATATATATATATATATATATATCATATTTTTTTCTCATGTTGAATAGAATAACTTTTATTTGGAATACCTTCTAATGCTAATTTTGCAAGCAAAGTCGAAATGGTTTTTTTGGTATGTCATATTGTCTTTCCGATAATTATTTCAGCACAATCCACATCTAAAAAAACAAATTGAAAGTTTTAATCACCATCAATAACGTAATGACTTGACTTACCGTAGATATCTACTTTATACCTTTTATATAAAACAAATATTGTGATTAAAGGGTTAAATATAACGAGCAAAATATTAGATACAACTCTAGTAAAAAGATTTAAATTGTAAATGACAAACAACATTATTTAATCAACATTCATGTTAATGTATGTTAATGTAACAAAATAAATGTGGTAAAAAGTCAGAAATATAAATCTTTAGAATCCTTGATCATTGCAGGTGTGAGAAGATATTAATGAAATTTCATACTGCTTTATCCATTAAAAGCATCTCCATATGCTAAATTCTTTTACTATTGATTACGTTCCATACATCAATGATTCGAATCGCGTTTCTTTGGTGTCGTTAATGTTCTTGATGCAATCAAATTTTCTACTCATTTTCATTGCAACAAAAATAAATTTATCAAACAAAAATCGTTTATTATCAAATAATTAACATCAAGAAACATGAAAAAGCACAGACTTTTAATGTTAAGTGAATAAGATGAACTTTTTTAAAACAATTTTTGAATAATTATATAAGATCCCATTTAGCACAATGCAGTGACCAAAAAAACCTAAAGGTAAAGACATGTAATATTTACAGAAGACGAAGAAGAAATCCCATTTTTTGGCAAAACGCTGAAGACGGAGAAGGAGCAAACAAACAATCAAAACATCAATAAGAACCTAGAGATGGAAGGAATCTGTTTTCGGAGATGAGGGTGGAAGATGGAACGAAAGAAAACTGAATGAGAACACACATGACTTTAGATGGTTGCTTAAATTAATAAATGGAATAATCTAGTTTCAATGAAAGAATATAATAGGAATGACAAAAGTCGCACTTATTTTTCCAATGCTTTATTTGTTTCAATTGAGGAAACACGTTGGAAGTAGAATAAGGTTTGTTTCAATTTATTTGTTTCAATTGAGAAAAGTAGAAGTAGAATGAGAAACGTTTTGCAGGTTTTCAATGAAGTTTCAAAACAAAAATACAGCTACATATTACTTCATGATTGGTTTTACAGTCAAAATTAACTGTAAGTTTAATAAATGGTAAGAAATAATTAACAGTTTGTAATGACAAGGGATATGGAAAATGTGAAAACAATTAATATTGGGTGTAAATATTAACTCTAATCTACTTTTAATATAATAAAGAAATATACTATCAAAATTACTTAAATATAATCACAACTTATAGTGTTTTTGATACTTATATATAGTGAAACAATAAATATTGGATAGGAATATTAACCCTAATCTACTTTTAATATAATAAAGTAATATATTATCAAAATTACCTAAGTATCTGGTATCAACAATATTCGTTAATTTATTGGAAAACAACTTATAAACTATTCAAATTTGTCATTACTTACCAAACGATATCTTGGTATTGCGTACAGGTGGTGAGCTCTAGGTATAGTGAGTCCAAATTTCTCTTCCATATTCAAATTTGAAGGAGTAATATTACGTGGAAGTTCCCAATTAAAACAATGTATCAATTGAGCTATAACCAATTTTACTGTAATCAAGCCCAAATGAATCCCAGGACAACGTCTCCGACTAGAACCGAATGGTATACACTCAAACTCTTGTCCATGAAAGTTCATTTTCTTGTCAATAAATCTTTCAGGATAAAATTCATCTGCATTTTGTGACCAAACATCATGATCCCTTCCTATTGCCCATGCATTTACAATAACGCGCGTCTTTTTCTCGATAAAATAACCATCAATTGTTATATTCTCTCTACATTCACGAGGAAGTAATAAAGGTCCTACCGGATAAAGTCTTAATATCTCATCAACCACCATATCTAAGTAATTTAACTTCTTCAAATCATTCTCTTCAATCATCCTCATATGTCCTACTTCATTTTGTATCTCATCTTGAAGTTTTTTCATCACTCTTGGATTCCTTAAAAGTTCAGATAACGCCCACTCAATTACGGTAGCTGATGTATCAATTCCAGCCACAATCAAGTCTAGTAATATTGCCTTGATGTGAGTACGATTGATAACATTATTTTGTCCATTTTCTAAATCTTTAGTTTGATGCATAGTTGAAAGAAGCATGTCTACAAAATCTTCTTCATGATGAGGTTTGTCTACATTAGTAGCTTGTTCATGGTCTGATATTATCACCTCCAACACTCCATCAAGTTCTTTACTTGTTTTCTTGCAAGCTCGTGTAATTCCCTTTTGTTTTGAAGAGAAATGTTAGTAAATTATAAGCAAAATGTTAAATTAATTAACAACCATGTAAGCCAGTGAAACTAGAAAACACACTTGAGATATATTGATTTAAATCTCTAAAATATAACCACATAAAAACAAATTAAAATTTCAAACTAAAATATATTATAAAGAGTCCTATCAAATCAGCGAGTTTGAACCAGCGACATCTCACTTATTCATCTCTTATTCTTCAATAAGGAGAGAAAAGTTTTATAAACATACATACCTGAAGATCAAAATGGCCCAACCAAGTAACATAATCAGCTAGATTAAAAGCTCCAAATAAAATCATTGTTTGCTTAACAATTCTCTTCAAGTCAAACCGTTGATACTTACTCCTACCCAATATCATCTTATACACAATATCTTCAATCAAAGTCTCTACAACATCACTAACATTCACAACCTCACCCACCAAAGCAGCTTTCTCTAAAGATTTAACCACAACATCCAACTCATCTTTTCTAATAGGAGCAAACATCTCAACTTTAGAAGCACTAAGAAGTTTCAAAGCGCATAGTTTTCTTACACTTCGCCAATAAGGACCATACTCAGAAAAAGACAGCCCTACAGAACCGTAAGAGAAGATCTTAGATGCTTGAATCTTTGGTCGGCTCGCGAAAACTATGTCGTGTGTTTTGAGAAATAATTCTGCTGTTTTTGAAGATGAAATGACAACAGTTGGGACTTGACCGAGTTGTAAGGACATGATCGGACCATATTTTTTGGAGAGTGTTTGAAGTGTTCGATGTGGAAGTTTGCCTAACAAGTGAAGGTTTCCGATTATAGGTAGTGTTGGTGGCCCAGGTGGCTTCTTATGGTTTAAGGTATTTTGTTTTGGATGCAAGAAAAATTTGAATAAAAGGAACGTGAAAGTGAAGAGAATGAAAGAAAGTATTGTTGCAGAAGACATGTTTGCAAATGAATGGTTTTGGTTTGAGTGAAGTAACAAGGTTGATATAAACTAGTGGATTGGTACAATTATTGAGATATTTATTGACAGAGCAGTACTACACCACACCATATGAGTGGTTCTGTGGTTGTGCTGCCTTTGTTATGTTGTCAACAAGTACAACGATTAACACGTGAACTTCATCACTTCCTTGATAATTCTGTAATCTTTATCAAATACGGAGTACAATTTTATTGTTGATTCCACTAGAAAATCACATCACTTCCATTCCATATTCATCATTTTAGAGAAACCGATAAAAAGAAAAGATTTTTTATAATATGTAAATGAAGAGTAGTTACAACTATAAGATAAAGATGATTATCCTAAAATATGTACATGAAACTGGGGGAGAGAACAGCTCTCCTATTTGCTGTTCTCTCCCCCGTAGTAGATCGTTTGATCAAACTGGGTAAACAAATATTCGTCTTTTTTTTCATCTTATTCTGTTATATTATATGTGTACGAATTATTATTGATGTAGACCATTTATGTTGGTTGCTACTTTTCTTTGACTCACAAATTGATATTGAATTTTATCGTAATTAACAACAAGATTCACAACAGTATACATGTCATTTAACTTTTTATGGACTCCAATTGTCTTCAAAATTTAAAAGGGAGACTTTATATATCAACGAGTGATAATCTAATCCATTACAAAAAAAAGTTGTATGCAGCAACATGATATTTATGTCACAACGTGAAAAATCTTGTCATAACATTTTATTGGCGATATATATATATATATATATATATATATATATATATATATATATATATATATATATATATACGCCGCAGTAGAGCGTGTAGCAACTATGTAACGACATGATTTTCACTTCATAATTTTGCCACGTGAAATTCACGTCGCAATAATTTGCAGAATAACACTTAGGGGACATAGCAAGTGACAGTGTGTTGCGACATGATTTTCACATGGAAAATTTGTGAAGTGAAAATCACGTCGCAAAATTTAAAAGGAGTTGCGGCGTGATATTCACGTGGCAAACTTGTGAAATGAATATCACGTCACAAACTTATTTTTTTTTAAGTGAAAAACTAAAAATAATTAACATTGTTTTCATTTTATTTTTAATAAATATAATATACAAAATTAATTGATAAAAAATTTTAAATAATAAAAATTTTAAATAATAATTTTATAATATATTAAAAAGGTTTAATTAATATCTTACAAAAATTAAAATTTAAAATTAAAATAAAAGTAAAATAAATTCTATGGGTCGGAAAACTCGTCAATAAGATCATCGTGATTCTCCTCATCCATTGGTTCTTGGCCATCAACTCCTTCATTTCCACCAAACGCTTGATTACCGCTCCTTTGGAATTTCATAAATGCCGCATTTGCTCCTCCAAATCAGATTGCCTCTTCGCATTGTTACTCTCTATTTAGGTCTTTAGCGCCGCCAGTTGTATTACTATTTCTAGCATTTCAGGTGTTGACTGTGGTGGATGTGATGTTTCTTCCTCATCTCTAACTCTTTCAAAAAGAGTTCTATCCCCACTTCTCAAACTCCTGACCATATTTCCAGCACCAAAAAAACACCCATTTTGTCCCTTTTCCATTTACTAAACTCTAAATATAAAAATCCACACGTGGATTAAGCGGCTCTGAACCTCTTGGAGTATATTGAGGATTTTCAACCAAAAATTGTGCGAGCAGTGTTTGATAATCCTCCTACACATATACAATAAAAAAATTAAGTTAAATATAGTTTAAACAACTTAGTTATATACAAGAATTAAATTAAATTAAATTAAATAATGAATGAAATATTAACACGTTATTTTCACGCCACAATATCTCAGTTGCCACGTGAAAATCACGCCACAAAGTTGGCATTAAATAAAAAATATATATAAAAAATTTAAATAAAATAACTTACCAAAACTTTTTTGGTACGTTCGTCAACAAAATCCCGATTTTTTTATCCGAGTCTTTTTAACCAGTTCCGTCATTAGTGGTTGTCTTCCCAATCTCTTAGTCTAAATAATAAAATCAACTTTAATTAAAAATATATAATAAATCAAAATATAACTTAAAAAACTAGTAATAATTACCATGCGTCGAGCATGTTCGAAAGTACTTATACTTCCAAGTGCTTTAAAGCTACCCCTTTTTCAGATGCCTTAACTGAATTAAAATTTGAGTATGGTATGTCTCTTAGGTGCCAAAACTGATAGATAAATTGAACCAATACAGATATGAAAATAAATACTCTTAATAGCAGGAGCAAAAAACCTTTATTACAAGCTCAAACTAGTAAATAGAAAATAGAAGAAAATCAAGTCTTTGATTTAACACAAAGCAATATCAAGTATTTGATTGAACATGGAGTAACACCAAGTCTTATATCAGTCGTTATAAGATAATTTGATGCAAAAGAACATGTTCAGCGTGCAAATGAATGGCACGCATATTTTGTGAACATCTATAAACTTCAAACTCAATCATAAACAAAAGGGAAAATCATAAATAATGGTGTATTTATAAAAGGAGTTGTAGAGGATGGTCAAGACGACTTCTATGACGTTGTTACACACATTTAAGTAAACAATTACATGGACTTAGAAAATAAAGATTTTTTTATTGTAACTAGTAGGATTCATCTACCAGAGGGACAAAATAGATAAAATAAATATAACACTATTGACATTCAAAAGATCATAAGGCACAAAGAGTATGATCCTTTGATAATGATGCATAGTGTTAGGTAATTTCATTAAGTACCTTATCCTTCAAAGCATCTATGCAAACAAGGATGGTGTGTTTTAATCAAGTTTAATAACTCATATTAAAACTGACGATCTAAGAGGAGATGCAGCTTACCAAGATGATGAAAATTTACTAATTAATGATGTGATTGAAATTGAATAGTTTAAAACTTGGTGTGATATTGTTGTTGAGGATCTGCAAGTTAATCTTATTATCTCGTTTTCAACAAATATTATGGATGAGCAGCATGAAGATTTTGGGTCTAAAAAAATATATCATGTCGTATGAAGATGATGAAGATTACGGGGATACATAGTTTGAATAGGTCTCTATTGTAATATTACTTAATGTTATTTTGTTCCCTTTGTGTATTACATTGCTACAATTTATATATTTTAGTATTTGTGTAGATATATTAATTATTGGCTAAATACCTTTTTTGGTCCCGTATCTATACCTCGAGCTCCATTTTGGTCCTCTTCCTTTTAAAAGTTCCAAGTACGTTAGTCCTTTCCGTTAGATCTGTTAGTCAAAGTCACACTTGGCATACATTTGGTGTTGATGTGGTTGTTCTCACCTAGACTTGAACCATGGACACTTTGGTTGCTAGGCAAGTCACTATACCACTATGCTATTTCACAGTTTGTTATTTAATTTGCAAATGAAATATATCAAACCATGAAACCAACGAGATAAGAATAAATGGCCAAACTTTGAAACCATAACAACAACAAAAGTTATTATTCCAGAAATAAACAAGAAATTTTTCCAGCATAACTAAAATCTAATTGGCACCAAAACTCAGAAATTATTCTACAAGTCTTCCATAAACCAAAATAAAAATCGTACATACAAACCAAAATTGAAATCTTAATCGAAACCAAAACCTAAAATATTAAATCAAACAGAAATTATTTTCTACCATTTTATTCCGCAAATCTTCAACCTGGGTTCATGTTCATTGAAAAAGCATGAAGATGAAAATGGAGTACCAACCTAACCAAGAACATCAAACCCATAAATTATTTTCTACCAATTTCTCTTTTTTATAAACCTTATACCCAATCTTCCAAACTTCAACACAAAAGCCATATTATTATCATTATTCAAATAAATATCCAATACAAAATCCAAAATTGAAGTTGGAAATTTGATAGATTCGATCTGCCGAAACCAAGGGAGGAATAGTAATGGTGTTGAGGGTTTAAATTTGATGGGCTCTTCTTCAAGAATGAAACTGATATGTTAACTGGGTATGTTTAATGTATGAAATCCAAAAGTTTTCAAAATTGGTCATACCCAGATTTTCATGGAGAGAAAAGGGGATTTGAAATTTTTTGAAAATGTTGCAAGACGGTTCTAAGATCTGATTCTTCGCTGCCATTCTTAGATCTGATTCTTAGATCTAAGTTTCGATTTTTGTTTTTGATGCTGGATTTCTGAAATCTTGTTGCGGCCCTTTTAGGATTGGACTCTTGGCAAGGGAGATGGTGTTGGAGAAGGAGGAAGTGGAGTGGAAGAGGACAGAGGTTAGGGATAGATTGAGATTATAACTTTATGATAAATTTTGTGTTGAAGTTTGATGAATTTGTTGTTTTGCAATAAACAAAATCACAGAGGTTTGGGATTTGTTGTGTTGAAGTTTGATGAATTGGAATAAATGAAATCACTTTATGATAAATTCGGATTTAAAAAAACTATGGTTTTTATGATTTGTAATTGATTAAATAAATAGAATTATGTAGAATATGAAGAAAAAAATATTTTCAATGCCAATTCAGCTGCTGTAACATCCCATTTCTAACCAACGAATATTATAAAATCAGAGTTACAAAATTTCCAACATAACATGGGATGCTACACTTTTAACTTTAAAATAAAGACAATTAATCGCAATTTAAACAGATACATAACACATAATTTCGGATGAACCGGTAACAACATATTTTTGATCTTCGCAAACAATTCAACTTTCATTAAATAAGCAGCGGAATTACAATTTCAACTGAAATGACGTATTATCTTGTCCAACAGAAAACATCTTCAAAAACAACAAAATACTTATTATTATATTCAACTCAAAATTCAGCAACTAGATATATATATGAACAATGATAAAACACAAGCATTCACCCCCCTGGGTGTTACGTATCAGAGCGACCAACACCGACTCGAACTAATGAAGATCATAAGCCTTCATCCTAGATTAGTTGCGCGTTACCAACATATGGGTAACATTCAAACAGAAGGGGTGAGATATCGAACCATATAATTGAGTGTATGATAAACAATATATATTAGATCAGATTATATAAAACCACCACTTCAACAATTTTCAAACAACATTCATCACCACAAAATTGTCAACATAATATAACGACTAATTTATCATCACAACAACAACTCAAAATGCGACTCATACAATGCACATGCATGTGGTACCAATGGAGCAAAACTCCTAACTTAATAACGGAGCAAAACTCCCAACTTAATAATCTTCCAATTAATAGAGGCATCGACGAGGCATAAGCCTTCAACTCAATTTGCCAATCCAGGCCAACGTGTTTGCCAATCTAGGCCATCGCAAATATGCAGATATGTGACTCGATAAAATGTGACATCACCAAATGCAACTTCAACAACAACAACAACAACAACAACTTAAACATCAACGAGGCAAAACCTCCAACTTATATAATGCCAATAAATAGAGGCAAATCATCAACATCACATCGTCACATGTTCATTATTATAAAATATTTCATCTTCGTCATAGCATCATCACAACAACATCACAATAATATAATTGCATCTCAACAATCAAAACAACATCATCACAACAATATTATCAATAGGTACTACAACTTTACATCATCAAAATATCACAGCAGCATCATAGTATCAACAGAACATCGTAAAATGATACAATAATCATAATAGAGTCATTCAAACACACAGTTATATTTTTTTATTAATTTTTTGCTATTTAATATTACTACCTCAACAAGTTATTAATATGTTACTACTACCCATGCTGCTCTGTAATTTAATTTTATTAACTCTACTATTGTGTGTATATATATATATATATAATGACGAACTACTGTATATATTCAAAAACCGTATGAATATCGGTACAAAATTGTATGTATCAAATCACTCAAAATTAACATCAACAAAATCATCAAAACATCAATTTTTACTGAAACAACAATTTTACACATAATCAAACATACGATAATTTCATACAACCAATCCCCCACATACTACCCACCCTTACCTTGGATTGAAGGTTGCTCTATAATTCTCCTATCAAATCCTAACTTTTGCCTCTTTGCCTTTTTCCTCTTCTCTGCCACTTTTATGTATTTTCCAAAAATCTTCTCTTTTTAATTCTTTCTCTTTCCAAAACCCTTATTTCTTCTATAAAACCTAATCCCTTTCTTTAATTCACTAAACCTCGTAATTTCTATTTCTCTTATTGGGTCTAAAATTCACACCCCCACTTTGCTACTCACAACCAGAAAATAAGTCCAACACAAATAATCTCATATATTACTAATATTTATATTAATATTATTTCTAATATTAACTATACTAAATAATACTATAATATTTCCACAACTTAATCAACCCATTAATTAAATAATAATCGACTTAGCAACTATCTCAATAATTCACAACTTCAACAATTTCAACAATTATTTTTGAAATAATTTAATTAAATAATTAATTAAATTACGGGTGTTACAGCTGCCACAAGTGCAAATACTAACACCGTTTGCCATTATTTAACATAAAGGACTTCTTTGTTTCTGTTTGATAATATAAGGGATTCATTTTATCCTTTTAAAAGCAAAAGGACCAAAATGGACCCAAAGGTATAGGTAAGGGACTGAAAAGAGTATTAAGTCTTAATTATTTGGTGTTGATAACTTTTTTGTATTTATCTTTCAAAATTGAAAAAAAAAGTCAACTCAACCTGAGGATAAGGGTAAAGGTAAGACACATTGCACAAGGATTACTACACGTGAAGTAGCTCAATCTCCAATGTTTATTCCTATGCCATATTCTAGTCAGGTGGCTTGATTGACTACGATCCCTACTCCATACCAATACTACTCCATCCATATCTACTTCTTTCATTGCATTATTATTCACTCAGAATTTCTATATATTCACATTCAGGTGTCCACGAGCTTTATCTACGGGAAAACTTTTATTTAGATCTTGTGAATGACAAATTTTCTTATAAATAAATGGGAGAGAAAATTGACATGTAGATCATTCGAAGGTGATTATATATTATATATTATATTTATATATATATATATATATATATATATATATATATATATATATATATATATATATATATATATATATATATATATATATATATATATGACGTATCATATGAGAACGTGAGAATGAATCTGAACAAAAAACATATACATTTATATATAAACAATTTGAGAACATTATCTTTTTAATTATTACAATAACATAAACATATTTAAGCACAAAAATGATAAGCTTTTATTCTCATAGCATTTAACTATTAAGTTGTTTACCCCCAAAATACAATCAATTTTGGTAATTAGCATATATATAAAGAACCAACAATACTAATTAATTTATCGTAAAACAACTTATAATTTGATGTAACTATTTCCTTAATGACATTTAATTGTCCTTCTTCAAACTATTCAAATTTGTCATCACTTGCCAACCGATAACTTGGTATTGTGAACAGGTGGTGAGCTCTAGGTATAGTGAGTCCAAATTTCTCTTCCATGTTCAAATTGGAAGGAGTAATATCATGTGGAAGTTCCCAATTAAAACAATGCACTAATTGAGCTATAGTCAATTTTACCGTAATCAAACCCAAATAAATTCCAGGACAACGTCTTCGACCAGAACCAAATGGTATGCACTCAAATTCTTGTCCATGAAAATTCATTTTCTTGTCAATAAATCTTTCAAGATAAAATTCTTCTGCATTTTGTGACCAAACATCATGATCTCTCCCTATTGCCCATGCGTTTACTATAATTCGTGTTGTTTCCTTTATAAAGTAGCCATCAACTATTATATTTTCTCTGCATTCACGAGGTATTAATAAAGGTCCAACAGGATATAGTCTTAATATCTCATCAACAACCATATCTAAGTAATTTAACTTCTTCAAATCCTTCTCTTTAACCATTCTACTATGCCCTACTTCATTTTGTATTTCATCTTGAATATTTTTCATGACTCTCGGATTCCTTAGAAGCTCAGATAACACCCACTCAATTACGGTAGCAGATGTATCAATTCCGGCTAGAATCATGTCTAGTAAAACTGCCTTGATGTTAGTACGATTGGTGACAGGATTTACTTCATTTTCTACATCTATTGTTTGATGCATAGTTGAAAGAAGCATATCTACAAAGTCTTCTTCATGATGAGGTTGGTGTACATTTGTATCCTTTTCATGGTCTGTTATTATCACCTCTAACACTTCATCAAGTTCTCTACTTATTTTCTTGCAAGCTCGTGTTATTCCCTGTTGTTTTTTAAGAGAAATGTTTGTAAATTGTTAGAATAAATTAAATTAATAATGTCAATTTATAATTGAAGGCTTGCACAAAATTTAAGAACCATGTAAGTATGTGATAATAGAAGATAAGGACCTTTCTTTCACTATTTTCTCCTTTCTTCTAACTCTTTGTCTCGCTCTTAATTTTATTCTCTCTCTTCATTAAAATAATAAAATAAATTCAAGAGAGTAGGTTAGTTAAGAAAAATATAGATAATAAGGAAAAAAGTGAGAGAATCGTGAAAAAGATGAACCAAGATTTCAAAAACACGCACGAAAAATATTTAGGAGGTTTAAATATTGTTTTCAACTCCTAAAAAAATAAAAGGCTTTATTTTTGATATTGTTTTTGTGTTCTATTCTTTATTATATTATCCATTTTGACTTTAGTCCTATAGTATAATATGCAATTCACATTGTTTTAAATCTCTAAAATATAGTCATATGAAAATAAATTCAAAACCCAAACTAAAATATATTACAAAGACTAATTATACTCGTCAAAAATTACAAGTGTGCACGTTACCCCTATAAGGCCTTATTAGGTATATTTCGATATATGGTGGTTAAGGTTTGCCCACGGCAGCGAGAAATCCTATATGGTGGTGTTTATGGTGGTTTAGAAGACCTGCACACCCGAGGTGAGAGGTTATGTCTATATGTGTAATGATTTAGAGTACGTAAGTTGTGATCTGTATCATTTAAGATCTTTCTTTTCTCCCATTAGGAGAAGTATTTATTGAGGCTTTGGACCTAGAGTTTCCTTCGAAAGAGTAACTACCCACTTTGTCAATGGCGAATCATTGAATCCCTATTTATTAAGAAGGCGTGGGTCAATTGATGACCCTTACTTACCTCTGCCAAAGAAACTTCTTATATTAAGTTTCCCAAGATCGGATGAGAGGAAAGTATTGGGGTGACGCAATACCTCCCTTAGAGAGACATATGATTGTCTCCTTTCCTAGGGCGTTACATGTCCCACCCCCATAAGACCTTTTTGCAAATATAACATTACACATTCCCTCAAGCACAAGGTCTTTGATAGAGGACAAAGTGTCTTTAGACCATGGTGCGGGGGATTATCCCGAGATCTAAGTTGATTTATGGTGTGTGTGATGTGTTAGGATGAGTAGGCTTTGGGCAATTTAAGAGAGAGAGAGAGAGAGAGAGAGAGAGAGAGATTATATTGTTTAACTAATGAGATTTATAAGTCCCTTAAGAGAGGTATTGACCCTCTTGAGCGGGACTTCTATAAAGCCCTCATATAATACTTAAGCCTAAATCTCTTAGGAAAGACTTCGGTGAGATTCTTGGGTAATATTTATATGTCTTAATCCTTCCCTAGGAAACTCTAAGTCCCTCAGCCGAGGATTTAGATAGCCTGATATCTTAGTCCCTCAGACGAAGTAATGTAAAGCTCGACCGATGAGATAGTAAGTCCTTCAAGTGGGGCATTGACCGACTTGGGTGGGACTTCAATCAAGTCCTAAGACAAGAATTAAGATTAGGTCCATTGGGCAAGACTTCGGTCGTGCACCTTGGTTAAGATTTACATGTCTTGGTCCCTCCCGAGAAAAATCTAAGTCCTTGATGCATGGAGTTAGATAGCCTGGAGATCTTAGTCCCTCTGACGAAGTTATGTGAAGCCTGGGCGATGAGACAATAAGTCCTTCAAGAGGGGAAATGACCCTCTTTGGCTGGACTTATATCAAGCCTTTGAACAAGACTTAAGACTAAGCCTCTTTAGAAATACTTCGGTGTAACTCGGTGAACTAACTTTTGTTTTTATATGCAACAATGTTGCGGTGAGCATGAGTCGCCACCGACTTTTATTTTGTCCAATGTTAGGAAGGGTAAAAAGTACAGAAAAAGACCCTTTTTAAAAGAAACGGGCTCGGGGGGTAAGTTATGAAAAGGGAAGGTGTAAGCACCCTTTTCATCCGTAGTTATCTACGGGCTCTTAACTTGCTTAGCTCATATTTTGTTTATTTTGAAAAGAAGCATAAGGGACGTAAGGACTTTAGCGTAAATGCGTAGCCTTCGTCTTTGAAAGAGTTTTTGAAAAGATATTTTTTTTATTGAGCTAGGCAGGTTAAGAGAACTACCCTAATTACTTGGTCCTTTTCTATACTTTTTACGATTCCCAGGATTATCCATACTATATAGAAGTAGGAAACCCTTGTTATATTGGACGTGCGGGTCATCGAAGGGTCATCGAGGTCGTTTGAAGGCAACAAGTAGAGGTACCTTTTAGCAATATCGGAGGGACAATCATCTTTCGTTAGACAACCATTTGAGGGACTAGATCATATCATCGTAGGCAACATCGTGGGTCATCGAGGGACTTATGATCTTTGCGATGATTTTTAATCGAGGGATTTTTGCTAATAGGTACCTCTACATTCGAGAGAGACGACCTTATTGTCATACCCCAATTTTTGACCTAAGATACCACCTCATATCATTGCATATGCATCATTTGCATCTCTAACAAATTGCATAGCTTGTGTTTGCTACTTGTGACTCAGCAGGGGTTTAATCAAGAAGTCACTCATCAGTACAAGTACAAATCAATTAGGGTTTTGTTCTCCCTTCATTTCAAATGAATCATCTTCATCAACAATCAACATTTGATCCTCAGAGATTCACTTCAACAAGCTCAACAGCTTTGAATCGACTGAATTAGGGTTTTGCCTGAAGATAGCATACTCCTGACTTTTGCTCAGGATTTGACCTAGTGACTTGGGACATGACCTCAAGATCCCAAGTACATCATTTTGATTTTATCCATTGGCTCAATACATCTCCTACACAAAGATTGATCAGACAAATCCTCAGACCAGGGTTTTGAACTATCAGGGACTGAAATCAGGGATCACATTTGGGAAACCCTAAAAATCCCCAGGGAGTCAATCAAAGGTTTCAATCATCCTCAAATAATCCCTATGACAACATCCAATGGAAATTACATTTCAATTCAAGACCTACAGTCATCAATTTCATCTGGTCGACAATTAGGGTTTTTGACCTAACTCACTGAACAACTGACCTTTTAATCAGGACATGGTGCCACAACTCAAACCATGGCTCAATATCCTCTAATGCTTCAATGTGATCCATTCATACCATTCATATGGTGAGGATAGCCTGTTTCATTTGAAATCTCCAGAAACGCGATTCGTCTGAAAAAGTCAACTGTACAAGATCACTATTGACTTTTGGGGAATTTTGGTCAACCATGACTTTTGAAGTTTTAAATCATCAATATATGATATGAGAAGTCATTTGATCAAGAAAAATCAAGAAAATCAATCAAGAATCAAAAAGTCAAAAGTTTGACTTTCATACTTAGAAAAATTTCTAAGTGTTTTTCAATGGTTTTTTCCAAACTTTGAAAGGGAATAACTCAAAATTTCACCTACAAACTGAAAAAAACTTCCAACATGAAAGTTGTAGATTTTGATCCAATGAACAACTTTGTCACATATAATTTTTTTTCATAAGATCAACCATTTAAGAGATATGGAGCTTCAAAGTTGGTATCTTATGAAAATTTCACTTAAAACTTCATTTTCTTCAAAGTTCATGGATCTTTTTCACCCACTTCCTTAAGGATCTTGAAGAAACTTTCAACTAGGGTTTTGAAGTGTGTAATATGAGCTTTCCAAAATGTCCAAGAGCATGAAAAAATATGGAGTGTAGCCATGGTTTTGAATTTTGACATTAGTGAACTTTTCACTTGAAATTACATGCCATTTTTACTAAGTTATGAACCAATTTGCCAAATGATCCAAGTAATGATGCATAGAAGCAATAATTGGTAGATATTTTCTGATTTGAGATCAGAATGGAAGAGGATAAGAAGCTTGAGAAATAACCATGGTTAAGTCACTTTTAACCATTTGCATTTAATGTGAAAGATTCCATTTTATCTCTTAAGCCAAATCATCATTCTTGATCAACTTGCAAGAGCTTTGTATTCAGAAACTTTGGCCTATAAATAGAGGTGCAAATCACTCTTCAATTCACACCAAAACCTCACAATTATAGGTTTTCTCTCTTCTTTCTTGAATTACAAGTTTCATAGTTTTCAAAGAGGTAGAAAACTCAACCTCCAAATCATTGAAGTTATGGCCAAAGTGATGGTTCTAACAACTCATAAACATCATATGGGATGTGTTTGAACCACTCACACACCCCAAATCACCCCAAAACTCAGATTCACTTTTCAACCTTCATATGAACATCAAATGAGCCTTATCATGCCAAAATCCACACAAGCTCATTTCTGTCCAAACTAATGCTTCAAACACATTCCATATATCATATATGAGCTATACCAATCATCATCCATGACCTGAAACACCTCCATCATCAGATTCGATCCTCACTCCAAGCAACTGCAGATCGGGTCCCATGACTATGCTCAGACGAATTCAACTTGTTCCAGACATCCAGACACCTTCCATAATCATCATAGAAGCTATTCAGATTGATACAAAGCATCTGTAACACCTCCAGATCAAAATCCAATTCTCAGTTTGGCCGTTTTTGAGGTAAGTGCACTTGAACTTCAAACTCTACTCTCCACGCATCATAAATGAAATATGAACATACCATCTCATTTCTGCACACATGAGGATCATTAACCCTCAATCAATTGCATCATAACTTGCACATACACGATTTCACGATCAAATTCAGTTTTAGGGTTCTTCATGTTCATGCGAAAATTGACCCCCTTAGAGTGAAATAAATGAAATTAAAGGTCATCATCATGTTCCTCGTGAAAAACCGAGTGAGATAGACCCTTTGATTAATCAAAACAACACAGTTTTGAAGATTTTTGAAAATCAGTTGAAGGTGTGTTCTTGGCGCCAGTTTTGGTTTGGAAATTTCAAATGCTAAGTTTAAAATATAATTCAATAGAAGCGTGTATATTACAAGCTGTGCGCGCAGCTCAGTTGGCAAGTGTTTTGAGTTGTGAGAGAGAGGGCGTGGGTTCAAACCCTAGTGGAGACAAAACCAATTTTTTGCCACTTGTTTTCTTTCATTTTTTAACAAACTTCATCAATTAATTTAACCAATCAAAATTCATTATTTTTTCTTCATTTTTTACACACTTCTTATTTAATATACCTATTTTGACAATATCAAAAAAAATCATCAAAAAATATTTATTTAATATGTTTTTATTTAGGTTTAAAATGACTTATTTTTAAGTATTTTTAATGCTTTAAATATTGTTTTTTCATTTAAATTTTTTAACCTAATCACTTGTAAATATTTTTGTGATCAAACCCTAATCATTTAGGTCTTAATTAAGCATTAAAATTTGTTTTAACTTAATTAAGTTGATTTTTGTCAAATTCGAATCGTTTTAAAACAAGCGATCGCGATTCTTTTCAAAAACGATAAACCATTTCTTTTTGATTCTCAAAGGAAACTTTTGATTAAATCTTTTTAATTGATCAATTGATTTTCAAAACGAAGTGGGGCCTCTCGAATATTAGAGAGTGTAAGTCCCATTTCTTTTCTTTTTGTACAGTTTTCAAAACAATAAAACTTCAACACAAAAATCTTTTCAAAACAATTTTCAAATCATTCAAATCATTTTCAAAACCATCCACCCTGTTTTATGAAAATAAAACAGGGGCCTCTCGAATATTAGAGAGTATAAGACCCACTCTTTTTTCCTTTTATACAGTTTTTCTTTGTACAGAAAACTCTTTCAAAACAATACTTTTCAAACTGTTTTCAAAACAACAAACGACGCGTCTGTAAATAAAACAATCAACCATGTTTTGTAAATATACCATGGGCCTCCAGGTAGGTATAAGTCCCAAGCCCCTTTTGTACATACCCATTCCAGTACATGAAATTAGGTATTTCATTGTACGCCTTTTGTACATATCTCGATCAGTTTGATTTTTAACTTTAAATAACAAACCAAAAATGAAGGTTTTCTTTAAATCTTCCCAAAAATATCATGGGCCTCCATGTAGGTATAAGTCCCAAGCCCTTTTGTAAATACCTGTCTACACAGCTTTGAATAAACTCAAGTGGACTTCTCCCCGAGTGTGAGTCCCGAGCCCTGTGTATACAAATGGATCATGCTTACAGGTATATTTCCTTCATAAACTCCATTATATACACACACTTTGTTATATATAACTGTTCATATTTGTTCATGTACTTGTTCATGTTTGTTTGTACTTGTTCATACTTGTGATTGTGTTATATATGCTTGTTCAACTTAGTACAACACTAGGTTCCCCATAGCCTCCTATTGGGCTTCGTGCAAAGAATCTCCCTAGTTTAGGTTAGGACATAGAGTATGGTTTCCCGGTGAAATCGCTCTAAGAGCTCAAACCAACTATACCATGCCTCCCCTTGGGCTTTGTACAAACGAGTGACCCTCCCATAGCCTCCTCTTGGGCTTACAATGCAAGGACCCTGGATTGTCCCTCCCATAGCCTCCTCTTGGGCTTACAATGCAAGGACCCTCGGATAGCCTCCTCTTGGGCTTCGTACAAGGACCCACGGGCTTCTTATAAGCATCCCCAATATCCAAATCAAATACCCTAGGAGATTAGACATTTTTCATCTCTATGCTAGGAGTATCTCTTATATATCATCACAAACAATCAATCAATCAAACTTTTTGCCACAAGGCTGGCTAATCAATCAAACTGTTTTACCACCGTACTGGATGATTAATCAAAGTTTTTGTCACAAGGCTGACTTCATTGAAACTTTTGCCACGAGGCTGGCTGATTAATCAAAACTTTTTGTCACAAGGCTGACTTCATTAAAAGTTTTTGCCACAAGGCTGGTTAAACAAACAAAAATCAAACAGATGTATGTGATGATATAGATTAGATACATCTAGCATTTAGACGACATTTGTCTATTTTCCTTTGCTTCCACTAGCATAAGTGGGAACTACGATTGCTCTGACTTTCTCAACATCCCTTTGAGAATACGTAGGCACAAGGTCGATCCTTGGCGAGCAAAACAAAACAAAAAAAACCATTCAAACCTTAGCACCCGTAGACCCCGAGCTACAGATGCTCTGATTCCCTCTAAGGGATATGTATGCAGAGGATCGCGATGATCTTTGCGAGCATAATCAAACAAACACCTTAGGTCCCACCTATTTCACACAGAACCTCTCAACAAGAATGGAATGAAAAACAAAGCAAAGAAACCTATAGAGTACTATAGATACGTTGGGTGCTAATACCTTCCCTTCGTATAACCAACCCTCTTACCCAAGATCTCCCCCACTTTTTAGGTTATTGCAGCTTTTTTCCTTTTCCTACTTTGGAAACAATAAAAAGTTTGGTCGGTACAAAAGAAAAATCATTTTTTTGAGCACTCGAGCCCAAAGAAGGCATCAGGTGTCTCATCCACAAAAAGAGGAACAAAACGGTTTTTCGCCCGCGACACTTATTTCTAAGAGGCAACCGAGAGGGGCGTACCCTAAGGGTGAGTGCGTGCAAAGTGTGTTGTATTCAATTAAGATTTATCTTGTATTTTTAGTTAGCTAACGTTTGATTCAGTCTTACCATACACGCCCTGATTTAAGCATACATCTAGCACAATATAATAAAAAACGAAAATTAAAGGTGCGGGAAAGTAAAGAGATTTACTATCATATTTACATTTTGACCTATATACATTCTAATGGCTAAATAATAAAATAAACAAAACACGCGCCATACAAGGGATTTCGAGATGAGAGAAGAAATCGGAGGAAAATAAAAAGGGGTTTTGTTAGTAAATTAAATTAAAATTACTCACTAAAAATCCTAAATTTGAAACTAATTATTAAGTTATTTATTAGATTAATTAAATTCTAAATAAAACTTATATTTAAAATTATTAAAAACCTAAATAATACTAATTATTTTAATGGTGAGAAGAAAAAAAGAAAATTAAGAGACTAATTAAATTAAATTATGAGTGATGAAAAAAAATATTTTATTAAAAACCTAATTCTACTAGTTATTTGTTAATCATAATTTTTATGTTAATTTTTGGATTAGTTGAGCATTAGATGGTTAATTAACTAATATTTGATAATTGGAAAATAAAAGGAAAAGCAAAACAAGGGAAGAAAAAGCTAAGAAAATCTGGAAAAAACAAAAGGGGCTCGCTGGGAATCGAACCAAGCATCCCAAGGTTACCACTTCCTTCTCACGCCAACCCATCTGCATATGTTAACTGTAAATAAAATAGCCATCATTAAAAATAAATGAAAACACATGGTTATGGGGAAAAGTCAACAGCGGACGACGTGGCATCCACTCACGCGTTGAACAGCCAATCATAACGTGTTCACTGGCCACGCGTGTTGGTCAATCTTCCAGGGGTACTATTCATCTTCCCCTACCTCGATACCTGCGGATTCTCTTGTCATTTCACCTAGGATTTTACCTGCGAATTTTCCTTTCTTGTTTTACAAAAATTTGAAGCTCAATAAAATAATGTTAGGAAAATAACAAAAGGACCCAGATCGACATAAAAATGTCCTCTGAGTTCATTGGTGCACTTAGTTTTTGCTAACATGGCCTGTAGCATGAAAAACGAGAGCTCCACACGTTTTGCCCTAAGCATGGTGGATTTTGATTCGTGCATCTAAGCTTCGGTTTAATAGTTCTAAGCTTATCCAGACATCATCATAAACTCAAAGAAAGCATTAGATTTAATTATTATGCATAAAAACATGGTAAACGAAAATAAAATATGCATGGAAATAACATGAATATGAGACCAACGCTCCACACGTCATGGGGCTGCATTAATCATCCATTGACAATCTATATTACCTGCTGAAGAGATCCTGATGGTTATTTGCTCTCGAAAAAGACTTCAACTAGGAGCACGAAATTTTTAAGTTCTTTGAGATTTTTGCTAGTTTGAAGCGCTTGTGGTGGCTAGGGTTTTTTCATCCCTTTGTGAGGCTGCACTCTTATGCTTATATATGGGACGAAATTAGGTCAAAAGATTAGAGAAAGATCAAGAGATTTTATTGAAAAATATTTTGTTTTGAATATGTATGAAAACCTTCCTTTTTCCAATTGAATCCTATTTTGATGCCCTTTTTCACGTGTAAATGAGGCCATGGGATGTACTTGGACACTTTTACATGAATGGAAAGTTTTTGTGTGATTTGATTTTATTTTATTTTGATTTTATTTGATTTATAGTGAATTTAAAATGAATAAATCCAAAAATAAATAAATAAAATCATAAAATAAATATCCAAATGACATATGGGCCTTTAATAAACTTGGAATTTTGTGGGTGCTTCACAAATTATGGCCCATTGCTCAAAACTTTGAATTTGGCCACTTAGGTTTTCACACTTTTCTTGAAAATTGACCAACTTGTACCAATCATATCTCCCTCATTTTTTATCATATGAAGGTGTTCTTGTACATTTTAGAAAGCTCAAAGAGTCTTCTGAAAGATCCTTTTGGTTTCACCTTCATTGAGTTTACCATGTTCATTTACCATCCTTTGAGAAAAAATGTCTTTTTGTTGTCTTTCAAAAGGACCTATAATGTATTAGCTTGTATCTTTCAACTGGTGCATTTCTTGACTTTGGACCCAACATCAAAGTTGTAGATAATGAAATTTACTTGAGAATAGGCTTTGTTTGGGCAATTTTTGATGAACTATGCGAGAGTTATGATCAGTCAAAGTTCAGTTGACTTTCACCTTAAAACCTTAATTTAGTAACTTCCTCTTTTGATGATTTTGGACCTTTTTCCTGATGAATCATGATCAAATTTTGATCAAATGATGAATATAACATGAAAATGTTGATGTTGCCCAAAAATCAGGAGTTTTGACTGTGTTTTGACCATAGTTGACTTTTAGGTTAAACTAATCGATTGTTGATCATTTGAGCAATTGAGTGAGCAATCCTGTGAATAAAGGCTTGAAATTTGGCATGAGAGTCCTTTGAGGCATATGAGAGGCCATGGAGCCCACTTGAGATCTTAGATTTTGATTTAACCTTGAGAAAGTTCAAACCCTAGTTTTGGCCTTTATTGCTTAGGAGGAGAATGAATCATGCTTTCAGTCAGAGATTGTATGAGCCTGTGGAGACTATCTGAGCCCAACTATCTTGAAATATAGTGGGCAAATTTTGGGGTATGACAGCTGCCCCTGTTCAATTTTCTTAAACCTGAGGATGTAGATTGGCTCGGGTGCCAGTTGGAATCTGAGGGTTGAAGGAGATTGAACACTAGAATACCGAGAAATTTGCCCTTGAAAGAGTCGTACATTAGACTACATCCGAAAGAGTGAGTCGTACATTAGACTTTCTTTGAAGAGTGAACCATATAATATACTTCATTTGAGAGAGTGAGTCATTCATTAGACTCTATCTGAAGGAGAATATCGGAACGAGCCATTCAATAGACTATATCCGGGAGAGAGTGCCAGAACGAGTCATTCATTAGACCATATCTGAATAGGAATACCAGAACGAGTCGTACATTAGACCATATCTGGAAGTAGGACATCAGAACGAGTTATTCATTAAACCATATCTGAAAGAGTACATCAGGACGAGACATACATTAGACCATATCTGATGAAGGATATTAGAACGAGTCGTACATTAGACCATATCTGGAAGTAGGAAATCAGAACGAGTTATTCATTAAACCATATCTGAAGGAGAACATCAGAACGAGCCATACATTAGACCATATCTGATGAAGGATATTAGAACGAGTCGTACATTAGACCATATCTGGAAGTAGGAAATCAGAACGAGTTATTCATTAAACCATATCTGAAGGAGAACATCAGAACGAGCCATACATTAGACCATATCTGATGAAGGATACCAGAACGAGTCGTACATTAGACCATATCTGGAAGTAGGACATCAGAACGAGTTATTCATTAAACCATATCTGAAGGAGAACATCAGAACGAGACATACATTAGACCATATCTGATGAAGGATGTCAGAACGAGTCATTCATTAGACCATATCTGAAAGAGCCATACTTTAGGCTGCATTTAATTTTGTTGACGATAGTTGCATGACCGATTGGTCGACCTGAAAGGTGAGATTAGTTTTTTATGCAATGTCATGATGCATGTGTAATGTGAATGAGGTTCTCGAAATAAATGAGGATGATGCACGTTATGTATGTATTATGAATGATGCAGAGATGGACTATACAGTCGAAGCATATTGATATCTCCGTGTAAAAACCGCGAGTTTGAGAAAGTAAATCTCTGTATAATACGGGAGATATTGACAGGGTGATTATGAATTCCTGTCTTCCGTTCGAGGATATCCAGCTGGGGATTTTTAATCTTTGCTTGGGGACGCGAGTAGCTTGAATGATCTGATCCTGATATATCCTAGGGACAAGAGAGAGTAATAATCTTCTGATGTAGAATCTGATCGAGCTTGACTGTGAGTGTCAACTTCTAATAGGAATGGTGAGTTTGAACACACCCTATTGAAGAAGAAGATTGTGTCGGAGAACCGGCGGTATTGGAGACATAAGCTCTATCGGGGAACCGAGCCTCTGTTTGGAAGAGTTTATTTGACGATGATTTTTCAAGGATTACTTTGTGGGGATATATTGTAAAAATAACTTTGTGGGGAAGATTCACAGACATGTTTTTGTTGCCCCTTGTCTTCAGGTACTTGTTATTGGAAAACATTTTTTAACCTGGGAGTCTAGCTGCCCCTGGATTTAATAACCTTGTATGCTTGATGCTTGAGATTAGAATTAGAACTTCGAAGGTGAGATAGATGCTGACACCATCTGATGCTGGTAGTTGAAAGCTCTTGCTGAGATTTGTGACTAACGCAACATGCCCCCAGTGATAGCCTAGCCTTTCCGATAGTTTGGCGTCTTTGAGAGATTCTATGAATTGTGACCAGATTGCCCTTGGTAGATGGAGTAATAATATGTCATGCCTCTTGTATATACAAGCTGTTTAGATGACTGAATCAAGCGTATGAGACATCTCTGCAATTTAATCTTATTGGGAGAACTTTTAGTCATTAGTCATACCCTATGCAGATTCTTTCTGATGTTAAAGATTTGAAATTATGTAGCAGAATTGTTTTATAATACCACTCATAAAAATGCAATGCATACATCTGTCTTGAAGTTTTAAAACATTTTTAGTAAAACAAAAGATATAGGAAAGCGATATTTGTAAAAACATGATATCAACTCAGGCTTTGTAGTAGACCTTAAGGAGTCAGGATACCTTTGGTAACAGTACGCTTTCGAACTAACCATGCTTCAGTTAGGACTTTCAAGGGTTGTAACGTGGCTTGGTTCACGGGTTTAAGAAACAAAGGATAATGGCTCAAAGTATATTTGTACCCATCCCAATCTTCGTGATGTTCTCCAGCCCTATGCTCAGCTAACTGTGCATTCGTGCTCCAAAAGACTTTGGAATTGTAACATTGACATTGATGATGGTTCAAAAACCCAGAAGTTTATTCGCAAGGCAGTCATCATTATTTTCTTTTTGTAATTCTTTTTCTTTTGTCGAGGATTTTTAGTGACCTCTTTTTTGACTTTGTTATCCTTAAATTTTGCCTGAACTGTTTATTTTGAGATTACAGTCAGCGGGATGTTTCGATTTTGATAAGTCTCCTTCATAGGTTTTGACTTAACAGCTTTTTCTTTTGATAGATGTTGACTGTAACTCGGTGAACTGACTTTTATTTTTTATATGCAACAATGTTGCGGTGAGCATGAGTCGCCACCGACTTTTATTTTGCCCAATGTTAGGAAAGGTAAAAAGTACAGAAAAAGACCTTTTTTAAAGAAAACGGGCTCGAGGGGTAAGTTATGAAAAGGGAAGGTGTTAGCACCCTTTTCATCCGTAGTTATCTACGGGCTCTTAGTTTGCTTAACTCATTTTGTTTTGTTTGAAAGGCATAGTGTTTGAAGAAAAAGTGTGTTAATTTAGTTATTTAATCATGAGTTAGTGAGCTATGTTCAGTTATTATCTTGTCATACAATCCTAAGCATACATCTAAATAAGATATAGGAGCGCGGAAAGGAAAAAACCTAATTACTATTACATCAAAAATACCTTGCAACCTATACATCGATTGCTAATATTTAAATGAATAAATGAATAGGTAAATAAAAGACAGAAATTAAAACAATCATACGTCAAACATTGGAGAGTATGAGATGAGAAGAAGAATCGAGAAAAATTAGAGTTGAGAAAATTAGGATTAATGTTTTTTTCTTAAGTAACAAAAATAACCTATTACTAATTATTTACTTAATTCTAAATAATTATCTAATTCTAAATTAATTAAAGGAGTAAATTAATTATACACTAACCTAATGTTTAAATTAAACCCTAAAAGTTAAAAGCTAAATCCTAATTAAGTTAACTCGAGATTATGTCAAAAAAATTAATTAAATCCTAAGAAAGCTAATTATTTTTGCATTTTTATGGTTTTTACGGTACCTAAATATTAATTAACTAAAATAACCTGACTAATTAATTGATGAAACTAAATCCTAATTCTAATTAGTAGTGATCAATTTAATAGTTAAATGTTAGTTTAAAGATTAATTAAATTATAACACAATGGGAATAGGACTCAACTGACTGGGCTTTAACTTTTTCCAAGCCCATTGCGATTTGAAACAAAGAAACATGGAGGAACATCTTGTCCGCCTTCTGTTCTTCCTCCTTTGATCCAACTTTCCCTTGCTCTTATCAAAATTTCATCCTCCATTTTTAATGAATGCTTCTCTATTAATCAAAACACAAACAAACAATTAGAATCATTAGTGAACACAAGTGGTAAAAAATGCAAGAGATCAGAAAAGTGATGTGTTGTGTTGGATCAGATTGACAAAGGCGTCGCGGGATCTGCGGAGGTATCGGATCGGTTCGTAGTCACAACTTTGGTGGTGGTCGTGCCGGTGTGTGAGTCGGTGGAGATGGCAGCACCGACATCGTGGATTTGCGATTTTTTGTTGTTGGTCATGGCCGGTGGTTCCGGTTGGCATGTGGAATGAGTCGCGGTTGTGTCTCTGTCTTATTGAATCAAAGCGGTGGCTTGTAGATCTGCCGTCGATTTGCGGTGTTGTGAGGTGGTTCGACCGCGTCAGTTGCAGATCGGAGGGAGGAGATCACGCGCTGGCTTTGGTTTGTCGTGTCCTTCGTCGGCGATTGAATAGTGATGATGCTAACGGGAGGAAGCGATGAAGGGCGTTGTGATCGAAGGAGGTCGAGGGCGGCCTTCACGGTGGTGGAGGGATGAGAGCTGAGCGGCTTCGTCTCGGTGGACGGCTTCCGATTCTTCAACTTCTTTTCCTGCAACAACAAAAACAAAAAAGGAGACAAACAAACATTTGTACAGATCATGGTGTTATAGTCTTGTTTAGAACGCTGTGTAACTGCTGTGTTAAATGAGAATTGTTATGAATTGTTTTTGTTTATGAATGTTGGCTTATGGTGATTCAATAGTTAAAACTTTGAATTTGTGTATTATTTACAGGTTGAGATATTATGATGAAGGTTTTTTTGTGTTTTGAGTGATTCTTGTATTTTCTGATGTGAGGTTAAAAGTACGTGAGGTTGTGGTGATGTTAGAAACAGGTTTCTTCTTTCTGCAAAAATAATTAAAACAAATTTTGTACAAAAATTAATAATATGTTTTCAACGATGGTTCTGGTTTATGAAATTAGTGAGATAGCAGGTAGTTAATTTACTTTACGGTAAAAAATTATAAATAGTTAGACAAAAAACATGAATAAATTATTAGTTTTAAAAACATGAAAAAAATTGTTAGTTTTAAAATAAACGACCATCAGAATTCATCATATGGTTAAAAGGACTAACAAATTAAAATTAAAAATAAACGGGGGCCTCATATGAAAAATCATCGGCCAAAAATCAAAAGATAATGAAAACTTTTGAGAAGAGATTAAAAAAAAGTTAGAAACAGTTTGTGACAGTAAAAGTGTGGATGATTGTTGGTAATTGTTAGTGAAAAACGTAAAAGTGTTTAAAGGGTTTTGAAAAATGTGTGAATGAAATTGTGAGAGTTGTTAGAAAATTGTTAGTCAGGGTTAGAAAAGTTGTTGATGAAAAGAGAGGGTGGAGAGTACCCTATTTATAGAATAGAATTAGGTTAAAACCACTCCTAAAAAGGAAATGATTCAACCCAAAGGCCCATGGACCTTTCTTGATGACCAAGATTGAGAACATGGACGTACTTGTGTCCAGGTTCGTCTAGGTGCAAAAAAGATTAAAAATAGTTAAAAAAAACTGATAAAATGCACCCAGCGGGATTCATACCCGTGACCTTTAATATGCAAGCCTTTCCTTCTTACCAATTGTGCTATGTTAATTATTTGAAATAAAAAACCAATTGAAAGTGTATGAAGCATCAGCTAGTATTTTTCTATTTACTAAAATATAAGCAATTTAAGAGTAAACTACTATATTTTAAAATAGACTTTAAATCGAATATTTATAAAATTCAGGATGTCAGTGTAAATGAACCCAAGATTTTTATAAAACCCAATTTTTGAAATAGTTTTGAATTTTTGAAATGTGTGGGCAAATTTTGGGGTACAACAGCTGCCCCTGTTCAATCTTCTTAAACCTGAAGAGGTAGATTGGCATGTTCGCCATTCGTGATCTGAAGGTGGAAGAGGATTGAACACTTAAGTGCCCAAAAATTTGCACTCGTCGGTGTGGGAAGTAATGATGCTGGAGATGGGCTTAAAGATGCCATCCAGATGTTGACAGATTGTCTGAGATGGGCTTAAAGATGCCATCTAGGTGTTGACAGAGTATTGTCTAAAGCAGGCGCTTTTCAGACTGAGTCATATGCATTGATTGTGTCTTAAGGGGAGATTCATCAAAATGACGTAATGTCTTATAGAAGACTACCTGAAGAGGTTCCTGAATAGGGTAGATCACTGACTGATGTAAAGGAGAATTAGGCTTTAAACAAAGCTCGGAAAGAATTGTCTTGTAGAAGATTAACTGAGAAGCTCTTTGAAAGGACAATAGATGTCTTAGATAAGATTGGATAAATGTGTTAAAGAAGATTCCCTAAAAAAGGTGGAGATATGTCTTAGAGAAGACTACCGAGAAAGACCATGATATGTCTTGAACAAGACTAACCTAGAAAGGTACGACATGCCTTAAACAAGACTGGCCTAGAAAGGCTCCTGTAAAGGATATGATATGTCTTAAACAAGACTGACCTAGCAAGGTTGATAAACGTCTTAGAAAAGACTACCTAGAAAGGTTGATAAACGTCTTAGAAAAGACTACCTAGAAAGGTTGATAAACGTCTTAGAAAAGACTACCTAGAAAGGTTGATAAACGTCTTAGAAAAGACTACCTAGAAAGGTTGATAAACGTCTTAGAAAAGACTACCTAGAAAGGTTGATAAACGTCTTAGAAAAGACTACCTAGAAAGATTGATAAACGTCTTAGAAAAGACTACCTAGAAAGGTTGATAAACGTCTTAGAAAAGACTACCTAGAAAGGTTGATAAACGTCTTAGAAAAGACTACCTAGAGAGGTTGATAAACGTCTTAGAAAAGACTACCTAAAAAGGTTGATAAACGTCTTAGAAAAGACTACCTAGAAAGGTTCCTATAAAGGATGAGAAATTCTTTGAATTATCTTTGGAGAAGGACCTGGAATGAAGTATCAGCATCGTATTTATGTCTTGAATGAGCGTTAAGATTGAATTGTTGATACAATCGTCTTTGCACTGTATCTGGATGATAATGTTCTTTTGATTGTGGAATGACCTGAAAAGGCAAAATAAGTTTTTATGCAATGTCATGATGCATGTATTGTGTAATGAGGTTCTCGAAATAAACAAGAATGTTGTATGTTATGTATGTAATGTGAATGAGGTTCTCGAAATAAACGAGAATGTTGTATGTTATGTATGTATTGTGAATAATGCATGGATGGACTATATAGTCGAAGCATATTGGTAACTTTGTATAGCAATTGTTGGTTGAGAAAATAAATCTATGTATGCTGCTGGAGATGATGACAAGGTGATTGTGTTAAGAATTCCTGTCTTCCATTCGAGGATATCCAGCTGGGGATTTTTATTACTGCTTGGGGATGAAAGTAGCTTGAGTGATTTGATCCTGATGTGCCCTGATTGGGGATAAGAGAGATGGATAACTGACCAAGTTTCCACTGTGAGTGCCAACTTTAATGGAAAAAGTGAGTTTGAATAAACCCTGTTAGAGAAGAAGATTGTATCAGAGAGCCTGTAGTATTGGGGAGCCAAGTCTCTGTTGGGAAGAGATTACTTGAAGATAACTCCTCGAGGATTACTCTATGGGGATATTGTTGTGAAAACAACTTTGTGGGTAAGATCCCTTGAGACTTCAATTTTCATTGCCCCCATGTCACTTGTTGTTGGAAAACATTTTCTTATCCATATGTGGCCCTTTGCATGGGGAAGTCTATCTTCCCCTGGAGTCGGTAACCTGGTATACTTGATTCTTGAGATTACTGGAATTAGAACTTCGAAGGAGATACTGACCCTGCTGCTAGTATCTAAATAGCTTTTGCTGAGATTTGTGACTAATGCAACATGCCCCAAGTGATAGGCTTGCCTCTCTAACTGTTTTGTGCTTTTGAGATATTCTCAGAATTTTGACTTGATTTCCTCGGATGAATGAGATAATAACATGTCATGCCCCTTGTATATACAATCTTTTGATTGACTGAGTCAGGCGTACGAGACATCTCTGCTTTTCAATGCACTTCTGAAGCAACTTTGTCTGTCGGGAGGACTCTTTGAGATTTGTGCTATCATAAGCAGCATGCCCCAGTATCATGAAATTGGGAACAATGCCCCTGATTGGTCAAAGTTGGTGGTAGTTTCGACTATGTTTGGATGAATTCCCCTGATTGATCAACACTTCTGAGAGAGTCTTTGAGTCTTGACTTGATTGCCCCAGATATATAAATTCTTACTCAAAAGGGTATTCAACCCTTTTTTTATGCCCCTGAGGGTGATCAGTATTTGAGATATTCTCGCTCGAACTCAACGGAGTTCTGAAGACAACTTGTCCCTTGAGAAGATTAAAATTTTCATCTGCAGTTCAAGATGGAAGCTTTCCTGGTGTCAAGTACTTGTTCATATGTAAAGAATGTTTATTATGAGAAATATAATTCTAATGCAAAGTTCATGTTTATCTTGAAGTTTAAAAGAGATTTTTTGGAAAGGATGTCAAAACATCGAGTTTTTTTTTTTTTGTGTGAAAGGTGGTGCGATACCAACTCAAGCGTTTAGCAAAACTCCTAGGAGTCGGTTTACCGTATTCTCGTTTACAGTATGCTTTCGAATTAACCCTGCTTCAATTAGGACTTTTGAGGGTTGTAACGTGGCCAGGTTGACGGTTTTTTAGAAAAAAAGATTTTTAGGCTCAAAATTTTATTGGTGCCCACCCCCTTCGTGATGTTCTCCAACCTAAGTTCAGTTAACTTGACGCGAGCATTCATCCTTCAAGAGGAGCTTGAGACGTACGATTGAGGAGTTGATGAGGTGTTTGGACATGGCAGTCACTTACCTTTTATTCTTGGTGTCTGATCATACGATTTTGAATTTATAGACATACGAATTTGCCCCTTTTGTTGAGGATCTTTTTTGTTTCCCTAACTTTTGCCTGGACAAATTCTTTTGAATTCTGAGTTTGAAGTCCAACGGGATGCCCTAACTTTTGCCTTAGTCATTTGTTTTCAAGTTATTGACTTAGTGGACTTTCTTTTCTTTTCTTTTTTTTTTTTTTTTTTTTTAAAATTCGTTCTTTTTATTATTTTTTTTTTAGCAAGTCGTATGATCCTGAGACGTCTTTGATTTGTTGGAAAGATTGTGACTGCCTCATTTCTTGGTCGACAAGGGATAGTCGTTGTTGTATCGTCATATTTGACCTCTTATTGCGCGAGAGATGACCATTGCGGTCTCGACTTTTCCTCAACCTTTTGAAGGATAACCATTGTTGTATCCTTATATGCTTGCTCCTGATTAATTTTGAATGCTCAACCAGGTTAACTGAACACTACCCTGCCCCTGGGTTAAATATGAGGGTTTTTCATATAGAAAAGAAACTCTTACTTCAAGGCTCAAAGGGGTTGACAAGGGATTAACCTCCTTATATCTCCAGTGTTTGGGGATTTGAAACAATGCCTGTACATCATCAACAGGGTTTTACTCGAAAGCACACCATTTGAGATTATGAGTATTATGTGTTCGTCATTCTCCCTTCGGAGTTATCATGCTTTATCGTCGAGAGTTTGGCATCACAAGAAAATACAAGCATGTAAGAGCGAGAGCAAATGAATTTTTTTTTCAAGATAAACATATGCTATGCATCATTATTATAGTTCAAAAACAAACAAGTATGACATATAAACAGTATTGAATCAAAACAAGAAAGATTACGCATGAACATGCATGGTGATATAGAGATTGTCAACGTTGAGGAGATTTTCTCCGTATGGACTTATTGCTTCAGAAGATCCATTGAGTCGAAGGAGGACTTCAAAGCTGGATTGCAGGTATGAATGTGATAACCTTTGCATCAACTAGGTCTTGAATCTTGTCTCGGACTGGCTGACAATTATCGATCGACTTACCAAGTGCCCCAGAGTCGAAACCAAACCAAGCGTTCGTATCTGAACCTGCATATTACTTCTAGGGAGAAGATTCTGACGAAGTCACACAAGAGTTGCAAGTGTCCAGCTCCAGAGAGAATAAAATAGTTAGAAGATGAGAGGCTTGTCCGTTGATAGCAGCTTCGTTTAAAGAACTTTAACTTTTCATATTTGGACGTCCTTCTATAAGAATCAAGCTCACCATGTCTAGTGGGTCATAGCCTCTGATTCAGGGTATGTTACTTTTGAGTTTAAAAGCATATGGCTAGAGGAAAATAAATCCTCTTGCCCCTTGATAGGAACTGTACCTTTGAGTTTGAAGGTATCTGGCTAGAGGAAAATAAATCCTCTTGCCCCTTGTTAGGAATCTGGCTCTTGATGATAGCACCTGGAATTGCACGCCTAAATACTTGAGATCCTTGAAAAAGGTTAGTTACGTGATAAGGATGAGTAGGTCCTGCAAAGAGTTCAAGTTGTTAATGTACACACAAATCCTGCAAGGAAACCAAACGGTTAGGGTATAAACAAATCCTGCAAGGAAACCAAACGGTTAGGGTATAAACAAATCCTGCGAAGAAACCAAAGGGTTAGCAGCACACACAAGCAAGTCACACAAATGTCCTTAGGTTTAAAGGCTCGCATGAAGTTCATAGGTAAATACCCTCCCCACTGAAGTTTAGTTGGCTCAACCTGTCCTATATAAAGATCGGGTTCTAGGGAGCTCATATCATTGACCTTTCTCGAAGGCGCTTATCTCAGTTCGGCAATCGAATCACCAACCGAGAAGGTCCTGAAAGTCCAGTCCATATGAGTGTAGCTTCGAGTATCAACCAACTTCAGTCGGAACCAAAGCCAGCCATCTCGCTACTTTCTAAAAGGCCAAAGTTTAGTTCAACTAAGGTTCTAGGGCAAATTAGTGCTTAATGACACCACGCAGCAGCCAAGTGTTTCCTCGAGTCGGATCCCAAGGAACACCAGGACAAACCAATGTGTCACACTAACGATGGCCACCAGTTCAACCACATCAGTATACGCTGTGCAGTCTCCTTGGTCTCATGCCATTTACCTAAGGTTCTCAGATCCGGGTTAGGATCTTTCACACAAGTAAATACCCAAAACAGCCTTTGAAATATAAAGCAAACAAATCAAACAATTAAAGTGAATCCTAAACTCTAAGGTAACCCCTCTTTTAATCGAAAGCGTCCCCAGCAGAGTCGCCAGTTCTGTAACTCGGTGAACTGACTTTTATTTTTTATATGCAACAATGTTGCGGTGAGCATGAGTCGCCACCGACTTTTATTTTGCCCAATGTTAGGAAAGGTAAAAAGTACAGAAAAAGACCTTTTTTAAAGAAAACGGGCTCGGGGGGTAAGTTATGAAAAGGGAAGGTGTTAGCACCCTTTTCATCCGTAGTTATCTACGGGCTCTTAGTTTGCTTAACTCATTTTGTTTTGTTTGAAAGGCATAGTGTTTGAAGAAAAAGTGTGTTAATTTAGTTATTTAATCATGAGTTAGTGAGCTATGTTCAGTTATTATCTTGTCATACAATCCTAAGCATACATCTAAATAAGATATAGGAGCGCGGAAAGGAAAAAACCTAATTACTATTACATCAAAAATACCTTGCAACTTATACATCGATTGCTAATATTTAAATGAATAAATGAATAGGTAAATAAAAGACAGAAATTAAAACAATCATACGTCAAACATTGGAGAGTATGAGATGAGAAGAAGAATCGAGAAAAATTAGAGTTGAGAAAATTAGGATTAATGTTTTTTTCTTAAGTAACAAAAATAACCTATTACTAATTATTTACTTAATTCTAAATAATTATCTAATTCTAAATTAATTAAAGGAGTAAATTAATTATACACTAACCTAATGTTTAAATTAAACCCTAAAAGTTAAAAGCTAAATCCTAATTAAGTTAACTCGAGATTATGTCAAAAAAATTAATTAAATCCTAAGAAAGCTAATTATTTTTGCATTTTTATGGTTTTTACGGTACCTAAATATTAATTAACTAAAATAACCTGACTAATTAATTGATGAAACTAAATCCTAATTCTAATTAGTAGTGATCAATTTAATAGTTAAATGTTAGTTTAAAGATTAATTAAATTATAACACAATGGGAATAGGACTCAACTGACTGGGCTTTAACTTTTTCCAAGCCCATTGCGATTTGAAACAAAGAAACATGGAGGAACATCTTGTCCGCCTTCTGTTCTTCCTCCTTTGATCCAACTTTCCCTTGCTCTTATCAAAATTTCATCCTCCATTTTTAATGAATGCTTCTCTATTAATCAAAACACAAACAAACAATTAGAATCATTAGTGAACACAAGTGGTAAAAAATGCAAGAGATCAGAAAAGTGATGTGTTGTGTTGGATCAGATTGACAAAGGCGTCGCGGGATCTGCGGAGGTATCGGATCGGTTCGTAGTCACAACTTTGGTGGTGGTCGTGCCGGTGTGTGAGTCGGTGGAGATGGCAGCACCGACATCGTGGATTTGCGATTTTTTGTTGTTGGTCATGGCCGGTGGTTCCGGTTGGCATGTGGAATGAGTCGCGGTTGTGTCTCTGTCTTATTGAATCAAAGCGGTGGCTTGTAGATCTGCCGTCGATTTGCGGTGTTGTGAGGTGGTTCGACCGCGTCAGTTGCAGATCGGAGGGAGGAGATCACGCGCTGGCTTTGGTTTGTCGTGTCCTTCGTCGGCGATTGAATAGTGATGATGCTAACGGGAGGAAGCGATGAAGGGCGTTGTGATCGAAGGAGGTCGAGGGCGGCCTTCACGGTGGTGGAGGGATGAGAGCTGAGCGGCTTCGTCTCGGTGGACGGCTTCCGATTCTTCAACTTCTTTTCCTGCAACAACAAAAACAAAAAAGGAGACAAACAAACATTTGTACAGATCATGGTGTTATAGTCTTGTTTAGAACGCTGTGTAACTGCTGTGTTAAATGAGAATTGTTATGAATTGTTTTTGTTTATGAATGTTGGCTTATGGTGATTCAATAGTTAAAACTTTGAATTTGTGTATTATTTACAGGTTGAGATATTATGATGAAGGTTTTTTTGTGTTTTGAGTGATTCTTGTATTTTCTGATGTGAGGTTAAAAGTACGTGAGGTTGTGGTGATGTTAGAAACAGGTTTCTTCTTTCTGCAAAAATAATTAAAACAAATTTTGTACAAAAATTAATAATATGTTTTCAACGATGGTTCTGGTTTATGAAATTAGTGAGATAGCAGGTAGTTAATTTACTTTACGGTAAAAAATTATAAATAGTTAGACAAAAAACATGAATAAATTATTAGTTTTAAAAACATGAAAAAAATTGTTAGTTTTAAAATAAACGACCATCAGAATTCATCATATGGTTAAAAGGACTAACAAATTAAAATTAAAAATAAACGGGGGCCTCATATGAAAAATCATCGGCCAAAAATCAAAAGATAATGAAAACTTTTGAGAAGAGATTAAAAAAAAGTTAGAAACAGTTTGTGACAGTAAAAGTGTGGATGATTGTTGGTAATTGTTAGTGAAAAACGTAAAAGTGTTTAAAGGGTTTTGAAAAATGTGTGAATGAAATTGTGAGAGTTGTTAGAAAATTGTTAGTCAGGGTTAGAAAAGTTGTTGATGAAAAGAGAGGGTGGAGAGTACCCTATTTATAGAATAGAATTAGGTTAAAACCACTCCTAAAAAGGAAATGATTCAACCCAAAGGCCCATGGACCTTTCTTGATGACCAAGATTGAGAACATGGACGTACTTGTGTCCAGGTTCGTCTAGGTGCAAAAAAGATTAAAAATAGTTAAAAAAAACTGATAAAATGCACCCAGCGGGATTCATACCCGTGACCTTTAATATGCAAGCCTTTCCTTCTTACCAATTGTGCTATGTTAATTATTTGAAATAAAAAACCAATTGAAAGTGTATGAAGCATCAGCTAGTATTTTTCTATTTACTAAAATATAAGCAATTTAAGAGTAAACTACTATATTTTAAAATAGACTTTAAATCGAATATTTATAAAATTCAGGATGTCAGTGTAAATGAACCCAAGATTTTTATAAAACCCAATTTTTGAAATAGTTTTGAATTTTTGAAATGTGTGGGCAAATTTTGGGGTACAACATTGACTGCCTGACTTAATGGTTGCGGGAACCCATCATTATTTATGTAAACAACAGTTAATATAATTGAGTTAACTGAGTAACTACCCTGCCCCAGGTTATGATCAAGGTTTTAATCTGTACGAGAAATAAAACTTCCACTTCTTAGGCTCAAAGGGGTTGACGAGGGATTATCATCCTTATATCTCCACTGTTTAGGAATTGAAACAATGCCTGTACATCGTCAGCACAGTCTGTTCAAAAGCATACTGTATGAGGTTGCGGTATCGTTTTCGTCATCCTCCCTCGAAAGGCTCACAATTTTAACGAGAGTTTGAATATCATAAGGGGAAACAAAGTAAAACAAAGTTTTATTGTATTAATAAGAGAAGAAATAATTCAAGACAAACACAAGCAAAGCATTGATGATGATTATTTAAAATAAATAATGTCTAGCATAATTCAAATGTTTAAACAAACAGAATAGAAATTGCGAATGCGAGTAAAAATTGATGATCTAAAAGTCCTCCTTATAGAGGTCAAGCAGTCTTGTCATGATTGGGAACATGAGTCTTAGGAGGATCAAACTCAATTTCACCAGCATCAATCATGTCTTGGATTTTGTTCTTCAATGGCCAACAATCATTTGTGTCATGTCCAATGCTGTCAGAGTGATAAGCACATCTTGCATTGGGATTATATTGATGAGATGAAGTATTAGGCTTCAGAGGAGGATCCTTCAATGCAATCAGCCCTTCCTTCAGCAACTGTGGTAACAC
Source organism: Vicia villosa (assembly GCF_029867415.1). NCBI lineage: Eukaryota > Viridiplantae > Streptophyta > Magnoliopsida > Fabales > Fabaceae > Vicia > Vicia villosa. The sequence goes on along the minus strand of NC_081186.1, from coordinate 70,674,431 downwards.
TTCGGCCAAAGTCATGTTGATCTTGGTGAATTGTCTTTTGGGTGCGTTCTGCTTGCGTTGATTATTGCATTGTTTTTGCGTTGGCGCTTGACCTGAGCCCAAGACTGCCCCTACAGTGTTGGATTCATTCTTCCAGTTGTATGGCTTCTTTGTAACATTAGAAGTTGTAGCCACTTGAATCTTTCCGTTTCAGATGCCACTTTCGACGCGTTCTCCAGTTAATATCAAGTCAGTAAATCCAGCTGATGAGCTTCCCAGCAAATAACTATAAAATGGACCAGTCAAAGTACCCATGAACATGTCGACTAGCTCTCTGTCAGCCAGAGGAGGTTGAACTCTGCCGGCCAAATCCCTCCACTTCTGCGCATACTCCTTAAAACTTTCTCTCGGACCCATGGACATACTCTGCAGTTGTGTACGAGTCGGTGCGAGATCAGCATTATATTGGTATTGCGTATAGAAAGCAACAGCCAAGTCCTCCCAAGTGCGGATATTGGTACCCTCCAGCTGATAGTACCATTCGAGTTGAGTTCCTGACAAACTCTCTTGGAACAAGTGGATCCACAGCATTTTGTCAGCGGTGTGAGGTTGGATCTTTCTCACATATGATTTTAGGTGCAATTTGGGACAAGAGACTCCATCATACTTTGCAAAGGTCGGAGTTTTGAACTTTGGAGGGATCACGACTCCTGAGATGAGCCCTAGTTCCTCAAAGTCTAGTCCTGATATCTTCTGGATTTCCACAGCCTTCATTCGTTCCTCCAACTGTCTGTACTTATCCTCCGGATACTCTTCGTCATCATAGTAATCCTCCTCTTCCTCGTCTTGCTTTCCAGAACCGTTGTTGCTCGTTTGATCAGTCTTGCCACTAGCACCTTCCTCTTGTTCAGTCTCCTCTTCGATTTCTTTGACCTTTCTGAGAGGGCCTTGAAATCTTCTTCCCATATTGAGAACACCCACAGTCTTCTTGGTCTTCTTCTCCTTCTTAGTAAGGAGTGTCTTCAGCTCTTCCTTCCCCTTGGACAAATTCAGGATCAGGGCTTGGAATTCAGCGTTCTGTGCTTGTAGGTCCTTGACTGATTGCTCGAGATGATTCATTTTCTTAGCTGAAATAAACAGCAAGAAGATGAGTATCCTGTTCATGTTCATAGAAACCTGTTATGCAATGTTTATGATATGCATATGCAATGTTTTCAAGGATCCTTAAGAAATTTAATTTGCAGCTTTAGAAAAAGAGTTGATTGCATCTTCGTCTGAAGAATTTTCATTTTGGACGTCTTTCTACGAGAATCAAGCTCACCATGTCCAGTGGGTCATAGCCTCTGATTCAGGATACCTCTGAATTTTAAGGCGTATGGCTAGAGGAAAATAAATCCTCTTGCCCCTTGATAGGTATTGTGTCTTTGAATTGGAAGACATGTGGCTAGAGGAAAATAAATCCTCTTGCCCCTAGACAGGAATTCAGTCCTTGATAAGAGCACCTGAAATTGTGCGCCCTGAATCCCTAAGATCCTTGAAAGGGTTAGTTAACATGCTATGCTCATGATGTCATGATGTTATGCGAATGCAGTGTATCAGGAAAAACGTAAGATAATAAGGACGAGCAAGTCTTACTACAAAAACCTGCATGGAAATCGAAGGGTTAGTAGCACACACAAACAAGTCACACAAATGTCCTTAGGTTTAAAGGATTGCTCGAAGTTCGTAGGTAAGTACCCTCCCCACTGAAGTTAAGTTGGTTCAACCTGTCCTAGAATAGTAACCGGGTTCTATGGTGCTCATATCCCTGATCTTTCTCGCGGGCATTGTCTCAACATGGCACTCGATCGGCCAGCCAAAAGCATCCCTAGAGTCCAATCTCAATGAGTGTAGCATCGAGTATCAACCGGCTTCAGTCTGGAATCCAAAGCCCGCTATCTCGCTACTTCCTATAGGCCAAAGTCAAGTTCAACTAAGGTTCTAAGGGCGAATTAGTGCTTGTGACACCACGCGGTAGCCAAATGTCTCCTCGATCATATTCAAGGGCCATCAGGACAAACCAAAGCGTCGCACTAATGGAAGCCACCAGGTCAACCATAACGATACATGTCGTACAGTCTCCTTGGTCTATTGCCACATACCTAAGGTATCTCGAGATTCGGGTTAGAATCTTTCACTCAGAAACAATCCCAAACAAACCCTTAAAAATAAAGCACACAAACAAACAATTAAAAACATTTATGATGAACTAAGCCCTAAGGTAAACCCCTCTTAAAGACTCCCCAGCAGAGTCGCCAATTCTGTAACTCGGTGAACTGACTTTTGTTTTTATATGCAACAATGTTGCGGTGAGCATGAGTCGCCACCGACTTTTATTTTGTCCAATGTTAGGAAGGGTAAAAAGTACAGAAAAAGACCCTTTTTAAAAGAAACGGGCTCGGGGGGTAAGTTATGAAAAGGGAAGGTGTAAGCACCCTTTTCATCCGTAGTTATCTACGGGCTCTTAACTTGCTTAGCTCATATTTTGTTTGTTTTGAAAAGAAGCATAAGGGACGTAAGGACTTTAGCGTAAATGCGTAGCCTTCGTCTTTGAAAGAGTTTTTGAAAAGATATTTTTTTTATTGAGCTAGGCAGGTTAAGAGAACTACCCTAATTACTTGGTCCTTTTCTATACTTTTTACGATTCCCAGGATTATCCATACTATATAGAAGTAGGAAACCCTTGTTATATTGGACGTGCGGGTCATCGAAGGGTCATCGAGGTCGTTTGAAGGCAACAAGTAGAGGTACCTTTTAGCAATATCGGAGGGACAATCATCTTTCGTTAGACAACCATTTGAGGGACTAGATCATATCATCGTAGGCAACATCGTGGGTCATCGAGGGACTTATGATCTTTGCGATGATTTTTAATCGAGGGATTTTTGCTAATAGGTACCTCTACATTCGAGAGACACAACCTTATTTCTAAGAGGCAACCGAGAGGGGCGTACCCTAAGGGTGAGTGCGTGCAAAGTGTGTTGTATTCAATTAAGATTTATCTTGTATTTTTAGTTAGCTAACGTTTGATTCAGTCTTACCATACACACCCTGATTTAAGCATACATCTAGCACAATATAATAAAAAACGAAAATTAAAGGTGCGGGAAAGTAAAGAGATTTACTATCATATTTACATTTTGACCTATATACATTCTAATGGCTAAATAATAAAATAAACAAAACACGCGCCATACAAGGGATTTCGAGATGAGAGAAGAAATCGGAGGAAAATAAAAAGGGGTTTTGTTAGTAAATTAAATTAAAATTACTCACTAAAAATCCTAAATTTGAAACTAATTATTAAGTTATTTATTAGATTAATTAAATTCTAAATAAAACTTATATTTAAAATTATTAAAAACCTAAATAATACTAATTATTTTAATGGTGAGAAGAAAAAAAGAAAATTAAGAGACTAATTAAATTAAATTATGAGTGATGAAAAAAAATATTTTATTAAAAACCTAATTCTACTAGTTATTTGTTAATCATAATTTTTATGTTAATTTTTGGATTAGTTGAGCATTAGATGGTTAATTAACTAATATTTGATAATTGGAAAATAAAAGGAAAAGCAAAACAAGGGAAGAAAAAGCTAAGAAAATCTGGAAAAAACAAAAGGGGCTCGCTGGGAATCGAACCAAGCATCCCAAGGTTACCACTTCCTTCTCACGCCAACCCATATGCATATGTTAACTGTAAATAAAATAGCCATCATTAAAAATAAATGAAAACACATGGTTATGGGGAAAAGTCAACAGCGGACGACGTGGCATCCACTCACGCGTTGAACAGCCAATCATAATGTGTTCACTGGCCACGCGTGTTGGTCAATCTTCCAGGGGTACTATTCATCTTCCCCTACCTCGATACCTGCGGATTCTCTTGTCATTTCACCTAGGATTTTACCTGCGAATTTTCCTTTCTTGTTTTACAAAAATTTGAAGCTCAATAAAATAATGTTAGGAAAATAACAAAAGGACCCAGATCGACATAAAAATGTCCTCTGAGTTCATTGGTGCACTTAGTTTTTGCTAACATGGCATGTAGCATGAAAAACGAGAGCTCCACACGTTTTGCCCTAAGCATGGTGGATTTTGATTCGTGCATCTAAGCTTCGGTTTAATAGTTCTAAGCTTATCCAGACATCACCATAAACTCAAAGAAAGCATTAGATTTAATTATTATGCACAAAAACATGGTAAACGAAAATAAAATATGCATGGAAATAACATGAATATGAGACCAACGCTCCACACGTCATGGGGCTGCATTAATCATCCATTGACAATCTATATTACCTGCTGAAGAGATCCTGATGGTTATTTGCTCTCGAAAAAGACTTCAACTAGGAGCACGAAATTTTTAAGTTCTTTGAGATTTTTGCTAGTTTGAAGCGCTTGTGGTGGCTAGGGTTTTTTCATCCCTTTGTGAGGCTGCACTCTTATGATTATATATGGGACGAAATTAGGTCAAAAGATTAGAGAAAGATCAAGAGATTTTATTGAAAAATATTTTGTTTTGAATATGTATGAAAACCTTCCTTTTTCCAATTGAATCCTATTTTGATGCCCTTTTTTTCACGTGTAAATGAGGCCATGGGATGTACTTGGACACTTTTACATGAATGGAAAGTTTTTGTGTGATTTGATTTTATTTTATTTTGATTTTATTTGATTTATAGTAAATTTAAAATGAATAAATCCAAAAATAAATAAATAAAATCATAAAATAAATATCCAAATGACATATGGGCCTTTAATAAGCTTGGAATTTTGTGGGTGATTCACAAATTATGGCCCATTGCTCAAAACTTTGAATTTGGCCACTTAGGTTTTCACACTTTTCTTGAAAATCGACCAACTTGTACCAATCATATCTCCCTCATTTTTTATCATATGAAGGTGTTCTTGTACATTTTAGAAAGCTCAAAGAGTCTTCTGAAAGATCCTTTTGGTTTCACCTTCATTGAGTTTACCATGTTCATTTACCATCCTTTGAGAAAAAATGTCTTTTTGTTGTCTTTCAAAAGGACCTATAATGTATTAGCTTGTATCTTTCAACTGGTGCATTTCTTGACTTTGGACCCAACATCAAAGTTGTAGATAATGAAATTTACTTGAGAATAGGCTTTGGTTGGGCAATTTTTGATGAACTATGCGAGAGTTATGATCAGTCAAAGTTCAGTTGACTTTCACCTTAAAACCTTAATTTAGTAACTTCCTCTTTTGATGATTTTGGACCTTTTTCCTGATGAATCATGATCAAATTTTGATCAAATGATGAATATAACATGAAAATGTTGATGTTGCCCAAAAATCAGGAGTTTTGACTGTGTTTTGACCATAGTTGACTTTTAGGTTAAACTAATCGATTGTTGATCATTTGAGCAATTGAGTGAGCAATCCTGTGAATAAAGGCTTGAAATTTGGCATGAGAGTCCTTTGAGGCATATGAGAGGCCATGGAGCCCACTTGAGATCTTAGATTTTGATTTAACCTTGAGAAAGTTCAAACCCTAGTTTTGGCCTTTATTGCTTAGGAGGAGAATGAATCATGCTTTCAGTTAGAGATTGTATGAGCCTGTGGAGACTATCTGAGCCCAACTATCTTGAAATATAGTGGGCAAATTTTGGGGTATGACATTCGGTCACACCTCTTAGGAGAGATTTATATGTCTTAGTCTCATCAGAGAAAACTCTAAGTCCCTCAAACGAGGATTTAGATAGCCTGGGGATCGTAGTCCCTCATACAAAGTTATGTGAAGCTTGACCGATGAGACAGTAAGTCCTTCAGATGAGGCATTGATCCTCTTAGGTGAGACTTTTATCAAAACCTCAAACAAGACTTAAGACTGAGCCTCTTAGGCAACATTTAAGCTATACCTCTTGGGCGAAATCTCTATATCTTTGTCCCACCCGAGAAAACTCTAAGTCCCTCAGGTGAGGAGTTATATAGCCTAGGGATCTTAGTCCCTCATACGAAGTTATGTGAAGCCCGATTGATGAGACAATAAGTCCTTCAACCAAGGAATTGAACCTCTAAGGTTAGACGTCTAATAAGCCCTCGAGAAATACTTAAGACTAAGTCTCTTAGGCAAGACTTCAAACACGCCCTTGGGGCATAATTTATACTTCTAGGTACCACTTGAGAATACTCTAAGTCCCTTCAGAAAGGATTAAGATATCTTGGGGATCTTAGACCCTCATATGAAGTTATGTGATGCTTGACTGATGAGACAATAAGTCCTTCGGGTGAGTCATTTACCCTCTTAGGTGAGACTTCTATCAAGCCTTTATACAAGAATTAAGATTAAGTCTCTTACGAAAGACTTCGTAGTGCCTCTTGGGAGAGATTTATATGTCTTGGCCTCGCCCGAGGAAACTCTAAGTCCCTTAGGAGATGAGCTAGATAACTTATTTGTATTACCTTGAGAGGCGACAAGAATCTCCACTATGGAGTCCAACATACAAAATATTACCTTAATATGCAAAAAGGATTTTCATCATGAAGTCCAACATACAAATTATTGCCTTAAGAGGCGGAAAGGATCTTCTCCATGAAGTCCAACTTACAAAACGTTGCCTTAAAAGGCGACAAATATCTTCATCATGAAGTCCAACATAAAGCATTGAAAGATATCCTTATTAGTCATAAATATTATGAAAATTGTTCATAAATAACTAATCATGTCTGCTAAGAAACTACAACAGCCTAACTATAATAATACTTTAGATTGAGAGTGTTATAGGTTCTGGATAGGATTTGCCCCCTCTAAAAGTTGCATCTTGTATGCCTCGTGATGAAGCTTCTTGAATATGCGATATGGCCCTTCCTAATTGGGTTTTAGTTTTCCTTGATCTGCCGACAGGATCACCTACTTTAAGTCCAAGTCTCCATCTTGCATCTCCCTTAGATTGGCCTTGGAGTTATATCTTTTGGCGGCTCTGTACTTGGATGTGAATTCTCGAACATGGGAGACTTCTCTCAATTCATCGATCGGGTTCACCACATATTCCGATCTGGCGTTGTATACCTCTTGATAAAATTGGTATCATCGCTACGAGGGTGTGTCAATATCCATAAGCAGCATGGGGTCCACTTCATATACCATGGAAAACGGAGTTTCCTTGGTGGTAGAGAATTTAACACTGGTCTCACTTCTTGATGAAGGCAACGATATCCGTCATTAAAGTAGGACAATAATATCCCTTCCTTAGCAGCTTGTCGGTAAGGGTTTTTCCATCAATGTGATTGATGTAATCTCTTTTATGTACTTTTGCGAGTACAAGGGTGGTTTCCTGGTCGCCCAGGCACCGTATCATGGGATAAACTCTCCATGTTTTATAAAGTTTTCTTGAGAGAAAAGTGTACTTAGTAGTTTGCTTTCGAATTCTACTTGCTTCCTCATCAACTAGTGGAAATTCATCCGCCTACATGAACGCTATGGGCGACATCTGGCTAGACTCAGGGACAACTTCTAGGGAGTATACCTCACTCGCCTTAATGCTAAGGGAGGCATTAGTCTCTTGGGTTAGTGTTATGTTAAACCTTGTTGTCTTCGAGGTGGCAAACTTGAACATAAGGTTTGCTCTGAAGTTGTGTTTGCGGGGAACATGTTTTATTTCAAAGGAAGTAAAACGAGAGGATAAACTTCTTACCTTTTACAGATATTTTATTAGATGGGACTCTTTTGTCTGATATTTCCCGAGACTTGGTAAGAGACTAATTGGGAGTTGTTATGGGCTTTCAGTCTGGAAGCTCTCACCTAAAAGGCGAGAACCATGCCAATAATAAGGGCCTCTTACTGTGTCTGATTGTTGTTAGCGTTGAACTTGAACTTCATCGCTTGCTCGATGGGTATGTCGCCAACTCCCTCCAAGACTATCTTAGCGACGCTCCCTTTCATAATCGAGATGCAATCAATTGATAGCGCTTACTCTAAGGGCATTTCCTCGTCTACAAGGGAGTTTAATTAGGCCATAAAATCTTCCAGAGCATGTGATTAAATGCTTCCCCCGGGACATATTGGATTTCATATTCTTCAAGAGTTATCGAACATGATAGTTGGTTTTAATAAACATCTTGTGGTTCTGAAAATAAGGTATCAACTTCCTCAACGTGAAGACAATAACAAGTGCCAGGTTCTTAATCTTCTAATAACGTGTTTTAGTGCCTTTGATGATCTTTATTATGAAATACTCGGGCCTTTTTTCCTTGTCAGTCTCCTGGACGAGGACTCAGCTTATCGCTTAATCTATAACCAAGAGATAGAGGCGCAGTAGTGACTCTTATCTCAAGCGAGTGAGGATGTAAGGTGATGAGAGGAAAGCCTTCACCTTTAAGTAAGCCTCTTCAAACTCAGCAGTCCATTCGAACTTCTCTTTCTTCTTCAGGGCAGAAAAAATAAGGAAGGCTTTGTCGCTTACGCACAAGAGGAAGCGGTATAAGGCAGTGAGGTGACCTGTAAGCTGTTATACTTCTTTGACGTTTATAAGGCTTATCATGGTCATGAATTTCTGACATTTATTCAAATTGGCCTCAATGCCTCTTTTTCGTTTGCTTGAACCCCAAGAATTTTCTAGCTTGAACTCTAAAAGAGCACTTGGCAGAATTTGGGCGCATATCATATTTTCAGACTAGCTATAGGACATCCCCCGAGTCTTCAGCATGGTTGAGCCTTTCAATAGTTTTCAATATCACTTCGTCTATGTAGCCCTTCATGTTATGCCCTATTTGATAGACAAACGCATCATCCACGAGTCGCTGGTATGTGGCGCTAGCATTCTTGAGGCCAAAAGGCATGACATTGTAGTATTATTTTCCATGAGTCAAGATGAAGGTTGTGTTAGGTGTAGGCGGTGGATCCATCCAGATCTAGTTATACCATGAGTATGCATCCATGAATCTTAACATGCGGTATCATGAGGATCTGTAGATAAGGAGATCAATGCCTAGTAGTTGATACAGTTCCTTTGGACATGCGGTGTTTATGTCAGTGAAGTCCATACACATGTGCCATTTTTTGTTTGATTTTATTACCAAAACCATTTTGGCTAGCTAGGTTGGGTTTTTTTTGTAATGAACTCGACATTAAATAGCTTTCCTAATTCCTCGTCAATGGAGACCCTCTTCTCCTCGCCAATTTTTCGCATCCTCTAGACTACTAGTTTGACAGAGGGGTGGATGGCTAGGCAGTGGCTCACCGCCCTAGTGTCTATTCCAAGCATGTCCACAAAGGCCCAGGAAAACAAGTTGATGTTTTTAACGACTTGGTGACTAGCTCGTGTTCTTCTTCCTCGATAAGAGAAGTATCTATCTTGGTCACTTGGTGAAGCAAAGGGAAGAACTGAACCTCCTTTAAGTGCTTTGTGGGCGTGAGCCTTCCAAAATCTTCGTCCAACATGTGATCCTAACAATCGAGGTCTGTATTTGGAACTTTAGAAAATGGGGCGCAAACAAGGGAGAGCTCTTACCTCTTTGTCGCCATAGTACTCTAGTAACATTGTTGAGTGATCTGCTGGTCTTCTTAAATTGTACCAATTCATCTTTCAGGCAGCAGGTATTTTAGGAATAAGTACAGAGTGGAAATAAGATCCCCTAGTGAATTGATGGCGGTTCATCCCAAGATGAAGTTATATGGTTTCATGGCATCCAAAATGATGTATATAACGTCAATCTCCTTAAAGTTCTCGCACTTAGCACATGAAGTTTCTAGGATCACATGTAGTCTCTAGGGTCACATGGACCCTTACTTGTACCATCTCACTTAACTGTCCTATTAATGAGCCACTAAACACTTTGATGTTATTGGGATTGAGTTGTTGTTTTTGGAAAGAGTTATAGAGCAAGGCATCCGTAGAGCTACCAAGATCAATCAAGACTCGCTTGATATCCTAGTTGCCATATTGCACACTGATGACCATAGGGTCATTATCATAAGGGTTGACTCCAACGTCTTCCTTGTTGAAAAAGGTGATGTTAACTCCTATTTCCCCATGGGCTCTCATGGGGAAACCAGAAGATATTACACTTGTAACAAGCATCCGCCTTTCATTTTTGTTTCAGGAGGAGCTAGAGCTACCTCCACTAAACAAACCTCTGGCTATGATGTTTATATTAAAGCATAGAGTTTTGTCAGCTATCTTCGGAGGGGTGGTGGAATGGTGAGAATGAGAGAGGCGTGACTCAGGTTAGTTTTTCTAGAGCCCCATCGTGGGCGCCACTGCACTGGTCAAAAAGTACAGGTGTGCATGTTACCCATGTAAAGGCAGAGGCCTTAGTAGGTATATTATGATGTATGGTAGAACATTGAATCCCTATTGGCTAGGAAAACGTGGGTCAGTTGTTGACCCTCGTGGAACGTCTTATCCCACGTTTCCCAGTATCGGGCGAGAGGAAAATATTGGGGCAAGGCGATACCTCCCCAAGGGCGACACATGATTGTGGCCCTTCCTAAGGGCGGTACATCTCCCGCTCTCGTAAGACCCTTTTACAAATTTAACACTATACTAATAAGTACTTTAAAGGCCAATATTACAAACAAGTTTTCTATATTTTAGGGACTATAAAACATATCATTTTTTATCAAAATTCTAAAATCTATTTATATTAAATTTTATTTAACTTATTTCGTGTTAATTGAATTAGATGGGTGTAAAACTATTGATCAAAGTTTAATTTCTAACAATTTCAATTTTTTTAAGGTTGCGGAGATATTTCAACCAGTATATTCTAGTTGAGATAGATGGTGTAAGTTGTTCATTTAGAGTTTAATCTCTAATAGTTTGTATTTTTTTTTATTAATGTCTTTATATAAAGGTTTAATTTTTTTGGTCCTTTATATTAACTTTGATATTCATTTTTGTTGCTTAATTTAAAAAGTATTTTATTGATCTCTCAAGTCTTTAAAAAATATTAAATCTAATATAAAAAGTATTATACATATATTAAATCTAATATGTGACAAAAAAATATTAAATCTAATATAAAAAGTCTTATACATATAAATCAACAGTTTTTAATAAAAATCTATTAATGCCTTTTCTTATAAGATAAAGTGGTTCTCAAATTTTATTTTACAATTTTCACATACTTTTAGTACCTTAAATATTATAATAATAAAATACTTAAAACACTTAAAATAATATTTAATTATTTATTCTCTATATTTGTAATTATAAACACCCTTTAAAAAAGGTTATCACTAAACATTTGTTTATAATTTGCTTAAACCAAAAAACCAAATATTATTAATTGGGCCTCATCTCATATTCATATTGGGGTTTTATACTAGGAAGGGTTTCCACCTCAAAGTTCTAATGTTCATACCTACTTCCAAATTAGGTTTACTTAGCTTTTCCCAATTCTGCCAGTGAATTTTCTTTTTATCCTCACTATCTCCCCATCAAAAATTGGCCATCAATTGTTTAATTTTTATCCTCGCTATCTACTGAACATCATCTTTAATTTGTTGAAATTGATCTTTTGACCAGATACTTCTTGATATGTGTTTATGATATCAAGCTGGGTTGTTTTTTCTTTTTCTTCAGCTTTATTTATATAGTAATTATTAGGTACAACTTTATTTAAAACTTGTTATATATACTAGCTAATATAAAAAGCAACAAGTCTATAAAGAAGTAGAGAAAAGTTTTATACACATGCACACATACCTGAAGATCAAAAGGGCCGACCCAAGGAATATAATCAGCTAGATTAAAAGCTCCCATTAAAAGCATTGCTTCTTTAACCAGCCTCTTTAGGTCAAACTGTTCATACTTACTTCTACCCAATATCATCTTATACATAATATCTTCAACAAGATTTTCCACAGCCTCACTAACATTCACAACCTCACCCACCAGAGCAGCTTTCTCCAATGATTTAACCAAAACATCCAACTCCTCTTTTCTAATAGGAGCAAACTTCTCAACTTTGGAAGCACTAAGAAGTTTCAAAATGCAAAGTTTCTTCATACTACGCCAATAAGGACCATACTCAGTAAACCCCACCCCTTTGGAACCGTAAGACATGAGTTTAGATGCTTGAATATTTGGTCGGTTTGCGAAAACGATGTCGTGTGTTTTGAGGAATAACTCTGCTGTTTTTGAAGATGAAATGACAACAGTTGGTACTTGACCAAGTTGTAAGGACATGATTGGACCGTATTTTTTGGAGAGTGTTTGAAGTTTTCGATGTGGAAGTGTACCTAACATGTGAAGGTTTCCGATTATAGGAAGTGTTGGTGGACCTGGTGGCTTCTTGTGTTTTTGTTTTAGATGCAAGAAAAGTTTGAATGAAAGATAAGTGAATGTGAAAGTGAAGAGAAGGAAAGAAAGTATTGTTGCAGAAGACATGTTTACAAATGAATGGTTTTGGTTTGGGTGAGTGAAGTAACAAGGTTAAGGACGTTATATAGAACTCCAAGTTGATCTCATCTCTAAACTAGTGGTTTTGATATCCATATGAGTGGCTGTGTTACGTTGCCTTTCTATGTCTTTATCTCATATCCAAATGTGTTAAATGATACGAGTACCACACCTTAATATATATTTTCTATAATTGGTAACATTTTCATCCATATAATAAGTCTAAGTAACAGATTAATTACCAATTAGTTGCAACAAACTAAAGGAAAGTTATAACAAATTGAAAAATAAAGGCTAAATAGTATCATCTTTCCTAAAACTGGAATTGTGTCAGTGTTATGAGAATTGTGTCTGAATATCAGTCTTTGTGTTCGTGTTTTTTAACATATTTGAGAATTCTGGGTGATGCTTGTAAGTTAATTTCTGTTGGTCGGGGAGAAACTAGTTAACATGCAATATAAGAATGGAATATGGGGATCCAATAGGAATGTGATGTGAATGGATAAATAAGATAGGGGATATCAAAGTAATCTTACTCTATGATACCATGTTGACAAGTGTGCAGCAAAACCTTTTTCACTCATGATAGTGGAATCATAACAAAAACTAAAAGTAAAAAATTGAGAATTATTTATTCAACTCTTATCGCATAAAAGTATGGTTCGTGTACATTTATAAGATTATTGGTCTTAAGTTGGTTAGCGATATTTTCTCTACAAATAACTAATCAGGATTAAATAGCAATTGCTATATTATAACATTCGGTAAAACAACTTATAATTTGACACGATTTATTTAAGATAATATACAATTGTTCATCTTGAAACTATTTAAATTTATCATCATTTGTCATACGATAACTCGGTATTGCCTGCAAATGATGAGCTCTTGGTATACTGAGTCCAAATTTCTCTTCCATGTTTAAATTGGACGGAGTAATATTATTCGGGAGTTCCCAATTAAAACAATGCACTAATTGAGTTATAACCAGTTTTACCGTAATCAAACCCAGTTGAATTCCAGGACAACCTCTCCGACCAGAACCAAATGGTATACACTCGAACTCTTGTCCATAAAAATTCATTTTCTTGTCAATAAATCTTTCGGGATAAAATTCTTCAGCATTTTGTGACCAAACATCATGATCTCTCCCTATGGCCCATGCATTTACTATAACTCATGTTTTTTGCTTTATAAAATAGCCATCAATTGTTATATTCTCTCTACATTCACGAGGGATTAATAAAGGTCCAACGAGATAAAGTCTTAATATCTCATGGACCACCATATCTAAGTAACTTAACTTCTTCAAATCTTTCTCTTCAACCATTCTCTTATGTCCTACTTCATTCTGTATCTCATCTTGAAGGTTTTTCATCACTCTTGAATTCCTTAAGGCTTTGTTTGTGAGTTTGGAGGGGAAGGGAGGAGAGGACTTTGGAAAACAGAAAGAATTAGGTGAAGGGAATAAAAAGATTTTGGGTAGAAGGGTTTTGGAGGGTTTGATTTTATTCATATCACCAAAAACCCCATAAAATGGGGAACTCAAAAATTGTATTGAAGGAGGGGTTTGGAGGATTTTGGATGACTTATATAAATTTTCCAAATATCTTTTTAGGTTGTTATACTATTTTGAAACTTAACAATTTAGTAATGATAATGACTCTTTTATCATTTTAAACAAAATCATTTTTTCCAAAAATGTTAAATATTTTTCTATATTTTTTTAAAATTTCATTTTTGGAAGCCTTTCCCTTCCCTCCCCTTCAAACTCGCAAACATAGCCTAAAAGTTCAGATAACACCCACTCAATTACGATAGCAGATGTATCAATTCCTGCTATAATTATATCTTGTATGACTGCCTTGATAGAGGTTCGATCAATGACATGATTTTGTTCATTTTCTAGATCATTGGTTTGGTGCATAATTGATAGAAGTGTGTCTATGAAGTCTTCGTTACGAATTTTGTCTACATTATTGATTTGTTCATGCTCTCTTATTATCATCTCGAGTACTTCATCAAATGCTTTACTAGTTTTCTTGAATGCTCGTGTTAATCCCTAACAAAAAAAAAAACTAAATTAATATTGTCAATTACTAATTGAATATTTTCACTTATTTTAAGAAAATCATGAAAGCACATAAAAAATGAAAACAAAATTGGTTATAAAAATAAATCAATTTTTGTTTTTGATCTAGTAAAAAATGGAGGGAACAAAATTGCACGATTACCATATTTACCACACTTAAACATAGAACTTGATCAATATTTAATACTAACCTGAAGATCAAATACCCCTAACCAAGGAATATAATCAGCAATGTTAAAAGCTCCAATCAAAATCTTGACTTGTTGAACCAACTTCTTCAAATCAAATTGCTGATACTTACTTCTACCTAATATCATCTTATACATAATATCTTCAACAAGATTTTCTACAGCCTCACTAATATTCACAACCTCACCCGCCAAAGCAGCTTTCTCCAATGATTTAACCAAAACACCCAACTCCTCTTTTCTAACAAGAGCAAACTTCTCAACTTTGGAAGCACTGAGAAGGTTCAACGTGCAAAGTTTCTTCATACTACGCCAATAAGGACCATACTCAGAAAAACCCAACCCTTTAGAACCGTGACCCATGAGCTCAGTTGCTTGAATCTTTGGTCGGAAAAACGATGTCATGGGTTTTGAGGAATAGTTCTGCTGCTTTTGAAGATGAAATGATAACAGCTGGGACTTGACCAAGTTGTAAGGACATGATTGGGCCATATTTTTTGGAAAGTGTTTGAAGTTTTCGATGTGGAAGAGTGCCTAATATGTGAAGGTTTTCGATAATCGGTAGGGTTGGTGGACCTGGTGGCTTTTTATGATTTATGGTGGTTTTTTTTCGATGCAAGAAGAATTTGAATAAAAGGTATGTGAAAGTGAAGAAAAGGAAAACAAGTAATGCTGCAGAAGACATATCTACAAATAATACTAATTTAGTTTGTTTGTGGATTTGTATAAAGTTCTAAGGTTTAAGAGAGATTTATACAAGTGATATACGTTAATCATATAGAGTTATCATTGTTGTTATTATTATTATTATTAGGAAGTAGCGAACAATTTGGGGGCCAAATCTCTGACATAGACATTGCCCCAACATGATAGCTATGTAGAATTCAAGCTGAAAATGATAAATGCCGAAACCTGATACTTTACAAAGACCAAAACCAAAAAAAAAAATTGCAGAAACTAAAACCAAAAATTAGAACAATTACAGTGACCGATTAAATATTTAAGCCAAAATAATACATACTTTACGTTATACTTATATACTACAAGCATCAATTAGACAATTTCAATGTAGTTATGCAGCAAAAACTGACAGAACAAGATAAAACAATGTATTGAATGTGAAAATTGTTGAGATGAAAGTTGTGAAAATGACTGGGTCCAACTTGAATTTGACCCCTAGAGTTTCACAAGTTAACTTTTGATTTTAACAGTTTTGGTGATTTTGTAGAGATGCGCATTAGGCAGAAATGTTCTCAAAATCAATAAACCAATTCTGGTTTCTATATGTAGGCTGTACAATTTGATGTAATGTAATACAATATTACCTTACGAGCAATTAAACAATATCGGGCCGATTTTTCTTAATAAAACTTTTATTTGATCACAAACCTAAACTAAGTCATCTAGATACATAAGACACTAACTAAAGCACATTTATATATCTAAATCATCATCTGGGTCTTCATCAGAATCGGGCATCTCATCGTCTGAATCACGAAAATATATAATCTCACCTAGGGTAGAATCCTCCTTTTTACCACCCTTTGGAAGAGGTGCCCCCTCACTGTTACTCTCTTCAAGGGATTTTCTACCATCATAAATTTGTATGGGATTACCATTTCCTAAAAGAAAGAAAAGGGCTTAAGCATAAAAGTATATTATATGATTGGAACACTGTAAGAAATGGAGCAAATACATGTCTATTTCATACCTTGGTGTTCAAAAGGAAGCACAACCTTTGCCCTGTCAATTTGCTCCTTCTCTGATAGCTGGAGATTAAATTGTACCTGTTAAAAACATAAAGTCGATCAACTTCATATCACAAACTATTTCTTGTTCGGTCTCTGTCATTCTCTATAGAAATGTTTGTGACTGTGTACGCAGATCCATGCATATTCTGCTATCAAAAGTATCCACGTGTGCGGATACGAGTATATGAACAAATTAGGTGCTTAGCATGTGTAGGCATGGCATCAGTACATGAGATGTTTCTCCAAGACAGTTTATACCTTGCTATCATAATAACTATACCGTACATCAGTGTTTCAGCCAAATAAGCACATCTAGCATCTAAAAAAAATTCATTTCCTTAAAAAAAAACACCGTGTGAAGGATAAGTTTTATTTCATAAGGGGAGTCAACAAAAATAAGATCTCTTTTATCGATCATTTTGTCTGAAAACTAATTATAAATCTCTAATAATAACAAGGCCAATAGAACTTGGGCCTTTGCTTCTAGTGAAAGAGATGTGACTTCGCAGATACTAAAGACTGACCTTTGGCAGTAAGCCTGCAACAGTTATTCCATCTTCTGCTGAAACAGAAGCAAAGCTGATTCCTCCGGCTTCAACTTTAAACTTTTCACACTGAATAAAAGACAAAAGACATATTACAACAGTGCGCCAATTTTCAAGATTAGTCTTTCCAAATATATTCACAAACAGACAATAAGAGATTACCATCACTCTAACGCGTCCATTTCTGCGTTTAAGTCTGACATTAAATTTTCCCTGGGTAAAGTTTTTCTCTGACAAGGAGTTCTCTGAAGAATGATGACCTGGTTCTATGCTGGCCACCATGGAGGACATGTACTCAAGAGCAGCTGCAGTCCTCTCGTCATGAAGGTCAGAATGCACTAATCCAAATATACTTGAGATTTTATCTGCAAGAATGTAACAGCAATGATTAAGCGAAGGTATTGTTACCACTTACCACATCAAGTAAACCTGAGCCAACTAAAATTATCCGCTAAAATAATCAACTAGCTCACCCGTTCTGGACTTCTGGTACTCTAAAGTATTTAACTAAATAACAAAAAATTGACATATTATGCAAGAAACCTTGTTCAATTTAGTACAAGAGAAAATACCATGACTGCGCAGATTGCTTAGAAGGCCTGCAACTGACTGCAAAGATGCATGTCTCAACAGCTCACTTATCTGATAATATCCAAGAAGAATCCATTACGATTATTTATACACAAATAGATAATATAAGAGAAACAAAGAAATTGAACATTCTTAATTAGAATACTAATGATTTTGAAAGTTATTGTATAACTTCTTGCTCAGTAATTCTAGGGTAGAAGAAAAATCAGAAACTTGCAGGCACAAAAAAGGATAGTTAGTTAGTTACAGATAAGTACATAAATAGTGTCCAACATTAAATTGTAACATGATAGCATTATAAATGCTTCATGACTCAATCATTTCTAGAAATTTTAGAAGGTAAGACAAAATCACATATTCCATTCATATTTTCTAGTTTTACCCACGCCTATAACTCCCTAGTTACAAAAATATTGCAGAACTTCAAGGATTTGCGCCCCCTAGCCAGAGGCTCCAACTCACGCAAATGACAAGATACCGTGCCTCTACACCCATCCTAATTGAGTGACTAACTCAACCTAATCATTTCTAGTACGTAACAATGAACGGGGTAGGTAACCTATCAGAAGTGAACAAAAAGAATAAAGATAGAACATCATCAAAGAGCTCTAAATCCCTACCACCTTTTTAGAGAAAGTTATAAAATATATAATAAACTAACCTAAAGCAGTATGAATCATAACATAAACCCAGACTCCCACACAGTACTTTCTCAAGAAAAGAAATAATCTATGATTCAAAAAAGGTTATTTGTGCAAGCTTGGAAAGTAAAAGAAAAGAAAAAAACTAATAAGTTTCATAACCATGAAATATGGTTATGTGCGAAAAGCATATAACAGTCGGTAATAACCATATTCAATTATATCACAAAGTAACAAACAACATTAACTACAACAGACCAACACAGTAAATTCAATAAGTTCAAAGCTATGTGAAGTCAACGGCATTACCGAGTCTATTGCAACACAGAACCGGGATTTATTTTCTCCAACTAAACCTGAAAGTACAACAATCAAAAAATCATCCAAACAAAAAAGAAGACAAAAAAAACAGCTTATTTCCAGCACAAAACCGTTTAGCAATACCTCGGCCTAGATCGGTAATCGCCAAAAACAACTTATCCATATCCTTGACTGACTCATAAGAAGTAACATCAAGTGAAGTTCCTTCAGAAGGAACATTAACATTTCCAGATTTCCTAGTCTTATCTTTCCAACCAAGAGGATCTGTATAACAATCCAAAACATGAATCCTGCAAAGTAACACATTCACTCTAATTAGCTTCCATATTCTCTCTATTAACAACTCAAGTTCCACATCTTATTATTAAGAACTAAAATGTCATAAATTTTCAATTTACAAACTCAGTTGAAACCACTAAATTAAAAATATTACCATTTGTTGGAAGATGCGAGTTCCAGTCCCTTATTCTTTAACAAATCGGCGTAAAACGAAGGACTTCGAGAAAGCGCGACGATGACGATACCGGTGTGAGATTTCTCTGTGGCGGAGTGTGAGGAGAGTTGAAGAAGAATGTGAGAGAAAACATGGATGGAAAAAGGGGAGGATATAGTGTCTTTGATTGTGAGAGTGGGTGCAAGCTCTCCTTCTAACGCGCCGTCTCGTAAGGTTCTGAAAATTGAATCTGCCATTTTAGGGGAATGAAGAAATGGAAGATTGTAGAAGTTTGGTTTAGGTTTTGGGGAGTGAATGGTATCAGAAAGGGTGAAGGTAGAAAAGCAACAATTGTATTCAATGAAAAACACTCGTAAACGGAATTCGTGGGAGTTTCACTGTGTGTTGATGTAAAACGAATTTCTGCAGTTCACACTTCCACTGCTCAGACCTGCCGGCTGGGTTTTGGGCACGATGCAAGGAGGGGTTTTGGAGGCGTGGGAGTGAAAGAAACCGAAAATATATTGGGAATTTCTTTTTAGAATTTTTTTTTCTTTTTGAATGTTTTTCATTTTGATAAATTTTAATTTAGAGATGTTTCTTTTTAGGATTTGTCCACGTATACATCTCCAAATTAATTTTTTTTTAAGTTTATATTTTATTTCGGATGGATCTCTGAGTGCGTTCAACGGAGTCAGACCCTCCTCTTTCTCCTTCTTTATTTTTTAAAATGTTTAAGAACTTTCATTAGAGCTCGTGAGCAACATTTTTCCAGTGAATTTTTCAAGGAATGGTATCTCTACTTCAATCTTTTCAATCCCAACTCACTCCACCTACTACATTTAACATAATGACATTGATTGGACATCATACACGACTCACCGAGACATTGTTGTCTTCTATCTCATTTCATATTACTCCGGATGGCTTGTATGTGGGAGGAAATCTAATGTGCAAGTATCTGTCGGAGCAATGCATGCGTCAGTTTGAATATGTGTAGATCATTAAGAGATCCCCCTTCGAGGCTACTTCTAACAGCATCGTCTGTTGTCATCTTGATGACAAACTGACAGATTACGAGAGTCATCTGATACTAGAGGAATATCGGAGTATGTCAGTCACAAGTCAGTGGTATTATGTTGACGCTTACACGACTTGGTTATATAGTGTGTCACAACTCTGTCATGATACCAAATGTTTCTAGACGTCCATCTAAGCCTGCTCATTGAAGATCCTAGAGAATGAGCAAACCAAGGATGACCATGTCATTGATGTGTTGTCGATCAGTCAAAATATTTTGTGAATTATTGTCATACCCCAAATTTGTCCTACCCTTTAATTTCTAACTGGCTTAGGCTTTTCGTTCATGTGCATATCTCCATTAGGACATCAACATAACGTCATGCATCATTAATCAATAACTTTGCATTGGAGCAAAGATCTTGGAAGTTACGGTTATATGGTCGTTCATTGTGGGCTTCTTTCTCCTAAAGCTACAAGGTTTTCCTCTATGAAGATTCACCAAGGGCAAGAGGAATATGAGTTGTATATGTGGTGTTTGCGATCATTAATTCGACTGAGATTCATCGGATTTCATGTCGATATGTTCTTACGCGCATCAATCCTTATCTTCTTCAAGAATCCCTCAAGGCATTACTATTATGATGGTTTGAAACACAAGGGCAATGGCAAGAGAGATTGATTTGTTCATTTATCTTGATCAACACAAGTTTTGGCTCGCATCATGTACTTAGTACTTCAATTGCGGGTTAATTGAGATTTCGAGAATTAATGATTCAAGACTTGCCGTTGAAATTTGAAGGCGAGGATTTAATAAGTGGACCAAGTTTTATTTGAATTTGCAAGTGGATTTTTCAAGGCATTATTGTGATGGATTGGATTATGTCCATTGAAACTTAAGGTTGATTGAAATTCAAACATAATGGGAATAAAGCCACGGTTCTCAAGTGTTTGTGTGTAACTTCTCAAGAGCTAACAGCAAGGCATGCTAGTGCAAATTCTGAAAGAGAAGTGTAGTGAATATTGGGAATATATCGTTACGTTCAAAAGGATTACAATGATATAAGAAAAAACGTCCATCCCATTTACAACAAGTTTCATCTCAAAGTTTACATTCTGAAAAATAAAAATAAAAAAAAAACCACATGAACATGAGTCTATCCTTCATCTTGAAGTCCCTGTTGCTTCTACCCGATCGGTTTTCTACCTGTAAGTGGCATGCATTTTGTCCCAATTCAGATGAAGGCTGAACCTGCACTTCACATAAAAGCCACTGCTGCATTATTAAACCAGAAAACAAACCAGCCTCTGTGCTATACAAAAAAAACCGAGTCGGCGCCGAAAGAAAACCAATTGAACCGCAGCTCCAAATGAAATGAGAACCGAACCTGCAGTTAGGAACAAACGCAAAAAAAAACGGTTCACATCGGAGGGAGTCATAATAGTTCAGCTTGCCACTCGAAACTCGCATCAAAACCAGAGCTGCCTACATGATTCAGAAGAAAATATTTCAAATTCAGAAAAAGAAACCAGATTCAATCAAAGAGAATCAATGCAAAAAGGCAAAACAAAAACCAGTACAACCATATACCTTTCAATAACCACACAAAATTCAAACCAAAACCATCTCACATTCAAACATACAAAATCCTAAACCAGTTCATAACCTACTCAGTGCTAGCTGCCTAGCAAGTTGAAAACAAAAAGCGCAAACCAAAACAAAACCGGAGCCAGCAGCGTCCAACCTCACCGAAGCCGAGCTGCACCATTAAACTCTTCAAATAAAGGACCCTGCGCATTAAGCAAACCAGTGCAGTCCCATAAAGACCATGAGCTTCGGCTGCAAAGAGCCACAAACCGTGACACAACTTTGAACCAAACTGGCAGCCATCACTACCTGCATAAAATCACCCTCGACTCTGCAAAAAAATCAAAACAGTTACATATACATTATCTTCATATCATTCACACAGTTCAAAACCACATTCAAGTTAATCATCATCATCATCTGGCAGCATCATCTATAGTACATACAATAATTTCACACATTCAAATCAACTTGCAGCTTTTCATTCACAACCTACCCACTACTTTCTAATTGGCATTTAACAGAAATCCAAACTAACTCAGCTGAACCAAATGAACCCTGCATATAAGAAATAGAGGAGAAAATTCAGTTACAAAAAACCTAACTAAATTCCCTAACTGCCAGTTAACTTTCCAAACCGATTCATAACAGCTCTATAACCAACTTCTTCTAATCCTAACAACCAAAACAGAATCAAAACTAACTGTAACCGAATCAATCTCCACCCTCAAAAATCCCTAACAGAATCTAAATCCAAAGGCCATCAATTCTCCTCTCAGCCTATATAAACTACTTCCCTCCATAATTCAAAGACACTCACGCCATTCTTTCATTCATCATCTTCACCTCACTCTTCACCCTTTCTCTCTTCTCACTCTCTGCTTCTTCTCTCTTCAATCTCCATAATCATCACTCTCCCTAAACACACGCCATAATCACCATCTTTCAACCTTCACCTTTCTCTGCTCCTCTCTCAACACACACGAATCATCTTCACCAACCTTCATCCATCATCATCTTTCACTCTCCAATCTTCATACACTCTTCATCTTCACCCTCCCAACCTCACTCACCCTCACACAATAATTCAACAACACAGAAGAAACCGCACACAGAAAAGAAGAAGAAGAGCAAATCGAAAAAGAAGAAGAAGATGAAATCAAAAACAAATAGAGCATAGAAGAAGGTGGTAGAAGGAGAGTTATAGAAGTTGAATGCGTATTATCACCTGAAACCAGAGTATCCTTCGTTTGTTTCTCCGCGTTTATTCTACGTCTTCATCGCATTCCATTGTTCAAAGAAGCACCAGACGTTTTCGTCTGATCGGTAACCTTGCCTTCAATCTTTCCCTTCGTGCCATGGATGTTTAGCTTGAGAGCGATTCTGAGACGGATTTAAGAGTGAGAGAAGAATTGTGAGTTGAGACTCTGAGAAATCTGAATCAAAAAAATCAGAAGCAAGGAAAGAGAGCTCGAGTCGGAGAGATAGAAGATTGAGACCAAGAGTGGTTTGAACGGAGAATCAACGCCGCGTTTGAAGAAGAAGCTTCGTAGATGAGGATCGGAGAGGGATATCCACCGCGCCGCCGTTCACGTTGAAGGAGAAGGAGCTCTGAGAATTGGGAGCGTCACAACTCAAGTAAACCTAATTCCTATTTTCTTATTTTTTTTATTTTATTTTTTAATTTCTTTTCAAATTAAATGATAAAAATCTGAATAAAATCTGGATCAAACAACCATGGGCCTTATCACGAAATGCTACCCGCACCCCCTGACAGCCCACGTACCATTTTTTAGCTTGAACAAAAATCTGTGACAACAAAAAGCCATTGGACCCATGCGCCCAGATTGCCAATACACTATGTTTCGGGCTTTCACCCCTCAGCCCAATTTCTTTTTGGCATGATACAAATTTGTTACAAAAATCATCATTGGGCCAGTTCTGGATAGACCCGGGGCCCCACTGCTTTTCACACCACCAGTTTCAATTGACACCCCCTAACTCACATTTTTCTTCTTATTAGAATTTAAGGTTTTGACTTAGTTTTATTCAACTTTTTTAGGTAATAATCAATAAAACTTGTTAGATCCTTAGGTAATTGTTGACATTAACTTTTTCACAAAACTCATAAAAAATTAGTAGATTTTTGGTTAATTTTGACATTTAAAGTTCTTTTATAAAAATCTATAAAAATAATAGTGCTTTTAATTCACCTTTGTGCTATATTTTTAACTTGCTCTTTTTCATGTTCTTATGCTATTCTCAATACTCCACTTAATGCTTTAATTTTCATATTTCTTTTAATTCCTAACCTTAGGTAGAAACCATGATAACATTAGGTAGAAATTCCCTTCATACTTAGGCTAGTTTCTTTTCCCTTTCAACCATAAAACACTATAAAAATACTTGAATAAACTCCCATAAAAAATACCAAGAAAACTCATAAAAAATGACTAATAAATACTTTGACTAATAAAAAGGGAATGGAAGCTTGTAACTTCTCTTGCTTAAGGGATGTTCGAGTGCTTGTGGCTCCCTTGCTTAAGGGTTCCATTCAGGCGTAAGTTCCCAACCTCTAAAAAACACAAACCAAAGAGTAACTCGAGTTTCCCTTGCTTAAGGGATTTTCTCGAAACACTCAAACTCTCTCTCTCTTCTCTCGCTTTCTTAAGGGCACCGTTATTTCTGCTCCATTGCATCCTAGGCTGTCCCCTTGTGCAAGAGCGCGAACGTTAACGCCGCCCAACTAAAAAACACAAAAACAAACAAAAACTATAGAGCCGAACTACGGCGCTCTGATTCCTGAAAAGGATACGTAGGCATCGAGTCGCGGGGCTTGAACGAGCACACTTGTAAATAATTCCTTCTTTTCCCCGTATTTCTTTTGCATTCATTCGCATGTAGACATAGACATAGTACACACCCTTTAGATAGAAACAAACATAGGTGGATACCATCGAGTACGATGGGCGTGAGGGGTGCTAATACCTTCCCCTCGCGTAACCGACTCCCGTACCTTGATTCTCTGGTCGCAAGACTCTGTTCCTTCCTTTGTTAGGTTTTCTGATATTCCTTTCCCTTATGGGATAAATATATTGGTGGCGACTCTGTTCATTTTTCGCGAGCGTGCGACAATTATGTATATAGTCTAGGTTGTTTGAAAGAGGTTATGATGATGCAGTTGTCCTAACACATTTCATTTTTACCGAGGCACGAAATATTTTGGGCTGCCGACGACAGAGAAAGAGTCATGGAGTTAAGATTAGGCATGCACAGTAGGTTATGTTTTTTTTTTTTTTGTATTTTGGATGTTTTAGTATTATTTTCCATATTTTGAGAATAATAGTTGTAATATTTGTTTATTAATGTTTGAATCAAATTATGCATATATGAAATAGACATTTTCAAATATGCATTTCCGAATTCACCCCAAAAATTTTCAAAGATGCATCGTCATATAATTCTCCCCGAATACACTTCTTACAAATCCACTTTGTTAACTTCCTTCCATTCCTGCATTTTCAACCCGCGTAACTTTTCCTAACCTCCTTTCAAGTAGTATAAATAAACTTTCCCATATTATTTAAAAGCACCTAATTTTCAAAGTCGAGGTTATTAAAAAATGACAATCAATTGATAGTAATATTATTTGTTCAATTAATGTTCTTCATCAAATTTAGGTTAGTTTCTTAGTTTAATTTTTTTGTTTGTTTGAAATATTATGTTATATTACAACTAAATATATTCCCTTTTCTTACATGTCCACTTTCTTCGCTTTTCCAAAATTTCTAACAAATAATATTAATAATTAATTAATTAAATTATAATTACTACTAACCTTACAAATTTTGGGGATGTTACAATTAGCTAATTAAAGAAAAAATTAAATTTATTATTGTTAAATCTTTCTCCACGTTTCAAAAATATTTCTTCAAATTACTAATAATTATTATTAATTTATTTATTAAATCACATTTAAACTAACAATTTCCAATAATTTCCTTAAAAATATGTCCACATTTTCAAATAATTTTGATAGTTTGTTTTAATTTTATTTTAAATAATGGTAATTATTAATTAGTGGTTAAAATGATAAAATCAATAGTTAGTTGATCCTGTTATAATTGATGCTGAATTTGATAAGGATGACCACCGTTCAACCACATTAATGTTTATATTACATGGAACATAGATGACTTATTATTTTTATTCTATTTTATGTATTTATTTACTTCTCCTTTATTTTATTTTTCAATCGAGATACTGTAAATATTTTATATAATATATCTATTAAATTTATAAATAAATTATTTTTATAATATTGTTATTATTAATAATTATTCAATAAAATATTTTTGTGCATGGCACAGGTAAAGGACTAGTGTTATTTATATTTAAAACTTTTGGTTGTCACTAAAAAGTTAAATAAGGATTTTGATGTTATCTTAATAGATTTTATAGAAGTTAGTGTATATTTTATAATTAGACAAGGAGTTTGTGTCATTTTAATAAACTTGGGGGAGTGAGTGTAATTTCTCCAATTTTAATTAAAATTGATTAATTGGTAAGATTTATCCTACTCCAAAAGAGTCTCAAAACTTTTCTTATTTAAGTGCTTGTTTCACATAGTTGTAAATTTTTTATTTTTGATTTTAAACGTAACTTTTAAGACCAAAATGTGAATGGTGAAAATAGAGTTGATTTACTTTTTTATTTAATTTTAAAATATTTTTTAATACAAATCAAAATAAATAAAAATTTTAAAACAACAGGTTGGATTACTACCACATTTAAAGGGTGTTGAAGTTCAAGCTCCTTGCACTGAATTTGATTGGAATTGCGATGACATGATTCAAAACCCTTCCGGATGGGAGCATAGAATGTGGAAGGTCCTCTATGACTCCTTCACTTCCCATTTTATCACTCAAAAATGGAATTCACAGCCATGGTCGTTCTAACCAGGTCACTCAGAGAAAGAAGGAAACCATATGTGAGTACATTGATTTTTTTCACAAAAGTGGTAGCAGCGAACGGGGCACGGACGACGAGCTAAAATGTTGGATGTTCAAGAAGAGGTTAAGATTGGATTGTATGTTCTTGGAAAAGCTTAGGCTCGAGGGAGCCTATAATCTGAGTGGTTTGTTGAATAAGGATCAACCCTATATCAATTATGAAGAAGGGCGTGTGGCTTAAAAGGGAGAAGGAGAGAGGTTAAGGAGTAGAGAACGCTGGATACAGCTTGAAACTAGAAAGAGATGATGGTCGCCGTAAAGAAGATGGGGATCACAAACCCCGATTCGGGTTTAATGCATATACTCCCTTGAACACTTTAAGGGAGAAAATCTAGAAAGAGCGTGAAAACACTTAGTTCAGGAATCCCTACCCGATCAGAGAATCATCTAGGACAAACAAGTCTAAATACTGTCGTTTTTACAAGAGTTATGACTACAATACATATGAGTGCATCTACCTGAATGATGTGATAAAATAGTTGATTAAGAAGGGGCATCTTACTAAATACACTTGGGATGATGATAAAAAAGGAGCCATGTACCATAAGATAGGGCGTAAGAGCCGATAATATTTTCCAATAAATAAATGTTCCCCTTGTAGAGAAAAATTATCCCCCAAAAAAGTTATTGAGGTTGTGACTAAAACCAAAGAGGAGAAAGACATCACATGTGAAAAAGAGGAATACTGGAAATGAATGTGTCATTACATTGCATTTATTACTAGTGGTCTTCCATGGGTAAAGAACCCCTCCAAGAAGACAATGAAGAGGAAAATCTTTGAGTTGGTCGTCGTGAGCAAGGAAGAGGGGAAAGCTTCAATCGAGAAACCAAAAAGACCTATCCCTGAATTATGGGATAGTGAAAAGGTAGGCGGGTCTCAAACAAGAACTTTCCTCTATTCATAACAGCCACCATAGTCAATTTTGAGGTCGCCAAGATCCTTATTGACGACAGAAGCTCTTGTCATATCATGTAAACTAAGCTTTTTGTATCATAATGTTCATGATTGGTTGATGACAATATGTATTGACATATATAGGGAAAGGAGGATACACAAGGATTTGTAGTGCGACCAAAAGAAGGACAGAGGAAAGGTTATGGATATCAACGTAGCCTCTCTCGTCATGCAATTGAGAAATATGGCAATCAAGCCCCCAACAAGTAAAACAAATTATTCTGACCAGATAATTGCAGGTGAAGGCTCCTGATGAAAGTTGAATTCGGGTACCACGTGCCCTACCAATGCCCCCTAGTGGCTAATAAACAACAGCTATGCCGCTTAGTTAAATTTACTTTACTACATGTGTAAAATGTTTATGCATTCTTCACTAAAGTCTTTTTTTATCGTAAAAGGTAGCAACGAGTCAGAGATGTTGTCACACATGCCCCTGATGTATGACTAAAGAAATCAAATAGCCATTACAAACGATTTAGGGGTGCTATCATAAAGTCCAATGACATATGAATAAAACAATCAAAGCCCCATAGTGCTAACGCGAAGACAAATATAAGGGACCATAAAGTGGCGATTAGGGCTCACCCTTTATTGGTAGCTAGCCACTTCGAAGGAAGAGGTGGGTCCTCATTATGTCAACCTTAAACCAGGTTCTCACCTGGGAGAATCGAAGAGAAATTGACCCTTGGCCAGGCACGATCCCAGAGATGTCAAATAAAACTATGATCAGGACCTCAGAGAATAATATATCTCACATAGAAATGAACTCAGGACTTTAAGCAATGTCATAACAAGTAAAATAACGGTAAGTAATAGAAATTAAAATATACACAGCAAAGCAAGAACCATAAAGTTTACTTATTCATTGAAGTTACACATGGTACGAGCATCCCAGACAAAAATGGACTACACAACCGACTCATCACCAATAAGAAATGGCTTCCCCTCCACCATTTCGTTATCTAGACGAGCTTTTATTGTAAAATATGCACTTGAGGATAAAAATGTTCTATCTGCTATTATGCATTCTCAAAATATGTATGCACGACGGAGAAATTGTCTTCCACGACCTTCACATACTCCTTAACAAAAGAAATATTTTCAATATGCATCTTCTAAAGGTCGTCTCAGTTTTTTTCCAACCTTCTAGAGGTTCTTTCAAATAGGCCTTCAACCACTCTACCCTTTTACTAGAAGATTCCAGCACCTTGTTGGCCTCGGAGAAAGTGGCATTGACCTCTGTCAATGATGCTTATGCACAAGCCAGGACTTCGTACTTCTTCTTCACCACCAACGAGCGACTGCACCTTCTTGGCTAGTGTGTCAGGATACTTAAAAGGCTCTACAGCAAATCTTATGCCTAAAAAAATATAGATGCCTCTTGAAGCTCGTCCAAATACGTCTCACTATATTGTGAGAGCATTGACTCGTTCTTGGAGAATTTCCTTTTCCTTTCAAGGATGTTCAGGAAAAAAGACTTATCTCATATTGGCATTATCAAAGGCTAGAATGGGTGCAACCCGACAAGTATGATACGCAAGGTCTGCTAACTCTTTATGAAGAACAGCCAAAGCCTTGCTCGAGAAGTATGTGTATTCCTCTTTAGAAATAGAAGCTTGGGATTCCTCGACTATTCGTGCAACACGGCGGGCAATGAACAAAGTGGGCACAACCACCAAAGTCGATAAATTTCCTTTTGTAGATCCAAGTTCCCCCAAGTCTTGTTCAAGTATCTGATGTCGATGAACGAATGAGCCTTCTTCCTGAAGCACCTCGAGCTCAAGACTAATGGTCGGACTTCTCGCAACCACTAACAACAATGAACACATACCATTTTCCACAAAGATCGAATTGGGGGAATCACGAACCTTCGCCTGCACCGGGGTAGGTAAGTAGAGAGTAACCAACTTGACATGGGGCCCAACGGTCTGAACCCTCTAATAGTTAGAGCATTGGTAACGCCCATATGAAAGGTATGACCTGAGGAGCCCTTTCATTTGTAGCCAATAATAGATAGGTTAGATAGCAAAACACTAAAACACTATTCAAAGAAAGGGGACTTCCCCACACTGCTTACCAAAATTAATATGCCTGGCCTCTTTCAATCCACCAGCAAGCATGTCTCTATGTACTCCTTCCATTGTTTCCTCGCAGCTGCATTAGACAGGACACTGCCATCCTCATAGTCCAGACCCCTAAATAAATTTACCAGTTTCCTTTCCACTTAAATCTCCTCTTGAGACAGATCATTTATTATGTAAACATAGGATCGAAAATCCTCCAAGAAACTACTCTAGCAATAGAACATGGACAACCTATCTAAATATTGGTAGGTAACCTAGGCTTTATGATACACATGTTGACATTAATCACCTTATTGAATGGAGTAACCAAGAAGTACATATCTTTGAAATATTTCACACTCTCCGAGTAAACCTCGAACATCTTGATACACTGCTTAAAAGATATAAAACCTTGACCCTATGCTGAATCAACAAAATTGTGTTGAGCTTTAAAGATATGTAATAAGAGTGTCGTGGTCAATGCACCCTTCTTGTATTAACACCAGTACTAAAAGACCTTGATATAAATTTAGCTCAATGAATGCAATTACAAAGGAGCGATTAATAAATGATTAAACATGACGACCTCGAAATCATTAAAGGGGAGGAGGATACTTATCAAGGAGGATAAGCATTCATGAAAGGGAACGACACACTTGTCACAATTGTTGCATATCCTCTTGTCTTCTTAAGAGAGAATCACCCCTACAATTTTTTAAAATTTCCACCGTTGTGAAGGAGTGGTCTAGACCGCCTTCACGAACAAAATCAGATGCAATATCTAGTCTCTCGAACCACCCATACCGATGAGTTGTCCCACGTGGAATTTCGAATTTCAGGTTAGATGTCCTCCATTATAAGGGATCAAGTTATCACATGAAAGAAGTGAATACAAATAGCAATACGAGGCAAGTTCAAAGCCATGTCTAGTGTTATTGCTAAAATTTATGCAAAATAAGCCACCAATCAACAACTATCTCCTCATTCAAACCCCAAGACCTTATTATCCATAAAGCTTAATAAAGTAATAAAGGTTGAAAGAATGGAAAATATAGGTGTTACCTTAAAAGGGACTGATTTTGGGCTTACACGCTGAAAAAAGGGCACAAAATGGTCGAGGATGAAGATAGAAGAAATCACAAACAATAAAATGACTAAGAGTTTCTCAAATTCACAGGCAGCGAAAAAAATAAGATTAACGGCCTAACAGCCTCTTATATGCATTTCCACTATATTAAATTGTGCAACCTACCACATTGGAAAGTGGAAACCACGCCACCAACGATTAAGAACTCATTAGGGACTGTTTAGACATAGGCACACACATCAGAGACTCCCTGCGAAACCTCGTTAATCAAGAAAGAGATATTTAATGCATTTGTTTCCAATGCTAATGAAGTCTCGTCAAGACTCTTCGCTTACTTTTGTTAAACACTCGGCCTACATATTACATTACAAATCCCTCATTCTACATAATAAAACAAGGACTTATGGACAGTTGTTTTGGATCGTTCGTAATCCTCATAGAAAAAGACATAAGAGCAAACCTCAAATGGAAAGAAACACATAGCAGATAGACCTTTGTACTAACTAGAAGTAGGCAATTTCGTTCTCAACATTTGATCCAATCCGACGGTTGTCCATAAAACATGTTGCATCATACGCAAGCAGTTTCAACCGCTCTTAAAATATAAAGGTAAAATTAAAATTCATTCTCACTCACACGTTAATTTTGATTTGCCTCACTGATTTGAGTATTAAAGTGCTAACTTTGCAGGTCGGTTCTCTCTCTCGCCAATCAAAAGTACATATCCATTGCTACAAAAATACAACTTTTTTACCTTATCTTTCATTTATAATTCCTACTAGAATATAATCGAGTAGAGATAATTAAATAAATATTTGACTTCTCAATTCTCCATTGCAATAGATTGCGTGTAGAACAAGATTTATGTTTGCAAAAGAAAGCAGCCTTCCCTTAGAATATTCCCAGAAAAATTAGTTCCTTCTTCTTTGGTGATATTGCATCAAGCTAAAGAATAATAATAGTCCAATCAAAAAGAAAACATAATAATAATCAAGGGAAGAGAAAAGTATATAAAGTACTCAGTAGCTGCCACGAGAGACAGTCAACGCTGCCTGAACATTTTCAATTCCAACTTTGTGGGCTTGTGGCAACTAATCAATCACTCACTTAACGCAAATTCATTAATTTAACCAACATAAATAAGCAACAAAAGTAACCACATATTGCTTCTAGTTCAACCTTCTTCGACCTTTCTTCTTTGCTTCACCTTGTAGCAAATACAAATTTGAATACCAAAACTATATAACTATAAATTAATCTCCAATACTGAACCATTCTTTTCATCCAAAAAAACACAAAAAAAATATTCATCATGAAACACTTTTTAGTCAGGTCAACAGCACAAGCTCTCCTCCGCAGAAGCCGGAACTTCTCAACTGCAGCGATCGCTCAACCGAGACACCAGCATAGCGGCGGCACGTATGGAAGCTTCTACTTGCAGAGGATGTCTACTCTACCAGAGAAAAAAGATCAGCAGCCAGAGGAGAACAAGAACAAGAACGAGGCCAACAATAAGAACAGCAACGCGGTTGTTTCGAGTTACTGGGGGATTGCTAGGCCTAAACTTCTCAAGGAAGATGGAACTGAGTGGCCATGGAATTGTTTTATGGTAAGTGTTATTCTTTGAGTAACTTGATATATCAGGGTGAGGTATATGGATGATGTTTTACATGATTTTATTATATATGATGTCTGATGCAGCCATGGGAAAGTTACAGTTCAGATGTTTCAATAGATGTCACCAAGCATCATGTCCCAAAAACATTTGCCGACAAGTTTGCTTTCAGATCTGTCAAGTTTCTAAGGGTTCTCTCCGATTTGTATTTCAAGGTAAAACTTCGAACTATAATTTGAACCGTAGTAAAGTGTAAAACTTGTCCTCCGTGTTACGGCCTAGTGGTTTAAATGCGAAGACAACTTACGTGACAATCAGGATTCGAACTCTGATCATGTGTTTGATTCATTTGAAATATAATTGCTGCAGGAACGGTACGGATGCCATGCGATGATGCTGGAAACAATTGCAGGCGTCCCTGGAATGGTAGGAGGGATGCTTTTACATTTGAAATCTCTGAGAAAATTTCAACAGACTGGTGGTTGGATCAAGGCATTACTTGAGGAAGCAGAGAATGAGAGGATGCATTTGATGACAATGGTTGAGCTTGTGAAACCAAGTTGGCATGAGAGGCTTTTGGTTATTACAGCACAAGGTGTTTTCTTCAACGCGTTCTTTGTGTTTTACATTCTCTCGCCAAAAACAGCGCATAGGTTTGTTGGTTATTTGGAGGAAGAGGCTGTGATTTCGTATACACAACATTTAAATGCAATTGAAAGTGGTAAAGTTGAAAATGTACCTGCTCCTGCTATTGCAATTGATTACTGGAGACTTCCTAAGGATGCAACTCTTAAGGATGTTATCACTGTTATTCGTGCTGATGAGGCTCATCATAGAGATGTCAATCACTTTGCTTCTGTGAGTGTCAATTTATCAGTTATAACTATATTAACTTTTGTTTTTTGTTTCTATCAAAATTTAGTCTCGTAAAGATTACTCTAAAAAGAATACAGAGATATTTGATATGTCAGGACGTATGATATGATTGATATACTTATCAGTATTTAGAAAACGGTAACTAAAATTGGTCAACATAATGTTGTGTTCTTTCTTTTTGTAGGATATTCATCATCAAGGAAAGGAATTGAAAGAGGCTCCAGCTCCTATTGGCTATCATTGAGTCATTATTTGTCTATTTTTTTTTACCAAATAGTAATTTCTATGTTCTAGTCTTTGTTGTCTAAACTTTCAATTTGTGCCTGAATTGTTCAATAAATAATATGTATTCTCAGTGTGCATTTTGTAAACTGAAAGTTTATCAATACACAATACAAAAGAGAAATGTCTTAATTTGTTGTATTTGAAATAGGGGTAGTGGTGCATGTTGTATTGAGAAAAAATTACCATTAATATATCTAAAATATTTTCTATGAACATTTCAAAAAGAAAACAGAATCTCATAAATTTGAATTAAAAAAGTGCCTCTTCACAAGAAATTAAGAAAATAATTAATTCCAATGAAAAATACATATCCTAGATAAAGTACTCATGTACAAAACTCTGTTTACCGCATTGAAATAGAGGATATTGCACATCCACAAAATGTATACACAGCCTTTTGCATGTTCTTTTTTCTTTTCGTAAACATAATTTTACATACATCATTCTTTTGTTCAAATTCTACATATATCTGTATCTATTTCTGTTCTCAATCTATTTCAATTCCATATATCCGCAGCGCATGCTCAGACTCATAAGGATAGTTGAAACAATTTCCAGAGGTGGAGCTGGAAAGATGTTCAATGTGAGGATCCAAATAATGATGATCAAATTAAGCACGTTTGAAAATGAGACTTTTCAAAATGTGAATATTCTGATCTACCTGACACCTGTTTCATAACTTTTATTGGGTTGCAAAATTGATGGCCAAATTGTCAAACCATGTAAGTCATTCCAACCTGCATTAGATGTGAATGTGGTACGCTTAAATTTGTGATCCCCCTTCTGCAATTCTTTCTTAGAAAGGCATAAAAATAGTTTATAACTAGCTTCTTCATAAACCATGACTCTTTCCTTGCCCTTATATCTCCATGACCAAGAAGATAAACCACTCCAGATTCTTTAGCCGTGCGTATAAAAGATAACTCTCTTTCTAGAACCTGCTCTGCATCGAGCGCAGGGGGTTTGGGCGATGAAGGCTGAGCATCCTGTGACGTACTAGGTTCAAAAGTAGGCATGAAGGTTTCATTAAAATCAGCTAGAAGAGGAACACCAAGTGAGTAAACACTCCCATTCGGATGTATGAGAACTCTAGAACCAGAGTACTCGTCTTCTAAATCAGTATCCTCATCCCCATCACTTTCAAGTGATCTCTCCTGTGCCTCACGGCGTATAAACTTCTCTAAACTCTCCATTAAAAGCTGTTCAAAAGCTTGGTGATTTTCTTTCCGAACATCTTTGTAACCATACCTGTCGAGATATATAAACGTTCAGATCAGACATGTAAGATGCCAAAATATTTTAATGACAAGTAAAGTATTGAAAAAATTACTAAACAAGATAGTCCCAGATTAAAAGTATTGTCTTTTCATGAACTAACTGACTACCCAAAAGAGTGACTAATATGATATCTCGGTAAACTTTCCCAATATTACATCACTTACTTATTCCCTTGAGATATTTATTTGAAGCTATAGCATTTTTAGCATGTTACTAAAAAGTATTATGCACTTGTAGGCTTTGAGCTCTTGTTACCTGGCAATACAACGAAATAAATGATAGCTTCTTTGGCAGACTCGTCGAAATAGAAACCTTTCATTTTGAGGCACCATAGCAACTGGAACAAACTTGATGCTCACAAATATAACCATGGAGTGTATTGCTGGAAGTGTGGTTAGAAAATGCCCAAAAATTCCTGGAATTCCTTTGACCAACTCGTTATAAAGTAGACCAATTCCAGGAGCTCGTATTGTCCCAAGATTGCAGCCCAATTCTCGCATTAATTCCGTTGATAGCTTTTGTTTGACTTCAGTTTCATACTTGAGCTTGCTTCCGTAGTTCCAGACGAACATTATAAAAAACATTATTGCAGCAAAGACCAATATAATCCAACTTCCATCTGTTATGCCCCACAAAACGGATGAAAAGAAAACCAACTCCAAACCCAAGAATACTACCAGGAAACTCAGCACTACGAGGATGTGCATCTGCCATATAAGAAGCATAACAAGAGTGACTAAAATGGTGGTCATCATCATTACCCCCAGCTCAGCAATACCTGAAAGATGACAAAAGAACAGGCTGAAAACAAATACTCTTTTATGTTATGTTAATAATATATATATTACAATAGTATTGAAGGTAGAACCAAAGAATCGGGTCCTCTTAAACAAGGCTCCGCCTCCAATATCACTTCCACTATAGTCAAGGACATTCAAAGAGAAATATTAAGAGAGAATTTCAGTGTTTTCCAATTAATTGCAGCACCATACGCTTCTCAAGAACCTATTCTACATAGCCAATCCCACTAAACTTGTGGCATCACTTACATTTTGACAAGTATTTAATGCATGTGTATAAATTTAAAATATCCATGGAGATAAAATAAAGATTTTGAAATAAACTATTTACCATATGCATTTCCAATCTCATCAATGCTGGATATAGTGCAGACAAACACCACAGAAACAGCCAACAAGAACCAGTTTATGACAGGAATATAGATTTGACCCATAAACTTCCGAGAAGTATGAACAATTTTAAGACGCGGGAAACAACCAAGAGCAGTTGACTGTTTTATGCAAGAAAATGTGGCTGTTGTCATAGTCCGACTTGCAATTAGTGCAGCAATATTAGCAATGAGAAAAGTTGGCCAGAATACACCACCTACAGACAAGAACAGTATTACACCGACTTGTAAGGAATGCAAAACACAAATATATACATACACACACAGACACTGACACCTACTTGGAATAGAAGAAAAAAAGGCTTCGCCAGCATCAGCATGGTGTTCCATAAGGTATGCAGCTTGACCCAAATAACCCAATAGTAGGCACGGCAAAACAAGGAACACAAATGTAAGCTGCAAACAAACCAGCATCAGTTTCATCGATGTGTAATTTGATATGACCAAAGAAATAAAAGAAATCTAACCAGAAGCCATGATAGATGATTCATTACCTGAACTGCTCGAACAGAAAAGTAGCAAAGATCTGCAAACATGGCTTCAGAGCCTGTAACATGATCCAATAACAATGTTAATTGGTAGTGGAAAAATTTGTACGTGCCAGAAATAGTTAAATATAAATTGCATAATTACTACATCCCAATATTAAGATATTTTTGTTTGGTGTACAGAAATTTATTCTACATGTAATTAAATATATAATGGTGGGGTAGAATGAAATAAATCTCCATACAGTTGTCCAGATATTTTTGTATGATAAACAGAATAAAGTTTTCATTCTATTGTTTAAAACGTGGACCGGTTGACAACAACATTAATAAACAGCATACCCCAAGAAAAGCAGAGAAAGATAGAGGTAGCGGATGAAATAGAATGCAATGTGTTTCATAAGATTTCATTACATTTCATCCTATTTCAAACAATCCAAAACACATCCTCAGGGGGAGTTTGTCAGGCTACGAGGCCTACATGTCATAAGCCTCATCAAAAACTTACAGTGGTACTTACAAATGACCTCTCAACAAAAGACCCCTGACTAGAATCAAAACTACAACTTTATCGGCACTATCTAATCCTACTAATACAGCCAACTATCATGAATAATACATGCTTCTCAAATCTCAAATAACAGTAAAATTTGCCCACGAATTTCACAAAATCATACTCCATTTGTAATCAAGGAAAAACCTAACCAACCCACAAATTAATACTCCTACTTTTGTATATATATGCATGTAACCACTGTTTCTTGAACACGGGGCATTTTATTCATTTTATTCAGAATCATATATAGTCCACAACTATGAAGCATGGATACTTCAAAAACTCAGTCGAATCGTATCCGATACGACGATACGGCGTCAGTACATATCGGAGAAGTATCCAAATTTTTTTTTTTTAAATAAATAAAAAAATTCCGATACGGCGGCGATACGCCTCGAAACTCCCCGGATACATGACTGTTTATTTTTTTATAAGAGATTCTTCTTTTTAATCATCCTTTATTCTCCTTTTTAATGACTATTCATTCCCAGCAATTCTCTTTATATCCTAATTAATTCTTCCTAGATAATTACTACCATTTTTCAAAATTGGTTTTAATTCTCGTAAGTTCTTATGAATACTAATATTTAAAATTTAATTCATATTAATTATTATTTATTAATTTATTCATTTATTAATAATACTTATAATGAAATGTTTTTGACTAAGAATGACACTGCTTGCATCATTTCTTTTATTTCAAAGTTTCTTTCTCCTACACCTTGATGAATTGGAAGCTGCTCTATTTACCTATCATGGAGAAAGAGATGACATTGATACTATTCCCATATCTTAAATTTAATATTTTTAAATAATATAGTAATGTTAAAAATTGTCTTATGAATATGGTTTTCTTAAACTATAATTTAACTAAATGTTTAATTATAATTTTTTATATACGTATCGTATCATGTATTTTTCAATTAGTGACGTATCGGATATGTGTCATATCCGATACCCGTATCGTGTCCGTGCTTCATTGGTCCACAATAGCAATACTATAGCAGCTACATGTTGCATCACTAGGGTGCTCATTTGCATCGCATTTTTGGGTAGCCGCTGGCATTTGCATCCCATACTCAGGAACACAGCCCCTATATAATAAACCAGGTCCTACCCACCCCAATGAATCTGAAAGTCATGAAAGATGACAGTAGGCATTTCATTAAACCTCCGATAGTAATTAGAGAAAATCAATATTAGTCATTGTAATTGCTACCAGGGCATTGATTTAAAAATCGAGAACAGAGACATAAATAATCAAAATATACACGACAAGAGAGAATATTATTATCACATCTACAATATCAATGATCCTGCATATATGTGTTTACCAGTTGCACACAGAAGACAGCCTCCGAGAGAATACCATGCTTTAGTTGAATTCCTTGCAAAGAAATAATAGATGTAAATAGGATTAAAAGCCCTTAAGACACTGCTGTCATATTTTACAAGATTGTATACACCAATGCCCGCAAGAGAACAAAACCATAAAAACAAAGCAGGTCCTACAGCAAGCCCAGCTTTGCTTGTTCCATACTTCTGTACACTAAACAAAACAACAAGGCAGGCAACAGAAATCATCACCACTTGATCTGCATAATCACGGAAAAAGTAGAAAAAGTTAATAAAGCTTCACAAGTGATTCTAAAATTGAAATATTTAGCCAATTTTTCCCAATTTCCACCAGAGTAGCCAAACTATAGAAATGACATCCTGTGAATACTTAGACTGAATTACAATACCTTGAAAACTATAACTATTAATGGAGAAGCAACAATTATTTATTTCATAAGAGAAAGAAAGATAGAAGCTATGTTCTCAAGATGTATCTGTGGGTAATATCAAATGCAGGTATTAATAACTATTACAGACAAGAGTTTGTAAATAGGATAACACGGTACCTTGCTTAATGGCATTTACCCCAACTTTCAAGCCATTAACAGATGATAGTACTGCAAGAAGAAAATTTTATAAAGTAAGAACTAGTATGAAGTAAACAAGAGGTTATTGAAAACAACAGCTGGCCATGAACACAAGCAACGAGATGTGATTACAACATACTATTAGTATTAATCCAAACTCCAAACACACTGACAAAGCATTTCTGTAGAAGTTACAAAATACATAATAATAGAGCAGTAAGTAACCTGACATTGCTGGTGTAACAACCCCATTAGCTATGACCATAGAAGTACCAGCAAGAACTAATAATAGTAAAATCTTCTTTAGATTCGATGAAGACTCTAGCCTTTCCTTAATTTTTAAAGACCTTTCAAGCTCAGGGGATGGCACCTTTAGCCTAAAGCCTGATATACGTGCATCTGACGGCAACTGATTGGGAAGAAGATTCACCTTAGCATTACGGCAAATCAAGGAATACAATGCAAATGTACCACCTGCAGTGATTTCAAAGTAATTAAATACACGCGATCGAGGACAGAACATATAAGGAAAAAAGAGAAATAGGAGTGAATATTTTAGATTTCTTTAAAACACAAAATTCACCACCATACCTTCACCGTCATCATTTGCCCAAAGAACAACAAAAACATACTTGAGCAAAGGAATCAAGATTAAAGTGTACAAGACCAGTGATAATGCCCCAAGAATATCTTCATTGTCTTTAATAGGAGCCTTTCTAAACATAACACTAAAGGTATATAATGGACTTGTTCCAACATCACCAAAGACAACACCAAGAGTTTGAAAAGCCAACACAATTTTCTTTCCCATGGTCATATCCTGCAACAGGACAACACGGTGAAGAAAGCAGATACAAAAACAAACTCAAATTAACAAAATGATTTTGTAAGCTTGATCTCTATTAAAAGAGTTGAATATGAAGTGGTTTAAATCCTAGCTT
Source organism: Vicia villosa (assembly GCF_029867415.1). Lineage (NCBI taxonomy): Eukaryota > Viridiplantae > Streptophyta > Magnoliopsida > Fabales > Fabaceae > Vicia > Vicia villosa. The sequence goes on along the minus strand of NC_081186.1, from coordinate 70,634,600 downwards.
CAAGTTAGAATCAATTCTAGAAAGTAGAAACATCAATTCCAATTGACATCACCCAAACATGTCAAAATCAATTTTACGTGTGTGGAATTACTTTTCGCTCTCTCTGCTCTAAAACCATACATGCACATTCTAACAGAATTCACATCCCAGCTATATGATAAATCTTATGCGTATTTGGTTATGCAGTGACACAAAATAATTTTAATGAATTGATTATGTAAAACTAATTCTGACTAAAAATGAGTTAAATGTAAATAGATTCATGTTTGGATATATATTTAAGTAAAGTGAATCGAAAAATAAATTCAAGGCTAAAAATCAATTGTAGAAGCCAAATCCTAGCTTCAAGTTAGTAAGAACCAATTCTAGAGACAACACCAATTTTATGTGTTTAGACTCACTTTTGGCTTTCTTTACTCTAAAACCATACACATTCTAACGGAATTCACATCACAACTATATAATAAGTCTTACGTGTATTTGGTTTTGCGGTGACACAATAATTTTAATGAATTGATTATGTAAAACTAATTCAGACTAAAAATGAGTTGAATCTCTATTCTAAAACCATACACATTATAACGGTATTCACATGACAGCTATATAATAAATCTTACGTTGTTTGGATATATATTTAAGTAAAGTGAGTTGAAAAATGAATTCAACGCTACAAATCAATTGTAGAACCCAAAAGTTTTAAATTCTAGCTTCAAGTTAGTACTTAGAATAAGACTATGTTTGGTTTCACGGTATGAGCACTTAGAATTGATTCTGGATGTGTAAAATTGATTTTGACATATTTGGTTACTATCAAGTAAAATTGATTTTGACATATTTGGTTACTATCAAGTAAAATTGATTCTGCTTTTCAGAATTGATTCTACTTGAAGCCAAAATTTGTAGACGTGATTTTTACATTGAAATTTACTCTCTTTTAGTCAGAAATAATTTAATAGAATCAATTCACATAGAATCAATTTTTTTCACAGCAAAATCAAATGTATGGAATCAAAATCAATCAATTTTGGATCCTCCATACACCTAAAGAATAAAGTACAAATACTAGTACTACTACTACAGAATCAATTGAATCAAATCAGTAATAATTACTGAAAATCAATCCATGTGAAGTGAATCAATGAACAATCCATAATTGTCCGTAATCAATAAATGTAAAACAGCAAGCATTACTCACCTCATAGTGATGTGTATGAGCACCAGGAACCTCAAGAGCTTCAACATCAAACGAATCAACTCGTGGACCAGTACGAATAAGCCTCTGGTCAGCATTATCTTCGTCTTCTGAATCGAACATAGATTGATGCCGCATATCAGAAGCATCGTATTCGTCGATCTCAGACGGATCTTCGTCTTCCTGGAAAACCCACCGTGATTCGGTTGAGTCAACGGATAATGCACTCCCGGGATCTTCCTCGTCTTCGTCCATTGAATAACCGTTTCTAGGGTTTTCCATTGAGAATTGAAGAAGATGAAGGAATGATTGTGGAAGAAGAAAAAGTAGAATTGTAACTGAAATTTGTTTGAAATGGAATATTGGTTTGAATTCGGGAACTGTAATACCACGGGCCCTTGGTTGGTTTGATTGTGAATTGTGATGATGACGATTTTCAGTTTATTTTTTTCTTGTTGCAACACTCTCTTTCGGTGTGCGTGTGTGATAAGTTGGAGTATGGTGATAATTGTGAAATGTGGATTTTCACGTGGCAAAGCATGGGAATTGCCTAGGAATCTTTTTGAAAAGAGGGAAAAAAGAGGAAAAGTAAATCATCCATTTAAGGTATGTTTGAATTTGATAAAAAAGAAATGGATAGTTGATGGGTGATTGGTTTAATGGATAAACCAAATTGAATTTTGAATTTATATTCTTTATAATATATAGGTTTAAATGTAGTTTTAATTTTTTTTTTAATTTTTTAATTGTTTTTAAAAAATTAGGTTTTTAATTTCTCCATATCATTATTTTTAAGTTTATTTGATTTCCTTCGTAATTGTATGTTTGACTTGTTCGCTTATGACATGAAAATGATTATGTGGACATTTTATTTTTGTTATATAAATTTGTTAGTTATCTATAACATAAGAAGAAACTATGTTTTGGAAAAGACTAAAATACTCATTGCTTTTTATTGCACCACGTTAGCCTAAAATGACTTTCTCACATGCTACTTATTTGTTTGTTACCTAATGTTACTTCCTTTCGTAATGTACACTTTTTGTGACAAGTTATTTGTCTGAACACCGTGAACCTACTTTTATGACCCTACACAATACACATTACCCTAGATATCACCCTACACAACATCATCTAGCTAATTTTGAAAGACAACTTTCCATATCTTTTCCAAATTTTAATATTCTTTAAGATTTTGAAACTGTGTGAAGTCTTATCACAAATCATTCAACATCATCTAGCTAATTCTAAAAGACAACTTTCCATATCTTTTCCAACTTTTAATATTCTTTAAGATTTGGAAACTGTGTGAAGTCTTATCACAAATCATTTTTTCTGCTTCCTCACATATCTCAATGCTTTTCTTTACTTGTTACTCCCAACAAACTTATTTTCTCTCTCAAAATCCATTTTCCATATTTGTGAAATCAAAGAAGATCTAAAAAATGTGAAGGATTGGTGAAATTTTGAAGATTTGTGAAAAATTGAAGATCTCAAAATATCAGTGATGTTTTCCATCATCAACTTCTTCATTATGGGACTTCTTCTCAGTAAGTTTATTTTAACTTTATGCTTTACTTTTCAGTCTTTTTTTTCAAATACGATTATTTCTTTTTGAATGAATTCACATCAATCATAAGTAAAGCATCATGCAAAAAAAGTGGTAAAGGAGCAAATATCTGATACCAAGAAATAACAAACTGGAAACACAGAAAAGTAATAGAGAGACGCAAAGGATAAAGGAAAACAAACTGGCAGTGGTGAACCAACAAGTGGTAGTGCAACGGCGGAGAGACCAGAAAGAGGGCAACACAGATTTGTAGTGGATGTCGGAAACGCGGCGACGACGACGTGGTGCTAAATTGTTTGGTTTCGAAGGAGAAGGACGAGGGCGAGTGGAAAGTTGAGAGATATAGTGGTAGGAATCGTCAGATTTAGAATCGAAAAAAATCCTTCTTCGTTTCAGTTTCATATTTGTTGTTGTAATCTTTTTCGCTATCGTGTTGTTATTTTGGAGAAAGTAAAAGAGATGCTTTTGATTATGTATATGAGTATTGATTTGGAGAAAATCTTTTCACTATTATGATTTTTATCATGTGTTTGATTGTGCAACTTCCCTAAAATTTCTTTTTAAAAAATCTCTCCCTTGGTCTTTGATTTTTGTTATCACAACAATATTAATTCTAAAAAATTTATTTATTATGTGTACAAAATTATGTCTTCTGATTTATTTTCAACAATAAGTTGATGAGTCGTTTCTAACAATATTTTTTAAAATATCAAAATAAAAGTTGATAGAAAAATTAAGGACAATGGGAAATGAATATTTTTTCCATTTTTTATTAAGGAATAATTTAACAAAAATAGTATAAGAAATAATAAATATTTTTTTTTTTAAAATTGAAAAATAGATAAGAACAAACTTTTCTAATGGATATGATAAGAACAAACTTTTCAATAAGTTTTTTTTTCCTGATCTACATTACAACCATAAGAGTTTGTTTAGTTGATCTTATATAACTTTTGTTTTTAAGATTAGCATTTGAATCATTGGACATGAGAGCTTACACCTTTTGAATATTTGAGTTTGAAGATAATTAATAGTGCATAATCTAAGAGAAGACAATTATTCCATTGTGCAAATTAGTTGCCTTCTCTCTAGTGTTCTATACCACGTCAACTATCATTTTCTTATTTATTTAATTTTTATTATAAAACTCATTATTTTCAAAGACATCAATTTTTCTAAACATAATTTATTGAAATTTCAAAAATTATTATCCAAGGAAACGAACCATGATTTTTAACATCACAACCACATGTCGCATTACCATTTAGCTATTAAGCTATAAAAACAATTTATTTAGTTACTATTTTTAATAATATTTAATTATGTTATGTAATTGTTTTTAATTATATTTAATTATGTTGTATTTAAAAAATATTTTTTAATAAAAACATCAATTTAGAAAGTCATATTTAAATATTGACATTAAAAATTACTGAAAAAAAACCAATTTTACAAATTGCTCATTATATATAAATAGTTAATTGATATATTAAAGGAGAATGAAAAGGCATTAAAAATGGGGGAATGAACATATTAAAAGAAATATTAGAAAACGAAAATTTCAAAAATAAGACATTAAAGATACTCGGAATAATATTTAAACAAATACAATAAAAATATGAGTCAATTATTGAAAATAATACAATTAAAATTCGTCTTATTTATTAAAATTTATGAAATTAATATAATAATTGAATAAATTTGTCTCAATAGTGTAATTAAGAAAAATATATATTACTGACTCAAATACGACAAAAATATATGTTATTTATTAAAATTTAGTTGAACAATTAAAATAATAATTAAATAAATATTTTTCAAAGATGTAAATACGACAAAAAAATATTAGTGATCCAGATACGAGAAAAATATTAATCGCTTATTAAAATTTATAAACATTTCTTAAAATCTATATATCTACGGGAAAAGGTGTACTACTTATCCAAATACGAAAAAATATATATGTTTTCTAGAAATTAGTTTAAATATCCAAATACGAGAAAATATATGTTTTTATAAATTTAAATTAATGAGTGAATTTTAATTATGTTTTTTTATAAATGGATAAATTTTATATTGATCTAAATATTTTTTAAAATAATGTCAAAACAAAATATAATATTTACATACGGGAGAAAGTATAATGTTGAATCAAATATTTTTATACATGGGAAAATCATATTTATGATTCAAATATAAATTAAAAAATATCTTTATTTTAAAAATGATAAACTCTTTTGGTTAAGCAATTTGTTTTTTTGTTTTTTAATTATATTTTAAAAACAAGTATGCATATCATACCAATATTTATGTGTAGCACGAGTATTTTACTAATTTCTTATCTAAGTTTATTTTTTGTAAGTTGGAATATTGCTCTTACTAATAACATGAATCATTTTTCTTTTTAAGATATTTAAAATAGTAAAAATACTTCTAAACTAATTTATAAAAATCATATATTTTTTTCGGATTTAGATAACACAAAACTATGCATATTTCTCGTCTTGACTTGTGGTTCTACCTCTTGTGTGCGAAGTCACATGTCCAACATTGTATACATTTATTGTCTTGATTTATGGCTCCACCTAATTCACCAGAGGAACATTATTGATGGTCCTTCCTTAAATTTTGATTAGAGACTTTAACGACATCATTCATCAGAGTGAACAAAAATGAGGCATTTTTAATCATTTATGGTAGTTTTTAATCATTCTGTGGCAACTGCTTTATTGAATGTCATTGATAAATGTAATCTAGTTGGAGTAGATACGATTGGTGGGAAATTCACTTGGAATAGACCATATACTAGTAATCGAATGGTCTTTCCCAAGCTGGATATGGCACTGCTTGATGTTGTTTGGCACATGGCTTTCTCTAATGCATATGTTGAGGTGTTGTATACATTTCATTTTGATCACAGCCCCGTTATCATTAGGTGTAGCCTTCCTCTCCAAGACCAAGGGCCTCATCCTTTTAGGTTTGAGGCAACTCGGATCACTCACCTTGGATACTCTAATGTCCAGACTGTTTAGTGGAAATCCTCATATGGCATTGTAAATTCTCTCCAAAATATGAAGCACGATTCTATCCTTTTTAATAAGGAAACCTTTGGCAATATCAACCAACAAAAACATAACATTGAGAATATACTTAGGGGTATCAAATGCTCTTTGGAGAGAATATATTTGGCAAGACTAGTTTATCTCCAACAAGAGCTTCAACAAGAGTATGATGAGATCCCCGCGCAAGAGGGGATTTATTGGTATTAAAAGGCTAGAGATGATTGGATTAAATTGGAAGATCGTAACACTAAATTTTTCATACCTAGATGATAATCATATGGAAGAGAAATAAAGTCCATGACCTTCGTGTTTCCAATGATGTTTGGTACATTGATGATACTATTCTTAGGGAAGAAACACTGACTTTTTTAAGGTCTTTTTTGCCTACATTTTCTATACTCCATGCTACTATGGGTGACTCAATATGAATTCGATACTTATTGAAAAATCCTAACACTCTTTGAATCAACAAGTGACAAGGGATTAAGTTACTTATGCGTTGAATCAAATGCACCATTTCAAGGCGTTTAGCCTTGATGAATTTCAAGGTATTTTATTTAAACACTTTTGGCATATAGTTGAAGAAAATATTGTCCAACTTATATCAAATGCTTTTGTAATTGGTAGCTTTTACTCATCTCTTTCTGAGACTCTTGTCACATTAACTCCTAAGGTAGACTGTCCCCATAATTTTAAGGAATTCAGACTCATTAGCTTGTGTAACACAATTTACAAGCTTATTATGAAGATTATGGTTAACAAATTGCGTCCTTATCTAAGTCTGATAGTTGGACCCTTCCATAGTAGTTTGATAATGCCATTATCCTCCAAGAAGCAATTCATTCTATACGTAAATTTAAAAGAAAAAAGTTGACATGATATTCAAAATAGATATTGAAAAGTCCTATGATCATGTTAATTTGGATTTCTTAGAATTTTGTTTGAAGAAAAACATGTTTCCTCCCATTACTATAAAATTGATTATGCACAGTGTAACTAGCTCCTCTATGTATATTCTTTGGAATGTGAGACGACTACCAAATTTTGTTCTGACTATAGGATTACAGTAAGGTAGCCATCTTTCCCCATATCTCTTCATTATCTGTTTGGAATTCTTGTCACAAACAATCATTAGGGCAGTTGATGAAGACCATTAGAAACCTGTCAGGTTATCTCGTAATAGACCCCCTATCACATTTATTTTTTCTGATGATGTTCTTGGACCCAATATTCTTCAAAGAGAATCATTTACATGGATTAGACATGACATCGATGGTGGCTATATCTTTTTGGGTTCTTTTTGGTGGCTGTGGCACGTTAGAAACAAATTATGTCTTGAGAATGTGGTATCTTTATATACTTTGAAACTCATCACAATGAACCGTGCTAATTTGTTAGCTAAATGTTTTCTCAGGCATAATCTCTCTCATCCAACGAGAACTATCACATGGAATGCACACGAAGGTAGTAATATGATTTTGAATGTTATTGGTAGTAGCTTCGATAATCTCTGGTGTTTTAGGTTTTGACGGATTGATTCGAAATACTGACGGTGTTTGGGTTCACGATTTTGCTAGTAACATTGGTATTCCAACATCCTCAATGCTTAGTTAATGGCGTTATATCATGGTTTACATATAGTTTGGGAACTTGACATCAAAGATCTAATATATTATTCTGACTCCAACTCGGCTATCAAGCTTATCTGAGAATATGTTAATGTTTGCTATCAATATGTCACGATTTGTTACAATATTAAAGAGCTTATATAAGGAATGACAAGTTTAAATATTTCATACTTTTAAGGAGGAGAATATTTGTGCTCACTATCTAACAAAACACGTGACTGATAATGATGCAGCGTACCGGTCCTTTGTAGAGTCTCTTGTTGGAATAACCACTTTTTTGCTTTCTTTTTAAAATAATTTATTGTTTTCTTTCTTTTCTTTTTTCCGCTTGAAAAAAAACATTAACATTACTGTATCTAATTCATTGTTAAATCAACTCTTAATTATAAAATTTAAAATTAAATTTGTACAAATTAACACCAGAATCACTTTGTTTAGAATATTTAATATTTTTTCCTTGAACATGTTTTAAAAACCACTTTGTTTAAAATAGTGTAATATTTTTCCACAAGTATGTTTATGTTTTAAGAAAAAAGAATCAATATTTTTCAACTTCCATCCTTATACTATATCTATTTTTTTTTACTATTTTCAATAGGATTTCTCAATAGACTCATTAAATCTCTTAACTATCGTGCGAAATTCCAATTATATCCACTATTTTCGTAGATGCACATTCAGAAATATTTTTTTTAATTTATTTTTAAAACATAGTAAAAATTGGGAAAATTTAAACTATTTAATTCAGTAAATCTTCCGAATATACATATACGAAACGTCTTAAAAATAGAGTGTTCCGTAAATATATCTAGAAACATTCTGTTATATTTTGATGTTCTATTTTTTTAAACTCTAAACCCTAAACCATAAACCTTATACCCAAAGACAATGAAAAATAGTACACCAAAATAATATATTCTGTTATATTTTGATGTTCCATTTTTTAAAACCCTAAAGTCTTAAACCATAAACCCTACGACAATGGAAAATAGTACACCAAAAAAACACATAGTATACATCGCATAAATTGTATTATAATTTGATGTCATATTTTTTTAAATCCTAAACCCTAAATCATAAACTCTAAGGTAATGGAAAATAGTACACCAAAAGAATATATCGTATGCATCGTATAAATTACACTATAATTTGATGTTTCATTTTTGTTAAAAAAATTAAAATTTAGAATGTTCCGTAAGTGCATCTATAGAACACTATGTTTTTAACACGCTTCGTAGATACATCTCCGAAATATGTACTGAATTAAATAATTTAAAATTTTCTAATTTTTCAATGTTTTTTATGCATCTACAACAGATGTACCTACGAAAGAAACCGTTTGTTTTTTAAATACTTCCAAAACTATATCTATGGAAGTAGGGGTCATCGCGGTGCGGTTTGGGCGGTTTTGACGAAAAAAATCATCCGAACCGCAAGAGAAAAAATCGTGCGGTTTGGTTTGGTTCGGTTGACTTTTAAAAAAAATCCGAACCAAACCAAACCAACCTAATGCTGTTTGGTTCGGTGCGATTGGTTCGGTTTTTTAGAAATATTTTATTGAACCATTCATATACATATAGATGATAACGAAACTTTGTATTTAGACATTCATACACTATTAAATAACAACAAAACTCGTCATATTTTGACAATAACTTTCTATTTAATATGTAAAAATTAAATTAGACAAAAGTGGAATAATAAATATAAAATAATAGTATAAACCAATATAAAAATTATTAGAATGACACAAAAAAATAGAAGATACGAGAGATTAGTGAAGGTGAAAAAGAAAAAACAAAAGAGTTGAGAAATTAGAGAAGAAGATGTGCGATAAAAACGAAACTGAAATAGGGAACATTTGCCTAAAAATGAGAAGGTGAAAAAGAAAGAATATAAGAGAGTAGAGATTATAGAAAAAGAGGGAAAATGTATGTGGCAAAGAAGACGTGATAATGCTATTAGAGATTTGAGAAGATCGAGACTAAAATCATGTGTAAGGATGAGAAAATTGTTCGTAATCATAAGGTTAAAGTATTATAGATTTAAGTTTGGGTTGGATGTGAGTTAAGTAAAAGTTAGGTTGTAACATAATGCGGTTTGATTCGGTTTGGTTCGGTTTATAAAATACAAACCGCAAACCAAACCGAACCATGCGGTTTTGTTAAAAGATGACCCAAATTAATCCGAACCAAATGCGGTTTTTTGCGGTTTCGATTTGGTTTGGTTTGATTTGCGGTTTTCTATTGGGTTGGTTTGGTTTTGATCACCCCTATATGAAAGTACAAGGAAAATTTTGTCAAAATCTATAGTATGTGAGAGATCTTAAGGTGGGAGTGAGAAATTCTCATTTTCAATTTTAATAACATTAATATATATATTTTTAATTCTATATTTCTAATTAATACTTCACTCATTTTGGGACATATAGAGGGACTATATAATTCCCGAAGGTTCTTCGCGGCCAAAACCCCCCAATTCATATCTCATCATCTTCCTCCTTCTCTCTGCATCCAATTCTCAATTCTGAATCAACCATGTCGCACTTCGGAAGATCCGGTCCTCCAGACATCTCCGACACCTACTCTTTGCTCGTCCTCAACATCACTTTTCGTAAGCCCTCTCTTCTCTCTCGTTTTCAATTCCACGATTCCTCTCAACATCAATTCAATTCCATACATTCTTCCCTCTAGGTACAACCCCCGACGACCTATTTCCTCTCTTTGACAGATACGGCAAAGTCGTCGACATCTTCGTCCCCAAAGACAGAAGGTTTTATCAATTTCCCCTTTGTAATCGCTTATTCATTCATTATTTCTTTCGTTTATTCAAGTTTTATCGTTTTTCTCGTTTTTTAGGACTGGTGAGTCGAGAGGTTTTGCTTTCGTGCGTTATAAGTATGCTGATGAGGCTTCCAAGGCTGTTGATAGGCTCGACGGTATGCTTCTTTGATTCAGGATTATCAATGATTACTCTTGATTTCGTTTTTATTGGTTGTAGAATTTGAGAAATTGGTTTTTCAGGAAGAATGGTGGATGGTCGTGAAATAACTGTGCAGTTTGCTAAATATGGCCCTAATGCTGAGAGGATGTAAGTTATTTTTGTCATAATGATGCTAAATTGATTGCAGTGTGAATTAACCACCATTTGTTCTTTAACATAAAAACAGTGAACAACGGTATCGGTATTGGCACTTACAGACGTTTTCGCGGTCGCGGACAGTTTTTAAAACTTTCACATTTTTTTAAAAAGGCAAATGTTAGTAATTAGTACTAGTAGCTGTTATGTTACTATTGTGTCTTTATAAGGGTTCGAATCCTGGTTATTTAACTTTTTCAACCCTTGGCTCAGACTGACTGTGGTTTGTTATGTTATAATGGTGTGGTCATGTCATATTTAAAAATTTAGGTGTTCTCATGTCATGAGAAATGACAATATTAGAGAGATTGTTGGGGTAACACAGATAGGAGAAAAGATATTGGAAAATAAACTTAAGTGATTAAGGCATATATAGATTATATGGTAAGGGGAGTAGATTAGATGGAGAGGGGTCAAACAACTAAAGGTAGAGGAAGACGTAGAAAAACTATAAAAGAAGTTATTAAGAAAGATCTCGAGATTAACAATTTGGATAGAAGCATGGTACTGGATAAAACATTATGACGGAAGTTAATCCATGTAGCCGGCCCCACTTAGTATTTAGTATGATAAGGCTTTGTTGTTGTTTCTTTATCTTGTTGTTTATTTAATGAGGACAAACTGAGTAGCTTTGTTGAATAGATTTTGTTTGAATACAATAGCTTTCTTATCTTTCTTGTTATTAAGTGGCATATTGATAGTGGATGCTGGTTATTATTTTTCTCACTGCTTGTTTGCTTTTATTCTTGTGCACTTGTACGTAGCTAAATTTAGTTTCTTCAATCTACAGTCAGAAAGGAAGGATTATTGAAACATCCCCGAGATCAAAGAGTTCAAGGAGCCGCAGTCCCAGCAGGAGAAGGTGCGCACAACTTTTTAATGTCACTGCTGCTTCCAGAGTGTTGTAGAATTAGGAGTTTTAATGGCTACTTGTCTTGAGAGCTTCAGAATTACCATTGTTGAATTGTGTTTTAATTTTTTTTTGACTGCCTGTGATTAGATGAATGTTTTATTTCAATTACGCGCAATTTCCTAGCCTTTGTTTTTAGGTTCAGTGTGACCATTTAATTTTATAGCGGAAACCATTTCTGGAGTTTTCAATTAAAATGTATCATGCAGTTTGATTTTAGTTGATGTATTTATTTATTTGAAGCTCAATCGAGATATATCTTGCAGTTTGATTTTCTCCTGAATAATGATAACTTGTCTAATCTGCAAAATCCCGTACCACGGGGATTAAGGGGGCTGTAACCACTTTTATAGTATAGACCCTTTACTGTACTTTAAATGTCTAATTTCTTAACTGCCATTGTAATGGTCTGTAACTAGCATTCAAACTATCTTCTGAGTTCTGATTAATATGCTCATTGGGATGATATGTGTTAATTTTATAATTTTCTTGCGGTTATTTAATTGTATTTCTCATAGCCAGTGGTGTTTCGAGATTCATGATTAAATTTGATAGAATTTTTTATCGACTAATGTCAAATTGTCTGTAGGCACCGTGATGATTACAGAGGCAAGGATTACAGGAGGAGAAGTCGCAGCAGGAGTTATGATAGGTACCGCGGCGGGAGAGACAGGGACTATCGTCGCCGAAGCAGAAGCCGTAGTGCCAGTCCTGATTACAAGGGGCGTGGAAGGGGACGCTATGATGATGAGCGCCGTAGTGCCAGTCCTGATTACAAGGATCGTGGAAGGGGACGCTATGATGATGAGCGCCGTGGTAGAAACCGAAGCAGATCAGTAGAAAGGTCTTCATTATTGATACTTGGCCTTTTCAATTTGATTTTGCACAATCATGATTATAGCTATTGAAGCCTTTTTTTTACTTCTTATTCTCCACAGCCGATCCCCTGCCCGGCGAAGTCCTAGTCCAAGAAGGAGCCCTTCTCCTAAAAAGAGTATTTCCCCTCAAAGGAGTACTTCTCCCCTGAATAGTCCACGCCATGAAAGTCCTGATAATCGTAGCCGCGATGAAAGGTCTCTTACTCCTCGAAGTGTCTCACCACGAGGTCGCCCTGATGTTTCCCCAAGCCCATCTCCTCGAAATTCAAATGGTGATGTAAGTAATATCATTCTTGAACTTAAAATTGAGACGAAAATTCAACTTCGTGATTGGGAGGTATTTTTAAACCTTTTGTGACTATTCAGTTCCATTTACATTTGCAGGAGTAAGCGGGTTTTGTGATATATACCAGAGACAACTATACCTGTTGCTGTCTTGATAATTTCAGACGATTTGGTCAGTGTGAATGGTATTATTAGAGTCATTAAAGGATTTTATGGTTTAAGTGCAGTTTGGTAGGGTTGGACTTTCTTGGTGTTTGAATGTTCATATATTTTGACCTATATGTCTTTTACTTTAGAATTTGGTAACTTTTGTTTGGACCTTATAGTTGCAAAGCTAATATTTCACTATGAGGGATTTTATCATTTTAGCTTTATTCTATTGTATTTGCATTTATCTCTGTTTCTGCATTTTCATTTCCTTTATTATAAGCAAGGATGGTTTAAGCTCAGTTAATTTAAATTAACAACTTATTGGGTTTTCTAGTTATGATGATTGGGAGAAGTGACGGATGCCTGATAGGTGCATGTTGATATTGTTGCTGTTGATGCTGTTTTTGTGTCATTGATGATTGTTCGTGAGTTTGGTGCTGGTTGCAAGACTATGCTGATTTTAGAACCGATTGTTTTATCAGTGTGCTGGTTAGAATGACACTTAATTGACTTGATTTTTGTCGTGAATGATCTGATTTTTGGTAAGCATTTTTGTTCACTTTCTCTTTTCTTATATCTGATTTTTGATCTGGTAATTATGATTGGTCTTCATCGATTAAAATTGTTGTGAGAGGGATTCTTGACGCTGTGATGGACACAAGTAGAGTGTATTTTGACGTGGCTGATGCCTCGTAGGAGTTGGACCTGTCATTTGTTGATTCAGACGCAGATACTAATTAAAAACAGTGGTACTAAGTATGAACTCTAATTTGCTGGTATTTTACTTTGAAATTCAAATCACAGTGAAGGGTCATTCAAGATTACTTTTTTAGGGTATTTTATTGGATACCTATTTAACTTCAACCTTTAAATGTTTATAATATCTGCTACTTAATGTAGTGAGATGCTTGTTGTAGCACACTGCCCCGTGATTGTAGCAGTGAGGTGGTTGCTGATCCATCTATAATATGAATGAATGTATGTGCGTGAATAATTTGAAGAATTAACAAATGACTGTACCTGATTGTTGCTGAGGCTGTGTTTGCATTGTTATTAGCTGTTGGTAGTTGGTACTGATGATGGTTGTTTAGCTGTGCTGCTGGTTTCTGTTGATTCCAAAGTCGTCTGGCAGAATTCTTTTCACTATTAAGCATGTCTGGTTGATTCATCTTTGATCAATTGTATGGGCATAATATCTGTTTTTTTTTTTTTTTTTATAAATTATATTGCTTGTCACTTTTTATCTATACATCGTCTTCCTTATAGGTTTTGTTTGGCTTATGAATCAGTAGTTTGAGAGCAGCTGTTGTCATTTGTCTGGTTTTGGTAGATTTGATACAGTTCAACTTTTATCTGTCATAAGCTGGTAAATCGTCTCTTGTAATTTACTTTTGATGGAAATAAATCTTTTTTCACAAATATCTTCCAGTCATCAATAGTTACAACTAAATGAATAATAGTCTTGTCCACGACAGTAAATAGCTATAAAATTTGAGTCAAGTGATTCAAGTAGTTAATGAGCTCTACTTTAGGACAATATTTGGAAGAATTCAATTTCTAGATGACATGCTTTTAAGTCGAACTGTGAATTATCAAAGTTCTATATGAAAAAGGATTATTAACATCTGGAAAAAAAAACTAATGCTAGGAATGGAGTAAGGCTATATGGATAGTATCTAACATAAATGAGTATTAAGATTAGGGGTGCTCGCGGTGCGGTTTGGGCGGTTTTGACGAAAAAAATCATCCAAACCGCAAGAGAAAAAATAGTGCGGTTTGGTTTGGTTCGGTTGGCTTTTAAAAAAAATCCGAACCAAACCAAACCAAACTATTGCGGTTTGGTTCGGTTCGGTTGGTTCGGTTTTTTACAAATATTTTATTGAGCCATACATACACATATAGATGATAACATAATTTTGTATTTATACATTCATACACTATCAAATAACAACAAAACTCGTCATATTTTGACAACAATTTTCCATTTAATATGTAAAAATTAAATTAGACAAAAGTGGAATATTAAACATAAAATAATAGCATAAAACAATATAAAAATTATTATAACGAAACAAAAAAATAGAAGAGACGAAAGATTAGTGAAAGTGAAAAAGAAAAAAAGTGTTGAGAGATTAGAGAAGAAGATATGCGATAAAAACAAAACTGAAATACGGAACATTTACATAAAAATGAGAAGGTGAAAAAGAAAGAATATAAGAGAGTAGAGATTATAGAAGAAGAGGGAAGATGTATGTGGCAAAGAAGGTGCGATAATGTTATTAGAGATTTTAGAAGATCGGGACTGAAATTATATGTGTAAGGATGAGAAAATTGTTCGTAATCATAATGCTAATGTATAATAAGTTTAAGTTTGGGTTGGATGTGAGTTAGTAAAATTTAGGTTGTAACATAGTGCGGTTTGATTCGGTTTGGTTCGGTTTACAAAATACAAACCGCAAACCGAACCGAACCGAACCGTGCAGTTTTGTAAAAACTGACCCAAACTAATCCGAACCAAATGCGTTTTTTTGCGGTTTCAGTTTGGTTTGGTTTGGTTTGCGGTTTTCTATTGGGTTGGTTTGGTTTTGATCACCCCTAATTAAGATAAACAAAGTGGACCTCAATACCTTGGCAAAGAAAGAGTACTAATACTTGGATTGCTTGAATTCATAACACTTGAGTCACAACTGTCTTTAGAATTCGGAGATACATTTTATATACACATTTTATGACTTTGTAAGTGAGGTTTCCTATTTTGCCTAAAAAAATTGTTCGGAAAGTGTTGCCTCACTTACAACACCTTTGTTGGTGTGATTTTAAGTGCATCCGAAAATGCATTTTTGGATATAATTAGATTAGATTTTCAGAGGTGTGAGGCGCATCTTATGGGTGAAAAGAGCATTTTTCTATTTCAAAAGATGATAATTGATAGATTAAGTAGTTTTATTGCAATTGCCAACTTCAAATTCAAGATCATTAAGCATTGCACTTAAAATGGATAAAACAAAGAACTTTGATATTCTGAATCTCAAAGCTTTTGGTTTTAGTTATGTCTTTCACAAATGGACTACTTCACTCAGCTAACCTCCCTAATGGAAAATATAAAAACATAAATGATATTTTTACACTATCCATGACACTTACATTGTATTTGTATAAGGTTTTGTTTTTTTTAATATTTAATAATTATTTTTACTTTTTTTTCTTCTGACACACACCAACCCATGTATTTGTTGTCTTTTATACGATGTAGAGGTAAAATGTTTTATTTTAAGTGTAAAGATAACAAGCCTCAATACAAAAGCTTCGTTCCTTGCAAAAGAGGTTTGGCAAGGTGACCTTATCTCTTCCCTTTTTTCCCCTCGTAGAAGAAGTTTTAAACAGAAGGTTAATCAAATTTATCCAAAATGATTAGTCAAAGTTCCATTTTATATACTTTATGTCGATGACACTATGGTTTTCGATAGATCCAGTCAATACAGCGTATCACCATGACAAATCTTCTACATAGATATGCTCAAGTCGTTGGTTAATGTGCTAATCCAATTAAATCAACTATTTACTCAAAATCCATTCTAGCATCTAGACTTTCTCAAAATTTCCTTGATTTTAAAATTGGATCCTTCCTATTTATCTACCAATGGCCCATGGATCTTCATTTTCAAAGAGAAACATAAGGTTTTCGACTTCCAGCCAATTTTAGATAAAGTCAAAGCCAATTTTTGAGCTTGGAAAACATCCCTTCTTTCCATAGCTGAAAGAATTCTGCTTGTTAAAAGTGTGGTTCAAAGCATATTGATATACAATACTCAATTTAATTCTTGGCGACTGAAAGTAATCAAAAAGATTAGGAAGTGAATGTGAAAATTTATCTGGAGCGAAGATATTAACCAAAAGAAGCTTGCATATTTTTTCCGACGCAAAGTTTGCAAGCCTGTTGATCAAGGTGGCCTTGGGATTGTGTGTCTAAGAAGTTTTGTTTCTAGAAACATGTCTTAGATAAGGGTGTTGGTTAAGAGTTGATCAACATGTTGGTATTTATTGGATTAGTTTATTTCTAATCCAAGTAAATAGGAGTACAGAGGTTTAGTTGTTGTTGGAAATCTGGCATGCCAACCATACTCCTTGTGAATGTCAAGGTAAAATGTCAAGGTTGTCCTTCGTGACGTCTGAAAGGTTCTTCTGATCAAAGGAGCCGGAGTTGTGTGATCTTGTTCAAGGGGAAGTTCCTGATCTGAAGTTGGAAAGCCTTGAAGAAATGCAAGATAAAATGTCTTGACATCTATGTGTTGAGAATTTATTTTTCTCAACATATCTGGCTGGTGTTTGTTCATCAACAGGAGGTACAGATAATTTCACATGTCGTCCAGATCCATGGTAAAAAGTTATTCCCTGTGATCTAGAATGATGTCAAAAGTAATGTTGGAACACCACCTCAGAAGACCATGTTAAGGAAAGGGTTCGATCTTGTATGCTTGACATCTTTCCCAGTTAAGAGAGCTGTGTATATTGATATTGATGCAAGATTGTAGCATGAACATTGTGTTCCAGATAACTGCATGGGAATCTATTTCTCTCCATGATTCTCTTGTTGGACATTGAGTTTGTGTTGAATAGCTTGAAAAAAGGGGTTCTAAGCCCTTGAGGTTCCAAGGCGGGAGGAAAAAGGCCTGATCATATCTACATTAGTGTGATTGAATAACTCTCTTATACCAACATTGCGAATAGGTACAAGGGAGGAGTATCAGATGAAGTGGTCTAATCTCTACGCTTATTAGGAGATGGTTTTCTCTGATACAAGAACAAATTGTGTCAATCTGATGAAGGTTTGCATATGATTGATTGCAAGTACCTTGACGGGAGCTAAGTAATTTTCTGAAGTATATGTACAAGTTTGCATTCTGAACACTAAGTTTCAAAAAGTGTATGAGAGTTTATTTCTCTCAATGATTTTCTGGTGTATGGAAATTATTGAAGGTGTGATCTTTTGAGATCTTCTTGCGTGAAAGGACTTCAGTGTAAATTAATAAGTCTTGTGATTGGTGGTTCCATAACCAAAGTTAATAAGTCAGATTGGAACACGAGATATGTCACACTTGATATCTTAGTTCCTTGGGCTATGTTACTGATTCTGACTGAGTATAGAATAATGATCAGTAGAAGGCATGATATTTTATTTCAAGTCACATGATGGCTTTATGAACCATCTTCTACATGACTGAAGAAGTCTTTAGATTACAAGAGAAGGCAAACAATGTCTGAAAAGATGTCAGAACATTGTTCAGGACTTAGGACTCTCATTACCAGCAAGGGAATATTATGGACAGTGCAATCAAGAATCATATCAGAAGTGTGCAAAACATGTATGTGCATGCATATTTATTGGAACCAGCGATCGAGGAGGACCGATCCAAAGTCAATAAAGCCATTCAAATCTGAATTGGATGGTGTATAGTTATTTGTGGTAATGTTATCTTCCTCAAATTACATTCTTCTTTGACCAAGACCAGTGTTACTATCTAGGATCGTTACTTCCTAAGTAACTTCCCAGCTGTTTAAAGAGGCCAACCTTTCTCTCTTCTCATGTCATATAATTGTTTTTCTAAATAATTCTATGGCATTTGTTCGGGTTTGGGTGATTATTGTCTGGGTATGGGTTTATAATGGAGTTCTTTGTCAATTGTTGGCTAAAAAGGGGGAGAAATATGCTCAGGGATCTGGTTCTAGGATTGCTTTCCTTCTTGTGTCTGAATTTCTATGGTTACAAAGAACATGTCAAATAAGATGTTTCATCACGAGTCTTGTTTGTTTTTGTGTCTTGTGATATGAGCTATGAACACAATTGTGCCATGTGTTCTGAGTTACACAGGTTGACTTGTGACTGCTTTTTAAGTTTCCTCTTATGCTGCTTAAGGGGCCTCTTATGCCCTCTAGAAATGTTATCCATCAGTAGGGAAAATTGGGTACTTCCATCAGTGGCAAGACTTGGTTTCCACATTGAGGGGGAGTGATCGGTCACCATTTCTATTAAGTTTCTGTCTTTCATCCGGCACAAATTCATCATTTCGGTAATACATTTGGTTGTTGTTATTGCTTTTAAGTTAAGTTTACCATGTTTATTAATTTATGGTATTGCGTTGCATTTTGTTTAGAGTTTATGTTAAAAGATCCTCTTTATGCCTTCGTTTGGTAGTGTTAGTGTTTCAGGTTGATGCGTGTGATCATAGGAAATAATGGTCAGACTTTGGGGACTCTGGATGGCTGAGAGATGGAAGTTTTTAAAGAATCTGGAGGTCAACACGGGCCCGCGTGTGCATCAACACGACCCGTGTTCAAAAGCTTCAGGAATGCATGAAAAATGCTGAAGTCAGTGGATCAACACGGGCACCCGTGTGAATCAACATGGCCCGTGTTGATAGGTCTGATGCAAAACACAAAGCCACGTGAGTCAGAAGATTAACACGGGCACCCGTGTGAATCAACACGGCCCGTGTAGATGGATGCGGACAGAAACTTCACTTTTTGATCTATTTTACTCTGTCGTGTATTAAGGGTACTTTGGACTTTTTGCTGACACTGAGACTGATACTGAAGCTACTTAAACGAAGTTTGTGTAAGGAGAAGGAGGTTTTTGGAGAGACTAGAGAAGAGAATACGATAGAAGATTGGAGAATGCAAGGGTTTGGGAGAGAAGAAGATCTTCATGAACGGAAGCAGTTGAAGATTCAATCTCCTCCAATTTCTTGTAATGTCTTTATTCATTATTGTGTTTTCTTTGAATACTATGAGTAGCTAAACTCCCCAATGCTAGGGGGTGGCTCTGATTTTACTTTGTAATGACTCTGAGTTTGTAATTGCAATAACTATCATGTTTTCTCGTTGTTAATTTATTCTCTTGATGTTTCTAATGCTTTTCCTTTCGGACAAATTGGAATTGATGTATGATTATCATTTAAGTTAGACCACCATTGATAATGCTTTCATGAGAATATGCTCTAATAGATATTACCTAGGACTAGGAATACCTTATAGCAATCAGATATTCTCGATAACTTAATTGCTTGATTTCATTGTAAACTTCTAAGGACTTAGGGTTTAGGATAAAGGATCAAAGGTTTTTTCACTAAGGACTTAGGATCAAACAACCTTAAGAACCGATAATTGATTATTGAAAATAAGTTGTTGCAATAGAAATTCCAGAGTTCTTACAGAGTCAATCATCCACAATCCCTAGCATATTACTCATATTTGTTAAAGAGTCAATTTCATTTACTGCTTATTCTACTTTTCGCTAAGTGATAATCACCAAACAAAACCCAATTGAAGTTTTTGTTTAATTGAATCTTGAATTGAACCCATTATTCCTATACAGTCCCTGAGATCTATATTCGGGGAATTTTCCCTGTTATTACAAGAGGCAAAATAGTACACTTGCTATTTTACCGATCAGGGAGTGTCAGTCATCTTCTTTCTCATGTACATCAAATGACTTTAGGATTTTCTACTCCTTTCATGAGATTGTTGGTCTGTAGTGTGTGGAAAAATGGAGCTTATTCAAAATGTTGTGCAAAGATGTCCAACACGAAGTCCTGACAACCTTTATATGAATGAGAAGATGACTAACTCTCTAACAGTTAGATCTACGACTAAAGTCTTAAGTGGAAAAACTATAGTTGAGGAGTGCTTGAGGACTCTGGAACACTGCTGGACATTTATATGTTTGCTAGAATCTGATTGTAATATGTAAATTTGTTTCAGCCAAAATTTTCCAAAGGGGGGAGATTGTTAATTCTCTAAGTTTGTATGATTGACATTAATTTTAGCAAAACAAATTAGACAGAAACATGTTAGATAGAATGTTCAAACTGCGGAATGTATATGTTGGACTTTATGTTGAACAAGATGTTCTATCAACTACATCTGGTGTAACATGTCAAATTAGAGGTCCTATGCAGGATCATCAAACATCGTGACTAAGTGTTAAGCTGGGATTTTGAAATATGTTTGGGCTGTTATAGATGCAGAATATTTGGAAAATATCATGCAATCCAATCTGGCGCTATATTTGAGGATAAACAATTTTATCTATTTTGAAGATTTTTATGGCTTCTAAATATGGAGAATATTTAGGAAACTAATGGTTGAAGACCTATTTTTATGGAGAAAGTTGTGCAGAATTCTAGCACTCTCCTTGTTGTGTTTTAAAGCCCAAATCCAGTCCAGATGTGTGCTTTAAATAGAAGACTACAACCCTAATTGAAAATCAGAGATTACTGGAATAGGTTAGGGTTTTTATGCAAATCGTGAGCCTTTCTAATATTATGTTGATAGAAGAGTAGGACTGGTTTTTGAGTTGTAAGTTGTGTCATGCATTTATAAGTTGTTAAGTATTGAATGTATGTGTATCACTTAGGTATCAATGATACAGTTATCTAAGTTTATGTGGCTTGTGGTTCAAGCTACTATTCTTGCTCAAAGATTTTAAGCAAGATTGATTAAGGAAGTCTTAATTGTGTATTGTATGTAATTGAATATTGTGGTAAAGGGTCGTTAATATCAGTAACTAGGTTATTGTGAGACATCACTGCGGTGATTGGAAGTGAGAGGGATTTTTCTTATCTAGGAAGTTCTTAGGTAGAAGTTGCACTGGGTAGGTATTAAGTGAGAAGTTGTAAACCGGAGGTTATTTAGCTTCGAATTGATGATGCTAATAGTGTATTTCCTTCCTGGCTTGGTAGCCCCTAGAGTAGGTATTGTTGTACACCGATCTGGGTTAACAATCGTGTGTGTTCAATTACTTGTATGCTATATCAGATCAGATGTCCCAACAAGCCATATGACATCTAGAATCTGAACACCAGAATTTCATTATGTATCAGGATCAAATGTGATAGTGTCTGTCTTGATGTCATGTTCTGATGTTGGAACATCAGTATTAACATGTTGTAACCGCCACTGTATCAAAGAATTTCACGAACGTTTTCCTCAATGTTTCGATAAAAAGTGAAAGAGAAAGATAGAACCTGGTGTGTGTCACTGCTGGCCGCTAGTGTTATATCCTCCCTGGTCTAGGTGTCGTGGATGACGACTCCTACTGCGGTGGTGGTAACTCTGTGATATCTCGAGTTGCTGCACTCACTCTGATAAGGAGGTGTTGGATTCATGTAACATCTGTAGGTGCCCCAGCATGGCCGTTTGATTAGATTGCACATAAACAAAGTCTCACGCCATTGAAGCTTGTTGGCGCTGCTGTTGGGATACCAAGGTGAGCTGAGCTTCCAATACTACCTGGAAATGTCTTTGATTTTGGTATTGAGATTCTCATACAAACTCTATCCTATCTTGTTGTTGCTCATACATGACATAGAACAGGCCATCTCACTCCTCCTCACGAGCTTGTTGTTCCCTCCACATTTCTTCAGTGTAATAAAAACCATAGGGGGTACCTGCATAAGGGTTAGAAGAACCACATGTGGTGTGAGTAGGTGCAAAATGAGGTGGTGGAGAATTATGAACAGGGGGATGTTCCTCTGCTTATAGTCATCAATCAATATGATTTCCATCAGTAACATTATGTGGAATCGGACCAGTAAAAGGTGGAGCATTCAAATTATAAATCCAATTTCTTTTATATCATACATCAATACGAGCAGGCCAAGGCAAAACAATCACTACAAGAAAAAAGGAGATTTACGACACTTGAATTGCGACAGTTCTTATAAAACTTTCCCTATTCCCGAACTGCGACAGTTGTGTCATACCCCAAAATTTGCCCATACTATTTCTCATGCATAAAACCAAATCAAAAGACAAAGCTCCAAAACACATTCTCCCATACAAAGTTCTGAACTAGGGTTTGGTTCTTTCAAAGGAGAATCACTGAATCAATGGCTCAAGGTGGTTCCATAGGGTCACTAACATCCCAAAGTATCTCCATATAAAGTTTCAAGTCAAACAGAGCAAATTTAGTCCCTCAAATCCTGATTAGGTCAACAGTCGACTCCCAAGGGCAAAACAGTCATTATACAGTCAAAACTCAAGATATTTGGTCAACAACATTCTCATAACCCTAAAATCATCATTTGATCAAGGGTTGATCATGATGATGCAAGGAAAGATCAGAAAAGTCAAAAGTCAAGAGTTACTATTTTGGGCATGAACTGAAAAAGTCAACCAAACTTTGAAAATTCACCAAATATTCATACTTCATCAGAAAAATTCCCACCAAAGCTCATTTTGAAGAGAATTCATTCCTCTATCCAATTATCCAAGAATCAAAGCTCACAGGTCAATGGTTTAAGAATTATGGCCTCATACATTACAGGTCCTTTTCAAAAGTCAACAAAAAGACATGTTTTTCAAAAGGTCATAAAATAAGAATGGAAAAAGATTTTGATATAGGACCAAAGGCATTGGATAAAGGACTCTCTAAGGTTTCCAAAATGTCCTAGAACACCTCCATACCTCAAAAATTGAGGGAGATATACCTTGTCAAAGTTGGACTATTTTTGAGAAAAAAAGTGAAGAGAAAAGGTTCAAAATCCAAAATTCTCCAAATGGGCCTATGATTTCTTCACCCAATCTTCATTACAAGCCCATGCACACCCCAAAGATCATATCCTCACATTTTAATTATTTTCCATTAATTATTTGGTGATTTTAATCATTTAAATCATGAATTAATTATGAAAAATAGAAAAATATAAAAAGATATGATTTAGGCCTATTTTCCAATCATCATTAATCCAAGATATCATCCAAAATTCGTGCATAGGCTAAAAGTGTGAAAAAGATTGAAATTGATCCAATTTAGAAAGATTTGAAAACATATTTTCAAACAAATTTCCAAAACTTGCAACTCAAGATTCAAAGGAGATTTGATCAAATTTTCTTGCCCTAATCCTTCTGGTATATATATACAAGTTATTCAGATCATAAGGGGAAGAATTTTGGCAGCCAGAGAGTCCACAATCCGAGTTCAAAATTCGTCCAAAAACTCAAGATCGAATTCTGAGTTTAAAGCCAAATCAGGTGTTTCTTTCGATTCAAAACGTTCCTAGTATACCTCTGGAACTTTTCCAATCATCATCAAGTATTCAGACATCAAGAATCAAGCATTGTAAGTCTCTTTTGGCCGAATCGTATTTGTCTTCGATTACATGATTTCACGCATCCATTCTCAAATATAATTGCATATTTATGTTTAGAATGATCTGTTTGTTGTTTCTGGAGAGTTTGGTGTGTTCTTATGCTATTATGAGCAACACGCCATTATTAGGGTTCGTAGCTTCAATTAGGGGTTTTCAGCACAGGTAAAATCTGGTTCAATTAAGGTCGTGGTTGTGTTCGTGAGGTCTGGACGATCTCATCCATGGCCTCGCGAAAAATTTCTATGTGGTTTTGCTTGTATTCGCTATTCGCAGGACCTATGGCAACGGAAGCGTCTGTGGGTATAGGCTAACACGACGGCTGAAGGTTGAAGGTGATGTCGTGGCAAGACATCAGTGGGCGGTTCAAACGAGCGCGCGCTTTTTCTTGTTTGAGAATCTGAGGGATCACGTGCATGCATCTCGCGAACGTCCATGGTGCGCTCTCTTGATCCAACCATCAGATCATCCTCTCATCTGATCAAGCGCGCCAGGAGATGAAGGCGCACCATGCCCCGCACGCACGCGTTACACAGGATCGGAAGTTAAGTTTTTTCAATTTTTTTTTATATTTTATTACATAGCCTTTCATTTTTATTTCCCTTTTTTATAATATATGTATTCTTTTTAATAAATTTGTTATATATATACAAACCCTATAAAAATTTTTATAAAAGAGTTTTTAATACTTTTTTTTTTTCATATATATAAATATTATTATTAAAAAAATAGATTTAAATTGATTTATTAGTAAAAACATTATTTTGTTTGATTCTAAAAATTTCATAAAAATTGTTTTACTCTCGATTTAATTTTCTGAACCTGATTTAATTAATTAGGTCGCGAGACCAATAATTAATTAAATCGATTTATTCTTATACTCTATTTGAATTTTAATCAGGATTGATAAATACACTGAAAAAAATATTTGTTTCTATTCTATGCCTTTTCAGGGTTAGCAACTTGATTTTTTCAAGCACGCGTCTTCAGAACACCTGAAGTTAAGTAATTCTATTTTCGAATTAATATGAATTATATTTGGTTTATCTTAATTTTAGGGTTTGTCCTTATATTTCTGAACTGTGCATACATTCACTCCCTCTCTTTCTGCCTTGTCTTTTCAGGGTTACCCCCGAGGTTTCCTCCGACTCTAACCAACCATATCAGATCAAATCCAAATCAAAGCTAAGTATTATTTATCATTCATTATTAATTTATTTATCTTTTATTTTATTAAGGTTAACCTCATTTGCCTCCGAACCGATAATGCACTCACCCCTCTGTTTATTCTTTCTTTTCCAATTTTCAGGGTTTGTCAACTGCCAAAGCTACGAGTATTGGTAACCCTAAACCCTATTCACAAATTATTACTTGTGTTAAACCTTTTGCCTTTTATTTTTATATCCCGCTGGTTTCAATTCCCCTCTCCTCCGCTGGTTACAATTTCCCTTCCCCATTATTATTGTTATATTATTGTGTGGGTAGTAATTTAGGGAGTGCAACTCGCTAATTGAATTAGAATAACTAATTAAAAGATAAATATATGAATTGAATCACGTGATTGGTGCACACACGCACGCTTTTTGGGTAACCCTCTCTGTTGCCTGTTGCCTTGTTGCCTGTTGCCTTGTTGCCTGTTGCCTTTGTGTTTTGCAGAATAAGCCTCGTCCCTCGAATTCGAGGATACCTCAGCCATGTTGCCTAGATAAAAAGGTCACGACCCTAAATGATGCTGCCTTCGATACACAAATATGACCTTGACCCTCGGAAGTTGCCTACGGAAAAAGGCTGAGGTATCTTCTGGCTGCCTACGAAAAGGCTTATTCTGATCCTTGCCTTAGACTACCTGCCCTTCTATGGCATGGGATAGTCTTATGGCAAAGGATGCTTCGATGACCCTTCAACCTCCAAACGAAAGGCTTCCTGCCCTCTTATGGCAAGGATAGACCCTTTCATTCTGAAAGGCAAAAAGAGACCTATTATCTGAGTTTAAGGTAATTGCCCCTAATTGCCTTGCAATGCTCAAACCTTTTTATTATATTCTTTCTCATAATTTTTCAAAAGGGCAACGCTTATTCACAAGCTAAAGTCCCTATCTCTTTCATCTACATTTTCTAAACAAACGAGCAAGCAAAGCAATTAAGAGCCCATGGAAAACCATGGATGCAAAGGGTGCCTTACACCTTCCCTTTGCATAAATTACCCCCCGAACTTAGATTTCTTTAAAAAGGTTTTTTTCTGTTTCTTTTTGCCTTTCCGAATTTGTTTGGATAAAATAAAAGTCGGTGGCGACTCTTGCTTACCGCGACATTTCGATCGATAAAAAGTCAGTTCACCGTATTACAGAACTGGCGACTCTGCTGGGGAAGCTTTCGAATAAAAGAGGGGTTACCTTAAAAGTTTAGGATTCACTTAAATGTTTTCTATTGTTTGTTTTGCTTGCTTTACTTTTGCAGGGCTGTTTTGGGTATTCTGTTGTGTGAAAGATCCTAACCCGGATCTGAGTACCTTAGGTATGTGGCATGAGATCAGGGAGACTGTACGACATGTATCGTTATGGTTGAACTGGTGGCCACCGTTAGTGTGACACTTTGGTTTGTCCTGATGGCCCTTGAATTTGATCGAGGAGACATTTGGCTACCGCGTGGTGTCATGAGCACTAATTCGCCCCTAGAACCTTAGTCGAACTTGACTTTGGCTTATAAGAAGTAGCGAGATGGCTGGCTTTGGATTCCTGACTAAAGCCGGTTGATACTCGATGCTACACTCATTGAGATTAGACTCAAGGGATGTTTTTGGCTGGCCGATTGTGCGCTATGTTGAGACAATGCCCACGAGAAAGATCAAGGATATGAGCACCATAGAACCTGGTTACTTTTAAGACAGGTTGAACCCACTAAACGAAAGGAAGAAGGGTATACACCTATGAACTTCATGCAAGCCTACCCTTAAGGCAATTGTGTGACTTGTTTGTGTTTGTTATCTACTTGGCATCATAACATCATAACATCATAACATCATGACATATCATAACAACTAACAAATTTCAAGGACCAAGAAATTTATATTTACACTGTTTTGTAGGACATGGCTTTTTCTACCAGAGATTATGTACGACTCAACTTTGTAGGGATACCTTCTGAGCTTAAGGAGCTCGCCTTAGAAGTCCCTGGAGACTCTAAGTTTGCTGAAAGACATGGTTATCTTCTTCGACTGGTCACCTCTCAATTTGAAGAAGATATGATGAGAGTCTTATGCCAATTCTTTGATCCCGAGCATCATTGCTTCACTTTTCCGGATTATCAGTTGGTACCTACTTTGGAGGAGTTCTCAAACTTACTTGGTGTACCTATATCTAAGCATCTGCCCTTTACTGGATTGGAAAGCACTCCGAAACTCGAGACTATTGCTGCTGCACTTCACCTAAAGAGATCAGACATCGCCTCCAACTGGGACACCAAGAATGGAGTAGAAGGTCTCTCAGCCAAATTCTTATTTGGAAAAGCTCGACAATTTCTAAAGGCCATGAGCTACCATGCTTTTGAAGATGTTTTGGCTTTATTAATATATAGTTTGGTTTTGTTTCCTAATCCTGATCAATTCATTGATGTGCACGCAATCAAGATTTTTCTGACTCACAACCCCGTGCCTACGCTACTTGGAGATATTCTACATTCCCTTCACTCTCGTGTCATGAAGAAGCGAGGGACTCTTATGTGTTGCACACCCTTGCTGGCTAGGTGGTTTATTTCGCACCTTCCACGCTCAGTAGTCAGAAACGATCAAAAGATGCAATGGTCTCGAAGAATCATGTCACTTTCTCACTCAGATATCCGTTGGCATGTTATGTCTCAAGAGTACGTCACTATCATCGATCATTGTGGGAAATTCCCTAATGTGCCTCTCCTTGGCATTAGAGGAGGAATCACCTACAATCCTTCATTAGCTTTACGACAATTTGGTTATGCTCGAAGGGATGGTCCTCATCACCTGCTCATTGAAGGGGTTGTTTTCAACTATGAAGAAGATGTTCGTAATCAACGCCAAGAGTTCATACGCGCTTGGAACAAGGTGTACAGGGTGGATAGCAAAAGTTGGGGGCAAAAGAACTCCCTTCCCTCGGAACCTTATCTTAGATGGGTACGCACTCGCGCTCAACGCTTTGTCATGCCATATCCTTATGTTAGACCTGTGATTGTTGAACCTGAATGTGAAGAAAAGGTTCCTTTGGTTGTTCTCCATCCAAACATGCCCACTGATCTAGAAGAACTACAAAAATCATGGGTCCAATTGAAAGAAGAAAGGGATACTTTTGAGGCTCAATTCCGCGCCAAAGAGAAACAAGTGTTAGAACTCACAAGGCTACTTCAAGCAGAACAGAACGTCAACAACTTCATCAGATCAAAGAGGAAGCGTCCATGGGAAGCTTGAAGAAATTCTAGTTTATTGTTATTATTATTCCTAGTTGTTTACATATTTATTTTTGTATGCCAAAATGGCAAAGAACCATAAACTAAAGTACAATTTAATTATTATTATTATTATTAAGAAAGCTTGTTCTTTCTTTCTTGTTTAAAGTAAATTTAAATTTTAAGGTCCTTGAAAACATTGCATATGCATAATCATATCATTCATAAACATCACATCACAGGTTTCATAAAAACAAATGCCTCATCTTTCCGCTGTTTATTTCAGCAAGAAAGATGGATGTCGAACAAACTGTCAAGAATCTCCAAGCTCAGAATGCTGAATTTCAAGCTCTGATCATGAACCTAGCCAATGGGCAAAATGAACTGAAAGCCCTTCTGACTAAGAAGGAAAAGAAGACCCAGAAGCCCAAGGGTGTGATCAATCTGGGAAGAAGGTTCAAAGGTCGTCCCAGGAGGGCCGAGGATGCCGAAATACCTAAGAATGAGGAAGATGAAGAGAGAGATGATCTCAGTGTCAAGAACAATCAGGGAAGCCACGTAGGTTCTGATGGTGAAGAAGAAGAAGAAGAAGACGAGTATCCCCAAGACGAGGATTACGCTGATGAGAAGTATAGGCTACTGGAAGAGCGTCTGAGAAGTGTGGAAATTCAGAAGGTACCTGGGTTGGATTTTGAAGAATTAGGACTCGTTCCTGGGGTCGTTATTCCTCCGAAGTTCAAGACTCCCGTTTTTGCTAAGTATGATGGAATTTCCTGTCCTAAGATGCACTTGAGGTCTTACGTGAGGAAGATTCAGCCTCACACTGCTGATAAGAGGCTCTGGATCCATTTCTTTCAAGAAAGTCTATCTGGAACTCAACTCGAATGGTATTATAAGCTGGAAAGTGCTAGTATCCGCACTTGGGAGGATTTGGTTGTGGCTTTCTACAAGCAATACCAATATAACTCTGATCTTGCACCGACTCGCATGCAGCTTCAAAGCATGTCCATGGGTCCTAAAGAAAGTTTCAAGGAGTATGCTCAGAAATGGAGAGATTTAGCTGGGAGAGTCCAACCCTCTTTAAATGATAGGGAGTTGGTAGACATGTTCATGGGCACGCTAACTGGGCCGTTCTATAGTCACCTGCTGGGTAGTTCTTCTTCTGGGTTTACTGAACTCATTTTAACTGGAGAACGTGTGGAAAATGGTATTCGAAGTGGGAAGATTCAAGTAGGTTCTGCCTCTGGTACTACAAGGAAGCCGTATCAAGGAAGAAACGAATCTAATGCTATTCATAGTCAAAAGAGTCGTAGTAAGGATGATCAGAATCAGTCTGTTGGTGCCGTCCTCATCTCTGCACCAATATCTCAACAAGCTCCTAGACAAGATTACCAACGCAAGATTGATAAACCAAGGAGGCAATTCACCAAGATCAACATGCCTTTATCTCAAGCCCTACAACATCTGCTGAAAGCCAATCTGATCACCGTAAAGGATCCTCCGAAGTTTCCCAACACTGCAAGCCCGTCTTACGATCCCAAAGCTACATGTGCTTACCACTCCAATGCTGCTGGGCATGATGCTGATAGTTGTTGGGCCCTGAGAAACAAAATTCAAGATATGATAGATGCTGGGGAGATCGAGTTCGAAGCTCTTGAAACTCCGAACATCATTACTGCTCCCATACATAAACATAACAAGATTGCTAATACTATGAATGGCTAGAAGGATGAACTCTTTAGATCATTAGATTTACTTTCTCTTGCAATTTCTATTCTGTTTGTTTAAACACTCAAATTATGATAGACATTATTTGTTTTAATAATCATCATCAGAGCATTGCATATGTTTGTCTTGAATACATTATTTCGTTATCACTCATTTTAAATTGCGTATTTACTTTGCATATGTTTTGTGTCTACTCAACTCTTGCTAAAGCTGTATACCTTTTGAGGGAGGATGACGAAAACGATACCGCAACCTCATACAGTATGCTTTTGAACGGACTATGTTGACGATGTACAGGCATTATTTCAATTCCCAAACAGTGGAGATATAAGGATGATAATCCCTCGTTAACCCTTTTGAGCCTAAGTTGTAGGAGTTTTCTTTCTTGAATAATTCAAAACCTTTTATCATAACCTGGGGCAGGGTAGTTCCCAGTTAATTTGACTGTGCATTCTATTTTGAGAGAATCATTCAGTACACCTTCCAATAAAGGTTTCAAACACAAGTGTTCATCTACACACATCAAAGAAGTATCAGAGATGTCAATCAAAAAACCAATGATGGTTCATCAATCATTAAGCAAGGCAGTCAATATCTTTCAAAAAAAGAAAAATGAAAAATCATATATACAAAGAAAATCCCGCTAAGTCAAAAATCAAAGATGACTTAGGCAAAAAATCAAGGCATCCCGCTGACTGTAAACTCAAAATAGACAGTTCAGGCAAAAGTTAGGGATATCAAAAAGATGAAAAAAGAGAAGTCAATAAATTTCTGAACAACTCAAAGTTGTGACTACCAAAAGGAAGAAGTGAATGCCATCTCAAAAGTTCTCTTTGCTTGTGAACCATCGTTATTATCAAAAGTGCAAATCCAAAAGTCTCTTGGAACCTGAATGCACAAGTTGAATTAACTGGGCCTAGGACTGAAGATCATCACGAAGAGGGGTGGGTACAAATAAACTTTGAGCCTTTATCCTTTGTTTCTTAAACCGCGAACCAAGCCACGTTACAACCCTTGAAAGTCCTAATTGAAGCATGGTTAGTTCGAAAGCATACTGTCACCAAAAAGGTATCCTGACTCCTAAAGGTTTACCAAGAATGCTGAGTTAATACTCTGTTTTTTTACAAACATCGCGTTTTTATAAACATCATGCTTTTACATCTCCTGTTTTACTGTTTTCCAAAAACTCAAGACAAACATATGCATTATATCTCATGAATTCATTATTAAACAAATTCTGCTACATAATTTCAAATGTTAGCATCAGAAAGAACTTGCACAGGTTGCAACTAATGACTGAAAGTTATCCCGACAGACAAGATTACTCCAAGAAACAATGCCTCCTACGAATAATCTGGGGCAACCCGGTCAAGATTCAAAGAATCTCTCAAATGCCAAAAAGTCAAAGGCATACATCCCAAGCGGATTTCAACCTATTTCCCGATCAATCTGGGGCAATCAAGTCAAGATTCTGAGGATCTCTCAAAGATGCCAAAAACAATCAGGGGCATGCATCCAAGTAAACCTTAATGGGGCATTGTCCTGGACCAATGATTACGAGGGGCATGACGCCCATAGTACACATCTCATAAAGTCCCCGCGAGGCGAATCTTTCCAAAGTTACTCCTAACTGGGGCAAATCTATACAAGTTCAGTTTGACGTCTTGATCAACATTCAGTGGCAGGTCCTAATCCAGGAACGACAGGTACTATAATACTAGGGGCAACTGTCAAGACACCTATGTTTCCCCACAAAGCCAAGTTCACAAGATCATATCCCCACAGAGCAATCCTTCAAGAAGATATCTTCAAACATACTCGTCCCGACCAATACATGGCTCCCCAACAGAGTTGACATCTTCAAACACCACCGACACTTTGTTCTTCTCCAACACGGTTTATTAATATCTCTAAATCCCCCAATCAGGGTACATCAAGTTACTGATCATCCCCAAGCAAGAAATCATAAATCCACAGCTGAGCATCCTCAAGACAAGATCACAGTGACATAGAGATTTATCTTCTCAATCAAGAGAATTCGAGTAACACAAATCTTATCCATACATCATATACATCACATACATATTCATACCTTGCATGCATTTATAATTCATACATAACATACAAAGCGCCCCATTTATTTGTGAGAACTCCATCTCATTCATTACATACATCATGAACATTGCATAAAACTGACATTGTTACCAAGTGAGTATTATCTGACAGGTACATTACAAAGATTCGAATCTTATTCAAAGCCTAACGCACGGCACTCCAGACATCTACGGATGCAAATTGGGTAGTCTAACGCACGACTTATCCATCAACCTAACGCACGGTTTTCCAGACATCTGAGGATGCAATTAAGATTAGTCTAACGCACGACTTATCCATCAACCTAACGCACGGTTTTCCAGACATCTAAGGATGCAATTGAGAATAGTCTGACGCACGATTTATTCTCCGACCTAACGCACGGTCTTCCAGACATCTACGGATGCAAATTGGGTAGTCTAACGCACGACTTATCCATCAACCTAACGCACGGTTTTCCAGACATCTGAGGATGCAATTAAGATTAGTCTAACGCACGACTTATCCATCAACCTAACGCACAGTTTTTCAGACATCTGAGGATGCAATTAAGATTAGTCTAACGTACGACTTATCTTCAGCCTAACGCACGGTTTTTCCAGACATCTGCGGATGCAAACAGTCTAACATATGACACATTCTAACTCTCAAGCTTATCAAGTCAGATGGCATCTTTAAGCCCATCTCCGACAAAAGTCACTATTTCAGCTAGGGCAAATTTCTTGGTATTCTAGTGTTCAATCATCTTCCACCTTCAGATACCGAATGGCATACAAACCACTCTACATCTTCAGGTTTAAGATAATTGAACAGGGGCAGCTGTCATACCCCAAAATTTGCCCATACTATTTCTCATGCATAAAACCAAATCAAAAGACAAAGCTCCAAAACACATTCTCCCATACAAAGTTCTGAACTAGGGTTTGGTTCTTTCAAAGGAGAATCACTGAATCAATGGCTCAAGGTGGTTCCATAGGGTCACTAACATCCCAAAGTATCTCCATATAAAGTTTCAAGTCAAACAGAGCAAATTTAGTCCCTCAAATCCTGATTAGGTCAACAGTCGACTCCCAAGGGCAAAACAGTCATTATACAGTCAAAACTCAAGATATTTGGTCAACAACATTCTCATAACCCTAAAATCATCATTTGATCAAGGGTTGATCATGATGATGCAAGGAAAGATCAGAAAAGTCAAAAGTCAAGAGTTACTATTTTGGGCATGAACTGAAAAAGTCAACCAAACTTTGAAAATTCACCAAATATTCATACTTCATCAGAAAAATTCCCACCAAAGCTCATTTTGAAGAGAATTCATTCCTCTATCCAATTATCCAAGAATCAAAGCTCACAGGTCAATGGTTTAAGAATTATGGCCTCATACATTACAGGTCCTTTTCAAAAGTCAACAAAAAGACATGTTTTTCAAAAGGTCATAAAATAAGAATGGAAAAAGATTTTGATATAGGACCAAAGGCATTGGATAAAGGACTCTCTAAGGTTTCCAAAATGTCCTAGAACACCTCCATACCTCAAAAATTGAGGGAGATATACCTTGTCAAAGTTGGACTATTTTTGAGAAAAAAAGTGAAGAGAAAAGGTTCAAAATCCAAAATTCTCCAAATGGGCCTATGATTTCTTCACCCAATCTTCATTACAAGCCCATGCACACCCCAAAGATCATATCCTCACATTTTAATTATTTTCCATTAATTATTTGGTGATTTTAATCATTTAAATCATGAATTAATTATGAAAAATAGAAAAATATAAAAAGATATGATTTAGGCCTATTTTCCAATCATCATTAATCCAAGATATCATCCAAAATTCGTGCATAGGCTAAAAGTGTGAAAAAGATTGAAATTGATCCAATTTAGAAAGATTTGAAAACATGTTTTCAAACAAATTTCCAAAACTTGCAACTCAAGATTCAAAGGAGATTTGATCAAATTTTCTTGCCCTAATCCTTCTGGTATATATATACAAGTTATTCAGATCATAAGGGGAAGAATTTTGGCAGCCAGAGAGTCCACAATCCGAGTTCAAAATTCGTCCAAAAACTCAAGATCGAATTCTGAGTTTAAAGCCAAATCAGGTGTTTCTTTCGATTCAAAACGTTCCTAGTATACCTCTGGAACTTTTCCAATCATCATCAAGTATTCAGACATCAAGAATCAAGCATTGTAAGTCTCTTTTGGCCGAATCGTATTTGTCTTCGATTACATGATTTCACGCATCCATTCTCAAATATAATTGCATATTTATGTTTAGAATGATCTGTTTGTTGTTTCTGGAGAGTTTGGTGTGTTCTTATGCTATTACGAGCAACACGCCATTATTAGGGTTCGTAGCTTCAATTAGGGGATTTCAGCACAGGTAAAATCTGGTTCAATTAAGGTCGTGGTTGTGTTCGTGAGGTCTGGACGATCTCATCCATGGCCTCGCGAAAAATTTCTATGTGGTTTTGCTTGTATTCGCTATTCGCAGGACCTATGGCAACGGAAGCGTCTGTGGGTATAGGCTAACACGACGGCTGAAGGTTGAAGGTGATGTCGTGGCAAGACATCAGTGGGCGGTTCAAACGAGCGCGCGCTTTTTCTTGTTTGAGAATCTGAGGGATCACGTGCATGCATCTCGCGAACGTCCATGGTGCGCTCTCTTGATCCAACCATCAGATCATCCTCTCATCTGATCAAGCGCGCCAGGAGATGAAGGCGCACCATGCCCCGCACGCACGCGTTACACAGGATCGGAAGTTAAGTTTTTTCAATTTTTTTTTATATTTTATTACATAGCCTTTCATTTTTATTTCCCTTTTTTATAATATATGTATTCTTTTTAATAAATTTGTTATATATATACAAACCCTATAAAAATTTTTATAAAAGAGTTTTTAATACTTTTTTTTTTCATATATATAAATATTATTATTAAAAAAATAGATTTAAATTGATTTATTAGTAAAAACATTATTTTGTTTGATTCTAAAAATTTCATAAAAATTGTTTTACTCTCGATTTAATTTTCTGAACCTGATTTAATTAATTAGGTCGCGAGACCAATAATTAATTAAATCGATTTATTCTTATACTCTATTTGAATTTTAATCAGGATTGATAAATACACTGAAAAAAATATTTGTTTCTATTCTATGCCTTTTCAGGGTTAGCAACTTGATTTTTTCAAGCACGCGTCTTCAGAACACCTGAAGTTAAGTAATTCTATTTTCGAATTAATATGAATTATATTTGGTTTATCTTAATTTTAGGGTTTGTCCTTATATTTCTGAACTGTGCATACATTCACTCCCTCTCTTTCTGCCTTGTCTTTTCAGGGTTACCCCCGAGGTTTCCTCCGACTCTAACCAACCATATCAGATCAAATCCAAATCAAAGCTAAGTATTATTTATCATTCATTATTAATTTATTTATCTTTTATTTTATTAAGGTTAACCTCATTTGCCTCCGAACCGATAATGCACTCACCCCTCTGTTTATTCTTTCTTTTCCAATTTTCAGGGTTTGTCAACTGCCAAAGCTACGAGTATTGGTAACCCTAAACCCTATTCACAAATTATTACTTGTGTTAAACCTTTTGCCTTTTATTTTTATATCCCGCTGGTTTCAATTCCCCTCTCCTCCGCTGGTTACAATTTCCCTTCCCCATTATTATTGTTATATTATTGTGTGGGTAGTAATTTAGGGAGTGCAACTCGCTAATTGAATTAGAATAACTAATTAAAAGATAAATATCTGAATTGAATCACGTGATTGGTGCACACACGCACGCTTTTTGGGTAACCCTCTCTGTTGCCTGTTGCCTTGTTGCCTGTTGCCTTGTTGCCTGTTGCCTTTGTGTTTTGCAGAATAAGCCTCGTCCCTCGAATTCGAGGATACCTCAGCCATGTTGCCTAGATAAAAAGGTCACGACCCTAAATGATGCTGCCTTCGATACACAAATATGACCTTGACCCTCGGAAGTTGCCTACGGAAAAAGGCTGAGGTATCTTCTGGCTGCCTACGAAAAGGCTTATTCTGATCCTTGCCTTAGACTACCTGCCCTTCTATGGCATGGGATAGTCTTATGGCAAAGGATGCTTCGATGACCCTTCAACCTCCAAACGAAAGGCTTCCTGCCCTCTTATGGCAAGGATAGACCCTTTCATTCTGAAAGGCAAAAAGAGACCTATTATCTGAGTTTAAGGTAATTGCCCCTAATTGCCTTGCAATGCTCAAACCTTTTTATTATATTCTTTCTCATAATTTTTCAAAAGGGCAACGCTTATTCACAAGCTAAAGTCCCTATCTCTTTCATCTACATTTTCTAAACAAACGAGCAAGCAAAGCAATTAAGAGCCCATGGAAAACCATGGATGCAAAGGGTGCCTTACACCTTCCCTTTGCATAAATTACCCCCCGAACTTAGATTTCTTTAAAAAGGTTTTTTTCTGTTTCTTTTTGCCTTTCCGAATTTGTTTGGATAAAATAAAAGTCGGTGGCGACTCTTGCTTACCGCGACATTTCGATCGATAAAAAGTCAGTTCACCGTATTACAAGTTGTCACGACAATTATGGTCAACCGTCGCAGATTTTTTAGTCATATTGAGTAAGAACCACTGTTTTTCCACATTCGTGACTGTTAGAGCGAACTGTCGCAACTATTAGACCAATCATAATTTTTATTTTTTTTATTCATTTCCTTTTCCAATTTTTTTCATTTATTGTTTTGTTTTCCACTTTTTTTAATTAATTATAAAAATAATAAAAGATAGTAATAGTAATTATAATATAAATTACTAATTATTAAATATATTAAAATTTGTAGTATTATTATATAATAATAACAATATCAATACATATTCAATAAAAGATAAAAATATAGCGTAGAGATATATTAAAAAAATTAGCTTTGAAGACAATCACGTTTCACGTTCAGGAAGCTTTAATTCTTCCTCTCGCACTGGTCCTCCACCGTCCACGTCCGTCGTCCGCCGTCCTCCGTCCTCACTTCTCCATGCATCGTCCGCCGTCCTCCACTATATCATGATTTAGGTTAGCTTCTTCCTCTTTCTTTCTCTTCTCTCGTAGAAATTTATGGTTTCTCTCAATGTTTCAAAACCTTCTTGCGAAACCCCAAATATTTACAAATCTCCATCGAAAATCCTCAAATCTTCTCACGAATCTAAGCTTTTCTTCTCATGATTCTAATTCCTCTCAAACCCGAAGCATTGCGAGTCACCACTTCTCTCAATTTCTCCGCCTCTCAATCGAAAACCCTTGATCATGTTTTGGGAGACCAAGCTTGTCACTATGCTCAGGTAAATCTTGTTTCAAACTATTAACAAAGGAAGAGCTGAGTTCATTCTAAGATTGTTAGGGTATATACTGGTTTTGTAATGGATTTAGTTTCAAATTTGTTATGTTTGTGAAGATGCTCTTTTTCAATGTGTAGAATTATACATATTATTAGAAATTTTAAAGACATAGATGGTTTTCTTTATTGGAGTTATGTGTATCATTAGAAATTTAATTATTAATTAACTATCAATTTGGTATCGTTATTTCGATGAATTTTGGTTTTAAGAGTTTGTCCGTGTACTTTCATTTTGTAATGACACAAAATGAATAGAATGCAAAACAAGGTTGAGAATAAACCAACTATTTTAGCCTCTAGTATTAAGAGAGTGGCAATTTAGGTGGATAACATAATGGCAATGATGATTCTGCCAATGCCCTGGCCAATAGCACATAAGTGATATAGAAGAATACATATCATGGGCTGTAAGTACGTGTCTTTTGGAAGTTTGTATTCTTGATCCAAAAGTGTGACATTTATTACTTTACTTGATCGCATTTACATGTGTTTTTTCCAAGATAAGCAGTTGAAATCTGGTTTTGGCTAAGCATAAGAAAAAAGAAATAGAAGCAGCAAAGCAGGGACAATGTCCTTTCTATCTCAAGAAATGTAATTATTCTCTTCCTTGAAACATCATTTTAAGTTGTTTCAATAAATATATTAATTTTCATGTTTAACAGCAGGTAAAAGTATACAAAGGAGTTAGCTAGAGATCGGATTTCCGTTGAACGCACTTTGACCGATTCTCTCCACAATTATATTTATATTTACAATTTGTTTGTCTTTTCCAAACTATTTATCAATTTTTAAGGGTCATTCTCATTAAGGGCCCTATTATTTAATTAGTCCATATTAAGATTGAGACATGATATATAGATTTGCATCACGAGGCTAGTGATTGTGTTCTGGCTGATGTGAGAGGAACAAGAATATTTCATACATATAGTTGTAATGAAGGATTGAGAAAATGATACCTAATAACCATTGCTTAGCATCAGTACCCTTGAAGGACTCCTCCAATGAAGGACTCCTTCGGTCATGCACTTTCCGTGTAAAAATTCAACATGGTGAGATCACTTTTGATTACAATTCTATTACTGAGGTTTTTCATTTTTCCTGTGATTTCTATCTATATAAAGCAAAAAAAGTATCCTCAATATTTCTTTATAATGAAAACACGTTTTGTATTCATTTAAGTGTAGAACAACGAAGAGTATGAAGAATCAATTTGTGTGTGCGGAGGCCAAGTATTCCAAAAGAGCTATCTAAATCTGACTGGTGGAGGCCAAATATTCTAGGTGGAGGCCAGGTATTCTAGGCGTTATTGTTAAAAGTTCTTTGAGGATTTTGGATTGTCTTTGATGGCTGTGTCAATATGTGAGGTTCCAACTTGTTGAGTTCATAAGACATACCTATTATTATCATTTTGTCTTCACTAAATGGATGAAGATATATGGATTATGTCTAGGTTTTTACGATGGATGACATTGGTGGTTAATTCATGCTCTCAAACACTATCAATTCATGGTAATGTCAAATTATTGAAGCCTTTGTTTCTAACTACAACAACTTTTAAATGTACTCCACCTACTTGACAAAATGATTTTCTTAAAACTTTACAATGTAGATTTTTCTAAATTCTCATGCTTCAACCTCATTGTGATTTTATGAACTTCATATAAAGTTCGGCGTAAAATTTTCAACCAATTTATATCTTGTTTTCTTGACCAATTTTCATATCTAGTTCTCTGATTTATTTGTTTGTTTTATTATTAGGATGAGAACATGGAATTTAAGAAGCAAAAGACTGATAGCTCAGAAGATTATACATGGACTGACTACATGTCAATAACTTTACTCAAAATGTGAGTCATACTACCAATTGGTATAGACAAGCTTTAGAGCACATATTTTATTTGAAATTTTATGCCACTGGTTGTGAAATTTTATTGGCTAAATTACTCCCAGGATCCTTTAAGTTATTTAATTGTAACAGTTTGATCCTTCAAGTTTTTTTTGTAACAACTTGGTCCTTTTGGTTGATTTCTGCCTCTTTTTTCTCTCATTTTAAACATTTAGAAATGTTGATTGTTGTATTTATGGTTACATTTCATCATTTTTATACCACTCAATATAATTGCATTCACAATTAGCACATTTTCTCTGTTAAAAAAGGATAACGGTGTGCATATTAGATAACATAAAGGACTTAGTTGTAGCGAAAATAACATGAAGGACCAAACTGTTATAATTAAATAACTTAAAGGACTCTAGGAGTAATTTAGCCAATTTTATTTGAGAAAGTCAGTTATTGCAATTGATTAGTTACTGAATGGTGATTGTCTCATTAATGGTGATTATTGACATAAAATTTCACTTGAGTTGGTATTGGGTACTTTGTATTGGTTGGTCCATTATTGTGGGCATGTTCTTAATGTGGTTTCACTTTGATGAGTGTTTTCTAAGATCCAAATGTCGCATGCTTGATTAATGATCTTGAAACAAATAGTTGCATACTATAATACCCCTTTTTGAGTTTTGACTATCAGATGAAAAGTTTTGTCGAACTTGCTTCTACACTATTTGTGCCATTTATGGACATGGATTTATTTAAACATCTAAAACTGCCATGCTTTTTTTCCATTTGTTAATTAGGCTTCTTCAGTTGTTCGGTTTGGTATTCATGTTTGGTATCATACCCTGTAGGTTATTCATACAAGTGTGTGGGCTGGTTAGAAGCATGGTGGCCAATTGGCTAAGTGGAATACAACAAATAAAGTTGCAGCTCTTAGTAGGTCTTTTCCTATAGAAGAGTAGCCAAAGCAAATTATTGTTACCTGTAAAGGAATGTTGGATCCATTGGAGGTTCACTTGCTGGATTTCCCCAATAAAAGAAGTTGCAACTTCCTTTCCAAGCATGTTTGAAAAGGCAAAGATGTTACCGAAGCCGGACAAAACTATTGTCACTGAACCTTGTCATATATGGCCTTCTCTAAGTGATGATCAGTGGATGAAGGTAAAATTTA
Source organism: Vicia villosa (assembly GCF_029867415.1). Lineage (NCBI taxonomy): Eukaryota > Viridiplantae > Streptophyta > Magnoliopsida > Fabales > Fabaceae > Vicia > Vicia villosa. Next base: position 70,594,024 of record NC_081186.1, on the reverse strand, counting down.
ATTCGCAATTTCTTATATTTTTAATCTGTCTGTTGTAAGCTCGATGCTTAGATTCTTAAGAAAACTTGTTTGTTGCCAGCTCAATGCTTAGATTCTTAAGAAATGATAGTTGTTACAAAAACATTGAAATTTACTTCTACACTTACCGACATTTTGAAGCTACTCGGTATGCATAATTTGCTTATGTTACCTTTTTGTTCTTGGTTTAAGATCAAAGTAACTTTTTTGGCTTTAAGAGCAAGGTTTCCTTATTTATCAGTAACTGAGAATTTTGGAGATAGAAGGAAATTGTACGATTCATGAAAATAATAATGAGATTTTATTAAGCTTAATTTTATGACAAACACAATTGCTGACCATTGTTCAGGTAAGCAATTCGATATGGATCTCACCCCAAAAAAGGCATCTCTAAAGACTATGATTCAGTAAGAGCTAGCAAAACTAGCTGAAGAAGATGAAGAAGGGGATACTGAGAATGATGAGACTCATACCACTGACGAAGATTTTGAAGCATTACCGATGACTCGGCGTTAATCTATGTATACTTTTTGACTAGTTATATATTTTGTGTACATTTTGTAGAACAGAAGTTGGTTTAACTTGTTAATATGAACCCTATTGGAAGGATTTTCATTCTTTACAACTTGATAACTCAATTGAATTTGATAGTATCTTTCTATTTTGCTGTTATAGAATTTTGTTTTAGTATTAAACAAAAGAGTATGCACAAAAGAAAAGAAATAATGGAAAACCATGATGCAGATTTTTATTTAACTTATTAAATTAATTTAGCGGGGGTTATAAACCTCCGTAGATTGTTTCAAACCGTCGCAATAAACAATAAAAATGAAACACCAAATAAAATCAGCGTCAGTTTAAAACCGTCGCAATCAACAATGAAAAAAACTAATGGAAATTCACGACGGTTTATAACCGTTGCCATATTTGGCTTACGTCAGTTCCTTACCTGTCGTGAGTGTTGGTGTGGCGGTTTTGACAACCGTCGCAATACCACCTCGCGACACACAGTTCGCGACAGTTCTACAACCGTCGTAAAATGTGAATTACGTCGGTTCTAACCGTCGTAACCTACCAAATTTAACCGTCGTAATTTGCCAATTTTCTTGTAGTGAATGCTCATAACTGCTACATTTCAAACCATGAGGTGGTAATCTCCTTCTCTCCTCACCTTACAAACTCTCATATGTCGCAAAAGGTTAAGGTCAATAGAGCGGGTGCTAGAGGTTCTAATGTGGAAAGCTCGGTATCTAGCCTCATAGCATGTGCAAGGGATGTGATCAACCCTCCAAAAGAGATATCGTCTTTCTTTTTCACAACGGAACACATGTGGGCTATCGTAAAAGGTGCCGAATTTAACGACTTTTGTGTAAGTGCCGCTTGCAAATAAAGAAACTCCTCTGCATTCAATTTATTAGAATTTTCCCGGCCAAAAAATGGTGTCAGCCAACATTTGGCGGAAGACACGGATTGTCGGGTTATGGATTTCAGAGGCCAAGTTACCCTTAAAGGATTCAGTGGTAGAACCCGTTATTTCTTTCCAAAATGTAACAACCTCAATTACCCATTCTGTGTTTAACGGTGCCTCACACATAACACCTTCCCCGTAAGGAAAATATAGCAACTCTGCAAGTTGATCAGTGGTTTACAACTTGCATATTCAAAAAGTGAATTTGTGTTTATCGATTGGAATTTACCAAAGCTCGATATTAGTAAGGGTGTTTTGTTCTTCGAATTGATGAAGTGATGCATCATGATGAAAGGTAAACATCCACAAACAAACTCTTAAATATTTAGTTTATTATTTAATTTTGTACCGGGATAATTTCTTTAGGACTAAGATATCATAGTCTAAGGGGAAGCAAGACAAGGTAAGCATATTGGCATCGAGCGAGCACAAGAGTAACGTCATAAACCGTCTAAAGTCGCGCCATTGACCACTATTATTCGCAATAACTCGCCTTTGTTGGACTTGGTCCATTTGGACCGGTTGGTCTTCACCCGCTTATCAAAACATGAGGTGTGACGTGTCTCCATAACTGCTGACTAAAAGGGGTAATAAAGCAGGGAAATTGTCCCTTCAGGACTCAAGGGAGGGTGAAACCACTCTTTCCACGTTTCTATGTGAGGGGGCTGGAACGATCCACTCTCTTGGATCCAGACCCAAAAGGTCTCTATAAATATCTCAGCCTTGGGGTTGAGAAAGAGGGATATCGATCATTCATGAGCTTCTAACAACTCTGCGTGAGCTAGCCCTAAACACCGCAGAAACATCACAAACAACAATCCAAATACAGTGCTACCCTCATTGTACATTTTTAGCAAGTACAATTTTCGCTCGCCGTAGGGTCCCGATAATAGTGGTCTGGACCACCCTCATTACCATACGCCAAACACCTCAATCATCTTCTCCAGCAGAATGGCAGAGCAAGACACATGTGTCGTCGTCGATAGCATCACAAGAGGTTTTATCAGTGGTAGAGAATGCAGTTCTTCATCCTGGAAGTACCCTAGGCAGACCTTAACGACGAGCATCTTACCCACCAACCGAGCCAGATTTGGAGAAGGAGTTAGAGTATGAAATCACCTTCTGTAGTAAGGATGTCGTTGGCATCCTCCCTCATAAATGATCACATGTTAATCTCAACGCAGTACAAAAATTGGGACCTAAAGTGTGTGTTGATAGACCCTGGAAGCTCAGCAGTTGTCCTATTTTTAGGCAATTTTGAGAGACTCCGACTCGATTTCGATGCACCCGAACATTCCAAGAATCCTTGGTCAGTCTCTTTAGCTAACATGTGCAGTTAAAATACCATATAACACTTGAGGCATCATCCGGGTTGGATAATACCTCGTAGTAGATTTCTCATCACCTTATAACATAATTATGGGGGAGGAGGACGCCCTTAATTTGTTGTGGGTATTCTTATCCACTCTTCATTTAAGCATGAAGTACCCGCTACCTAACGAGTGAGTTGGGTTGTCCTATCCATCATATCATCTATTTTGAGTGCAAAAATATAAAAAATATCGAAATTGTTTGAGTTTAAAATAGAGCGATTAATTTCACGAATAACTAAAACTAAAACTAAACCTCCTACCAAAAAATAATATTTAAACCTAATATTTATTGGTAATAAATGTTTATCATTTTTTTTTAATTGTCTCATGATTTTTAGTGCATTCATCATTAATATTTTAATTTTTTTTTATAATTATCGACGGAAAAAGTTTATCTTGTGTTTTTATTATTAATCAATGTCAAATATTTTTTTAAAATATATCGATATCCTTTTAAGTTTATCAAAATACATGAATGTTTTTAATTAAAAATACTGTAATTCATAGCCATATATAGTACTCCCTCCGTTTCCTTTTAAGTGTCGTTTTAGAAGATTTTTTTTCTATTTAAGTGTCGTTTTTATAGTTTAATATTATAATTTGTCAATTATACTCTTACTTTATCATTAATTTCACTTCATATTTTCCATAAAATTAATTATTTTCTTAATTATTTATTGTGAAAAGAGAGAGAGTATGATTTAATTTATTTGAAAAGAGAACATAAATGAGGGTATAATAGAGAAATAATTCTAACCATTCACTATCTTAGTTGAAGAATTTTATATTAAAACGACACTTAAAAAGTAACGGAGAGATTAATTATTCTCATTTATATTTTAAAAAACTAACTAATGGCAAATCATGTGTCCCTCGTATATGAATTGTATGCTCCAAAATGGAAAATCATGCGTGCCTCGTATGATTCGTATGCTCCAACAGACCTGATAAAAAAAAAAGTGAAAAAAAATATAAAATAACAAAAGTGTGAAAAAAATGAAACCAAAAAAATATGAATTTTAGCTCCAAAAGAGTGAAATAACTTCCTATAAATATTTGTTTTGTGTTTTACTTTTAAGTTATATTTTAATTGATTAATTATAATTATTTATATTTTATTTAAAAAATTTTAAAAAATACTAAATTTTACTAATGAGAAATAGATATTGTGCCTATATGTTCTATGTTCTACGCTTCACTGACTTTTTTTATTACTCATTTCATAAAAAATAATGTGACAAAATTAAGGTATGAAACAGTATATAATTAGCGTATTATAATTGTTTTTCTTTTATTTAGACATTTTTACAAATAAAATGTGTTTTAAATAATTATTTAATGATATATATATATATATATATATATATATATATATATATATATATATATATATATATATATATATATATATATATATATATATATATATTTGTCTCGTGTTCACTTTTACATGCTTCAACTATTTCTTTTATTTATTTATTTATTTCTTTTTTACGATACTCAACTATTTATTTAATTAGTAATTCATTTTTTTTAAAATATCACTTGTAAAAACTAGTCAATGTAATTTATAAAATAATATGGATTTGAATTCTCGCCTATTTTTATGATTTTATTTCGCTATAATCTCAACCATTCATTATATTTTTATTTCTTTCTATGTTTTTATTTTTTTTATTATCAAAAATCAACCATTAAATTGATAAAAAAAGAGATAGCAGCGTCAAAAGGGAAAAAGGCAGGAGGAGATCCAATTTAATATATATATATATATATATATATATATATATATATATATATATATATATATATATATATATATATATATATATAATTTTGATAAATTGATAAATAACAAAATATTTTTCCGTGTATATGAAGTGTACTTTTCAACAACTTCAAAAATAACTTACTTTAAAGAAAAAAGTGAAATAATTATAATTAGTGTGATATAATTATTTTATTTTATGTTAATATTATTAAAAAGTTATTTATTTTAACTAATTATATAACGACAAATAAGAAAATATTATATAATAACAAATGAGAAAGCACTGTGTATATGAAGTGAAGCGACCTACTTTGAAGAAAAAGTGAAGTAATTATAGTTAATGTGATACAATTATTTTATTTTATATCAATATTATTAAAAAATTATTTTAATTAATAATAGTATTGTCATTTTTATTTTAAGTACGCGAAAACGATATTAAATTTAACTAATTCATTAATGACACGTATTTATCCCATGTACCTATATTTATTTATAGGTAAGTTATTTATAATACTTAGTCATTTCTTAAAAAGTTAATATAATAAAATTTAAATGGGAAAGATTATATTATGTTATAATTAAATTTTATTTTTAAACAAATAAAAATAATACATTAACAAAAAAAATATCATAAAAAATAGTATTATTTTACAAGTATTTTTTTATATCCTAAAACAACAAATACTTTTTTATAAACTTGTGTATTAAATAGTATTAACAATATCAAAAATTAAAATCACTATAAAAAAGTAGTTGGTTTGAGATAAGAGATTTTAGGATTATATCTTGTAAGATAGGTGTTTGATCACTCAATCACATAATTATAAATTATATCATGTTTAGACTCATTAGACCAACTAATCGTAAGATGGATGCAATTGTTAAGGTATAATCTTTTGCCAACCAATACGAGTACAATCGATACATATAGTTAGGTCAACCAACGATGGATACATATAATTGTTAAGGTGAAATCCGTTTTCCAACCATTCTGATTAAAGTGTTGATATTAAAAACTAATAACTTTATAATAGAAGAAAAGTAACCTAATCTCATCGGCTCCAAAATGGATTCGATAAAATTAAAAATAATTAATAAAAATAATTTTTTTTGTTAAACAAAGTTATTTATTTCATTTAAATTTAGTAAAGATCAATTCATTTAAATATATTAAAGATTAATTCAAGTTAATACTTTTAAATAATAAAAATATTTTTTGTAAGAAAAATAGAAAAATATTTAATAAAATATAAAATTTAATAGAATTAGAGTAATTATAAAATTTGTTTATTAAAATTAGTCATTTTAATAATAATAATAATAATAATAATAATAATAATAATAATAATAATAATAATAATAATAATAATAATAATAATAATAATAATTGGACAGCGAATTGATACCATAAATTTAAAAGACTAAAAATAAGTAATCCTAAGCTAGCATTATAACTAAAAACTTGTAGTTCTCAAAAGTTATAAGACTCGTCTACACCAACTTACAACTAAATTTTTAGTATGTTATATTAGAAAACTCCTGTTTTAAAAACTTGCGAACAATGTATTATCAATACCAAAATTAGAGTGGTAAGAAGTTAGTTTGGATTCTCTCCTTCTCTCCTTCCACCTCCATCACTCAAACAAGTGTAAAATAAAAGGGAAGATTAATAAAAAATTATAAATTAAAGAAGAGAGATGAAATATAAGAGAAATAGAGACAAATTAGTGAAGGAGAGAAGTGGAGAGAAAAGATGGAAGGAGAGGATCCAAGTCCGGTAAGAAGTACAAGTCCACCACCAAATATTACGCTATCAAAAAAACCATAAAATTAAATATAATCATATAATGTTCCATTATTAAATAATTATATTGAACCGAATCGTTATAAAAGTATATAATATTCAACTTTGTATTAACTAGATTTTTGGCTCGTGCGTTGCACGGTATTGTTTAGAATTTTTACCTTATTTTTTTAAAACGAAATAATATATTTAATTCAATATAGTTAATTATAATCATGAAAATCTTTTTAAATATAAAATAAAATTTTATAGTATGAGAAATCTTAATAAATTATACATAAAATAATTTCAATTATTTTCTTTAAATTTGAAAGATATGTCATATTTACACGAATAATGCAATATTATAAAAAAGTGTTATATAAAATTATTTGTATATATTATTTGTGATTAATCATTAAATTCATAATACATATAAGAGTAGATCAATATAAATTTCAATTATTAATTTAGTGTTTAATCTATAATTTATAAAACTTAAGATTTTTTTATTCAATGTCAATTCCAAAAAAAGTTTTAATTATATATTCTCTAAAAACAATTTTTTTACAATTATATTCTATCTTACCATATAGATTTTTTCTTCCGTGTTCCTATGTTAATCAAGTAACTTCATTCATATTTTCATGATTTATTTATTTATTTATTGTAGTGGAAGAAATATGTTGTGACCTAATTAATGGATTGATTATTTCATGGGGTATAGAAAACTATTTTTTATTATCGTTCAATGTATATCATTAATCAATCGAAAAAAATTATATAATCATCTCAATAAATTAATTATTTTCACATCAATAATTAAATTAAATAAGAAATGATTTTGAAAATTAAAATGAAACTTTAAAGAGTTTTTTTCTTCAATTTTATAGACATTGATGATTCTAAAATTTATCATTTTAAGTTATTAATTTTTTAGCCAATCTATGTTAATTTTTTTTTATTAAATAGTGATATTTTGATTCTTAAATATAACTTTATGATAACAAAATTTAGATGTCATATTTCTCTTCCATTTAACAAAATAAATCAATTATTCATAATACATATTACTTAAATACTAATAAATCAAATAATTTATCATTACATAACTCTTAAATAGTTTAGTAACTTAAAACTAAATCAATTATAACTTACAACTAAATTTTATTTTACAATTTATTTTTCGTAAATAATTATTTAATTTTAAAGGATATTTAGAGATAATTAATAATTATTATCATATTAATATAAATAAAAATAACAATATTAATAATTAAAAAATAATAATAAAAATAAAACTAATAAAATTTATAAGATTCAATTGATGTATAAAATAAAATAGAAATCATTCTTATTATTCATATAAAAAGAAAATATTATTAAAATGATGTGTAACAAAAATTAATTATTTTATTTGTTATAATGCTTAAAAAAAGAAAGATAAAAAACTATAAACATAAAATTAAATTCCTTCCTGATGAAAGGAAGTTGTGAATCAAAAGATTGTTGTTAGTGGATGCGAGCTTTACCATGAAATATGCAATTTTCTTTGTTTTCACAAATGATGTGGATAACTTCAGTGTTTTCAAATAAGATGTCTTTTATATTCTAGATGACCCAAAGTTCTGTTCTAAGTAAAGTGCAAATGGTGCCTCCAAAATCATTAATAATAATGCATGAATAATTGAGAGAGTTCTAATGAAAAATAGATTATTCTCACACTATCATTTTTGTTTATTGAAGATCTCCAATACTTAAATAAATAAATTTAAATCAAATACACATTTCTCATGATTTTCAAGTAGCATGAATGCAATAGTAGAAACAATAAGAGTTTTCTTTATCCTCTTATTTTCATTCACATACCAATAATAATCATATCCAAATAAACAATAAAAAGAAGAAGAAATTATAAAAGTATATAACAAAATATTATATTGATTCTCAAAACAAATTATTACACAATATCATTGATAAAATATTTAAATAGTTGATACATAGATTAAGTCGAGTCAATGACCGGTAATATAAATCAAAATCATTAATCTACAACATAAACCAAAAAGATAGTTAAAACATAAGTGAGAACTAAGAAAAAGTAATAAAAATATCAATACAAAATGAAAAGTTGATCTCATTTCCACATAGGTTGGTGGAAGATAAGACCTATTTATATTAAATAAATTTTTTATTAATTGAAAAAATTGAAATGATTAACAAAAATTGTCATCATGAATAACATCACCAATTATACTATACACGATAAAAACTATTTAATTGGGTACCATTTTATTATCAATATAATTTATTATAACATTTATACATAATACTTTTATGTAGAATTTTAATTGTCATCATTATAATTAATATATGTTTATTGCTTACTATCTATCCATGTTTCTAATTTGAACACATCTTTTTAATTTTTTTATTATAAAAAGGGTTTAATATACTTCACCCCTGTCATTATAGCGTGTTTTGATTTAGCCCCCCTGAAGTTTTTTTTTTTAGTAAACGCCCCTTATAAAACACAAATCTTGGATTTACCACACCCTTTTACCTTATCTGCTGAATGAGCTTTGATTTAATTGGTGATGTGGCAAAAGCTACTTGATGACATGGAATTTATTTAACTTTTTTCTTTTTTTTACATTTTATTAAATTATTTTTAACAAAATATTAAATTTGAGCCTCAATAGTTGTCAGCTGCCCATTTCTCTCATGCTATTTTTAACTCATATGTTCACATATTTAATTAGTATATAAAGACTAATTCTGGTTTTGTAGCAAACGATGTGGGACTAACCACAGTTCATAAATACCAACCGTAACTCTTATCATCACTTCCACCATCACCATCACCATCATCACCACCACAACCACTACCTCTCTACTTCCTTCACTCTCTGAAAATGACAGCTCTTATTTTCCCTTCAAACTTATCTCGTTCCCTTGGAGTATACGAAGCAGTGTACCAAGTCCGAACCGTTCCCACTCTTTCTTCACTTTTGTTTGATGTCTCTCTCAAAAGCTATTCACTGCCCTCTGCTTCTTTCTCCCTGTAATATCTCAATCTTCTCTCTTTCTATCAACCAATACTCTCTCATTTTAATGCTCTCAACTCTTAATCAAACACTCGGTTTCGGATCGCGTCGGTGTTGAAAGCTGCTTCAGTTGTGTGTTGCGATATGAAGCAAAATTGATTACGTTGTTGATGTTGTGAAATCGTGATTCTGCAGATTTGAGTTGTTACTCTGTGCCGTAGGCGATTGTTGCTAGAATCACGATGAGGATGATACTGCGATGCTGGTCCGGTATTTCTGTGTTGCTGCTGATTGAAGGTGCTGAAGCGTGGTTTGTTAGGGACTTTCTTATTGTTTTGGTATTTGGGATATTTCTCCTCTAATGGTGTGTCTTATTTTAGTTGGAGCATACAAGTAACCATAACCGATTTTAGGAAGTATCTATATCTCGAGGATAAGGAATTCTGCAGTTTTTTTGCTCCTCTTTTGTTTTGTTGATTTGCCATTTCCTTTGATATAATTTATTTTTTTCTTTTTTCAATTGTCATATGGGTATTCCTTAGCTGCAACTGGTGCAAGAACTTGGTATAAGGGGACCCTAATTGAGCACAAGAGGCTGCCATTAGTTGTTGCTGTTGTACTTTCATCTGGTGATCTCTACTATGACTATTAATTCTTCATGTTCCTTTGTATATTAAGGTCTTGTTTTCTCAATTTCTTTGTGAGTTCCTTGTAAATGGAATATGTGCTTAGATGATTGTTATGGACATTCTGCTTGTTGTTTCATGTGAGCGGCTATGAAACTATAGATCATCTCTGCCATATGGGTATCACGCACAGCATCTGCAACTGGTGCAAGAACTTGGCAAAAGGGGAGCCTAAGTGAGCTCAAGAGGCTGCAGGTAAATTGTGGCATATTCTAAGTAAAACTTGAGTCCCACATCGAAAATAATTCTCTAAACAAAAGAGTTTATAAACCTACTTTGTACATAAATGATAAAAACTTCAATTAATGGGCCTTCCAAAGACATATTGTACATTAATCCTAAAAGAAATATTTTAACCAGTAATTGATTAATATAATTTCTTCAAAAAATATTTGTAAAAATAAATAAAGAAAACGTAATTTTAAAAAAGTTAATAAAAGTAATTTAAAATAAAATAATAAAATTATCTACGTGGATTATAAAGAAAACGAAATTTTAAAAATTTTAATAAAAGTAATTTATAATAAAATATATTTTAAAAATTAAATCTGCCACATCATCAATTAAGTCAAAGCCCAGTCAGCAAATAAGGTAAAAGGGTGTGGTAAATCCAGGTTTTGGGTTTTATAAGGGACGTTTGGTAAAAAAAAACATTCAAGGGGGCCAAACCAGATCTCGCTATATTGGCAGCGGGTGAAGTATATTAAACCCTTATAAAAAATATGATAAAAAAATAACAAAAGAGTTATTTGATAGTTACATTTTTAAAGTATAGAAATTTTAAAAATAAATCAATGCAAATAGTTTTATTATAAACAAAAATTGTGTAACTTATTTAGAAAATACATAAAAAAATTTAAAAACTTATTTAAAGTAGCATATCTTTTTTATTTAAATTTTTGTTCAGTAGTAATTATAAACGCATTTATATTTATATATTTGTTATAATTTATATTAAATAATTGTATAATTTATTATTGTAATTATCAGATTTAATTCATAACAATTTTATTTTAAAATCAAGAGAAAATGGGTGATGCACTAACAGTGTAAAATAGTTTTACACTGTAAACTAATCACAACCATGTATCCAATTAAAGTCCTCTTTTATTTTTAAAAAAATTTAATGATATGGAGATTTGTGTTTTTCTATTGGATGACAGTGTAAAACTATTTTACACTGTCAGTGCATATCCATTAAACCCTAAAATCAATTGTTAATTATAACGGTTTTAATAGTTGCACATATAAATTTTCATTTTAAACATAGTATTGATCATGTGAGAGGTCATAAGTGTTACTGAAAAAACATAAAGTAAAAAAATTAAATAAGAATAAATTGAAATAAATAAGTGGTAATAAAAAAGAAGATGAACATTTGAGCGACTTTAAATGTTACTATTAGACATAAAGTAAAAAATAAAGATTAATAATTGAAATAAATTAGTATAAATGTTTTAAAAATATATAAATTTATAAAATAATTAAATGTGTAAAATATGAATTTTTATAATTTTCATAAAAATTAAAAAATTATAATTTTTATAAAATATTATATAAGAATATTAATAATTATAAAAATATATAAGCTTTTTCCTACTATTTTTATAAATTTTCTTCATAATTTTTTTTGTAAATAATAAACTATGTAATATAATATAATATTTAAACGTTTTAAAATTTAAAATAGAAATAATAAGGATAAAATAAAATTTTACTTTTTAATGAGTTTTATTAAATTTTAATTCTAAAATTTATTAAAAACTTTGTATTTTATAAAATATTGTTTTAATTTCTTTTATTATTACGTATTTACTAAACATAAATTATAAATTTATAATAAAAAATTATAAAAATATAAGTTTTTTATCTATATTTTATGTGTTTTTTCTTCGTAATATTTTGTAAGTAATAACGAATGAAATATATAAAATATTTAAATATTTTATAAATTTTAATAAATTGGATGTTATTGAGTAGTCATAAAATAAATAAAAAAATAATATGAATAAATTGGATTTAAATTTTTTTTATGAGCTCTTTTTAAATTTTAATTCTAAAATTTATAAGAAATTTTGTATTCTATAACTATAATGTTATAATTTATTATTATTATTATTATTATTATTATTATTATTATTATTATATGTATTATCTATATTGGATGTTATCTTTTTAAACCGAATCAAAGAAGTAACTATTGATTCCTAACGAATCCGCCGCAATAAGCGGCCAGAGGAACTTCGGAGCCATGCGATGAACCAAATCACTCTTCTCCATGCAACCTCTATAAGCTAATGCGTCTGCGCACATGTTCGTAGATCCAGGGGCATACGAAATGACCACCATCTCATGAGATGCAATATTTTCCTTGATCTGTCGCAGAAGGGATACACACTCCAAATGCCCAGTTACGCCATCTTCAATAGCTTTAATTACTAACATTGAATCCACATTTAGCTCCACCTTCTTAATACCCAAAGAAAGTGTAAGCTTTAGGCCCTCAAGGACTCCCCAGAACTCAGCCGTAATAGCACTTCAAGTTCCCAAATATTTAGCGAAACTCCCTCTCCATGCTCCACTGTTATCTCTAATAATGCCTCCGCACCCAGCCTTTTGCCCGCTTTTACTTGCTCCGCCTGTATTAAGTTTCCACATTCCACAAGTCGGCGGTCTCCACCCTGTGAATATATTTTTCCTTTCATCACCCAAACACACCTTTGTAGACATAATGGCATCTTCATACTCTTGCTTCTTTTTAAGAATATAGCAAATAGGATCATGAGGTCTAGCAAAAGTATCATCATGCTCTTCAAGATTTTTCCAGTACCATAAAGTGTGACAAGTTATGGTCCACAACTCACACCACCCTTTATTCCTCCCGTTCTGATAATTAAGATTCAAATGAACCCACTTCTTTATATCAACTGTAAAAAAACTCCACCATCAGTTCACTAGGGACGATGCTCTTCCAAATTTGAAAACAATTTGGGCAATCACGTAAAGCATGAATTGTTGTCTCACAAACATTACCACACATCAAACAACCTGCATTGCCTAATCCTTTTTTGTGTTTACTCGGATTCGTAAGCAGACGATCATGCTTTAATAACCAAAGAAAGGTTCTACATCTTTCAGGGACAACTGCCTTCCAAACTTTTATCCAGTCAACATCATCAATCGCGCCTTCATTATCTTCTAGTTCCTGGTACATGGCCTTAACAGAAAAGATATCTCGCGTGGTACCTGCAAAACAAAATGACCAGCAATAGGGTTTGTGCTTGGAGGCACACAAGACCGAAGTTTATTTATCCACTGGTGTGGAAGCCACGAATTAAGCAAGTTGAAATTCCACTCTCCACTCTCGTCTATCAAGTCACACACTTTGGATCCTCTAAGATTTTCAGGAATACTAACAGCAAATTTGTTTAAGAAAAACTCCTCTCCCAGCCAATTATCTTCCCATGCCCTAATGTGAGTCCCGTCTCCCACAATCCAACGACCCTTGTTTACCATAGTAGGAACAATGCTGGCAATGTTCTTCGAAAGACTAGAATCCGCAGGCCTGGTCTTCATACAGTCTTGTTCATCCATATATTTTTTCCAAAGGACTTGGCACCATAAATCATCATCATTGTTAACCACTTTCCAACCCAACTTCATCAAGCACACATCATTTAGCGTATCAAGCTTTCCCAGCCCCACCTCACCATGATGTTTTGGTTTTGTCACTGTGTCCCATGCAATGGCATGTATTTTCTTTTTCTCACCAGTGTATCCCCATATGAACTTCCATTAAATCTGCTGTATTTCCTCAAGACGCGTCTTAGGGAGTCTGGTAGTCATCATCAGATATAACGGTATAACTTCTATAACACTCTTGGCAAGTGTTATTCTTCCTACTAAAGGTAGGTTATCTCGTTTCCAACTGATCAGCTTGCCTTCCACTTGTTCAATTATATATTGAAAATCATTTTTCCGTAGGCTTTTACCATGAAGTGGAACTCCAAGGTATTTCCCAAAGCATTGCGTTTGCCGGAACTTCGAAACTTTCAAAATATTCTTCTGCATACTTCTCGCGACATTCTTTGAAAAAAGGATGCTGTTTTTTTCTTCACTAAGCTCCTGCCCCGATAATTTAGAGAATGTATCCAGGGTCTGCATGACACACTGAATTTGTTTCTCAGTAGCTTCTCCAAATAAGGGCAGGTCATCCGCAAACATCAAGTGCGAGATTTTTACTCTATTCTTTCCAAGCTTTAAGCTCTTCTACCTTTTAGCATCCACTTCCTCCTCGATGAGATGCGATATTTTATCCATGCATAGCACAAATAAGTATAGTGATATTGGATCCCCTTGACGAATGCCTCGTTGAGGGCGAAAAAATTCATTCTGAGTGCCATACCAGTTCACATTGGTTTCAACACTGGTAATTGTATGCATGATGATATTGCATATTTTTTCAGGAAATTTTGCTTCTTGTATCATTTGCCAAATGAACTCCCACCTGAGTTTATCTAAGCTTTATACAAATCCACTTTGATAGCAAAATAACCATTCTTCCCTTTCATTTTATCCATCGTGGGCATAGCTTCTCGAGCAATGATAATATTTTCGTGGATAAGTCTCCCTGGAACGAAACCTATTTGGTACAGAGAGATTAGCTTGTTCATATGCTTCTTGATTCTACTGGCAATGATCTTGGTAACAACCTTGTACAAATTATTACACAGCGAAATTGGACGGAATTGAGCCACAAGAATAGGTTTATCAATCTTTGGAATCAGACAAATATTAGTTTGGTTCACCTATGCAATAGTGTTAGGATTAGCCCAAACTTTCTTCACAAACTCGCAAACATTCTTGCCAACAGTGCTCCACGACCTTTGGTAGAAGCCCGCCGGAAAACCGTCTGGCCCAGGAGCTTTCCACGGCTTCATGTCAAAAATAGCTTGCCTGACTTCAGTCTTAGTTACTGTTGCATCCAAACTACCAATATCTTCCTCAGTCAGAGACGGAAAGGTGTATTTAGTTTGATACCATCTGATACTTTGATCTCCTAGCTTGAAGAGATCTTTGTAGAAGTTATTGACTAATGCTTTAAGCTCTTCTTCATTTTCAACCCACTTGCCTTCATTATCTTTCAGGGTCATAATTCTATTTTTTTGTCTCCTATCAACCATTTTGAGATGATAGTACCTAGTATTCCTGTCCCCATCAGTCAGCCATTTAGCCCGCGATCGTTGGAACCACATAAGTTCCTCCTGTTTTAAAATAACATTGAGATCTTCCTGCAGCTTTTTTTCTAAACGGATCAGCCCTCTAGTATCATGTCTAGCATGGATGCTTTCTTGAATACCACATAAACGAGCCAGAAACCTTTTTTTTTGTTCGTTGTACATGATTTACATTGCACAATTTCCACTCCTGAGCATCTCTTTTAATTCTTTTGAGATTTGACAGAATATCATCACTATTATTCCAAAACCCCTTTACTCTATTTTCATAGTTATGATCCACTATCCAAGCATTTTCAAATCTAAACTGCCAACCTCTTTCATCATATGAATTATTTGAGAGTGCAACCATAATAGGATGATGATCACTAAAGCTCACTCTTGTTAACACCTTGACATAGCTATCAGGGAACAACAACTTCCATTCTTCATTTCCAGTGACTCTATCCAGCCTTTCATAAACACGCTGCCCCCATGGTAGATTCCTCCCCTCCAAGTAAATTTTGGGCCACTTGCTCCCATGTCATGAAGCTTACAATTCTCCATATTATTTCTAAATATAGATCACCTTCTGTTAGAGACTTGAGCACCTCCCTTTTTTTCGTTTATATTTGCTATATCATTGAAATCGCTGGCAATTATCCAAGGATAATTTTCTGAGTTAGCTATAATTTGTAATTTCTCCCACAATCTCTTCCTGTTGTGCTCAGTTGGACATGCATAAATTGAGGTAAACCTCCAAACTATACCGTCCATATTACAGATTTGAAGATGAATCCACTGCTCCTCTTGAGCACATAGAGCTACCTTCAAATTCTCATCTTTACAAGCAACAATGATGCCTCCAGCAAAACCTTCATTTTCAACTGAGAAAATTTTTTTAAAGCCTAACTTTTTCAATGGTTTCTGAAGTTTCAAGGGATCACACCTTGTTTCCATAAACACAAAGATTTCAGGCTTATACATGTCATAGTAGTATTTACTAAATCTGTAGAACTCCTTTCCAGCAGCTCCTCGACAATTCCACAGAATTATTTTAATGTTTCTATTCATCATTAAAATAATTAATCAAAGATCTAGTCACACAAGGAAGTCTAGCAAAGTTCAGGGGTTTCTTGAACTTTTTCCTCTTCCATTCCACGTTTTTTATCTTGAGGTTGCTCACCTTCTTGACTCATCAACACTCTATCACTAATGTTCTCAAAAGAAGCTATCTCGGAGATATAGTTCCCTTGTCCTTTATTCATAATATCAGGTGGCCTAGCAGCATATTCCAATAAAGTTGTTGTTGCTCCCTTCCCATGCACGTCCTCATGGGTTGGAATTATATGAGTATTGCTCTCCAAGCCATTGCTTCCTTCGACAGGTTCCAGAACTGTAACCATTTTGTAATTTTTAACGTGCTTTCTACTTTTTTCTTGATACATGTTCACGTGTGTGGTCTCTAGAACATCCCCTAATTGATTCTTCTCAAAGATACTTTCCATGGTACTCTTCTTGGGTGCCTCATTATTGTGCTTCTCCTTGAAACACGTGATTACACGTGTCGCCAATCTACCAGCCTTTTTATTTCTCCCTTTTTGATCCAGGTGTTTTTCTTTTTTATCAGATTTCTTTGATGTTGATTTTTTCCTACCAATGAAAGTCCTCCATCAATGCCAACTGTCAGATCCTGTCGGCCATCACACATTAATTCCTTTACTACTGCAGATATTTATGTCCCTTCTAATTTCTCATTAGTATTGTTGTCTCCACTCATAAATGCCTTATTATTTTTGTCCTTCCTCATGATTACCTCATCATTACTGACATGAATTTCTTCATCTCTATCATTTATTTCCTTAAGCAATCCGTCTCCATTAAAACTTTACTTAACAACTCCGCTTGTTTCTCCTCCATCATCACCTAACGCCTGGAACCTGGACCCCACCTTGGCCAGCCAAGATCCTGCCACCGCCGCCGGCGTTTTTTTCTTCGCCTCCATAGTCCTTTTGATTCTTCTTTGTTTATTTACCACGTACCACGACCCATCTTCACTTTTCGTGTCATCCTTTCCCTCCTTTGAATTATCTTTCAGAGATAACACCATATCAGTATTTACCCCCTGGTTACTTGAGTGTATCACCGGTTCTGCTGCAATCTTTTTCATTGAGCACCCTTCCTTATAATGCCCGAATTTTCCACACGTAATGCATAGCAAATGTAGTCCCTCAAACTCAATTATGTAACTCTTATCCTTTAATTCAAACAAAGCAAGTAGGGGCTTCGAGATATCGACTTCAACACAAATTCTTGCATACTTTCCTCGTTCACCTTGCAGTGTGTTTTTATTAACTTTAACTGTTCGGCCTACCAGATTTCCAATAACATGTAAAACTTTTGGATCATAATACTCAACTAGAAGACCAGAGATCCTGATCCACACCGCAACATTAACAATCGAATCATTTTCTGGATGAAAATCTGGTGTCCACTCCTTTACAGTTAAGTAATGGTCATAGATGAACCAAGGTCCATCTGCCATGGCCGCATTTTTATCATCATCATGAGTGAAGCACACCCGATAATAGTCATACCCTAGATCAATTATACGAATGATCCCTTTCCTCACCCACATTTGTTTTAATCTATTTTCCAACGCCTTGTATCCAATTTTCCTTCCTAATAGCTTAACAATCACGCCCCTTCTCCATGGCTGTTGTATTCTTTTCTCTTCATATTTGGATAACACTATCTGGGGGCATTCATATCCTCCTCTCATGCATTCCTTCACAGTAATTCCATCGGCCTCACAGGATATGCCTTCAGGTTCTTCCTGATCAAACATATCAACTTCCTCTTCATCCCTTTCAGTGTCGTCCCCTCCATGCTCACCAGTGACAATATTGCGATATGATATCACTTCTTCACTTGTCTTCTGCTTTTTAACGCTTACCCTTGGGCCAATTTCACCTTCACTCTTATCTGTTGGATTACTACTCAAGAAACCCCATCGGGGAGGCTCTAGAGGAGGTGCCGGAGACGGCACCGGTGACTCTATTATTATTATATATTTATTAGTATTATTTATTTTTAATATGGTCAAATTATTAAATAACACATTAGAATTTTTGTTAAGAATTGTTATCATGATGACACGTGGCTAGGGTTGCCATCATGACAACCTTCCATTTATATATATATATATATATATATATATATATATATATATATATATATATATATATATATATATATATATATATATATATATATATATATATATAAGATTAAGATACTCTTAATAATTCTTCCAATAAAAGTAATCAAAACATTTTCTTTAGTTAATGAATCGAACCATACATTATTTAACAGTTTAATATTATCGAACTGAACCATAGGTAATCAAACCGCATTTAAGTAACCATATGATATGGTATTGCTTGGTTTAAGTTGAGACTTTCGTTTATGTTAAAATTTTGGTTCAGTATAATTTTTTTATCTTTAAATTTATTTTAAATATAAAAAATTAATTTTTTAAAAAATTAACTTTTAAACAATTAATAATATTAAAAAAAATTAACGTGATAGGTGAAAAATAAACTGAAGGCTCAATTAATTATAATCAATTATGTAAAAATTTCATTTTTCACGTGCATTACTGATGCATAATATTTAATTTCAAGGAAAAAGTCGTATGATATTTAACATGAATAGAACTTTTAAATCTTTTGGATTAGTAACACGCAATGAACAGATTAAATTTTTAGACAAATTAAAAGTAAAATGTAATAATAACGGTTTTTTTATCATGATAAAATACTTGTTGATTTTGGATTTTTTTCAATTAATGGGAAAAATCTCAAATTAATTTTTCAACTGAAAAAATCTCAGATTAATTGGGAAAATCTAAAATTATGTGTTCCGTAGATGTATTTACGGAACATTCTGTTATATTTTCAAATCAACCACATTTCACTCCTAAACTTCAATTTATTTTTTTTTCAAATCAATTACATTTCACTACTAAACTCCAATTTTTTTTTAACAAAAATGAAACATCAAATTATAGTAAATCAAAGTAATTGGAAAACCTCAATTGTACTACTTTGATTTACTATAATGTAATTGATTTAAAATATAACATAATATTCCGTATGTACATCTACGAAACACTCTATTTTCAAACTCTTTCGTAGATATAGATACGGAAGATTTCATGAACTGGAAAAAAACCATTTTTTGATAAAAAAATTCATCCGGAAATACATTTACGGAAGTAGGGACATAAATGAAATTTCACCAGATGACTTAAAAATTTATGGGGGTGTATTGAAAAATCCTCTTATTTATTGGTTGCTTTTGAAAAATTATTTAAAATTGATTAGAACGCTATCACGTTCAATAACAGTTCACGTGTTTGATTTTTAATTTTGTGATTTTAATTTGATTTTTAATGATACAAATTATGTAAAAGATATTATAAAGAAATAGTTTAAAATGATTTTTTGTTAAAAAAATTTAAAAAAATATAACATTTATGTTTACCAGTTCTCTTAAAAAAAACTGTTTACTAGCAGTTTGGTATGGTTTAGAATTCATAACCAGTGTACCCAATTTTAAACAATTTGGTTCGGTTCATATAAACTTTTATCTACTTTTAATATAACAAAGTAGAATACATATGAAATTCTATAATTATCCCTTTAATCACTATTTTGAGGGTGATAAACGGGGACAAAGTTGTAATTGCATCTCCCTTAATATTTTAATTAATAAATAAATTTTCTAATCATGATTACATTCCAACATCCAATTTAATGCAAAACTTCTTTATTGTAACACGCTTTTTTATTGCATCGGTGCATTTTCATTGGGTCATGCAGACATAGAGCCAAGTGAAGTCTGCATAATTTCAAATTTGCATACATTTTCCATTCCTATCATTCAATTTCGTTTGCCTATTGAACCCAATTCCAAGGGGTCAATGTAATCATTCTACATCAACTTTACGTATTCCAAACCTCTCCAAATAAATAAGCAACAACAACAACTTTTATATGCTCTGACAACTGAAAGAAAGAAAAACTCCCAAACCCTAAAACCAAAAACCCTCTCTTCTTTGTACTCTTATTAAACGTATTTTTTCTCTTTTGAAGGAAATTGGGCGTTGGAAAAAGACAACATACCTTTGTCATTTCTCTTCTATTCATTCATTCAAACCAGATCCTACCATTTATTTAACCAAATGGCTGATTTCATTTGTGGTTTTATTTGGTTGCCTTTCGTTCCATCTTCCACCATCCTCTGCAAAATAATTTTTCCGTTCCCTCTTCCACCATCATCTGCAAAGCAGGTTCCTTCCATCTCTCTGTTTGTATTGATTTTTTGAATTTTGATTGTTTGTTTGACCGTTCTTCTTCTGTATACGTTACATGTCCATGTTTTTAGGTTTTTAGTTTATGGATTTGTTTTGAGATTTGATTTTTTTCATGTGTATTTTTATAATCAGTGAAATTAATAATTATTAGAAGGGGATCTACTAATTTGTATTATTATGTTGTGGCAGATTTGGAATAATGCAAGACAATAAAGGTTTCATAGTCTTGGTGCTACATTTTTAGAGGTGCTGATTGTTGTGTTTTGGTATGTGATGTAAATATACTCAACATTTGATAGACAAGGTTCATGTTGTATATATAATTTGAAAGAGTTTAAAACTTGGTGATGATATGTGGTTTGGATTTTGGTTCCCTCTGTTCTTATTTTTTCGGAGCTTCTTCTTTTCTCAGTGAATTTTTGGTTCCTTTCCACTGTTTTTTCAATTTTTCCGCCCCCTCCTCTTCTCCATAGATCTGTACTGCTTTTATAATGAAACTTTAGGGTATTGACATTTAATTGTAAATAATTTACTTTAGAGTTGAATGATTTTGTGTCGGTTTGAGATTGAATCTAATGAGGAAAGGCTTGATCTTGATTTGTTTTATGGTGCAATTTTGGGACTGAATTGAAATGAGTTTATGCAGGTTTTGATTTGGATGATTTGGTACTAATTTGAATATTTTGTGAGATTTGAAACTGATGAAAGATACAAGAACGACTTGATTATTTTTTTTTGTTTATGGTTTAGAATTTAGGGAGAAAAAAGCTAGGGATTGGCGTGCTTCTATGAGCAACCTACCTTATTTTGATACCTCTGCTAAAGAGAGTTACAATGTTGATGATACATTTTTATGTGTCTAAAATTGCATCAGAAAATGAACATGAACTACGTAGCTAAGAATATACCTTTTGTTTTTCTTGAAAATTATGAATAAATTAAATATATTTAATGATTCGACAAAACATTGTTATTTCATCGCAGTTATTTTCGAGGAATTTTTGAAGGTCCATTAGAAGCAGTAGCCTTTAGAAGTATTAGAACAGGGAAGTGGTTGTGCATGTTGAAGTTGATGTTTAAAGATGAATACATTTTTAAAGGACATAGTTTAATTCTTTATTATAATATATATGGTTATTGGTTCAGTTTGTATTGATTTGTTTTATTCTTAAGCATGTAAACCTTTCTTTGTTTTTCTGTAGGTAAACTGATATTTTTTTAATTTTGATGGTCTATTCAATTATTTTCTGTTGTAACGTTTTTGTATATTTTATTTATACATTATATTTAGGTAAAATGATAAAGATTGATGTCTTTATAAATATTGATCTCAACTTTACGTTTGCAGCTTTAAACCATGTTTCAAGTTAATCCGGAGAGAAATGATGCATCATATTTTATAGAAATATGTCTCTCTATAATTGCTCTCTCTCTCAATGGTGTAAAAGAATTATAACTTATTTTTGGGTTATTTCTTATGATATGGCTATTGGAGTTTGGAAACAATACATTATCCCAGTGCCATTGCATCTGATTGAAAACGCTGGATGAGTTTGATGGCCAAATATATTTTATATAAATGCCTAATTATAGTTTACTATCTTATTATTTTCACTATAATATTTTTTTTAATTAATTCATATCAAATTTTGCTATGACTTTAATTGAACCTTCACTAAAATGAATACATCAAATATATAAGATTATACATATTGATTCAAATATTTACTTAATTACTATAATATTGATACAAATATCAACTACTATAATAAGAATTTTGAATCCCCATCTAATTATTAATAATAATAATAATAATAATAATAATAATAATAATAATAATAATAATATAAAATTTAATATTTATCAAGTTAACTACATATGCTTACTATCAAATTTATATAAAAAATTAAACATATATTTTGCCGACAATTTTTTTTTTTTTAAAATTAAACATATATTCAAGATAATATGTTTAATGATTGTTGTAGTGCATGTCAAACTACATTTTAAGGATTGTGAGTTTGAGCGATGAGGAAAGTGTGATTGTTTTTTAAAAATTATACAAATTAAATTAAATTCATTCTCACATGATTATTTTAAAAAAATATCATAAATATTTATTTAATATATGATCATAAAATCTACTTTTAATATAATAAAGTAGAATACATATGAAATTCTATAATTATCCCTTTAATCAATATTTTGAGGGTGATAAACGGGGACAAAGTTGTAATTGCATCTCCCTTAATATTTTAATTAATAAATAAATTTTCTAATCATGATTACATTCCAACATCCAATTTAATGCCAAACTTCTTTATTGGAACACGCTTTTTTATTGCATCGGTGCATTTTCATTGGGTCATGCAGACATAGAGCCACGCTTTTTTATTGCATCGGTGCATTTTCATTGGGTCATGCAGACATAGAGCCAAGTGAAGTCTGCATAATTTCAAATTTGCATACCTTTTCCATTCCTATCATTCAATTTCGTTTGCCTATTGAACCCAATTCCAAGGGGTCAATGTAATCATTCTACATCAACTTTACGTATTCCAAACCTCTCCAAATAAATAAGCAACAACAACAACTTTTATATGCTCTGACAACTGAAAGAAAGAAAAACTCCCAAACCCTAAAACCAAAAACCCTCTCTTCTTTGTACTCTTATTAAACGTATTTTTTCTCTTTTGAAGGAAATTGGGCGTTGGAAAAAGACAACATACCTTTGTCATTTCTCTTCTATTCATTCATTCAAACCAGATCCTACCATTTATTAAACAAATGGCTGATTTCATTTGTGGTTTTGTTTGGTTGCCTTTCGTTCCATCTTCCACCATCCTCTGCAAAATAATTTTTCCGTTCCCTCTTCCACCATCATCTGCAAAGCAGGTTCCTTCCATCTCTCTGTTTGTATTGATTTTTTGAATTTTGATTGTTTGTTTGATCGTTCTTCTTCTGTATACGTTACATGTCCATGTTTTTAGGTTTTTAGTTTATGGATTTGTTTTGAGATTTGATTTTTTTCATGTGTATTTTTATAATCAGTGAAATTAATAATTATTAGAAGGGGATCTACTAATTTTTATTATTATGTTGTGGCAGATTTGGAATAATGCAAGACAAGAAAGGTTTCATAGTCTTGGTGCTACATTTTTAGAGGTGCTGATTGTTGTGTTTTGGTATGTGATGTAAATATACTCAACATTTGATAGACAAGGTTCATGTTGTATATATAATTTGAAAGAGTTTAAAACTTGGTGATGATATGTGGTTTGGATTTTGGTTCCCTCTGCTCTTATTTTTTCGGAGCTTCTTCTTTTCTCAGTGAATTTTTGGTTCCTTTCCACTGTTTTTTCAATTTTTCCGCCCCCTCCTCTTCTCCATAGATCTGTACTGCTTTTATAATGAAACTTTAGGGTATTGACATTTAATTGTAAATAATTTACTTTAGAGTTGAATGATTTTGTGTCGGTTTGAGATTGAATCTAATGAGGAAAGGCTTGATCTTGATTTGTTTTATGGTGCAATTTTGGGACTGAATTGAAATGAGTTTATGCAGGTTTTGATTTGGATGATTTGGTACTAATTTGAATATTTTGTGAGATTTGAAACTGATGAAAGATACAAGAACGACTTGATTATTTTTTTTTGTTTATGGTTTAGAATTTAGGGAGAAAAAAGCTAGGGATTGGCGTGCTTCTATGAGCAACCCACCTTATTTTGATACCTCTGCTAAAGAGAGTTACAATGTTGATGATACATTTTTATGTGTCTAAAATTGCATCAGAAAATGAACATGAACTACGTATCTAAGAATATACCTTTTGTTTTTCTTGAAAATTATGAATAAATTAAATATATTTAATGATTCGACAAAACATTGTTATTTCATCGCAGTTATTTTCGAGGAATTTTTGAAGGTCCATTAGAAGCAGTAGCCTTTAGAAGTATTAGAACAAGGAAGTGGTTGTGCATGTTGAAGTTGATGTTTAAAGATGAATACATTTTTAAAGGACATAGTTTAATTCTTTATTATAATATATATGGTTATTGGTTCAGTTTGTATTGATTTGTTTTATTCTTAAGCATGTAAACCTTTCTTTGTTTTTCTGTAGGTAAACTGATATTTTTTTAATTTTGATGGTCTATTCAATTATTTTCTGTTGTAACGTTTTTGTATATTTTATTTATACATTATATTTAGGTAAAATGATAAAGATTGATGTCTTTATAAATATTGATCTCAACTTTACGTTTGCAGCTTTAAACCATGTTTCAAGTTAATCCGGAGAGAAATGATGCATCATATTTTATAGAAATATGTCTCTCTATAATTGCTCTCTCTCTCAATGGTGTAAAAGAATTATAACTTATTTTTGGGTTATTTCTTATGATATGGCTATTGGAGTTTGGAAACAATACATTATCCCAGTGCCATTGCATCTGATTGAAAACCCTGGATGAGTTTGATGGCCAAATATATTTTATATAAATGCCTAATTATAGTTTACTATCTTTTTTTTTTTTTTTTTTGGAAGAAAGATAATTTTATTTCCAAAAACAAGTAGATACATGCCGGTTTAAAACCCAGGCTACCAAAGACATCAAAGCAACTATGCTAATACATCCAGATTATCGAACAAAACTAGCCAATCTTCATCAGGTCTATGTTCACATGACCACGCAAAGCTCTTCGACCATTACATCTAGTAATCACTGCCTGTTTAATGTTTTGGACCACATTACTCGGAATCTGATTTTGGAATATAGCAGCATTCCGAGTTGTCCATATATAGTATATTGTTTCCGTAACCGAAATCTTCAGAATATCTCTACGCCATCCCTTTTTTCCGGCTTCACTAATGAGCCAGGCTTTTTCTCTGTCCCATTCCAGCACTGATCTAGAGTATCCATTCCACACCAAAATTTGCTCCCGTATCCTCTTAGTATACTCACAGTGAAAGAAGAGATGAGGCAAGGCTTCAATATCCTGGCAAAACACACAACATCCATCCGTGGTGATACCAATCTTCGTAAGTCTATCTTTCGTAGGGAGCCTTCCTAACATGACCAACCACAGTATGAAACAGGCCCTTGGTCGAGCATGGTTGTTATGAACCAATTTCTTCCAACAAATATCACCTCGGTCTCCCCTAATATCCTTATACATGTCCGCAGTTCGATATTTGCCACTTTGAATACTTGTTAACCAATATTGGCTATTCTGAATCAAGTCTCTGCACTTCATAATCCGGCTCACCATCCAGGAACAGTTTGGTGGTACCTGCCATTGCATAACAGAACTGTTTTTGATGTAGTACGAATTAAGCCATCGAATCCATAATTTGTCTGCCTTCATATGCAGATTCCAGAGGAGTTTGCACAATGTAGCTTTATTCCAGTCATGTAGGTATTTGATATTTAATCCACCTGCGCTTTTCGGCTCACATACCCTCTCCCATGCTACCAACGCTTTCCTTCCGTTTGCTTTCCCGGTCCAAAGAAAATTCTTGCAAATAGCATTGATGGTCATAATGACTTTTTTTGGTAACGGAAAGACCTGCATCCAATAACCAGATATCGTTAGTAAGACACTTTTAACCAACTGTAATCTCCCCGCATAGCTAAGTAACCTCGCAGACCAATGGTGGATTCTGGTCAGCACTTTATCAATTAGCGGTTGGCATTGGTTGATAGAGAGGCGCCTGCTTGAGAGAGGAACCCCAAGGTATTTGAAAGGCAGCTCCCCCTCCTTAAAACCAGTGGCATTCAGGATTAACTGCTTCTCCGGAACACTCGTACCACCAAAGTATGCCTTACATTTCGCAGGATTCGCTTTTAAACCTGTTGCCTCTGAAAACTCCTGGAAAATAAGCATCATGGATTGGATAGACTCGACATCTCCTCTAGCAAAAAGAAGGAGATCATCTGCAAAACATACATTGCTTATTTGAAGCCTAGCACACTTAGGGTGATATTTAAACTTCGGGCATTCACGGAGGTCAGTCAGGCATCTATGCAAATATTCCATAACCAAAACGAAAAGGAGCGGAGAGATAGGGTCACCCTGTCTCAAACCTCTTTTTGCTTTCAGTATGCTGCTCATCTGGCCATTAATGAGGTACCTGTAGGACACTGAGCTAATAACAGTCATAATCCAGGTGATGAACTGCCGAGGGAAGCTCATTTCTTGCATAATCATTTCCACCGCTTGCCACTCCACCGTATCATACGCTTTTTAGTTTACTATCTTATTATTTTCACTATAATATTTTTTTTAATTAATTCATATCAAATTTTGCTATGACTTTAATTGAACCTTCACTAAAATTAATACATCAAATATATAAGATTATACATATTGATTCAAATATTTACTTAATTACTATAATATTGATACAAATATCAACTACTATAATAAGAATTTTGAATCCCCATCTAATTATTATTATTAATAATAATAATAATAATAATAATATAAAATTTAATATTTATCAAGTTAACTACATATGCTTACTATCAAATTTATATAAAAAATTAAACATATATTTTGCCGACAATTTTTTTTTTTTAAAATTAAACATATATTCAAGATAATATGTTTAATGATTGTTGTAGTGCATGTCAAACTACATTTTAAGGATTGTGAGTTTGAGCGATGAGGAAAGTGTGATTGTTTTTTAAAAATTATATAAATTAAATTAAATTCATTCTCACATGATTATTTTAAAAAAATATCATAAATATTTATTTAATATATGATCATAAAATCATATAATATCAATAGAATCCATAAATTTACAATACGGAAATTTTTTAAAATTATAGGCATGCCCGACGGGCCGAACCTTTTTTTTTTCTAACGGACCGACAAAATATTTACTTAAATTGAACCGATATTGTAGATCATATTTTCTAACGAGCCGACAAAATATAGGTTTTTTAATCCATATATTAAATTTTTAGAATTTTTTCAAACATTTATCTCAAATTGTTTATAATTAAAAATCAAAAAATTTTAAACAACTAAATTATAAAATAAAATACAAGAATAGTAAATCATTAAGGAATATTTGAAAAAAATAAGAAATTAATTGATGCAGTACTGTAATATTTGAAATGTTAAGAAGTGCAATAGGGTAAATTAATATTATATTTAATTTAGACAATTTCTTCATAAATAGTGGTGTTAAATGTTAAGAATTGCAATAGTCATTATTATTAACACTGGTATATTTTAAAGACAATTTTAATGCAATATTTGCACCTGATATAGTGTTATCTATAAATATTCTTTATTTTTATGTTCTTTTTAAAAATATATGTAATATATTAATTATATATTATTTATTTACTACTGATAGATAACTATTTAATTATTTTATTTATCTTTTATATGTTGATATTAAATTAATGTTTATATGAGATTCAGAATTTCAAATATTATATTTTTTTAACCATCAAAATACTATATTTATTTAATATTTTTGACGATATTGTGCGACCCGTACGAAAACACGGATAAATGACTACTTAATTATTTTTATTTTTTTTGAACTAAACTATACATTTTTGACGGGTCGAGATTACTTAATTTATATATCTTTTATATACTTTCTTAACCATCACTATACTATACTTATTTATTATTTATAATGATATTTTACGATCCGTATAAATGCCTGGGTAGTTGATTAATTAATTATGACATTTATTCTTTTTACTAAAACATTTATGTTTTACTGAACGAGGCTACTTAATTTATATATCTCTTATATACTTTTATTAACCATTATTATATTATATTTATTTATTATTTATAATTACATTTGCGCGACCCGTGCGAACGCACGGGTCTCTTGCTAGGTTTTATTATCCAATATGCCAATGGGTTTTAGGTTACGCAAATTTGGTGATTATTATCATGTCGGTAAAATTTGGATAATTTCTCCTAAGAAACAACAAACAATTAATTTAATATATTTTATTATCATTCAATTTTAAATGCTAATGTAATTTCACAATAATATATAATTTTTTATTGAATGACATAATATACATTTTTTTGGGTACAAGAGAGGGTCAGCTCAAAAAAAAGAAATTACAAAGCTTTATTATTATTTTTATTATTTATAATAAAATGTTAATATTTATTCTAAAGAATGAGATAATATAATTTTAATACATGTAATATAACTTTGTATTTTTTATAATAAAATGTTAATATTTTTTCTAAAAAAATTCTAAAAATATTTGTTTTTGATTAATACCGTAAAAAGAATTTATTTACTTTCTATTAAATATAATAGATCTTTTTGTGTCATATCTTTTTGATTTCATTTATGACTATATCTTTTTATTAAATACCAATTATAAAATCATATTAGTATTATTGTCAAAGTTAATATAATATTATACACTTAATTATAATCGCCTTGGTATAATTCCCTTAATTATAATTTTTTACTAAATTTCTAATTAATTTTCAAAATAATAAACATTATACCCTATATAAGGTAAAATTTCCATATATCAAGGTAAAAGAGGGGCTAATATTATATTCCAATTAATGTATTTGATAAATGTAATTAATACAGGTATTCAAAATGTAAACAAATGTTTTTAATACATATATTCCAATATATTTGATTATTGCAACAATGACTCTCCGTATTCAAAATCCAAAATATTTTAAACTATAATTTACATATTTTATTATGATTATGGCCCATTGATTTTCCCAAAATTTAGTTCCTATCTTTACAAAATCATTAGTTTCAATGTCCATTTATCATTATCATTTTGGCTTAGGAGACGTAAAGTCCCCTAATTTTTCATTAGTTTCTTTGAGGCTTGAAGCTTTAATTTTTTTATACATGTATTCCAATTTAAAATAATAAAAAGGAAAATCTTTTTTATTTTTAATACATGTATTCCCATTAATATATTTCATTATTACACTTCATAGTAAAAATCCATAATAATTCATCCTTATATTAATTGTCGTTACCTTAACATAATGTAATTAATAAAAAATTTATTTCGTTGTTTGTTCCAACCTTAACCAGCCAAAAAATATTTTTGTTAGGGAGACTACAGTAATACCTTCTCATTACATTTATGATTTCAATTTTTGTACTAATTTTAGTATTAAAATTTTAATTATTATTATTATTAATATTTATTTTTATTATGTTCCAATTAATGTGATTAAACAGTTATTTTTTGTCTTTTATTATTATTTTGTTATGATAAATGTGTGTTAATAATAAATATCTCAATTAG
Organism: Vicia villosa; assembly: GCF_029867415.1. NCBI lineage: Eukaryota > Viridiplantae > Streptophyta > Magnoliopsida > Fabales > Fabaceae > Vicia > Vicia villosa. The sequence goes on along the minus strand of NC_081186.1, from coordinate 70,563,988 downwards.
GTTAGTAAAATAATTATTTTAATTGTTTGTGTGTCATAACAGCCGTAAAAAAATCATTTATATTCTATTAAGTAGAATGAAATTTTTTTGTGTCGTATCTTTTTTATTTCATTAATCAATATATTCTTTCCATTCAATTTACTTTATTATATACTAATTAGAGGTTTATTTTATACATTTTCTACAAAAATATTTATGGTAATAGTTCGAAAAAAAATTATGAATTTTTTTTATGATCCAAATATTTTTATTAAGATAAATAGAAGATATTTATATGACAACCGTCATTTAAGATATTTATATGACAATCATCATTTCGATTTTATTTTATTTTTTATAATTTACTTATCACATTCAATTTTTCAAAAAAAATTCTTTTAGTTTTTCAACCATTGTTATTTATACAACTTAACTATGTTTAAATTTATTTTAGGCTAAATTACAGTTTTGGTCCTCCTGTTTTGGTATTTTTACGATTTTGGTCCCCTATTTTCTTTTTAAACAGTTTTGGTCCCCCATCCCAATTTTGAACCAACTGTTCATGTTAGGTCATGTGACTAAAACTGTTTAAAAAGAAAATAGGGGGACCAATATCATGAAAATACCAAAACAGGAGGACTAAAACTGTAATTTAGACTTTATTTTATATTAGATGATAAAATCATATAATATCAACAGAATTCATAAATTTACAATACACAAGAATTTAAAAATTATAGCCATACTCGATGGGACGAACCTATTTTTCTGACGGGCCGACAAAATATTTACTTAAATTGAACAGATATTAGAGATCATATGTTTAATAACTTCTGAATTACTATAGCATATAACTTCTAAATTACTACACAAATTTAACAAACATAATATTATTTAATTTATTAAATCTAATCAAATTATTAAACCAATATGTTTTTTTGGTATATAATATATTTTATTTTATAATATTTGTTAATAAAAATTACAGGCATACCCGGCAGGACAAACATGTTTTTCTACCATATATTTGGTTTAATAGCAATTAACAAATCTATATTTATCCTGACAACTACTACAACTTAATAAATTAAATTAATATTTGTATGACAATCAACATTGAAATTTTTTTCTATTAATTCGTATAAATTAATATACATTTTTAATCATAACTATATAATATTTATTTAATATTTATCGACTTTACGTGACCCGTGCGGGCGCACGGGTCCTTTACTAGTTATGGTTATAAACTTTTATTATGGTTCGGTTTGGTTCATACAAATTACAAACACTACTTGGTGAAGTGAACTCGGACCACAATCCTAGAGTTTAGCGGTTAGTAATGACCTCTGTGTAGCTTCAAAAGAACAAATTCATATTAAAAACTGTTATTTAATGGAAGCAAATTACCATATCCAAAATTTCTGATCCATTTATCTTTTAAAGAACCCATACAATCCAAAAATCAAATTTGTTCTTAAGAAGGAAGTAATGCATTACAGTGCATTACTACCACACAACCTATTCCATCAAGTGGCTAACAATCAAAAGCAAGACCTACATATGAAGTTTCTTTGCCCTTCAACTAACATCTGGTGCTTCATCACAAACAGCTTTATCTGCTTGCGTGATTCTCTTCACCGTTATTTTCATTATTTGGTTTCCCACTGCAACAGTAGAAATGTGGAAGCCTGACACGACCACAACCCCTGCAGCAGAAGTGAAGTTATTAATCATATCTGAAATTTTGAACTAGAAATTTACATGAATTTAATCTTTTATCAACCGCATATAATAGACTTGTATTCTCATACGATACTTAGTAGCTAATCAATCTAAGTCGTGTAAACAATAGACATGTTTTTTGAATTTGTTAGTGCAAGCTTAGAGACACCACAGAAGCATACAGTTTTAACCTTTAAGACCCCCTTTTCTTTCTCTCTTGTCATCAATGAGCTAGCAAGAAAATGATGATTGAATTTCAATCATGTGTTCCTAGAATTATGCACATATATGACATTCATAGAATTCTAATAGATAAATCATTAACATCCTCAGCGCAGTCTGACCAAGAATAGCTTTCAAAATTTCAGAACAAGGCTCACAAATAGGACAGCTAAAATGGTTAAAGAAAAAGGGAAATCAACAAATAGAACGTGTTAATGTTGTAAAGAAAAACAAAACCGAGTCCGACATAAGCTACAGGAAATATGTGCTAATGGACCGTGTCCAATAAATGTGCACTTTTATAATAACAAAACTGAGTAAAACCATTAAAATGTCACAAATTCTGACACACAAACATTTTTTTTTATGGTTCATCAAACTCACAATCCTGCCTATGTTAGCTTTGCTATTCGTAGTCGATCTCAAGCCCGGATAAAAGGAGAGGGTTGTGTTAGGCAGTCGACAACCAACATAAATTTTTTTCGAATCTCTATGACATAGATCATCTACAAAAAACTGGTGGAAGTTGATTCATGTAGCAGACCCCACTTAAAGGGATAAGGCTTGGTTGTTGTTATTGTTGGGTCATCAAACTCGTGAAGAAAATTAAACTGATTAGCATTGTTTTCTAATGGCATCTCTTTCCGCTTAAACTCTATTTTTTAGCTATTTTGATCAAACAAAGAACAAACACAACTTTCAAATTTCTACATTCTCTAATATTTTGAACAAAGTTGTTATTACAGTACGCACTATCCTACAGGCTACAACAAATCAAAAGCTAACTAGTCTACAACAAAGCAAAAGCTATGTGTTGTTAAAACTTAAATGTTAATACATAAGTATGTAAAATCTGCTTTAAGTAAGACCACTTTTTATCTAATTACTCAACTACTTGTTAGAAAAATGCTGTCCCTGTTCAACCAATGCATCAGTACGAAGATCAAATAGAATAATATTGCGGGAAACTATCTAACTTATCTGAAAAGTTTGAGTAGCAGTAGAAACTAGAAAAAAATTACGGGGATCTAATAGCTTCATACAACTAAAAAAAATCATATCAGCATATTTGCAACTTTATAGATTATTTCCTTATGAAGTAGCACCATAATGTATAATGGATCTCAGCTAGTTGCATTTGAGGGCAAGAGGGAGAATAACTAGCAACAAAACAACTTGTTGGAGATATTCAGTGAAGGGGACTCATTTAACCATACATAAACTTTTATCTTTTCCCAACTGTTATCTGTTGGTTAAAGTAACAACAAAAGAGATTGGGTGAAAATAAGGGAGATGGTAATAATATCAAGCAAAAAGTTTAGATTGCACTCCATCTTCGGGACAGTTTCGTTTTAGAAGAAGCAATAGAGAAGTGTACTTCAGCTTCAGCCTATCCTCTAAAAATAAAAAAACTCCACGCATCCCAGACAAATCACTTTTTTCTCCATTTCAAAAACTATTATGGTCGGTTAAATAAGAAAAGGATATAAATCAATCAAAACTATTTAGTACAACAACAAATATCAAGACTTATCCCACTAAATGAGGTCGACTACATGGATCAACTTTCATCATAATATTCTATCCAGGACCATTACTTATATCCAAATCGTTAATCTCAAGATCTTTCTTAATAATTCTCTTATAGGTTTTCTAGGTCTAGGTCTACCTCTACCTCTAATTGTTTGATTTCTCTCCATCTGATCTACTCTCCTTACCACAGAATCAACGGATCTTCTCTCTACATGTCCAAACCACCTAAATCACTCAAATATCTAATGTTCAAGGACTCTAGTACTATTTAATCAAAAGAAATCGCACATATTTGCAGAACATAACAAAAAAAAAAGTGAGCATTAACGGTAAACAAACACTCAATTGCTTACTTGCACAGAACAAGCACAGGAACAGGCTTCAAAGCTTTTGGTCCATTTCTAATTCCTCTTTTATGAGGAGAAACCTACAATGACAAACAAAACGATCACAAAAACTATAAAATGCAAAATTGAAAAAGATAATAGAGTGCAATTCATCAGTAAAATTCAACATATGTCTACAATGAAATACTCTACCTTCCTCTTTGGAACAGCCATGAGCTCCATAGAGCCACCAAAAGAGAAATTAGGGGAACTAAATTCAGGCAAAACGGGTAGCACTGACGGAATCCCATGGTCAATGCTCCCAGATAAAGGAGGAGATTGAGGCACGGAATGAAAAACCCTATTGAACCCTAAAATGCCGCCAAATTTCCTTCCAGTGTCCCGTAGAATTGCGATTCTCAATGCCATTCTTGTGGTTAAACAACAAAATCAGGTATTAATTGACGATAGTGAGAGAGAGAGATACGAAGCAGATTTTAATTGTAGAGAAAGAGTGAGTAATTCGAATTAAGGATTATTGGAAAAATTGGGGAAGAAAAAATGGTTGAAGTTAGAAGTTACCGAGATGAAACAGTGGAGCTATTAAGATGGTGGCGGAGGCAGGTTAGAAGTGAACGGCGGCGATGTAGGGACGGCAGAGCGAACGACGACGTAAAGTGAAGAAGCCAAAGAATGTTTATGTTTATGTTTATGTAAGTTTATTGAGAAGAAGAAAAAAATATCAAACTTTGGTAATATACCATTTTACACAATATTTCAAACATATGATAAATTAAAAAAAATAATAATAGTGGCTTTTAAATTTCATTTATTTTTGTAGCTCATCTTTAAATCATTTTGACAAAACATGTTGATGGAGAAATGATCGGAAGTGAGGGTGGTTCTGAGTTTTCAGTGTCGTGGAGAGAAAATTTGAAAGATTAGTACTTCAACGCTTAAGTTAGTACGTGAGAAAGAATAGTGAATTGAAACCTGTAAGATTAGCATTACAATGCTCACTTGAATGTGTGTCTTCTTTATATATAGTAAAGAGAGAAAATAACAAACTCCTATTAGTTAGAAGTGAATTAGGGAGAGTCATTGAATGCACTTGTAGTTGAGATTTATGTTACTATCATGGGCAAAGTGCTCTTGCTAAGAAGGTTCTGGAAGCAATATTAGTCCATCATAGTGTCAGGGTCGATATGGCTGGCCCATAACAGTTTCCCCCAAGCATGTGCATATGCTCGACAAGACATGAGTTTATTACTTCTGCTTTAGCTGCCGACCACTTTCACCTTTACGTTTGGAAGAGCAAGAAAAAACGCTTAAATCCTTTGGGGATTCGTGCATTTAATGCTTCATACTTCAAATGTCTTTTTGAAAGCGTCATCATTATGACTCTTGGAACTCGAGATACTTGAGTGTTGGGTGTGAATGATTTGACATTTTGATAGACCCTATTTCTTTTTGCATGTTATAATATAGTCCTCAAAGAGTCAGTGTTTCTTTCTTTGAGTCATTTTTTCAGTTTAGTCGTCAGCATCCTATTTAGTGTTTCATTTTTCCTGCATCTAAAAAGTTAGTGTAATATAGGTAAGAAATCACAAAAGAATGCTCACAAATCTCAAAAGGGTGTGCCATTTTCTTAAGTGGATTTTGTTTTCTCTACCATTGTTTCTATTTACGCCAAAATAGGTGGTCTTGATGATGCCTTTACTAAAGTTAGTCCATCTTCTTACTAGATAGTCTTGAGCCCAACTGAGGTTGAAAGGATATGCAGCTAGTATGAATATTGAGCCATTCCTTTTTACGAATGTTTTTTCTCCGTCATGAGTCTTCAATTACCCTTTAACGCCATTGTGATAAGAGTCTTGAAGCATCCAACGATAGCTCCTTCACAACTTCATCCTGCAAGATGGGCGTGCGTGAAAATTTATCAGTATTAGTGTGAGTATTTGAAAGGAAAGCCTCTTATGACCCTTTTTTCATCTCCTAAAATGTCATTCTGGTCCCGTGGCTCGGGGCGTAACAAAGGGTTAGTTTCTTTGGAGTTGATTGTGTGTGGCTTTGGACCTCTTCCCGAAGTATAACTTTTTAAATATTGGTACTTCTTAGTCACCTTCGTCGGCCCTGAAGCCGATGTCGCGATATGCGTCGTTGAGGACTAATTACAGGGACGATGTGTCGAATCTTTTCCCAAGTATTGAATTGAAAGTCATTTTCATATGGCAAACAATGTGTATGTATATAAAGATGAGGATCTTTATGACGAGGCTATGTATCAAAAGAAGTCATTTTCATATCATCACTCTGGGCTACCTCGGAGGGGTTACCCCCCACAGAGGAGGCCGATCAAAAACCCTTGCAGCGCCTCATTAATATTCAATTGCTGATTGAGGCCCTTTCTAGATAAAAAAGAAAGGTCATCTTTGATACGTCCTAGAAACTCTTAGATTCTCTATCTTTAATATGCTTGTTCATGATGTTTTTGTTCTGACACTGATTATGATTATGTCCATATCATATGAAAAATAAAGTAAATCTCTTTCTTTTAAGACGAGGGATACGGCCAGGAGCGGCGTTGCTTTGGATACTCTTCCTCTGTAGCCAAATATAATGGCATTTCCTTCCCATTTGTTGTTGTCTTGCTGACGGGTTAAAGTTTAAACTTTCTTAGAGATTGTCGAACCCCTCATTTGGAAAAGGACCGTGCCTATTTGGCCACCCTATCCGAGCCTGCCCTGGAGGAGGAACTGGAAAATTTGGCTCACTACACTAGGTGTGCTTCTCATGCTTTAGCCCTTGACGAAGCTGACCACTACGAGGTTCTTTGGTTCGATCGACACCATGCTGAGAAGCAACGACTAAAGGAGAGCATCTATGATATGAAGATTCAGTCGAATAAATAATTACAATAAATAGAGAAAAATTCTATCTATAGTGAGGAATGGTCTTGTGAGATTTCTTGTCAACCAAGTGATCCATCTGGTGAAGATGGTGTGAGGAAGAACCAAACTATGGTATCTACTTAGGGCAGTTTATTATCTGCTCAGGGGGGATCAGAGTCTTTGTGCCTTTTGGACGCTTATCTGAATCAGCAGTTGACCAACTATTTTAGATAAGTGACCTCAAGTACAAGAGGGGGTGAATTATATTACTCAAAATTCGTGATTAATTTTAACCTTTCTCGATTAAGATCGTATTAGCGAATTTTAAGTGAGTAATTGCAGCTGAAAAAAATACAAAAAGTAAATTCCAAAAAGTAAAGAGATAAATTTAGAGAGATTGCATCAGAAATTTATACAGGTTTGGCCGAACATTGGCCTAGTCTTGTCCCCAAGAGGTCTTCTTGAGAGTTTCACTATAGACTTTGAGATTTTAATAGGTTATGCCCACGAACCTTATTACAATTTGATCTTGAGATTTTAACATGCTTATCCCCAACCTAAAGACAGCTTTTACTTCAGACTATGCTATCGAACCAAACAAAGATTCATGGTTGATCTCTTAACAACACCAAAACTTTTTCCGACAAAGCTTAATAAACCAATAATAGAGATTTATGGTTGATCTCAAAAACCAAAACTCAATCTCTTAAAGGCATTACACCCTTAAGAATAAAAATGAGCAACGCGACCACTTACAAAAATATCTTCCTTGCAAATAAGGCTCCACTCAAAAGCACCAGGGCAATTATAAGTGAAGAAAAATATCTCTAGAGAGAGAAAAATCCCAAAGAAAATGTAAAATGTTGGGGATTGGTGTGAAATGAAATGGAGGCGACCCTCTTTTATATAGGAGAAGGAAAAATCGAAAAAAGGAAATGATCCATAAGCCTTTTTAATGTCCTAATCGATACTTAAATGCTAATCTATTAGATGATCTAATAAATTAATTTTCTTGGCCCAAAATGGAAAGATTTGATTTAGAGTCGCTGCCAGTCATTAAGACAATATCATAATCGTTTGTAATCTCGTTTAAGCTTCTTATAATTGATTAGATTAAGGTTCTAATCAATTATACACTTCAAAAAATCATCTAATTAACTGTCATAAGGTTCTAATCGATTGGGTAGTTCAAAAATATCTTCCAGTCAATTGTTTTAAGGTCTCAATCGATCAGTTAGTTCAAAAAGAAGTTTGGTTGTATCTTAATCACTTGGTTCATCTTTGAAACCATTTTAAAGATATTTGATAGATAAAAATGAATTTCAAGTGTGTGTGTGTGTGCGCGCGCACGCGTGTGTGTGTGTGTGAGTTGAGTTAGTATCTTAGGAGTTACTTCCTTACTTTTACAAAACTCTAGTCACTTATACAAACACGACTATGCGAGCTTTCACACTTCCTCTCTTTCACAACTCTGACGCCTTCAATATTCTTTGCCGGATACATTGATCATATAAGAACTTCAATAAAGTCTTAATTCCCCTTCTATATGTGGCTTGAGATGTCCCTAAGTTTGGTCATCATCATCATCATAGATTTGAAAAAACATTATCATCGACTTTATTAACTTCAATAGTCATTGGTATTGTCGTCATCACAAATTTAGGAAGGTTTATCAATAAGATAGTCAACTTCATACCTAGAAACATATAAATCTACATTCTCCTCCTTTTTTATGATGGCGACGCATCTCTCAGAAGGTGGTAAAAGAGGAACATATAAAAATATAATTGGAGTAGTTAAACTCCCTCTCAGTTAAGAAAAGAGTATACTATACTCCTCTTGAGAGTATATTTGTCTTCCTTTGTCATAATTAAAAAGGTAAATTAATCAAAGCTCATAAATCTCATGTAAAAGAAACGATTTACCTTATAGTTACAGACAAGAGCAGTCCAATGTAAGTAGTATGAAAAAGGATCCAAGATTTTTATTTTTCCGTGGAAGGTAACATTCACCTTTGATATCAACTGGTAGGTAATATTTTTGAGAACTTCTTCCCCTTAATTATTTCTCGAACAAAACTTTAAAAGTCTTTGAAGCTTTCTGAACTGAGGGGGAATTTTGTTGTCTACTTCTTTCTTTCTTAGGTTCTTTTCAATGGATAATCATTTCATCTTAGGAAATATTTTGGACAATTTCTTTTCATTCTCCTTGGGACTTAGATTAATATTGGAATTTTATGCATGTTGTATTTGACACCCCTTTGCTCCAAAGTAACTTGAAATTCAACCCTAAGTTAGTAGAAAATAAATTTTAATTGACTGAGCAGTTAATAAATCACTTACTAGAGAATCAATAAGAGCTTTTGAAACTTTTCAATCTCTATTAGGTGTACTACCTTAAAATCTCAAGTTAACTTGAGAAACCTCCCCCTTTCGAGGAAGCAACAGGTCCCCGTTGATTCTTTTGGTATATTTTGTGATCTCAACCATTGAATGATACCATCAACATCATCATATTTATCACATTTGATGAGAGATATCATCAAGATAAAGAGAATTTGGATAAACGCCATTAGGTAACCACATCTTCTTGTACCCCTAAAATGTTTTAGGAAGCTCTCCCATCTTTAGATATCAGAGACGTCCGTACTAAGGGAATGTTGAGATGGATTTCTTTTAGAAGTGTCTCCATTAACATTCTAATAAGATGGTCCTTCAAAGTCATCCACTCTTTAGTTATACATTGATTCTCTTAAGTTGGCCTCTTTAACTTGAATCTCTTCATTTAGACTTTTGACATTCTTCTTTCAATTGATTGTCATCTTCTAATGAGGTTCTCTATGGGATACCTGTAAAAGTAACAAACTGTACTTCTACCTACTAGGGGTTAATTCACCAAAGATAATATGTTTGAGTTCTTTCATAGTCATGGTCCTTTTGACAGTAAGTTAAAAAAAGGATTTTTCATTAAAAAAAATTATATACCATGCATATAGAGGAATCATACTTTGTTACCTTTGTTACACAACTTACTTTAATGCCTAGTAAATTATGCAATGATTCTTATAATTAATCAGGACAACTAAAGATTAAAGTTACGGATCTTACCAGGATTCAAAGATCAAATGATCACATGTTGTTGTCATTAGGAAAATGAATTTATTTCCTTATAAAAGAAGAGCAATAGAACATACTTATTTCTTCACTTGAAGAGTAACTGTTGGCATCACTATCTGCAACACATTTTCACTTTTCTATCTTTGGTACCCTTGCTGTTAGTGGAATACATATTAAGAGCATACATATTTCTATTTTTACATTCACAATGTTCTTTATAAAAGTATGAAGGAGGATATCATTCTTTACCTTCATGAATCTTTTTAATGAAACAAAACAGAGCAACATGTTCGTTTGTCATATCTCAATTTTTCCCCAGAGCCATTCATTCAATGCATTTGTGCCATTAGTCGGTCATTCATACCTTAGGTTGACCAAAAGTTACTATAGGTAGTTAAAAGTAGTTATAAGGTTGCTTTGTTCACAGATTTTAGAGGCAAACTCAAGGTTGCTTTATTCAAGCCACCAAGAGCTTACGGGGAGTATTAGAGGATACATTAGACATGCAATGTGATAAGTTAGTAAATGTAGTTAAAAGTAGTGAGAAGGTTAGTTATATGAGTTAGAATATGTAAGTAACTTCAAGTTACAAGTTGTAACTAACTTATAGAATAAAAAACTTGTATAAGATTCAAGCAGTAATTCAATAAATCATAACGCTAAGCAAGGAGATCTTGCTAATTCTCTCAATCATTCAACATCTTTTTCAATGAACAAATAGAGTTTGGCCTAACTCATCCTTACAAAACTAGCTTGTAAGGTGAGGGGTGCTACTCTATATAAACGTTTTAAATGCTCTATGTCTTATCAATGTGAGACTTAAAATCTTTCCAATATACCCCCTCACGTCAACATTCTTTTTCGGCTTGGTGCATTGATATAAATGGTGGGCGGCCCATGATCCGATCATAGGCTCTGATACCATGTTAGAGATGAACATGTATTCATTGAGAGAAAGAGTGACGATGAGTGATTGAGAGGATGAGGAAGATCTTCTTGCTGAACATTATGATTCATTGAATTTACACTGCATGAGTGCTTGACTCTTATGCAAGTTTTGTATTCTACAAGTTAGTTACAACTTATAACTTGAAGTTAGTTACATATTCTAACTCATATAACTAACCTTCTAACTACTTTTAACTACCTCAACTAACTTCTCAAATTGCATGTGAAATATATCCTCTAATAGTAATTGATCTTTTACATAATTATCATAAATTTATCATTTTATTCAAGTTATTCTTTCTTATTCATTCATTGATGATATTCTTGAATCTTAATATCTTACTTTGTTCCACTTTAGCATTTAGCATTGATCCGAAGTGTATTAAGAGCATCTACTTTATCATACCTATTTGAATTTTTTAGATGAGTGTCATTCAATTTTTTTATATTATATTGCAATTTAAAATTATTTAAATAACTTAATTGCAATTTTTAGATATTCATTCAACCATTAAAAACTTTAAATTGAGTCCCACCAAACTCTACAATATAAAGCTATATAATTATCGACACTTAAAATATAATATTTTAACATTAATTAAATATACAATTGATTTTGACATAATAACTTAAAAATGGAAATGGATTGTCTGACTTTGGCGCAAGAAAGGTTGAGTAACGTTCAATTGTTCTGATTCATTTGATTCATCCCAATCTTCATAAAGTGCCACATATTCAATTATTTATTTTTCTTTATAATTGAAAATGATTATGAAAATTAAACACAAAAAGAGAGAGGTTGAGAATGTTAAGCCTCCACCATTCAACCATGGAGCAGCTTGGACTTGGCATCGGAGCAACGGACATTGGCATCACCTCCAACAATGGCAAAGGTGTGTATGCTCTCTAGCGCCTCCTCCATTCAACCATGAAGCTTGGACTCGGCATTGGCTTCGCCTCCGAGGATAACGCCTCCGCCATTCAATCATGGAGCTTGAGCTTGCCATCGCCTTTGATGATGGCAAAGGTGCATATATGCTCCCTAATGCCTCCACCATTCAACTATGGAGCCTAAACTCGGAATCAGTGCAACCAAAATCGATATTGCCTCCGACGATGGCAAAGGTGCACATGCTCTTTATTTTTTCATGTTACCTTCTTTCTTCATGCGTTTTCCATCATTCTTCTAAGCTTATGTATTTTTAATCAAATTTTGCAGGCAATTGAGAGAAACAGGAAGAGGAAGATAGCAAAAACTAAAAGGTAGTTGGATGAAAGAGAAGACACAATAAGGTCACAATGATGGTCGAAATTGGTAACAATGATTTTATGTATTTGAGAAGTGACAGTGTGGCAACAAAGAAGATGAAGTTATTGTCATTTTTTTGTTGTTTTGTTTTATATTTTTTTAAGGGTTAAACATGTTATTGGTCCCTATAAATATGACCATTTTCACTTTTAGTACTTATAAAATTTTTCTTCAAATATTGGTCCCTACAATGTTTTCTATCCACAAAATCAGTCCCCCGCGTTAAATCTCACTAACGGCTGATGACGTGTCTGCCAGGTGAAATAAATGTTGCCCTTTTTAAATTTTTTTCTAGGCATAAACTTTATCTAAGTGTACACGTGGAATCAATTAGTCACCATTTGTTACATGTTCCCAAATCAAGAAGCCCCAAACTTAAAACCCTAATAGTTTGAAAGTAGTCCATGATTTCTCTTCTCCAACGAAATAAATAGCAATGGTCCCCCATTTCTAAGGTGCCTGAGAAAGTTGTGGTCTCAGGTTGGTCCTTAAATCGGTTAACAATTTGTCTTGGTTGTTGAATTTTTGCATTTGTTAACTTTTTCATCTGTTTACACATGTCCCACTTTAGATTTGCCCCACATAGCTTGTCTAACTACAATTTAGGGTTATGTATTTAGCTTTTAATATGTAATGTCATATTTACCCTATGAAATACTTGCTTTTTACAGGAAAATGAGGTTAATTAAGGTGTTATTTTATACGAAGGGTCATTTTTTAAAGGAATCGGATCTGAGGTACGATGGTGGGGAAGTATACGCAGCCAAAGGGCAAGATTCTGATTATTGGTCATACTTTGAAGCAATTGACCTACTGAAGGTAGTGGACTCATCCTTTAATTATGATCAAATGAAAATGTGATGAAAAAGTGAAGATGGTATTCTTGAAAATGATTTGAAACCATTTATAAATGATGAAGATGCATTAATTTTAGCTACACAAGTTGAGCTGAAAAATCGTGATGGTGAAATATATATATATATATATATATATATATATATATATATATATATATATATATATATATATATATATATATATATATAGGTTTTGAGGTGGTACCTTATTCAAATCTCAAGATGGCTGCTGCAAAGGCAACCTACTTTGAAGCACATGAGGCCAAGATGCTGCAAATCAAAGAGGTAAGCTTAGATGCATTTGAATAGTTAAATTCTATACCTAAGCGTAAATGGTGTAAGCATGCATTCCCCTTTTATTTTAAGTGTGATGTTCTTATGAACAACCTTAGTGAATCATTCAATGCAACTATATTAAGCAAAGGGACAAGCCTATTATAAACATGCTTGAGTGGATTAGGAATCACCTAATGGGTAGGTTTGCGACACTTAGGGAAAAAAGTGGAAAATTATAAAGGGGAAATAATGTCTAAACCACTTAGGAGGTTAGATAGAGAGATAGAAAATAGTGCAAACTGACTGCCAACATATGCAGGTAAATTAACATTTCAAGTGTCACATGTGATGTTCACTGAAAATGTTACTGGACCTGAAATTGAGATTGGACCTGAAAATATTGTTGGACATGAAAATGTTGTTGGACTTAAAAATGCAACAAATGTGTCTGCACCAACTCAGGCTAGCCAAGCTCCTTCAATAAAGAAAAGAGTAAGTCTAACTTATAATTGATACATGACTACAACTACTTAACATTGATATATGACTACAACTACTTATATTTGTTCAATGTCATTACCATTTGCTAACAGGGATGACCAAAAGGGATGGGAGGTCCAACCAAAAAGGATAAATCTAAACAAACTCCAGTTGTTGCATAAGAAGCTTCTCAGACTGCTCAACCGGCTAATCCTATAAATCAACCTTCTCAGAGTGTTCCTCCTTCACAACAACCTGCTATGAGTTCAGATGAGGCAATGGCAAAGTATTATGGTATAGACCCTGGCACATTGGCAGCTTTGTTAAATGATGATGATATTCTGGACATTAAACTAATAAGTGTAGATGTTAGTCCTGCAAAGAAGGTCTCCAACTCTAGAGGGAATGGAACTAAATCATGGGATGACATTGAGAAGGGCTTGAGCCAATGACTTTCAAGTTTCAAGTTTCATGGAATGATATTTTGTTTCATATTTTGTTATTTTGGAAATGTACTACTTTGAACCTACTGTATTTCAAGTTTCATAACATACTGTATTTCAAGTTTTTGAACTTATGTTATTTTGGTGTATCAAATTATGTTATTTTGGTGTATCAAATTATGGTGTATGAATTTATGGTGTATCACATTATGGTGTATGAACTTATGGTGTATGAAATTATGGCTTTATGAAATTATTGTTTGGTTTGTTATCAACTCATGAGCATCGTCATGACATTATAGGCCATCTGTCATGAAATTATAAGCACTGTCATCAAATTATAGGGCCAAAATTATGTGCCAAAATTATAGGCCAAGCTTCAACTGATTGATTCTTTTTCAGCAATTCTGATGTATCAATTTATGTGCAAAAATTATAGGCCAAGCTTCAACTGATTGATTCTTTTTCATCAATTCTAATGTATAAATTTATAGGCCAAAATTATGTGCCAAAATTATAGGCCAAGCTTCAACCGTGTTATCTTTTTCAGCAATTCGGTTGTATCAAGTTATAGGCCAAAACTATTACCAAACTATGTTATCTTCTTCAACTGTATTACATTTCAAACATTACCAAAACTATTCCAAATTGTTGAATTCGTAACTATTAAATTCATTTCAACATAAACAAAATCATTTCATTCTACTTAAGTGACAAAGTCATTTTTTTTCCATTACATTTCAACATCTGTTACATTATAAACTCAACACTTACAATATTTTAGAAAAAAAATTGACAATTACAGACATGACAATACACAAAAATTTCAGATTTCCATTACGTTTCTCCACTTATAATTTTCTCTTCAAAATCTTGTTCTTCTTTCTTGATTCTGTGTACAACTCCTTCAAGTAGCCCATAGAGGCCATGGCTTCGACCTCTGACTTCATCAGGCTTGCATCTTCGTTTGTAGATTTTGCTCCATAGCCTTCATCTTATATGAACTGATCGCACGTTTCAGGGGTCCTCCGAAAGGACATCTCCAAAACAATCTTCCCTTTTTAGGCCCTTTCTTGCATTGATAGGAGAACATACGAACTTGACACCCACAAAACTTACCAATTCGCGCATTAACGGATGAGGAAGACATAGCAAGACTTGAAAGGGTAACGAAATCGCGATTTACAAATGAAGGAGACAATGCTTCAATGACCAACTGAATTTGGGGTTGCTTTACGACGGCTAGAAGAAATTAGGGTTCGGGACTATTATGCATAAGCTTTAACAAGCTTTTAACATAAATACGTAGAAATAAATTAGGGAATGACGTTTCCAAGAAAAACAATTAAAAAAAAGGCAACATTTATTCCACCCGGCAGACACATCATCAGCCGTTAGTGAGATTTAACGTGGGGGACTGATTTTGTGGATGCAAAACTTTGTATGGATCAATCTTTGAAGAAATTTTTTATAAGGACTAAAAGTGAAAATGATTATATTTATAGGGACCAATAACATATTTAACTATTTTTTAAATACACATGACACCATAAGATTAATCTGATGGCCAATAATTGTTGAAAGTTAAGCTAACTTTCATACTTTAAAGTTAGTGAATATGTTTCTCTAAAAATCTACTCCCTCCGGCCTGAATTATAAACAAATATTATTCTTTTTAGATTCATTAAATAATGAATATAACTGATCTATATAAAAGACCATAATCATTCATTATTCAATCAATCTAAGAAGAGAATATTTGCTTATAATAATAATGGTCAGAAAAAATATGTAGGAAAGGCTTCAATTTTCCCGAATTATGCTCCAAGTCTTTCTTAAAATACTAAAAATTAATATTTATTAAATATTTTTCATTAAATTACTAGTAAATAGTTACATTGAGTTAAATACTATGAATGATAATAAAATAACAGAAAAATATGTTGCGATATTATTCTAGTAGCAACACCATAAAAAAATCACATGTGCAATCAAGAGAATTGAATGTGACCAATCAAAACTTATTGTTGTACGAAAGTCATTAAATAACTATGCAATCAAAGCATGCCACCGACTACACTTAATGCATTTACGTGTGGTTCATTCAAGAGAAACAACATTGTTAAAAAAATTAAATGAGACATATTTTTTGAAACAGAAAAAATATTAAATAATTTTGACTATTAATAAAGTGTGGAGTAAACAAACACGAGAGTAATTGAGGGATCATATCCTTTATGACTAAAGATGAACATGTGAATCACTCATGCTTAGTCAGTATCACTTTCCACATCTCTTATTCTCTCTCATTTTCAATATGAATAAACATGAAAGACTTTTGTAATTTTAATTGATATTATTGTCCTATTGATCATATTTATTATGATATAAATTTTAATCATAATTTATTTATTTTTAAAAATGGATGTTATCATTAATATCAATCCATTTTGTCGTGATCGTTTTTTCGATAAAAAACCGTTTTTAAAATCGAGATTGCTACTGCCTACATGTCCTCATATTAGGAAGATCCTAAAGTCTTGCATTGGTTGGAGATAAAACATTGAAAGAGTATATATAGAGGGACACTCCTCACCTTACCAATCGATTTTGTAAGGATGAATTAGATCAAACTCTAATATGATATCAGAGCCTATCGATTAGACCATGGGCCGCCCACAGTTAATATCCACACACCAAGTCAAAAAAATAAATAAATATATATAGAGGAACATTCCTCATTTTGCCAACTGATTTTGTAAGGATGAGTCACGTAAAACTCTAATATTCCGAAATAGACTAAGTATATGTTTGGTAACGCGTTTTTTTTAGCAAAATCAAATCTGCGGTGGCATTTTGGTAGTTATTTGGGACCTTTGACGCAAAAGCTACACATAATAGCTTCTCCAAAATCAAATCTGCGGCAAATCCATCGCTCCACCAAACATACACTAAAAGACAAAGACAAAAATTCAAATTATTAAAATTTATATATAATATAAAATTTAGTATTAGGGTAGTCTATTTATAAACAAATTCATGTTTTACTCGATGCTGGGTTGCCATTTTTCTCAAGTGGTGTAGGTGCATTGTGCTATGTTCTAAATAGTTAAAGTTGGCATGTACTACACGAATAGTGCATACTGCATACCAACATCATGCGATGCTGCAGCCACATGGCTAGGTAGACCTAGTTTCTTTTCAAAAGGACCTCCCACTCTCTCTTTCTGCCATAAATCATGCAAACACTAGTACAAATAAGACAATATAATTTTAAAATTTACACCCGATTTACTAAAAACGGGTGTAATTGAGAATTTTTGGTGGCAATTTTGTAAATAAAATGTCACTTTTGCATTATCTGGTTATAATATACACCCTTTTTACTAAAAACGGGTTTAAATTAAAAAATTTATTATAATCAAATTTCAATTACTCCTTTTAAACTAAAAAACGGGTGTAAATTTATATAAAAAAAATTGTTTAATTTTATAACTTAAAATATATAATCTATGTGGCAATATCTATGTGGCAATACTAAAACTCTTTAATAACGTAATTTATTAAAATATACAAAATCAAAATATACTAAAACTCTTTGTTTTTCATCTGCATGCATACTGAACCCATTTTTCACTGAAACTTCATCGCATCGCATGCATACCGAACCCATTTTTCTCTGAACTTCATCACTTTGAATCAACCACTTTCAATCAACTCTGAAACGGCCATGACGAAGTGTATCGCGTTGCTTCTGTGAATCCTTTCTCATTCGCTCAACTTCGCTTCGCTTCTGTGACGATTGAAAAGGGATTCGCTCATTCGCTCTCTTCTTCTCCAACACCGCACCGCCCATTTGCTCACTGAAACTGAGAGGAATCCATTTCGCAATGACGACAAACGAAGCTAAGAGGAAACATTTCACAGTGACGACATTGGTAAGGAAGAATTAGGGGTTTTATACTTTGAGCGACATTAGTAGCTGAAGAATTAGGGTTTATACTCGGAAATTAGTTCCTATTGCTTGATTTTGTTTGAAATGAATTTTGTTTGTGCATGTGAACTTGTTTTTCTTTTTCTGTGACATTGTTTGTGTGAATTAGGGGTTTAGATGTAACCTGTTTTGTTACACATTCCAGTAGTTTGATTCTTAGTGATGTGGGTAATTTTGCTAAACCATTGAAGGGGAAATTTGACTCTTCTTTAAACCCTGCCATGACAGAAACTATATAATCAGTTTTTTAAGGACTCTAGTGTGTGTAGCTTTGAGTTCTACATGAGTTAGTTACCACCACATAAATTAGGGTTTACAAATTAAGCCTATGATACGTCCCGGTGACAACGTGTTATCATGTCTGGTGTGATTGTCCGTGTCTGTGCTTAAGAGGATGGTAGAATCTCACAAATGGAAAATTTGGGTTTGGGGTGTATGAATAAAAACTCAAAGTTTTAAATTGAAGTTTGAAAGTTATTATATTGGGATTTCGGGATAAATTTATTGAGCCGAATCCTATGTTTGATAAGTATTCTTAAAACTTGATGTGCTGAACCACTCTATACATGTATTTGAAATGGCAGATAGCTGGAACTGATAAATTTGCCAAAGTGATAGAGTTTCTTCACAGACAGCTCCACAGGGAGACATTGGTAAACAATTACTATATACTCTACAACTATCTGGTTCTTCAGCATTTCTTATTTTAATGTTTGATTTGTATTCTTTTTATTTTACTCATATGACACAATAGCATATATAATCCTATAGTGCATACATCCTCTTGTTTTGTAAAATTTAAATAGTACATTTAGAAGTTGCTTTAACCTTTTTTGTGACTATCTACTTGTTTTAAAAAAAATAGATAATAGACATTTTTAGCTCCCATAAGATAGTTTCAAGTATCTACATCGAAAAACAAATAAAGTAAGGAAAGACCATGTCCATTACTTTTTCTCTTCCATTTTCATATTTTGATTTAGCCATGATTTAACTTATCAAGTGATTATGATTATTTGACTCATTGTTTTAGTTTTGTTCTACTCAATGGTTGCTCTTTAATTTGTTTATGTTGTTTATCTGATTGAGGTTATGATTTATTCATTTTTTTGTTTATTAGGGTTAATGCATTTGATTGAGATTATGATGGTGTTTTATCGTTTAAGAAATTGTTGGTTTGATTCTGTTAAGCACTTATTTTACTACACCACACCTTGATTATGTAGCCCATAGATTGGGGATAAAACTAATTATTCATAGTGGTTGTCACTCATTTCTCTTTGAAGAGTTTGTTTTCTTGAATGTATCAGTGAACAACAGCTTTGTAGTGTCTCATGTCACAACATGGTATTTGTGAAAGCTGTATAGTTTCTTCTTGTATAGTAAGAACAATACTTTTTTCTGAGGTTATAGAATCTTGGCCTTTAGTATTACTTTTTGTTTGCTAAGGTTTCTTGGTCATTCAAAATGAATATGATTAGTTTACAATGTGTGGATTACTTAAGTTTGAAAATAAACCCAATGTTTACTGGAAGCTTCTATTAGCATCGCATTTCCTCTTTACTTGTTCGACAACTTTTATTTCAGGTTTTTTTGATTTTAACCAAAAGAAAATAGAAGCTCTGAATGTTTGAATGTAAGGTTTTGTGCAGTTGGTATGACTGATATAGGCCTTATTGTTGTCATCTTAAATTTTACGTTGGTTTTTACAATGTTATCACCCTTTTATTACATTTAGGTTATATCCTTACTTACTGTATGAACAACTTATTCTACTTTTCTCTTACTGTCTCACAATTTAAATTGAGGCAAGTTTATAGGTTATAACTGAACAATGATGCGTGTCTCCCCTTTACCCATGTTTGAGTTAATGTGATTATATGGAGATGCAATAAGAAACTCATACCTTGTGAATTGACATTTTTCTCTCTGAAAATTGGCGTTGTTTTCTAAACATCCATTTATATATAAAACTTATTACATGTACAAAAGTTCTTTCTTAAATAAAAGCACTTATATTTAAGTAACCATGAGGTGAAGGTATTCTTTACTCATATTTCCCCAATATAACCATGAGGTGAAGGTATTTTCTGTTCCAGAATTATGTAGAAAAACCTTGGAATTGGGTCCCTGTGAAATAACTAGATGCTGTCCCTACAGATCACTCTAGAATATGTCACTTTTTCACCAACTAATATGTACAGGATTTGAGTCTAGAGAAGACTGGATGATTTATTATATGTCGTACTGATATAAAACGTTTCGAGTTTTCTTCTTCTACTTATTGTTATTGTGAAAGTCATGGTGTTCACTAATGAATTATGTTGTCTTTGATGTTACATGTTTTTGTCTATATTGAGGAGAATAGAGTAGAAAATCATAGAGCTTAATAGAAAGAAGCCTAACATTTGTTCATGCATTTTCAAGGGTCAAACTACTAGATTTGTGCTGAGATTGTGGCTCTACTAAACTTTAGTTCTCTTATGCAATGTCTTGTAAAATTGTTTCTTGGAATGTGTTTTTGTAGTGAACTGCAGCTTTTTCTGCGGTTAAGGTTATTATCTTACTTTGTATTTTGCTTAGAAGTGATTCACCGTGTTGATGTTTGTGAATGTGCTTTGCATGTGTGTCATATACCTTATTTTGATGAGACTTTAGCCTATCAAATGTTTGAGTTGCAGAAGTAATTCTTAATTTTCTAATGATATTATTGAAGTAACATTTAGTATTTTCTTATTTATATTGAATGTATGTTGCTAGGTTCAATGAATTTGATGCCAGTGGTGGACCATTTTCAAAGGAGTTGATTCATTTTCAACTTTTAATTTTATAAATTTAATTAATATCTTATTGTAGAGCTGCCAGTAGTTGTATAATTGTGTTTTTGGGAGTACAGCAGTCACATTTTTGGAAATGAAATTCTGCAGGGTAATTTGAGGGACCTTTCTAATTCCAAGAGAAACCACGAACCCCACCCTCTTCCACTACCTGAGCAGGTATGTTTTCATTGACTATAATGAGTTAATTTTTGCCATTTTAGAAACATTCGGCCGCAACAATCTAGTTCTCCCAAAGACTAGATTTGGTCCTGGAGTATCTCATTTTGTTGCATTTATTTTGTTACTGACATTTAGATTCAATCATCTTTGTCCGGAGAATTGTAATAGTTTGCTCTTGCTGTTTGTGATAATCAAAATGATTCTAATTGTAGAGCTGCCAGTAGTTGTGCATTCTGACAATGAAATTTTGCAGGGTACTTTGAGGGATCTATCTACTTCTAGGAGAAACCACGAACATCACACTCTTCCGCCACCCGAGCAGGTATGCTGTCATTCACTAGATTGGGTATTGTATAATTGTGTTTTTAGGAGTACAGCAGTCATATTTTTATTGACTACAATGAGTTAATTTTTGCTCTTAGCGGGTAGTAAATGCATCCTTTTCATGAAATTCCTTATCCATAGTGAATAACTTATATTCAAATGAGGTAACAGAGATAGGACATGAGCTAACTAAAGAACTCTTGTGAAATCTGCCTCTTGTGTATTTCACAAGAGTTTCTAATTATTAGTCCACTATGAATAAGATAGAACTAGAAGTAAGTTTTAAATCTGCCTCTTGTGAATGGTAAGAAAGTGGGGCAGTAGGATAGGTAAGAGTTTAAGGGGGTTACGTGAAATGTACTCTATATGAGCTCCCTCTCTCTCTCTCTCTCTCTCTCTCTCTCTCTCTCTCTCTCTCTATCTCTATCTATCTATCTATCTCTCTCTCTCTCACTATTCTTTCTCTTCTATTCATAGCTATGGATCGTAGTTGGATGCAAAAAAACCGCTCAAGTGAAGAGTATAGAAAAGGAGTGTTAGAGTTTTTGACATTTGCCGAAACTAATCTTCCCAAAAGTAATGGACGATTTCATTGTCCTTGTGCTAAGTGTGTGAATATTGCACCTTTAAATGCTAACATCGTATGGGATCATCTTATAGTCAATGGGATTTGTCAAAATTATACGAAGTGGATATGGCACGGTGAATTGTCTGATGCGCCAATGGCCTCCCTGAGAGAAGAGTTTGATATAGAGGCGAGTGATTATCTAGAAGAAATGATTCGTGATATTGGACAAGACTCTTTTCAACGAGCACACGTACACGATACTCTTTGCAATGACAACAAAGTTCCTTTGTATCCAGATTGTAAAAACTTCACACGATTGTCGGCCGTGCTGAGATTATTCAATTTGAAGGCAATTAATAGTTGGACCGATAAAAGCTTCACACAATTGCTTGAGTTGTTGAAGGAAATGCTTCCAGATGAAAACACGTTGCCGGACCGGGTGTATGATGCAAAAAAGATATTATGTCCTATGGGTATGGAGTATAAGAAAATACATGCATGCCCCAATGATTGCATATTGTACTGGAAAGATAATGAAGAGAAAGAAAAGTGTCCCAAGTGTATGACATCACGATATAAAAAGAAAGGTGATGATGAAAGTTGTGATGTAACCACAAAGGGTCCTCCAGCAAAGGTGTTATGGTACCTTCCAATTATTCCGAGGTTTAAGCGATTGTTTGCGAATTTAAATGATGCGAAGAATATTAGATGGCATGCAGAAGAGAGGAATTGTGATGGAAAAATTCGGCATCCGGCCGATTCTTTGCAATGGAAGAAGGTTGATACCTTATTTCCTGACTTCGGCAATGAACCAAGAAACCTTAGGCTTGGACTTTCTACAGATGGAATGAATCCATATGGCAGTTTAAGTAGTAATCATACTTCATGGCCTGTTCTATTGATTATTTACAATTTATCTCCTTGGTTGTGCATGAAGAGGAAACACATTATGTTATCTATGATGATTTCGGGACCGAAACAACCTGGAAATGACATAGATGTCTATCTAAGTCCCTTAATTGATGACTTAAGAAAGTTGTGGGATGAAGGAATTGATGTGTTTGATAGTTTTTCAAATGAAACTTTCAAATTGCGTGCCATGTTATTTTGCACCATCAATGACTTTCCAGCTTATGGTAACTTGTCTGGTTACAAAGTTAAGGGGCATAAAGCATGCCCTATATGTGAAAAAGATACTTGCTACCATCAGTTGGAGAAGGGAAAGAAGACTGTTTATCTTGGACATCGAAGATTTCTTAAACGTAACCACCCATATCGAAGATTAAAAAAGGCTTTTAATGGATATCAAGAGTATAAAGTTGCCCCGAAGGCCTTAACTGGAGAAGAAGTCTATCACCGGGTGAGGAACATAAGTGTTAGTTTTGGAAAAAAACAAAAAAAAGTTACAAATAGTAATATATGGAAGAAGAGGTCCGTATTCTTTGACCTTCCATATTGGTCTAGTCTTGATGTAAGACATTGTATTGATGTAATGCACGTGGAGAAAAATGTGTGTGATAGTGTAATTGGAACACTTCTCAACATTCAAGGTAAGACAAAGGATGGTTTAAACTCTCGTTTAGATATGGTTAATATGAAAATAAGAGAAGAGTTAGCTCCAGAACCAAGAGGTACCAAAATGTATTTACCACCGGCATGCCATACATTGTCAAAAGAAGAGAAAATAAGATTTTGTGAGTGTCTACAAGGTGTGAAAGTGCCCAATGGCTACTCCTCAAATGTCAAAAGTCTGGTGTCAATACAAGATCTCAAACTAATTGGCTTGAAATCTCATGATTGTCACATTTTGATGCAACAACTACTACCTGTGGCTATTCGTGGCATCCTACCCAAAAATGTCCGACATGCCATAACTAGATTGTGCTTTTTCTTTAATGATATATGCAACAAAGTGATTGACCCTGATAAATTGGATGAGATGGAAAATGAGTCTATTGTTATTTTGTGTCAGTTGGAGATGTTTTTTCCTCCTTCATTTTTTGACATCATGGTTCACTTAATAGTCCATCTAGTTAGAGAGATTAAAGTGTGTGGCCCTGTTTATTTAAGATGGATGTATCCTTTTGAACGGTACATGAAGATATTGAAAAGCTATGTGAAGAATCATTATCGTCCGGAGGCATCTATTGTTGAAAGGTACATCACAGAAGAAGCCATTGAGTTTTGTACAGAGTATTTGTCACATGCAAAACCTGTAGGATTACCTAAGTCTCGTCACGACGGAAGATGTGATGGTAAGGGTACACATCTAAAGGTTAAGCATATGGGTGAAGGGGAAGTTTTTAAAGCACATTTGTATATATTAAATAACACTGATGAGGTTCAACCATACTTGAGTACACATAAAACCATTGTCAAAGCCAAAAACCCTCGAATGTCAGAAAAATGGGTGTTGAAAGAGCATAACAATACATTCTCAAAATGGTTTAAAACCAAGATTATGAATGACAATAATGCTTCGGATACATTAAAGTTTTTAGCTTATGAGCCTAGCTTTAATGTCTTATGTTGGGGTGGATACGATATAAATAAATTTTCTTTTTCTACAAAATCGCAGGATGATAAGAGTACCATGCAAAATAGTGGGGTAATGATAATGGCTTCCTCAATGCACTTCTCTAGTTCAAAGGATAAAAATCCCATCTTGGCATCCATAGCCTATTTTGGTGTTATAGAAGAGATATGGGAGCTAAATTATGTGAAGTTTAAAGTTCCTATTTTCAAATGTAAGTGGGTTAATAGTAACAATGGCGTACAAACTGATGAATTAGGATTTACATTGGTGGACTTGGATAAGGTAGGATATAAGGAAGAACCTTTCATCATGGCAGCTCAAGCAATCCAAGTGTTTTATGTAAAGGATCCCTCAAACAATAGGTGGTCTGTTGTCCTCCAAAGAAACACAAATGATGATTCAACTCTAGACGTTGATCACAATACTTCTTTTTCAACACGAAGGCCTTCTTTTAATGATGAAAATGAAGTTGATGATGTTTATGCCACTCGTAATGATCATCAAGAAGGGATTTTAGAATAAAACAGTGAAGATTACTTTGTTCTTGTGCTGTAGCTGAGTTGTACTCTGAAAATTACAGTATATATATAGCTCAGTTTTGATCTGAAAATTACAGTATATATATAGCTGAGTTATTGTTATAATTGAAAATTACAGTATATATATAGCTCAGTTTTGATGCCAATGTCAATAATCTTGTTCAGTTTTGTTGAAGATATTGCTGATTTTGATCTTGTTGATATAAATGCACTACAATATACTGTAAATGCAGAGTTATGAGAATCTGTTTTGACATTTTCTTTCTTTCTTGAATCTGTTTTTCTATCTAAACAGGCATTATGGTTAAACCAACCCGCTCTTCTCCAAGAATAAAGAAGACTCAAGGTATGACAGGCCATACAAAGATCTTTGTGATATTCAATATATATATATATATATATATATATATATATATATATATATATATGTGTGTGTGTGTGTTTAATTTCCTTGTGCTTTTTTGTTGTTGTTGTTGTTAAACTGAGCTGCTGTACTGTATAGAAAATTGAGTGATTCATAAGGTTTTACATATAGGAATGCTTTAGTTACATATAGGAATTCTGTAACGATTTGAATGTGAGAGTCAGTATTCAAATGCTTCCAATTTGTATTCCAATTTGTTGGTTTTCTATAAGGATTTATGCTGAGTTAATGAAAAATGCCCTGTTGATATTCAAATACATAGCTGCTGTACTGTAAATGCAGAGTTATGAGAATCTGTTTTGACATTTTCTTTCTTTCTTGAATCTGTTTTTCTATCTACACAGACATCGTGGCTAAACCAACCCGCTCTTCTCCAAGAATAAAGAAGACTAAAGGTGTGACGTCATTGCTACGTTTCGTTGCCAAACTTCGTGATGGTGAGAAATATGCAATTGATTTTGATCGGGATACTTTCCAACCTATTGGTCAGTATGCTGCGAAGTTCAAGAGTTATTTGTCATTCGTTGCACGTAGCAAGGTTAATATAAATGAAGAGAAATGGAAAAACCTACCCGAAAACTTGAAGATAGCAATATGGAATGATATCACGGTATGTAATTGTAATTAATTCTTAATAATTTATTATCTATAATTGTTTCAATTACTAACACTTCTAATGCTTTGTAGGATAAGTTCACTTTCCCCCCCGATGATGAAGATAATAAGAAATTTAAGAAGCATTGGTTTGTATATATGGGGGAACGGATGAAGCAATTTAAGACATTGCTATCTAATGTTTATATATTTGGGGAAGGCGATAAAGATGGCAATACAACGCCATTTGAAAAGTATAAGTTCATCGACCCAGCAGATTGGGAGTCGTTTGTCCAAAATCGAAAAACAAAAGAATTCCAAGTTAGTTAAATTTATAGATTTTTTTTATGTTATCTAAATTAATTTGCTTGTTGACACTTAATTTAATGTGATTTATTTGTAATAGGAGAAAAGGCAAAAAGGAAAGGTTCATGCATCAAAGAATCTCCATCCTCATATTTTGTCTCGGGGTGGTTATGAGAAGCTTAAGGAAAAGATAATGGAAGAGAGGAGTAAAAAAATCATTGAAGAAGCCAATGGTGATGAAAATTTAATGAATGATCCTCCAAAACTAGAACGACATGAGGTGTGGTTGATGGCTCGGAAGAGGCCATCTGGAGATTTTACATCCGAGGCAACAAATTTAGTAGCTTCCATGGTTGTAAGTATTAAAAAGTTCTTTCTAAATTTCAATTTCAAGTATTAAAAAGTTCTTTCTAAATTTCAATTTCATTTATAACTTAATATTCATTTTATATCATGTGTATGGATTTTGACATTTTAGGGTGATTTAGTGGAAAAGAGTACGCAAGGCGATATTCAATTTGAAGAACGAGAAGACATATTAACTATTGCACTTGGGTCAAGTGAACGTCCCGGTCGGATCCGCACTGCTCCTAGGGGTGTGGGCTTTAAGAAGTACTTTGGAAAAAGTTCAAACTCCAACTTAAAAGCTGTCACACAAGATGACCTCCAAGCCTTAGTGCAAAAGCTAAATGATGATTATCAAGATAGATTACAGAAAGAGCTCCAAAAACAAAGAATAGAGCTCCAAAAACACATGAAAATTGAGATGGATGATGAGAGAGCTAAGCTCCAAAAAGAAATGAAACTCCTTCAAGAGATGCAATTAGAACTCCGCCCTAAGAGTACTAAAGAGGTACCTCGTGTTTTCTGCGTTTTATCTTAAGTGCTTCAGACTTTTAGTGAAATTTTTCTATTCAGTTTTTTGGTCCTTTGCATGTGTGTTTGTTAGTTGTGTGTGCATTAAAATCTGTGAGATTTGTGGTATATCTCATATTCTCAGTGTGTTAAATAGTATATCCATGGTTAGGTCTTTGGGATAATGTACAGTATGAAGGTGTTTCTGGGCTGTGAATTGAAAGTAGAAACACCTAAACCCACATGATTTAAGTGATTTATGCATTTCTTGGAACAAGAATTCAATGAATCTGGTTGCAGTTCAAACTAAACTGTCCCTTTTGACTTATAGTTTTGTACTTACACAGTTGAAATCCAGTTTTAATTAATTTAATCAACAATGTCTCTGATTTTAACATTTTGAATCAGAACTTCAGACCTTTAATTATGTGGATATTGATTATAAGAAATCAACATGATAAATAAAATAGCTAGAAATTCCTAGTTACCTTCAGCATTTTCCAGCTACTTGCTTGTCTTCATTCCCTAATGCCTTTCCTTAGCTGTCGTATTGCATTTAAAATTATTTTGAGCTCAACACCTTTGGCCCTTTGTTATTGGGTAGAATTTGAAAACACTCTTTGGGGGAGATGTAGAACTGCTTTGTGTCAAATCTTGAATGTGTCATTGAGTTTATATTCAACCCCTTTCCTTTTCCTTTTTGTTGTTGTTGTTGATGGTTGTACAAGGAATTGATAGAATGCTGAATAGGTAGTTGTCAGGACTGTAAGTTGAGGGAGTTAGCATTAGATAGATTAGTTGTGCTGAGATTATTAGAGAGGTAGGCTGTGTTGTTGATAAATACAAACAAGAGTATGCATGCATCATCTTTTATTAATGTAAAAGATATTTTGGCCAACTTTAATGGCAATAGCTGTGAAATTATCCCTGATTTATGCTCTTCAGTAATAGCAAACATTTGGCTGTGTGCGTGTGATCTGCCTGTGTTTTATAACTTGAACTTGGCCTTTATGAGATGTTTGAAAGAGTTTATCTCGACTTATCTTATTCTTATGACATAGACACTAATCTAAGTGTTTGGAGTAGATTATGAAAATAGTTTATGATATGCTCATGAGCTGCCTTTAACATATTTTCACGAGCTCTCTGTAATAGTTTATAGAAAATTTTCATTACTAGTACACAGATTTATATATTGAAAATGTATTACTAGTACACAGATTTATATATTGAAAATGTTAAGAGCAGGTGTCTTAGTTAAAAATACACACACACAGATTTATTTCATTTAGTTTAAGGAAATTTATTTGGAGTAATTAAGTAACTAAATATTATCTTAGTAACAGTATAGTAACCAAGTATGTTACTATACTTGGTTAGTTGTGTGCTTATCATTGTGTGCTCTTGCTCTAAACTACTGCTTCTTATTATAAATCTCTTCTGAAACAGGAAGGTGAAGCTGAATGCAAGGCTGAAGAAGAGATAAAAAACAGCACTGTTTCTGAAGATTACCTTAAAAAGATTGAAGATTTCAAGGAAGTTTCCATATCACTAGACTTGGTTCATGAAACAAGTGAATTATCAGTTTATATTGATAGGCGAGACCTTGATGAATTAATTTCTGGTGTTAAATGGATCTCCACATCTATCTTGTCTCTATGGTGCTCGTAAGTATCGTATTCTATTTTTAATCATTTTTTTCTATGTATCATTTATAAATTAACATTTGTTTCAACATTTCAGATATCTACATGGCATTTGTATCTCTAAGAATGTCAGTGAACTATTTGGATTTCTTGATCCAAATAGGACACTAATTACCACTAGAGATCCCAATGCTATTAAATCTTACATACAAGATAGGTTGGATGGCGAGTCAAAAAAATGTTACTTAGGACCATTGTTAAATAAGTAAGTACATGTTTCCTTCAAGGTTTTGTGATTTTTTTAATGTTATTTTTTGTAATATTTGAATTTTAATGATTCTAACACTTGTTTTGAAACTACAGCAATCACTGGCAATTGTATGTTATTTGTCCCCAAGATAATGATATCTTTTGGTTTTGTTCATTAAACACAAAACCCAAGAAACGTATTAAGAACATACTTGAGGGGTAAGAAACATATAAATCAAGAGACATTATTTATACTTCATTTTTGTATCGTTTAACTTTATATTTATAAGTTATTTATGCTGCAATTTCTTTTATCAGAGCTGTAACAGGATATCAGTTATTAAGAGGTTTTGAGAATAAAAAGCCTAATTGGAAGATTGTCAAGGTAATTGCTTGATATTGTTGATATTATGAGAATGAATTCGTAATGATATGCTTCATTATAATTATATTTCAGTATTAATATGCTTTGTATCTTATATGTAGACACATCATCAAAACAATGGATGGGCATGTGGATATTATGTAATGAAGAACATGTTTGATATTGTTGATACTTCCATTGTTGAAAGATTCGATGAGGTAGTATAATTTAAAATATTTTCGTCTTGCATGTATTTATTGAAAAACATTTAAATTATTGTTTTGATATTGTTAATTTATTATATGTTGAACTTGTAGATATTTACAGACACGTCACCATATGAAAAAGAGACAATCGACCATATTCGGCAACTTTGGGCTCAAGTATTTTTGCAAATGGTTGAAAATCAAAAGGTTGAGGATCAAAAGGTTGAGGAGCAAAATCTACCGGATCAAATGCAAATGGTTGAAGAGGATAAGGAGATAGAAATGTTGCCAAAACAAAAGCCAAAGAAGAAGAAGAAAACTTATATATGAAGAAAGTGTTATGACTTAGTTAAAATATAATTTTTATGTACTTGAAATATTATGACTATATATGATTTTGTATACTTTTTGGTTAATATTAAAAATATTTTGACTTAGTTAAAATATGATTTTTATAAGTATGATTTTATAGTATTTGCAATATTATGACTGAAAAATAAAATATAATTAAATGGTGTTTATGAAATAGGGTGTAAATAGATATAATTGCTCATTCATAAATGGCGTATTTACACCCGATTTTTACCAAAATAGGGGGTAATTAAAACACAATTAAGCCGAATTACACCCGATTTTTATTAAAATAGGGTGTACTTAAAACATAATTAAGCCCAATTACACCCGATTTTTATTAAAATAGGGGGTAATTAAAACATGATTAAGCCCAATTACACCCGATTTTTATTAAAATAGGGTGTGATTAAAACGTAATTAAGCCCATTTACGCCCTATTTTTATTAAAATAGGGTGTAATTAAAACGTAATTACGCCCATTTACACCCGATTTTTATTAAAACAGGGTGTAATTAAAAACGTAATTACGCCCAATTACACCCGATTTTTATTAAAAAAGGGTGTAATTAAAAATGTAATTACGCCCAATTACACCCGATTTTTGTTAAACATAACGGGTGTAAATTCGTTAGACATTTCTCACCCTGTGGATATACACCCGATTTTTATTAAAAATAATGGGTGTAAATTTAATAAAAAACGGGTGTAAATTAACATTTTTGTACTAGTGAAAGTTGCAAACTTTTTCCTATTAAAAAAGGTAAACATAAAAGAAAAATTTAATCCAAGTGTCCTATTAGGTAAAGGTTAAAGAGGAAGCTTAATAATGATTTGTATAGAGTGTCACTTCATCTTTACGGTGTTATTTATAGAAAAAATGAAATTAAACATTAATTCTAAAACATTATTTAAGGTTAAAGATGAAACTTAATAAGTATTTCTATAGTGTTCTCATGCATGCATTTTTCAATTTCAGATTTGTAAATTAACTTTTTTTGAATTGAGTCTTGGATAAATTTTTAATTTAGTTGAATATAATAGAATAGTGAGTGGTTGGTTTTGACTATGATGTGTTTATGGGAATTGGGGTTGTTAAGTTTGAAATTTGGTTTCTTAATTTGTTACGAGTCTCATTGAATAAAATTGTTTAGAGATTTTAACACAAAAATCTACTATCTACATATTACTAAGAAATTGACCAAACAGACAAAATTACCCTTCTTACTAAAAATTATTACACTACAAATTGGACAAAATAGTAACTAACAAAATCACCCTATCACTTTTCTATCTACATATTACTAAGAAATTGACCAAACAGACAAAATTACCCTTCTTACTAAAAATTATTACACTACAAATTGGACAAAATAGTAACTAACAAAATCACCCTATCACTTTTCTATTGTCCAATGAAAATGAAGACTTTTGCCACATGTCAATTGCAATATTTAGCATTCAACATTTTCTCCCCAACACACATCTTCTCTCTCTTATTTCAAATTTCAAATTTCTTTCACATTTCATTTTCCCACACTTTTTTACTTTCATTTTAATTTTTCTCCATTTACTTATTATCACAAAAATTATAATCTATTTTTTAATTTTAATAAAATTAAATATTTATTTATCTTACGGGTCACAGTCAACACAATATTTAATTTATTTTAATTGATTATTACACACTTTCTCTATCTTAATTAAAATTTAAAATTTCTCTCACTTTTTTTTTACACTTTCTTACTTTCTTTTTTATTTTTTTCTCTATTTATTTATTACTCCTAAAAAAAATCTATTTTTTAAATTTTAATAAAATTAAAAAAATTGTTTTATCACGGGTCACTATGAACACAATATCTATTTTATTTTAATCAATCATTTTCTTTATTTGAGTGATAATATCTTTTTTTTTTAATTTTCTCCATCTCAAATTTTTTTATGATTATTTAATGCAATTAAATTTATATGATTATTGTTCATTTTATATTTGTATTTAACTATATTTTATATTACATCAAAGATTTTTTTTATTTCACGGGTCATTATCAATACAATACCTATTTTGTTTTAATCAACAACTACTATTAATTGAGAGATAATTTTTATTTTTAAATGTTAAGATTTCATTTTTTT
The DNA here is from genome assembly GCF_029867415.1 of Vicia villosa. Lineage (NCBI taxonomy): Eukaryota > Viridiplantae > Streptophyta > Magnoliopsida > Fabales > Fabaceae > Vicia > Vicia villosa. Next base: position 70,531,792 of record NC_081186.1, on the reverse strand, counting down.
TTCTCCAACTTACAATTTTTTATATATAATTATTTAATATAATTGAATTTATATGATATTTTTCATTTATAATTAAACAATTCATTTTAAATTTTAAATTTATACGTATTTAATTAAATTTTATACAATATCAAATAAATTTACGCGTGCGGAAGCACGGGTATCTTACTAGTTAGTGTTATAAAATTATGCATGTAATTGATTGAAGTTTGATGAATATGTTTGCTTCTTGTTGTAAATGGCTTAATTTTATTGTGAATTGTATAAAATCTAACTTACACAAGTTTATTTTATGATCATTGTAGATTTTTTTTTTGGCGTGTTTCATGGACATGGAGGTGCAAATACTGGCAAATAACTTGAAAGGAATATCTTTGATGAGATTATCATGAGTGAATCACAAAATATTAAGGAGGTAGTGAAGCGCAGTTATTTCAATACTGATTCTGAGTTTATGGAATAAGATTTTTATGGTGGTTTTATTGTGTTACAACATTGATTAGGAACCCATAAGAAAGTTTTTTTTCAATTCGAGATATGTATTTGGTTTTAGAGAATTTCTTTACCCACCTCTTAACTTTCTTAGTTAGATCTGACGAATTTATCAAAATACCCCTTGTTTCAGAAATACATTTTTGAAAACGTACTTTTCTTTTTGAGTTTTCGGAGATGAATTTCCGAAAACACCCATTTTTAAGAGAGGGAGTGTTTTCGGAAATGCATATCCGAAATATTCCAAGACTAAATTGGTGGGGGTGTTTTCGAAGATGCATATCCGAAATATTCCAAGACCAAATTGGTCTTGGAATGTTTCGGATATACACTTCCGAAAAAATTCAATAATTATTAAAAAATTAAAATCAAATTGAATCAATACAATTAATAGGTATAAAATAAAAGTGAATCAATAAAATGAAGGTGAATCAATAAAATCAAGGTGAATCAAAATTTCCTAAACAATTTTAAGGTTAAAAATTATTTTACTAACTTATATAAATCAAAAACATCTTAATTTCATAAGTAAATTTTGAATTATATAAAATTAAATATAAAATTTATTCATTAAATAAAATTAAGACAACATTTTTTTTTTAATTTTTTCAAAATAAATAAAAAATTATAACTCATTTTTAATTATGAATCAGAATAGAAATATATAAATATATAATCATAATTATTAATTTTGTAAGTGAAATATATAAATATATAATATATAAATATATAATAATTATTATATAAATGTATAATAATTATTATAAATTAAAACACTCATTTTTTTAATTTTTTTTATAAATATATAGCAATTATTATAAATATATAAATAAAAAATTATAACTTATTTTGTAAGTGAAATTATTTTAATTTTTTTAATTAAAATTATTTTAAATTTTAAAATATGAATCAGGATAGAAATATATAATAACTATTATTCATAACTCATAAATTATATCAAAATATATAATTATTATTATTATTCATTACTCATAAATTATATCAAATTTATGATATGTGAATTAATTAATATCCTAAAATTAATTTTTGGGATTTTTTTAGATTTTTTTTGTTGTTTCGGAGATGCATCTCCGAATTAGTCAAAATTTCAATTTTTGAGATTTTTTGGAAATGCACTTCCGAAGTCAGGAAAAATTTAGAAAAAAAAATATTTCGAAAATGCATTTCCGAAGCGGGGTAAAATGGGGTTTTCGCTGGGGGGTGACCCCTATAGGGAGGTGGGTAAAGAAATTCTCTTGGTTTTATTGTTTTTTTAAGTTTATGATAGGTCATCGAATCAAGTTATGTAGGTGTTTGATTTTGATTGTTATTTCTTACTCATTGCACGCAATTAAACCTCATAATATATGGGAACACATATTTGAGCAAAATAAGTCATTGCAACAACATCAAATTTAGGTTGTTATGCTATGGAGAGAAGTAGCCATTCTCGCAAAGTTATTTGATAGTGTGTTGGGAAACTCTAGACGAGATCATTTAAGTCATTGAGGAGTTCATATATATTAAGGAGAAAGATAAAAAATGAACATTAACATTAAGCAATGCATTCGTAAGGTTGCAGATGAACACTTCACAACAATTGTAAAAGTGTTGGGGTCATCCGAAAGGACACCCTATAATGGAGATACAATGAAAGTTTTAGAAGCTAAGCACATGTTCATGTCACCTCTTCCGTACGACCACCATGTCATGCTAGTGGCCGAAGTTGATATTATTCTCAAGCGCATTAAATTGTTTCTCAAATAGATATCAGTGGTAGAGATGGTTTGCGAGACCAACCGATACTAGACGCACTGTATAGATATGGTTCTGTTGTAGAAATAAATCTTTTATGTGCAATCACGCTAGTAGATGAATTGGCTGGAAGGAAACATGTATGTTTGGAAGATTTCTTCACTTTTTAAACTACAAATTTTTAGTGTGGAACAATCTATCCTCATTTTCGCTTTAAATAAAGTGACAAAATATGATAAAATGTGTTTTGAAAATGTTTGTAATAGGGTGCGCCGCAGTCTGGAGTATTTGGAAGTGCAGGAGCGATAGCATTTTTCGCAACAAGGAAACTCATACAGACAAAAATATTGAAAAGGCGAAATTTTCGGCGTGGAAGTGGCTCAGAATAAAAGCAAATCTAATTCAGGATGATTTAGTTATATGGTGCGCGAATCCCTTAGTCTGTCTAGGTATCTAGTGAATAAATCTTCTTTTTGGCACTGAGCTGGATGGTGTATGCGTCTTCGACGGCTGGTTGTATTGCAGTTTTTGTTTATTAGAGAATGGCGATTGCAGCTGAACAGTATAACTTGTGTTCAAGTAGTTTTGGATTCGGAGTTCTCGTCTTCGAAATGTTCAGTCTATGCAGTTCGAACATGATAGGCTTTGGCGGAGTGACGTGATTGAGTGGCTGCTTCACTTAGATTTCCACATGTGGAGTAGGTTAGGTTTAACGTGTTTTTCAATCGGAAATGAAGGCTTTTGGTGTGAGTCCTAAAGGACTGCTATGCCATGCTTCTGCAGTCCTCTATATGCAGTATTTGCTAATGATTCATGTATAATTTAGAAGTAACTATCATTCTTCATTTATGTTCTGGTGTTTTATTTTCCGGTGTACTTTAGACTGATGCATGTATCATAATTCTATGTTTCTTATGCATTGCTTGTGTCTGTTATTAATAAAATGGGTCTTGCTAACCAGTGTCCTCAAGACAATGGTTAAACATTCCAAAAAAAAAATTATAGAAAATGTAATATTTCAATTTTCGAGATATTAAATACCCAGATTATCGAGATAAATTTACTATTTTTAAAGTCTTAACCATTGTCCTGAGGGCACTTGTTAGCATTTCCCTAATAAAATTCATTTTGGTCTTTCCAAAAAATAATTCTTTAAAAAAAAAAAAAGAAAATTAAAGAATTATCCATATCAATACCGAGTCTTCTAGATCAATTAATGCTAAACTTTTAAAATTAACAAAGTTCTCAAAAAGATAAGGAGATAAACAACAATTTTGATTATGAATGTGAATGTGTTACACATTCCAAGTAAAAAATTAAATGTATCGAAATTATAAATACATTTAAATGTATTTATTATCCACTTCAATTCTTGAATATATTTTTAAATAATTAACTTAATTCTCAAATTTACTTTTTTTTATCAACTTAATTTATTAAAATTACATAAAAAAAAATACTTATGATGCATTTACAATTTCAATCTACTATAGATATTATAATTATAATTAACTTCTCCTACATTCAATTCAATATGACCAAAAATAATACTATTATTAGTTAAAAAAATCAATTATTCCCAAATTTGTACGCAAAACTACTTCTATTTAACACCTTCACACCCAAAAAGAATCCACATTTTCACTCTTTCCTTTCAAACCCCTCATTCTCTTTCTTCACAAATGGCTTCAAAATCCTCACTCATTCTCTGTGTTCTTGCAATCTGGACCCTTGATTTAGCCCAAGGTGCTTCATCAACCCATCAAGCTCCAACACCATCATTGGACTGCACAAACCTTGTCTTAACAATGGCTGATTGTTTGTCTTTTGTGACAAACGGAAGCACAACAACAAAACCAGAAGGTACTTGTTGTTCTGGTCTGAAATCTGTTCTCAAAACTGCTCCTTCTTGTCTCTGTGAGGCGTTCAAGAGTAGTGCTCAGTTTGGTGTTGTCTTGAATGTTACAAAAGCTACCTCTCTTCCTGCTGCATGCAAAATCTCTGCTCCTTCTGCTACAAAATGTGGATGTAAGTCCTTTCTTTCTTTTTTTTCTTTCTTGCATTTTACTATTAAGTTTTTGTTTTTAGATAGTTGTGTGGAAGAAAGTTTTCATATTGTTTGATATCTGAGATTTTAGATTTCTTCACTGTTCTCCCATTTGTGTTTTTGCAGTGTCTGAAACTCCTACTTCCGCTCCTGCTCCTGCTGCTGCCCCTGGTATTTTTTTTTATTTTAATATAAATTGTATTTAAATTTAGACATTTCGATCTCGGTGTCGAGTCTCTATATTAGACACGACACCGAGAGATTTGTGACACATGTGGTTATATTTAATTTATTATTATTATTTTTGATGTCGACCTGTCGGAGATATATTTTAGTGTTGGTGTCATGTTTAGTGTCTGAGACCTGATTTTGTTTCTCACTTAGTATTAGTGTTTACAACTGAGGTTTTTTTTCTTTGTAGCTGGAGGGCTCTCTCCACAATCATCAGCCACTTCTCCAACATCTTCTGGTTCATCTTCAAGTGTGAGTGGTCCTGTAAATGAGTTATCTCCAGCACCAACACCATCTCTAGGAAGTACAGCATCAGAACTATTCCCAATTTCAATGGGATCCTTACTTGTTTCTCTGTTGGTGGCTATAATATTACTTTTTTAAAATGAGTTTTCATCTTTTCATTTTGAGATTATAGATGACATGAGAGGGATTATTTTGATGCTTTCTTTTGAGTTTTTACCATATGTGTGACTTATTACTAGGAATGACTCAAACTTATTTACATATTGTACCCTCTTTATGATATTATTATATATGGCTATATATATTTATATAACAATTTGAATAGCTATATTATTTATTGTTGTTTTTTGTGAGAAGTATTTGTGTGGAAGTAATCTCTATAGGACTAAAATGTATTTCAAGTATGCACTATAATTTAGTGCTAAAGTTTTTTCACAAAATGGTTTTCATAGTCATCACACACAACTACCTACCTCTCTTGGCAAAAGTATTTTTGGTAGAGAAAGATTCCCATGTGATGTGCTTATTGTTTTTATGGTTACCACTCACCACAACCACATAGGTGGTGAGATTATTATTTAGACAACAATACTCATGGGATGGACCTCTAATAAAATATCATTGTGACATTGTAGTTATTATAATACCAAATTGTAGGAAGAAAAAAAGTGAAAAAACTTTACTAGTACCTTTTATGGTCAAATTATGACACTTCACAAACACAATGAACCGTTTAATTCAATTGTCAAGCTTTGGTCTTTTATCAAGCCAACTATACAAAAGGTAGTTGTTTGCATTGATCATTTGCTTTCTACTTTCGGCTCATGCTTAAAGAAAGATAGTGAATGCAAAAAAACAATGCTTTATTAGAAGAAATTTTGAATGGATTTTAAAAGCTTATTATCAAATTTTATTTGATACTTTTGTCATATAAACTTGATCTTAGTGCTAATGATAGAGTGAGGATGGATGAGGGGTGACTAGGGGTAAAAATAGGCTCAGACGAATTATACTTTGTCTATCTGGTATAAAAAAAAATCAAGATTTGGCATGATAAAAAAAATTCAAGATCTAAGTTTGTAAATTTCCTTGGTCACATGTTGCCTAAAAATTTTGTATAAAAAACAAACAACAAAATCATTAATTATGTAACTAAAATTCAAGATCTAGGTTTGTAAATTCCTTTGCAAGGTTGTGAGTTTTTACCTTAATTCGTTTTACTTAGATAAAGTCGAAACGTAAAATCGAAGCGTAAAATTATAGAGTTTACCTCATATTAAAATTATATCAAATTTATATATACGACATATATATACTAATATAATATTCTAAATGCATTAATTATTTAAAATTTTAACTCAATTATAAAGAAAAAATATATTATATCATCATAATAAAGTGTAATATTCACAAACATGTATCAAACTACATAAATTGTTCACCAAATCATAAAATATAACATCCAAAAGATTATAAAAAAAACAATAGTTTCATAAGTTTTTCAAGTTCAAAGAAACAAATTTTTTCATCTTCTTCAACTTAATCAAAAGTTCAATCCTTCTACAACATCATCTTCATTAATTAGAACATTCATATTTGACTTGATTAAATCCATCTCCAAATGTTAAATTTTTTCTAGTATTATAACCAAGATATGAATGTGAATAAAATTAAAAATTCATAGAGAAAATTTATGGGACAAAATATAACATGTAATTTTTAACTTTGACAAAATAAAATAAAATCAGGTCATAGAGTAAAATCCAACGATTTTACATGATTTTACACGATTTCACCGATTTTAGAAAGATTTAAATCACGTAAAATCGTTCCAGAATACAATTTTACATAAAAAGGTTTCTACCTGTGATTTAACACGAAATGCTGACCTAGAAACGTGAAATCTATAGAGTTTAGGTTTTAAATCGAGATTTTAACAACCATCCTTTGGTTACATGTTGCCTAAAATTTTTGTATGAGAAAAACAATAAAATCAATTTTCAAAACTTTTTACTATATTTATCTCTTAACTTATGTCCCAAGGGCACAAGTTAGCATTACTCTTATTTTATATTTGAATTTGACCTTTTGATTAAAGACTGGTTAGTCTATTTCATTTAAATATATGTAAATACAAAATTTAATTAATATTTAAATAAAGTAATAAATAAAAACTCAATAAAATTTGTTTGCCCTATTTTATCATGATTATTTAAAAATATAAATTTTATAAAATTATTTATTTGAGAGAATTTATCAAAAAACAACTTATAATATCGTTTATAAATTAATAATATTGTTTTCAACGGATTTCCATAATTTTTTCACAATACATAAATTTTATTTTGTATTTAACTTTATAATTTATAAAATTTGACTATATAAAACAGCATATTCTAATTCTAATTTATAATAATACATTTAAATATATAAAAAAAAATTATGTAAGTTAATAAGTTTAAATCACAAAAAATTTAATAAATTAATATTTTAATTGAAAATATAAATCAATATTATTTATCTTAATTGAAATAAGTCAATTTAATATACTTAAATGAGTTTTTTATATGCCACTTAATTTTTAATTGAATATATTTATATCGTAAGTTTATGTAGGATAAATTGTCGACCTTATTAATATGTATTTATTTCTGTGAATATATTTGTCTTTTTAGATGTTTTGAATTATATCAATTATCAAAATTGAGATTGATTTAGCTTTTATGTGTATTGAATGGTGTCTTTGAGTATATGTGTGCACACTTGCATTAGAAGTCATTAGGAATCTTAAAAAGCATCTAAAACAAGTTTGGAATGATTGTCATTTGGTACAATGTATGAAAAATCACTCTTTGCACAAAAATTACTTGCATGTGTCGACACATACGTGTTTCGTGTCGGCACATGTACTGATGTTCTAAAAGCAAAAAGTTTTTGTTTTCATGTGTCGACTCACCCCTCTTCATGTGTCGACACATGCTGCATAAATCACTCTAATGTATTGATATATATATGTTTTGTATCGACTCATGTGCCATCATTTTAAAGCAAAAACTTTCTGTTTCTTGGTGTCAACTCATGACGTGCTACAGGTCGACACATGCATCAATATTTACCATTATGTGTCGACACATAACTTGCTTGTGTCAGCATATACTAAATCAAATTCCAAAAATCAATTTTCTAATGTGTTTCTAGGTCTTTCTTTTGCCTCCAAGTCACACACACACATGCACACACGCGCGCACACACACACATCATATCATACATGCATCTTTTTCAATTTGATGAAACTATAAACACATACTGAGATTGCTTATCAGCTTCAACCTCTATGCATACACACAAACAAAATATACATAATCATTCATTATTTGGATGTCATCTAGACTTGGTTGATAAACGTTTAATTTAGGTTGGTTATAACCTAAGATTTGATAGAGAATCATAGAGGTTTCATCAGAAAAATTGTGAAGGTTTTTACTACAAGATCAAATTGTGGATTTGAGGGTTTTTGAAGAGATTGACGCAATTGGATTTGATCGAGTGAACAACTTTGAAGAACGGGTGGTTCTTGTAAAGGAGTAGCTTTAGACGGTGAATCAATTGGTAATCTTTGGACAACAACAACTCGCAATTTGGATTCGATTGAGTAAAGGCTTTGAAGAACGGTTGTTTCTTGCAAAGAAGTAGCGGGAGAAGGTGAATCAATTGGTGTTTGTTGGGTGACTTGATCAAACTCAGATCAAGGGAAGAGAAGTGCAAGGATCAACATCAAACACAGGGTTTGTAGGGTTGGATTGCTTGACATCTCTTGTAAATAATTTTTTGCATAGTAAGATTGATATCGCAATTCCAAATTAGAATTGGGAGCAGACGTAGCCGTAGCGAGGACAATCGAGGAACTTCCTAAACAACTTCTTGTGTCCTCTCTCTCTTTCTCTATCTCTTTATTTCTCTTGCATTTAAATTTTCATTATCAAATTGTTAAACATATTGATTGAGCGATTGATTCATAGTAAATTTCTAGAAAATGTTTTGATAACCATTGAGTTGTCGATATTCTTGCAATCACTTTGATTGTAAGAGGATTTGAGTATCAACAAACTTGAAAGAAATTTCTGAAAAATCAAGAGCACACCAAGTATTCGATAATTTGACGCTTGACTGTTTTGTGTTTTAAATTAATTGAAAATTGATTAGATTGTGGATATTTGAACTGTTATTTTGAGAATTCATTTGTTAACTTTGATTGTCTCATTGTCATACCATCTATGTTAGTGCATATCCGAGTTTCATTAACTTGTTCGATTTAGACGATTTTCAATCTAAACAAAAAATTTCAGTTGGGTAAAGTTTAAACTCTTTTAAAAAATTTTAAAACTTGTATTTTTGAATTATGAAATCTATTCATCATCTCTAGACAAGGTCTCGTCGCCTAACAATTTCCATCTTCATGGATGAGTTTGAAAAAAACAAAAAAAATCATAGCTCGAAGATTTTGTCACACCCAAAAATTATTTTTTTTTTTTTCAATAGGCAAAGAGATTTCATTCAAAGGGCACTAGGGGTGCTCAAACCCGATACATAAAATCGAGAGAAATATATAGCTATATCTGGGATTAGAAAAGAGATAGCAAAGGCGCAACATGCCATTCGTAGTAGCTACAACAATTTTTGGTACTTATTTTTCCCAAATTTATCCATTTCCAAGAAACGAGTTTTATAGAGGACAGACAGTCTTCGAAATTCACCGGTTCGTCATTGAAAATTGCTGCGTTCCTAGTGAGCCATAGGGTCCAAATGACAGCCATCCAGATCGCATATGTCACCTCTCTAATATCCTTCCTTTTAGCCTTCTCACAGTGGTTAGGAAACTCCATAAACTCTTTCTCTTTTATCCACATAGGGCAGCCCAACCAAGTGTGAACAGCATCCCACATTCTTTTGCTAAACGGACATTCGAAAAAGAGATGGTACCTTGTTTCCATGGTGTTTCCGCAGAACTCGCAGCCTTCCTTGGAATCTTCAATTTCAATTCCTCTTGCTATTAGATTGTCCTTCGTTGGAAGTCTGTTTAGAGTGAATCTCCATCCAAAAAGCTGGATGTTTGATGGAACTCTCACCTTCCATAAGCTTGCTAGCGTTTCTTTCGTATTCGTTGTGATCGAATGAGATGTTGTCTTGTTTGCGAAAGCTTTGTAACAAGATTTTACTGTAAAAGCGCCGTCATTCTCCTTTATCCATCTGTACGAGTCTTGACCCTCTTCCACCGGTTCAAAATCGTTCAGAAGCTCTAGCAGCTGTTCTGCTATGAAGTTACTGTCTTCACCTGAAACTCTTATGATCTTTTCCATGCTCCATTGCCATTGATGTCCCACCCAATTTCCTGCTTCTGACACACTCATGAATTTGTCCGTAGCATTGACATATAATTCAGGAAAAGCTTCCATCAAAATCTGGTTTCCCATCCATTTGCTGCTCCAAAACGGGATGTCATTTCCTGATTGCAACCTGCAAAAAACATTATTAGTAAATCTGTTCTCTGAATCTGCGCCTTTATTGTCTATCAGCATGAGATCTTTCCACCAGACTGAGTCACTTCTGCTTATGTCATTAACAGTACAAGAGAGCACTTTAATCTGCGGGTTTATGTATCTTTGCCTCAAGATTCCACTCCAAATGGCCTGCTTTTCATTTAAGATTCTCCATCTCCATTTTGACAACAAAGCCCTGTTTACGACTTCAATGTCTTTAATCCCTAAACCCCCTTCTTCCTTTGTTCTGCAAACAAACTCCCAGCTGACCCAGTGTATAGTCCGACAGTTTTCCTTGCCATTCCAAAGAAACCTACTTTGGATTCCACGGATCTCCTTTACCACCTTCATTGGCATTTTGTAGAAAGAAAGAGTATATACCGGTATTGCATTTAGCACTGAGTTAATCAGGACAACCCTTCCTCCCATCGATAAATGCCTTCCTCTCCAAGTTGCCAGCTTTTTCCTGCACAGGTTTATAACGTCTTTCCACATACTACTGCTACGCGGACTGCTACCTATCTTCACTCCTAAGTAATTGAACAGGAGATTCCCTCTTTTGCAGGACAGAAAATTTGAGGCAGCTTCCATGTTCCACTCTCTCATGTTGATGCCGTACACATGGCTTTTACCCATATTTACTTTCATTCCTGACATTAGTTCAAATCCTCTCAGTATGGTCTTCAAACACCAAAGATTGTCATTGCTTCCGTTTCCTAAAACGATGGTATCGTCTGCGAATTGAAGTATATCAATATTTTCCCCATCATTGATTTGAAATCCGTGATAGTCTCCTCGCATAACTGCTTGCTCTAGCATAACCGTTAATCCTTCCATTGCCATGACAAAAAGAAAAGGCGATAGAGGGTCGCCTTGCCTAAGGCCTTTCTCTACCGTAAAATCTTTCGTCGCGCTTCCGTTGATCAATATAGACATTGAGCTTTTAAAAATACAGGCTTCCATCCATTTACACCATAAACTTCCGAAACCCATGCGCGACAACAGAAATCTGAGGTAGTCCCAGCTTACACTGTCATACGCCTTTTCATAGTCCACCTTTGTTATCAAACAACTCCTCTTTTCCTTTTTTGCAATATCTATAGCTTCACTCACCACTAGGACACTGTCTAGAATATTACGTCCAGGAACAAAGGCCGTTTGCCTTGAGGATATTAGCGAACCTATCACTCTTTTGATCCTAAACGCAAGCAATTTAGATATGATTTTGTAGAGTGAACTCACCAAGCAGATTGGTCTGTATTCTCGTATTGACTGTGGGTTTTTCGTCTTCGGTATTAAAGCGATAAAAGAAGCCGTTACAGCCTTGACAAGCTTCCCGGTAGAATGGAAATCCTTAATAAAACCGTGAACGTCCTCCCTAACCACCTCCCAGTTTTTCTTGAAAAAATCCAAGGTAAACCCGTCCGGACCTGCACTTTTTTCTCCATCGCAGCTCCACACTGCTCTTTTGATCTCCTCCTCTGTGAACGGTTCTTCTAACTCGTTTTTGTCTTCCTCTGAAAGTCTTCTGAAATGGAGTCCATCTGGAGTGGGTCTCCCTGTGTTTCTCTCTTTAAAGAAGTTTTCAAAGTGCTCTTTGATTTCCTTCTTTATTTCGGCCACCCCCTCGAATTTGCCTCTGTGGGTTTCTACATAGGTGATGTTGTTTCTTCTGTTTCTCTCTTTCAACGCCTTGTGGAAGAACCGAGTATTTTGGTCACCTTCTTTCAGCCAAGACTGTCTGGATTTTAGTCTTAACATTCCCTCCTTGATTTCTAAATTCCTCCAAAAGTCCGAAGTTGCTTTTCTCCTTTCTTCCACCATGTCTTCTCCATTTCCTCCTCTTCTTGTACTCAGCAAGTTGTCCAATCTATTTATGTTGGTTACCGCCTCTTCCATCTTTAAATCTACCCAGCCGAAAATGTTTTGATTCCACCACTTCAGTCTTGTCTTCATCCCTTTCAATTTTTCAGACAACCTAAAGTCCCCTCTGCCGCTTACACACAGCTTTCTCCATTCTTCTTTAACGAAGTCCAAAAAATGCTCATTACTAGACCACATGTTGTTGTAACGAAAAGGCTTCGGCCCCCAATCAGCTTCCCCTTCCACAAGCCATATGGGACAGTGGTCCGAGACATCGCGTTTCCCTATTTTCTGGTTGTACAGTTTCCATGAGTTAATTATATTTTCGGATACGAGAAACCTGTCTAGCCTGCTCATCGCCGTTCCATTGCTACTGAACCAGGAATATTTTCCTCCTATGCAAGGCAAGTCTACCAAGTCTGCTTCCTCAATGAAGTTTTTGAATTCCTCCATTTCTCTATCCCTCCCTCCCTCTCTTCTCCCTACTCTTTCCTCCTTGCTAGTTACTGAGTTAAAGTCTCCTCCTAAGCACCAATCCCCTTCTCTGAATTCTTGTTTTAGCCTTGTGATCTCCCTCCACATTTCCCTCCTCTTTCTGACATCGCACGATGCGTAGATGTTTACGAAGTAATACAATCTACCTTTCCATTCCACATGGATACCTACGAAGCCTTGACCTTTAAAGCTGAAAATTAAATTGAACTGATTTTTTCTCCAAAGGATCAACATACCTCCTGAAGCGCCATTTGAAACCGAACTGGTCCACTCGACGTCACTGCACCCCCAAAGCTCCTGAATAAATTTCTCCTCGTTTGTGGTGAATTTTGTTTCCTGCAGAAAACAGAGATCCGCTTTGCCTGAATTGATGATGAAGCTTACTCGTTTTCTCTTTATTCGACATCCTCCTCCTCGTATGTTAAGGGATAATAAAATCATCGATCCTTCTTATTATCCGCCCTCGAAGATCTCTTTCCCTCTTTGTCCCTTACCTCCATTTGTTCTAATTCTTCTATCTCTTTCTCCTCATTGCCCTTGCTGTTTAATCCCAGTAGTTTGATGGAGTTCCATACCCTTCTTCCCACCTCAGATTCTGCTGGATTAATGAGACGGCTATTGCAATTAGCTACATCTGAGTCCGATGGCGATTCGCAATAGAGAACCGACCCTCCTGAAAAGTGATCTCCTTCTGTGCTTTCCCGTGAGAACGAGACTCCTTCGCTAGCTAACATTCCCATCTGACAACTTTGATGATACTCGAATTGTTTATCTCGAGAGTCAACCCTAATTCCCAAATCGGATATTTGCTTCAATTTCTTTTTTCTTGTTTTTTGTTTCCCCTGAGTCGTTGTGGGCTTCTCCGAGAAAACTGAAATGGGCTTAGCAAAGATTTGGTGGCTGGGCCCATCCGCATCCGCATATAAAGGCCCAAAAGATGAAAAAGAGTTATTCCCATTATTTGGAATTCCATCAATGCTCTCCCTACCTAACTCAGCAGACTTATTCTTGGCACCTCCCTCCTCTATCCACGTGTCTTGCAAACACACATTTCCTTCACTCTCAACTGTATTTCTACCTAGAGATGCAACTTCAAGGTTCTCTCTCCTCCCACTTCTGTCCCTTGATGGCACCTCAACTTTTTGCAACGTGTAAGAAGGCCCTTTGCCAGCTTCTTCACCCCAAACAATTAAGTCCTTTTTGCTAGCTTCCCCCAAACCAAAAACGGCTACGCTGTCCCTATTACCTGATAGCGTATCATTTTCTACCGCGAAATTCCCCCTGTCATCATGCATCCCTAGCTCAGCATCTTCCGTGGAGGATTCAACTTCCCCTTCCGTCGTTTCGTCTGACTCCGAATCTGAACAGTCTTCTTTGTGTTTTCCGATCACCTCTCCAATGTAACCCTGAGCTTCCTCCATGATTTTAATGCGAAAGACGTTTCCATTTATCTTGATGTTTAAAACTTCATTGATCACCGATGCGCACCTCGTTCTGATCATTAATCTGGCCACGTCCATCCTTTTATTTTGGCCTGTATTATCATCACTGCAAATGTAGGTCCCCAACACCGATACAAGATATTCAAAGAATCTTGCGTTCCACACGAAACATGGCAGTCCATAGCATCTTATCCACGTAACTCTTTCAGGATCAACTTCCTTTGGACTCCATGCTCTAACATCTTTTAGCCATTGCCCTAGCCAGTTACCCCCGTCTTCGACAAGAGCTTTTACCTCTCCTTCAACCACATCTTCAAGAAGACATAATTTTGCACCTAGAGGGGTTACCTTAACTGAGAAATAGCCCTCTGAGTGAAAAATGTCTTGAAGAGTGTAAGTAAGACCATGATTTTCCACCTCTCCGACGTAAGCTTTTTTGAATCTGAGCAGTTCTTCTTCCGAAGCATCAAAGTTCAGAAACACTTTGTGAGGTGTAGGGTTATATTCAGATCCTCCCTTTTTCAAAACTTCTGCGTAAGAACTTCTAGCATAGTTTTTTTGCACCCCTTCCCTGGATGCTGCGGAGGTTCCTCCTTTCTCTGTCGTGTATCTATTCTGCCCCTCCCCTCCTAGACTTCCTTTGACATGATGGTTTCTCTGATCTCTCTCTGCTTCCTTCTCTCTCCTTCTGAATTTTGGGATATTGACGTGTAGCTTTCTACCATGTAGAAATAAGTTGTCCAGCTTAGTCGCCATTAACCTCTCATCGGTGACATTAAAGAACCTAATAAAACCATATCTCCTTCCTCTCTTGTCTCTTTTTGCTGCGATGATAACTTCGTCTAGGTCTCCGAACTCTTTGAATTTTTGATACAGATCCCTTGCCCTCCATTCTTCCCCGAATTCGGTCATGAAGAAAGTTGTAGTCCTGCTTCTCTCTGATCCAGACCTTGTGGTTGCAGCGTCCCATTTCCTAGTACTGTGTTCTCCTCTCCTTGTGTAGTATGCTCCCCTTCTTGCTCGCGCTGCTTTCCATCCGTCTTTCTCTTCCATTAGATGTTAAAAAAAAATAAATGTTATACAGAAATTATGATGGTTTTGCGAGATTTTGTCATTCTCTATCACAAATTCAAACAAATGAATATCTTTCAAAGTAGGACGAAAAAAACAAATCTAGATAGTGCAGATATTATGAAATTTAAATAAATAAGTGAAATCAAGTTGTTCATAAATTTTAGTTAAAAATGAATTATTTAAAAAAAGTCGAATTTATATTTCAAGTGGAACAATTATTAATCAAATTTTATTTATCTATCAATTGAATTCGAAATTATTAGTCATATTTCTCCTAAAATCTGAGGTTTATGACAAAAAAATAAATT
This sequence comes from Vicia villosa, assembly GCF_029867415.1. Lineage (NCBI taxonomy): Eukaryota > Viridiplantae > Streptophyta > Magnoliopsida > Fabales > Fabaceae > Vicia > Vicia villosa. Next base: position 70,516,302 of record NC_081186.1, on the reverse strand, counting down.
AAAATACAATAATCAAGAAAACTGAATAAAATTTCAATGATGTCACTTCTTAATCAAATGCATGTCATGGTCCACTTCAACCACCTCATTTACTAATTTGGAACATGACATTGGAATATTAAAGTCGCGTGTTTGATTGGTAAATCCAATCTTGTAGCTAATTTACTAAAATTTGAATCTTGACATTGAACCATTGAAGATGTCTATTTGTTTGGTTCTTCCACTTTTAAAGCTAAATACACTTTAACTTGGTCTGCCTTTGATCATTGTATTATGAAAAGTGCCTATCTTACCAAAACATAAATAGAAAATAAAATTAAATAAGAATTATGGAGGTATATTTCAAGGGACTTGGATCCTCTCCTTCAATTTATTCTCTCTAACTATCTCCTTCACACTTATCTCTCTATCTCTCCTTAATATTTTTTCTCTCTTCTTTTTTTTTATCATTTTTTTTAATACCATTAATTTAATTACACTTGTTTTTGGTGAAGGAGAGAAAATGAGAGAAGGAGAGGATCCATGGTGATATTTCAAGTGTTCATTACATCTATTACTCCATAATTTTTAAGGGTGTTCGCAAACAAGTTTGATTTTGTTTCGAGAGAATTTAATATTCAAATTGATCAAAAGTATACCGAGTTACTTCTCATACTCTAAGGATTGCTCTTGCACTCTAATAAAAAATTCAAAATGTCTATGAAATTCAAAAATGCATTTTCAGACGTATTTTAAATACATTAAATTTATGTATTTGTGAGAGACACACCACTTATAAATGTTCAAGTCACCACATTCTTATCCAATGTGAGACTATGAGCCCGTTTGTTTTGTTTTATTTAAAAAAAATGATTTTTATAGTTTTACATAATTTTGTGTAAAAAAAAATACAAATAAATTTTTCATAAAAGCTTCAAATGAAAATTTGGTTTGAATAGTTATTCTTAAAATATTATTTTGTGTATTTAATCTTTTTAATGAAATTTTTTTTATATCAAAATTTCAAAAAATTACTTAATTTTGAAGCTATTTCAAATAGATTTTTAGAAAAATCATTTATGAAATATCAATTTTTGAAAAAATTACGGTTTTGACTATGTTTTAGTTTTCAATGATGTTTGTTTATGTTATAGGATGTCAAAAGTAATGTTTTAATTTAGAAAAAACGATTATAAAAAAACTTATAATATTTTAAAAAACGATATTGTAAAATCTATTTTCAAAAATACAAAGAAAAAAATCTATTTTTTTAATGCTAAAACAAACAAATATTTCTCCACTTACTTATTCTTGTATTATTCTTCTAACATTAATACATTAATGGCTGACTTTGAGAGTTGCATGATGAATGAAAAATGGTATTTTTTTCTCTCTTTCTTTTTACTCTAAAATATAATCCAATTTGACGAGTTTTAAAACAAAGAATACACTTGCAACTCTAACCACCTGTGTATAGAATATAGTGCGGGAAACACTTCAACTCTTTTTGTTCAAAGTTACTAAAGATTTAAAAACAAATCTGATGAAATAATCAATATATTTTTGGACTATTTTTTTTACAATATAAGAGTGTGACTCACTTACGCATAAATTTAATGTATTTGGGTGAATTCGGAAGTATATTTCTAAAGGGTCATGCTAACATGTGCCCTAAGGGCACATGTTAAGGATACTATAATTAGAAAAAGTTAAATATAATTAAATACAATAAAGTCATATTTAAAGTTTCGATACACTGAATGCACAAGTTCCAAGAAAAAATTTCTATAGATATCTCATTAACTTGTGCCCTTGGGGCACATGTTAGCTTTTCCCATTTCTAAATTTAGAGAGACATTTTAATGATAAATTAACACACAATAACAAATCAATACATAGCGGATATAAAATTTTTCAAACTTATAAGAACTTATGAGGATGAACAAGAAATATATGATGTCAAATAGAACAAATAAAAACACTAGAGAACATTAGTATTTTAACGTGAAAAATCCTCAATGTGAGACTGAAAAACCACTGGTCGTCCAGATCAAAGAAATAACTCGACTATATTCAAATAAGAGTATAATAAAGCCTTAAAGGGATTAACATACTAGTGGTAACAACAACAAAATCACAAAGTAAACTACCTTACAGATAAGAAACAAGAAGTTAAAAAAATCCTCAAATTTGTGCGAAGTCAATATCTCTCAGCTTAGATTTTGTTTTTGAAGATCCTGTTGGATTTGGTTGAAAATATATGTGTTGACGAAGTCCCACATTATTTAGTTTTGTGAAGGAAGAGGGAGCCAAATGCTATATATAGGATTCAAGTTTTTCTTTACAAGATGCACCGGTCAAAAGCACTTTAAGTTTGTATTTGACTTTCTTTGTTCTTTTATGCTCTTGTATCAGAGTGTTGTGAGGTGTAGTTAATATTTGTTCTGGAGGGTGTGGGTCTACTGGGGGCAGGGGGTAGTTGAGGGTATATTATGTGTTGTAACAATTTTTATATAGTATTATTCTCTAGTTGTCATTTGACAACAGTCGTGGTTTTTTCTCCGGTTTTGAAGTTTCCATGTTATGTTCTTGTGTTGTTATTGTGTTTCTCTTTTTCTATATGTTTATTATTTTCCGAACAAATTCGAACAGTCAAAATGCAGAAAAGTGTCTTGCGAACCTATCCTCCCAAAATGAGGCTGATCCAACGGTTAACTAATACACAATCGCCGATTTACTAAGATTGGTTGCCAAAAAATGAGAATATATTTTTCTTCCTTTTTCTCTCTTTTGAAGCTGCTTTTTGGCTTCTTTGCTCTATCTCTCAACTCTAAATTATTCATCCCCACTTAAATAAGTGAGACACAAATAGGCTAACATATTATGCATAAATTTGATATATTTGGGTGAATTCAAAAATATCCTCCCAAAATTGAAGGAGTATTATAGACTTTAATATTTCTAAAATCATGCTGATAAAATTACCTCCGACTATTGTAATTTTCAAAGGGCAGTGTCTTAAATATCTGAAAATTTCTCTGTGCAACTATATAAGGTGAAAAACACTCATGTAAACTCCAAAATACCCTTCAGATATGCATATCCGAACGCACCAAAAAGAAATTTGAGATATTGGTTAATTCGGATATGCATATCCGAACTCACACTAAAGAAATTTGGATATCCGAATTAACCAATATCACAAATTTCTTTCGATTTTATTTTTAAAAGATATTTATTTATAATATAATTATAATATAATTAAATTGAGTTATTATTAATAAAAAATAACTTCAATAAAAAAAATGAGATTAAATAAAATTTTAATTTTGTAATAATTTATTTGTCATAAACTTTTTTAAATTATAAAAATAATTGTTTTTTAAATGTCTACAACATTATACATTATAATTAAAGAAATTATCATGTAAAAATATCCTCTTATTAGCATTATAATTTTAACTTATATTAGCTCTTTTTTAAAATTAATTTTATATGAAAATAATGTGTTGATTTAAATATTTAATAGATTGATATTATTATTATATCTTGATTTTATTATTATTAATACAATTGATTCACCTTTATTTTAATTTTTTTATAAACATTGAGTTATTTTCGAAATGCATCTCTGAAAAATCTCAACACCAAAAATTGGGTTATTTCGAAAATGCATCTCTTTGGTGTGTTCGGAGGTGCATCTTTAAATTCTCTCTGGTTGTATGTCCTTGCTCCATGTTTATAATGTCACTAACCAAATATGATCACAACACTACGAACTAGAGAGTTGCACAAACTTGGACGGAGTCAACCGAACTTGTCGAGAAGTAGAAGACATCAAGTCACACATTGGACTCAATGTACCACAAAACAGAGGGAACACTCACACACTTTCCATGTAAATAGTCGAATGCAACAATATTTATGGTAAGCCACGAAACTATAACTAGTAGGATAATTTCATATATAAATCTCACACTTTATAAATTATGCAATACATCCAATCAATCAAACAAGCTATTTTACGCATTTTTTACTTTATTTTTTATGCACTTCTTAAGTCAGTAGTTAAACTTCTCACATTCGCAAAAAACACAACTATGAGAAAATTTTCCTCCCTTAATGTAATCTCTTGATAAAAAAACATAATCATTGTTGAGAGCTATCAACTGAGTGTTATCTAAACTTTAATAATTTGACAACAAATTTGGCAATGCCTGGTAGGACACTATCATCAATACCACTAAAAACTTCCGATCACAAGTCATAACTATGCTTGGCGTATGCACCTACGGCCCGAAAAGAGTCTCAAAAGTATGGATCAACCATCACCATCATCTAGAAGAATGTCAAGTCAACAACAACTAAATCAAACTTCATAATTAGTGAGAATGCCAAAAAATCGCGCCTTTTTCCATTGCTTATAAAGTTGTGGCAATTGTTCCACCAGAGGAACTCGTGGTAATGACGTTGTCTTTTATTAGAAAACAACTAAACACTGGGTTACATGAAATTATGTATCAGGTCTTCAAATAACTCGCTAAAATTATGAAATTTGTGTTCATAACGAGGCACAACAAGGTAGGGAGTCAGAGACCAAACGAGCAAATTCAAGTGTTAGTTTTGTCATGTCAACTATTCAAGGGAGCTTAGGTCATGCAAGTGTTGTTATCCAAATCCATATGACCAATACGACGGTAAAATTTTCCTAGTTCTAGTCGATTACTATATATACAACAAGTAACTTTTACTCCCTGTTTTTCCCAACATATACTTTTCAACAACTAGCCATAGAAGGAACCAAATAGTGACTGTTATGTACTATAACCAAAATAATCTTCAACTTAGACAAGTGTTGTTCGTATAGTGTCAACAAAAAAAAAGTAAGTAATCAAGATTATTGTCTCCATAGAGACTGATGTGATTTCAAAAATCTTCAATAGTTCTTAAGATTTTAAGAGAGGTTTGTAAAATTTTGTTTATTGTAAGAACTTAATACAGAAATAATGGTAAATGAGATTGGTGTTTTGAAAACTAGGAAGTTTGTTGTTGGTTAGATTTCATTAGATTCATGTGCTATTGTGATCAAAATATACACTTCTAATTAGCAAGTAATATTAATTCCCATTGCTCTGCTTTAAATGTTTATCTTTAAATCAACATCGTGAAATCAATCGTATTACCTAATAGACGACCTCTCAGCCTATTAACCAATACAATAACATTAATATTGGATAATATATATGAGGTCTAAACCTAAATCTATCTCTAGAGTTTTGCATATGAAAATCTCTGATTTAATAATGAAAAGTATTTATCAATATCATTCAAAACCATGAAAACATGTTCTAGTTTGCTACTCTAAAACAAGCATTAAGAATGAATATGATCATCAACATTAAAACATAACTAGAATTACATAAAACACACCATAATCGATATCGATAGATGAATATTCTGACGACTACATCTAACCCCAATAAAAGATAAATTAGCTACTCTTACTCATAGTAACTTTACAATGATTATCTAGAAGGAAGAATTTAAATAACATCAGTGTCAATTTCTCGAACAACACTTCCCTCTAAATCTTCCTCTCTCTTTTTCTATTGATATATTTATGATGAGAGTATGGTACAAGTCCTCTGCCAAAGTCTCCCAAATGAATGGTTCAAACTGCTATCTTTAGAGGTATATAGTACCAGTCTCGCTTAGCGAGACCTTTAGCTCGCCTTAGCGAGCTTGTACTTTTGCACCATAAGTTGATTGCCAACTCATCCAAGTGGGCTTTACCGTCTTGTTTTGCTAAGCGAGCCAATATTCCTTCACCTTAAAGTTAAGTGACCTGTAAGGAATCTCTCAAACCGCCTAGCTTCGCTAAGCGATATTTTCATCTTCACATAACAAGGAACCCTTTGCTTCACTATGAAGTAAATTGATTTTTCCAAGAAATGTTTGAATCATTTTGTCTCGCCTTAGCTCTCCCAATGAACTAATTCCTTCGCTTAGTAAGAATATCTTTGTCTGGATTGCCCTTAATCTGGTTGCGCGAGCTTTTACTTAACTTGGCAAGGTGATTGTCTTTTCTTTGCTAAGCGAACCCCTATTTCTCCTAGCGAGGTCTCATCCCCTTTGCTTGATAAACTAATTCCATTGACCAATTTCACTCATGTTTATGAATAGCATAGTTAAAAAGCTCACACAAGTATTTTATTATTTTTCATGATAAATTAGTGTTGTTTCATGTGATTACTTGTGATTTAAGTTAAGGTGTGCTTATGTAAAACAAGTAAATTTTGTACTTATCAACTCTCCTTAGCTTATCTTTTTGTTTGTCCTTAAATAAAGTCTATGTAATTTGGAAAATGGTTCTCAACATGCATATGCTATATGAAGTTGACGGCTTAATAAAAAACTTTTGAAAAATCATTGGAACTTGGCATGATTCCTTATATATGCATATTCATAGTCAATGTTATAATCATCTATAAAACATATCATGAAGATAAAAACTTTGGTTAGTCAAAGTATATTTTCAAAACAAGTTAAAATCAATAGTCAATTTTTAATCAGAATCGTGGTGTCTCCTACTATCACTCAATAGGTTAGCGTATCTCTCAATTCTTAGACGATGCACAAACTATAAATCAAATTGTTGTTTTATTTAAATAATATCACAAAATATGCAATTAGTCATGAATCACTAAAGCTTTTTAATCGAATTATAATAGGGTTGGGCTACAAAAAATATTGATTTTTCTTGAATTCAAATGTGCCTAACCAATAAAAAAGCATTGAATATTTTCAACTTGTTTTCCACAAAATACTCCTTCTTTCCACTTACAATGTTTTTTTTGGTAATTTCTCTTTTGATTTGTTATCTTTGACACTTGAATTTTCTTTTTCTTTTGATTTTTCTTTTCATTGTTTTTTTTTCAATGTGTTTTTTTTTTCTTCCTATTTGTCAATGTATTTTCTAGTTTAATTCCCAGTCACCGATTATTTATAAGAGTGCCTGAATTTTTTGATTTCACACAAAACTATATTAATGGTGCTTATCATTTCTTTTGAAAAGATCTCAACCCTTGGATGGATATTTCTTAGATGTCATTTTTCTACTACTTTTCTAGGTGAAGAACATGTGATTTTTAGAAGTGCTCACCAAATTTGGAGATTTTGTTTTGTCTGGAATTGAATGTCACTCCTTGTTCCATATTCTTTGTCTAACCAAATACAAAAAGAAAGGAAGACAAGTTCTACATCATGTTTGACTAAAGAGCTTGTCATCATTTTGGAATAACATGAAGGTAGAAGCCGTAACTACAAAGGAAATATTCTTAATTAAAATTGAGTCTTAATTTAGATTTATGCAAATGTTAGGCATTACGAAAAGAAAAAATATTGATAATTATGCACTGTTATTTATAAAAAAAATTATAGTATTCAATCAAACTATGTAGATATTTTTGTGAAATAATATTGAAAAAATTTCAAAAACAAAATTTTGATGTGATTTTGTTGATTGAATTATAAAAAAGATTTATTTTGCCAGTGCATATCTACCACAATAATTTAATCATTAATTCGTTTACACTTTATTTTGTTGATGAATAAAATATAAAAAAAAGTTAAAGATGTTAGTTTCACGATTAAAATTATAATTTCAAAATTTTCATTTTTGCGAATGTTAATGTTAAAATTTTTTAAAATGTTAAAATATTTTTGAATTTTATTTATAATTTTAAAACATAAAATATGTTAAAATAATATAAAAATGGATAGTTAAAATTAGTTATATTTTATTTTCATAAAAGGCTTAATTGCAGTTTTGGTCCTCTTATTTTCTCTTTTTTTGAGTTTTGATCCCCCTATTTTAAAATCCGGAATTTTAGTCCCTTTTTTAAGTTTTTTTTTGGATTTTAGTCCCCCAGCCCATTTAAATGTCATTTTGCATGACATGGCAGTTGAATTGAGTAAAAAAAAAATTTCCACATCATTTATAATTATTTTTTATTTAAATAATATATAAAATATAAATTTAAAAATTAAAATAAACTAAACTAAAATAAATTAAATTAAATGATCATAAATGTTCTATTAAAATTAATTTAATTTAATTTGTTTTCTAAACTAAATTAAAGTTGTTTAATTCTTATCTCCTTCCTTCCAAATTCATTCATGTTAATTTTTTTTCCAGATTTTTTTTACAAAACAAGGAAAAATAATCACGTACCAAATTAAAAATACTAGCTTAAAATTTATATTTTATTTTATTTTTTAAACCAAAACACACAAACAAACACAATAATCTAGTAGATGCTTGTCATTCTTCATCCTTACCTTATTGAGCAAGCTACCATTTCTATGGATAGCTAAATCTCTTTTGTATCAAGATAAGATGTAATCCTCCTTGACTTTTGTATGTTTTTCTTGTGAATATGTTATGTATGAACAAATGATGATCAATATAGATGGTTTAGTTTGTTTATTAAAGCTTTTCTATGGTATAAATGTTTGAGAGAAGTTAGACTCTCTCTCTAAAACTTATCGTGCTCCCTCCCTCCAAACTTTAGGGTTTGTGGTGGCTTTTTCACCGGTTCCTCTGGTTCGTGCCCCAGTTTTTCCTGGTTCCCTTCCCACAGTCTGTGGGTTTATGTCTTTTCCTTGGCCTGCTAAGGGGTGGGTGGTTTTTGTGTCTGTTTGGGTAAGTCTCTATGGATCAATGGAAAAACATAGCTTTTTCCAAGGAGGAAGAGGAAGGTGTGGTGGTGGCGGAGGAAGAAGTGTGCGAGGAAGAAACTTTTCAGACGACTCTGGCGGGGAGACTCTGGATGGATAGCAGTTACAACGTGAGAGCTTTTAAGAGCACCATGGTTAATGCTTGGAGGCTGAAGAACCATGTGGAAATCCAAGATCTCAGCAAAAACCTATTCTTATTCAAGTTCGCTTCGAAAAGGGATTTGGAGTCAGTTCTAAAGAATGTGCCTTGGAGTTTTTATAGAGCTTTGTTAGTCTTGAACAGGGTCTTAGGTGAAGAACAGCCGTCATATCTGAATATGCATTTTAGCCCTTTCTGGGTTAGAATCTATGAACTCCCGTTGATGCTCCGATCTGAGGCCATGGCAAGAAAGATTGGGTCTATCATCGGTACTTTCGAAGAGATGGATACAAGAGAAGCATGTAGGAATAGGCGCTTTCTGAGAATCAAGGTTACGGTGGACCTTAAATCCCCCCTGAAAAGAGGAACAATGGTAAAATTCAAGGAGAAGAACCTGCGGGTGCATTTCAAATATGAGAGGTTACCGACTTTTTGCTTCGTCTGTGGGAGGATCGGGCACCAACTGAAAGACTGTGAGTCCCTGGAAGAGCTAGTTGAAGAAGGTTTTGAGGAGATGGAAGAACAAGATTTATCCTATGGGCAATGGTTAAGAGCTTCACCATTACCCAAGATGAGTGAGCAAGTCAGGAAGAAGGAGTCCATTTCTGGTACATGTAGTAAGAACTTGTTCAATGCCTCTTCCAGTCAGAGTAGATTTGATCCGCAGGAGAAAGGCTTGCTTGAGGAAAATGAAGTGCAACAAAATCATGAGGGTGGAGATCCTGTTTCAGAAAAATCTAAGGCAAATGTAGATGGGTTAGACATTGAGACAGTAGCTGAATCCTTGGGCGCTGTGGATCTGTCTGTAGCAGAACCGGTGGAAACCATGAAAAGGCATGTGGTAGCTCAACAAAATAAATGGGTGAGGAAGAAAGGAGAAAGAAAGGCCGGTGTTTCTCAAAGACATGCGAAAGGAGGGGAAAACTCAAAAAGGCAACTCATTGATGTTATGATAACTGAAGGCTCTATTGATGATTGTGGCAGTGGAGAAAAAAAGAGGAAAGCTATCAATGGAGAAGGAATTGGAAACATTTTTTCACCAGAGGTGGTGTTGGATATCCAACACCGCCTACCCCAATGAAAATCTTGAGTTGGAACTGCAGAGGTTTGGGGCATCCTCGGGCAGTTCGAGCCTTGTCAAGGCTCATCAAATTAGAAAACCCCTCTGTGGTCTTCTTGATGGAGACTACATTGAAGGTTGATGAAATGGGAAAGATATCTTCTAAGCTTGGTTACAAATTTTCGCAGTCTGTGGAATGTAGAGGGAGTGGTAGAGATAGGGCTGGGGGTTTGTGTCTGCTTTGGAAAGATCCGGTTGTGATTCAGGTTCAGTCCTTTTCTCAAAATCATGTGGGGGGCTTTTGTGAGATGGAGGATGAAGAAGGCCCTTGGTCCTTCACCGGTTTTTATGGTTTCCCGGAGGAGATGCGGAAACGAGATTCGTGGCTTTTGGTGGAAGATTTTTCAAGGAATCTGGGAGGTAAATTTCTGATTTTTGGAGACTTTAATGATACGGTCCAAGAGAACGAAAAGCGGGGTGGTAATCACAGATCATCTTCTCAATTATCGTGGGGCAGGCAAACTTTGGAGAATTGCAGGCTTTTGGATGTTGGTTTCTCTGGCTACCCTTTTACTTGGACGAATGGGAGACGGGGACTGGACAATATTCAGTGTAGATTGGATCGAGCCCTTGCTAACAATACCTTCATGGAGTCCTTCCCTCTTTCTAAGGTTTTTCACCTTCCTAGATTCAGTTCCGACCATGCTGTCCTAAGGATTGTTATAAAGAAGGAGAGTTTCCCGGATCGGAAGAAGCACCTTTTTAGATTCGAAGATGTGTGGTTTACAGAACCAAAGTGTGAGAGTTTGGTTAGGCATCTGTGGTCTGAGACTTCTGGTTTCATTTCTGACAAAACTAAATCTGTCCAAGCCCTCCAGGATGTCTTCAAACACTTGAGGACGGGGAACATAGCAAAAGAACTCAAACGCATTGATGTTTTGCTCCAAGATGATAGAAGGTGGTCTGAAGATCCTAGAGAAATGGAGAATTACAAAGCCCTTGAAGCTCAAAGAAACAAGATTCTGTTTTTGGAGGAAACCATGTGGAGGCAACGGAGTCGTGCGGTGTGGCTCAAAGGGGGAGATAGAAACACCAAGTTCTTTCATTATAAGGCTATTCAAAGGAGGCAAACTAATAGGATTAAGAAGCTCATTGATGCTAGAGGTAAATGGTGGAGCGGCCCTGTGCATTGTGAAAGGATTCTGCTTGACTATTTTGTAGGAATTTTCTCTTCCTCAGGCCCCTCAAATATCCTCGAAGCGTGCGGTAATTGTCAAGGTAGCCTTACTAAAGATCAAAAAACCTGGCGTGATATGGCTTTCACTGCTGAAGAGGTTAAAATGGCTGTTTTTCAGATGCATCCTAACAAAGCCCCTGGCCCCGATGGCTTACCGGCTGTGTTCTTCCAAAGATTTTGGAATATTGTTGGTGGTGAGGTCACGAATTCTGCCTTGAATATTCTTAATAACAGTCAAGACCCGTCTTTGATTAATTCGACCTTCATCGCTCTTATCCCAAAGATTAAACACCCCAGACTCCCTCAAGACTTCCGCCCTATCAGTCTCTGCAATGTCGTGATGAAAGTGGTCACAAAGGTCATCGCTAGCCGCTTTAAGGAGCTTCTGCCTGCAATCGTCAGCGAGGAGCAAAGTGCTTTCGTCAAAGGCCGGTTGATTACGGATAACGCTCTTATTGCCATGGATTTCTTCCATTGGATGAAGAACAAAAAAGTGGGGAAGAAAGGAGTTATGGCTTTGAAGCTAGATATGTCCAAAGCTTATGACCGTATTGAATGGGACTTCGTGGTCGGGACCCTTGAAGCTTTTAACTTCCCCTCGGGGCTGATTCAGACTATCAAGCGGTGTATTTCCTCTGTTTCTTATCAGGTCCTCGTTAATAGCCATCTGAGTAGAAAGTTCACTCCAGCAAGGGGTCTCCGCCAGGGTGACCCTTTGTCACCGTATTTGTTTATCCTTTGTGCTGACATTTTTTCAGGTATGATTCATAAAGCTACTGCCTCTAAGGATCTTCATGGAATTCAGGTTGCAAGGAAAGCTCCGGTTATTTCTCACATGTTTTTTGCGGATGATAGCCTTCTTTTTTCAAGGGCCAACGAGGAGGAAGCGGACAAAATTCTCCAACTTCTCCGGATTTATCAACAAGCTTCAGGGCAGGTGGTTAATATTGAGAAGTCTGAAGTCTCGTTCAGTAGCAACGTCAGTGAAGCGTCTAGGGACATTATTCGAAGGAAGTTGGGTTTCAAAGCCGTGGGAAGCCATACGAGATACTTGGGGCTTCCGATTGTGTTTGGTCGCTCAAAGAAAGCTGTTTTCTCTTTGGTTGTGGAGAAAGTGTGGAAAAAAGTCAAGGGATGGAAGGAAGGATTTTTGTCCAAGACAGGGAAGGAAGTCCTTATTAAGGCCGTGGCACAAGCGATTCCGACGTTCATTATGAGTTGCTACAAACTTCCTGATGGTGTCTGTGATGAGATTGAATCAATGTTGTCCAGGTTTTGGTGGGGGTCAAGAGAAGGTGAGAGGAAAATTCACTGGATGTGTTGGGACAAATTGGCTCGTTCTAAGAGCGACGGTGGTATGGGCTTCCGTGGTTTCAGGGATTTCAATACTAGTCTCCTGAGTAAGAAATTTTGGAGACTTTGGCAAGGAGATGGATCTCTTGTGGAGCGGTTTTTCAAGGGGAGGTACTACCCTAGGAGCTCTATTGCGGAGGCGGGTTTGGGTTACAAACCAAGCTACGCCTGGAGGAGTATTTATAGCTCTAGAGATGCTGTTTTGAAAGGGTCTAGATGGCGTATTGGAAACGGTGAGCGGGTGAAGATATGGACTGATAACTGGATTCCTTCTTTATCGGGTTTCAAACCCCTAAGCCCGTTGGTTCCACAAAACACTAATGTGTTGGTCAGTTCTCTTATTGATAGTGACCTGTGTTGTTGGAAGATGGACTCCTTGAAGGAGTTGTTTGGTGAGAGTGACGTTGCTCACATAGCCTCTATTCCCATTTCTAAGATGGTGCTGGAAGATAAGCTGGTGTGGAACGCTGAGAAGCACGGATACTTCTCTGTCAAGACTTCGTATCATCTTCTTGGAAATGCTAGACGGAGCAGCATCCCTGGCCCTTCGGTTAGTGATGAAGAAGGCTTTTGGAAATTGCTATGGAAAGTTCCTGTTGAGAATAAAATAAAGGAAGTTGGTTGGGCATTGGGAAGTTGGTTGTATCTCGCACTTGGTTAGGTGTTATCCCTCTGATTGAGGAGATTCGTGTATCTTTGGCCAGTTCGGTCCGTTCTTAATATATCTTTGTGTTTCCATAAAAAAAAACACAATAATCTAGTAACATGAAGATTAACCTATCAAACTTGAAGAATAAAAAGTTGAAAATTCCATGGAGTGATAACACTGTTTGGTGTTCCAGGGAAGAATTTTAGATAAGGATTTTAACAACGAATCAGTAAAAAAAAGAAGAAAAAAAACTCAGATCCCAAGATTACCAAAAAAAAACTCACCTAGAAGAAGAAGACAACCAGATCTCAGATCTGAACTAGCTATAAACATCTTTGGAGTCAAATCCCAAGATTACCAAAAACTCTCAAATTAAAGAATCAATTTAGTAAAAGAAAAAAAAACTGGTAGAATGTCCAAAAAAACACTACAAATCTGCAATGCTATAAATAGAAAAAATCTCGAAGAAAATCTCAAAAACCCCAACACGAATCTCAACCTCTGAAACCCTTATCCCCATTCATATCCTCATGCCTCCAGGACGCTTAAACCGTTTTAAATTCCATCGTTAACAACTCAATTGCCCCCAATAATTTCCGCTTTCTTAATTCCCTTCTTCAATCATACACTTCACTTTCCACCATTAACGATTCCATCACTTTAATAAAATGAAACTCAGATTAATGACATGTTCAACATAAATCTTAAATAAAAATTTTTTTTGAACAAATTATTGCTGAAATGGCACTGACACATCATCCTTAAGAGTGTCATTTCATTTAAAATTGCCTTCGAATTTGCAGGGGGACCAAAATCCTCAAAAAACTAAAATATAGGGACTAGAATTCCGGATTTTAAAATAGAGGGACCAAAATACAAAAAAATGGATAATCGAGGGACCAAAATTGCAATTAAGCCTATTTAAAATTTTATAAATAAATTATATTTTAGAATAAAAGTACCTAATATAATTTGTGAAAATTTAAAACAAAATATAAGATTCTCAACTTCACATTCCGAATAATACAAATCAAATCTATCAAACAAAAGATAAAAAGAATTTAAGTAATTTAGTATGAGAAAAATAATTATATAAAGAACTATTTATTTTTAAAGTCACAAAAAATTTTCTATAATGAAAAATAAAAAATATAATTTTATTATAGCTAATTAGAAATCATATCTTATAAAAAGAAAAATAATGGAGGTTATCTAATTGCAAATCCGCAAAACTCCTTTTATTCATTTTAAGATTTAAATTTTTAGACATTATGTTATTTGACAAAAAAATTATAATTTAATTAATTAAAATTTATTTTGAAAGAATAAGTAAAAAAATATTTCAAAAAAAAAAAGTACATGTTAACTGCACAAAAAATATTTTTTACTAAATATTTTATAATTAACATTATTTAAGCGATATCATTTTTATCACTTTAATTGTTTGTCATCTATTTTTGTTTACTTTTTCTTTAAATACACATACTACACAAATATACATGACAAAAAATTATGTTATTATATTTTATTAATAACATATCTTTAAAAATTATTAACATTATATTTTAGAGTTTGAGCTATCCTACACTCCCCTTTTATCATAACTATTTTTGCTAAAACATATTTCTAACTTTATCAATACACATCTTTTCTTTCATATCAAACTATTAAGTTGTTAGAATCTATTTATTTTTTCTTTAAAGACTAAATATTGCTTTTATTTATGTCAGGTACTAAATTGAGTCTCATTTTTCTGAAACTAAAAAGAATCTCTACTATTTTTTTAACTACCATGTACTTGAAGCTGGAGGTCCGTCAGAGATCATATTTGAATGCTTATCTAGAATGACATTCTTCTTTGTGCATGTTATCAATGACCTTCCCACAATGGATATGTTGGAATCAACCAATTTTACGTGATTCTCTGTCTATCTATTGCAAATCCAGTGATAATAAGATATTCTTACATTTCACAACAAGATTCTGTCAAATATGAATTGAATCCATACCAATTAAACCAACATTCATTGGCAACTAGGTGCTAATTGCTTTTTGGCCTTATGACTTCTTTGCAATACATCTAAGAACTATGCACAAAGTGTAACTTCCATATCTTGATTAAAATTTCAATTTCTTTTTATTTTTTTCCAAAGAACAATTCATTAGTAGTTTATCACTGCTATTAACTACAATTAGGCTACACATGAGACTTGGTGTACAAAAAACACCATAAAATGAAATATTGCTTACTTCAAGTAAAGTGAGATCCTAAAGAGGGTGTCGAGGAATTGCACCAAGATTTTGAGCTACAATCATCCCATGATATTAGGATTATTCACTGTCAACACTTGAAATTGGTTCATGTTTGACAGAATTTAGTACAACTCCTGTCTTTCCATTACTTTGCTCCATCGCTTTCGTAGAGCTGAGCAGATTCCGCCCGTTTTCTTGAATGGGACACGTAATTATGTTTTTGGCAGTAACAAGAGATGTATAAAATTGATTTTGATCTCGTGGCTTCCGGAACACAAGCTGCTCGTCTGTTTTTCCGGAGTTAGGAGAGTCATGCACCTTCCTTTTGTGCATCTCTTCCTTTACCATCTGAAATTTAGCATAATATAAAATGAGGGACACTGATATAGTAGGAGTTTGTTATTTTGCTACTTCGTATCATTAATTTTTAGATTCAATTTCAATAAAGAAATGGCGACCAATTACAATAAAGAAATGACGACGTTGAGACAATTGGAGCCTGCGTTTCAACAAACGAGTGTTTAAAATGCTCTCAAGTCTCAACCCCTAATGATACTGCCAATGCAACTGAACAAATACAGGGTCGCAAGAAATAAAAACAATACATGACCAAGCGAGTGAGAAGTACAATATGTAATCTGTGCTAACGAAATCGACTCCAGCACAAGCATATGCTCACTATTATCTGTATATTTATTGCAACAGATTGCAGATACTTCCTTTAATCTTACAATATCTGTTTTATTTCCACGACAAATATTTAATATTCATTACAATATATCATTGTATAATAAGATCACGAGCATTGTTTTCATTTCCTATAAAATGATACCAAGGAAACAGTAAGTACCGCTGGTACAGTATCTGAAATGACAAAACTAGCTTAATCATTCTATAATTGGAGATAGCATATCATAAGTTATCCATAAACTCCCGAGTATGCTCTTAACAGTCGCATATGGAAAGCTCTGGATCTGATAAACAGTCGCATATGGAAACCTCAAAATAAACCACACCATTTGTGCCAAATTCACAAATCAACAAATGGTCTTCCTAAACTATGTCGGGCATTTCAGAAAAGGCAGGTTGAGTTCCTACGGGCTATACCACTAAAGAAAATGTCAAGTGGCTATTGGCCAAATACACCTTCAAAATGAGAATACAAAACAATAATACAATTGGTATTTTCATTACAATCTTAAAGGCTAATCTTATATGCATCTCATACCACAAGGACCTCCAAATAGCAATCTCTACGAAAAAGTTAAAAAAATATGGAAACAATTTTCTCATATTGAGCCTGGATTTCCCAATTATTTCTTATGTTATTCACAACATATTTTGAATCTAGCTCAAGGATCACTTCGGTTCAAACAAGATTCGCTCACTGCTCAAGTGTTCATTCAATCAAACCACTATTCCAACAAAATGAACTTAATCATAATAACACAGTCCCAAGTAAGGTACTTCAGTCGTTGGGCTATGCAGGAGAAACAAGGCAAAGCCTGCAAACTAACTTGCTATTATTTGCCTATTAACAAAAATCTGCCAAAAATTATTTCCAACATTGTAGGACACTCTCAATTTAGTCGCTTATACTATGAATATTCCAATTTGGTCCCTAGACTCTCTAAAACATTTCTCAAATTCATCCTTTTGTCGATATTCATTATTATGCGTCATGCATTGTGATGATGTGTTCGTTAAGTATATTGTCGCCTCTCAAATGGTCCCTCACTATGCAGGACACCCCCAATGGAATATTTCAATCTAGTCCCTGATTCCATAAAACAATTTTCAAATTCATCATTTCGTGAATGCCTGTAACTAATCTCCGTGGATGACGTCGATGTATCGGTTAAGCTTACTATTGACAATCACATATATAAAACCTTAATTCTGCTTCCCTTAAACAAACCCAAGTATTACGCAAGGTTTTACAAATCGGTCCTTTACAGCAAAAATGGTACCGTTATTCAACATTTAGTTAATTCACACTGGGGCGATCACAATCAGTATCACAATTAGTAACGCAAAACCTGTATCAACCGAAATCGGGAAAGATTGTATGCGCTACCGTTATTTAAAACCTTGATATTAAGTAACGCTTACGAGTTACGAGAAGATAATCTTCATTCATACACAATCACAGACTAACATTGATCGATAAAATGGATCCGAGAAACAAACCTGAACCAATGCGAAATCAAGCTCGGGCGGTCCGACTTGCGCCACACCCAAAGAACCAAAAAAGTTCCCCAACAAAGCAGCATCATAAACACCCATCCCCTGCACAATCCCAGCAGCAAAACCGCCAAGAAAACAATCACCAGCACCAGTAGGATCAACCTGACAAGCCTCAAACGGATCAACCCTAAAACACCCATCTCTACAAAACACCTCACACCCATCTTTCCCATGCGTGACAATCACGCAACACCATTTTCTCACTTCCTCCAAATCAATACACGAAGCTTCATCCTCAGAAGCTTTCAAAAACGAAACCCTCGGTAAAAGGTGAACGAATCCACTTTCCTTCAACCCCACATGCCTCACGCGTCCATCGTCGTCTTCGAATCTCCGAATCAAACCCTGAATATCAACAAACACCGTATCGCAGATATCCAACATTCTTTCCAGCGTCTCCGGGAGAATCTCCCCGCCGACTCCAACCGCCATTCCGAATTGGAACATCGACCCGGTTGGAAGGTCGGATGGGGTTATCGGGTCACATGATGTGACCCGGTTTAGAATCCGGTCGGGGTGATTTGATCCGAAGTGGGCGTGGAAGAGGGTGGTTTGGGAAGAGGGAACGACGAGAGGTGGGTGGGTTGTTGTGAGGGCGGCGTGGGAGAAGTCTGGGCCGACTTTGGAGACGAGGTGGAAGGGGAGAGAAAGGGCGTCGAGGACGGTGGAGATGAAGGAGGCGGCGCCGCCGAGGGTTTCGGCGATTACGAGGTTGTTGTGGAGGAGGATGTCGTGGCAGTAGTTACCGACAATGAGGCCACGGTGGTGGGGAATGGGTTTGGAATCTGTGACCATTACGACGGCGTTTTGGGGATCATGGAAGGTTTTATATTTAGAATGATGATGAGTTTGTAAAATGCATGCAAGAAGAAGAAGAAAAAAAGAGTTGATGAATGATTCAATGTATGTATGTAATATGAATTGTAATGATGGTGAGGTTTGAGGGAATAAAGACGCGCGCCAGAATGAGATTTAGGTGTCAATCTAGAAAGGCTGCTAAGCAGACACCAAGCATCAAAGTTTAAATATATACAAGAAGAATGTGTAGTATAAATTGCATGATTATCTATTGATTAAATTCTATATTGATTCTCAAATTAGATTACTACTATTAAGGAATGAGTATTCAAACATATATGAAAAAAAATTCAGTAATCAATAATATTTTTATATGTTATGCGCTAGAATTATATTTGATCGGAGAGGATGAATTCGCCGGTTTGTTGTTTTCGATGCAATTGAGAGGAGATTGGGCTGTAAGTTAAGTATTTTAATGGTCAAGTCAGTAAGAGAATGACAAAGTGAAGCTTGGATGGTCAAATACATACGAATTAGGGTGCTTTCCTCTTTAAATAGGGGAGATGGTTGATAACTGTACGCGCATAGGATGGCGTAGATAGTGGTTTGCCATTTGATTGATATAGGTTATTAACGCAACGTTTCTCGTGAAGGGTTACTTGTGATGTGAAAGAAAAGGGGTACACATGCTTTGCATTCAGAAGCCTTGCCACTTTTTGATTTGGGCCTTCATCTTCTAAACCTTACGGAAAGCCCAAAACAGTTGCCCCTCAAACCATTGTCACTGTTTTACAGGATGAGAGTTTGTGACACACATCACTACATGGACGTGGAAGTCCTAGATGAAATGTCGCCGTTGTAGTAGCATGTCTTTGACACATTCAGGGGGAGCACCCTAATATGGTTATTTTGTTGCTTGTATTTCGCTTGTCTCTGAATCAAGTTTAAATCGATTCGTTATTCGCTTTAGTATGCATAAATCAATAGTTATATTCAAGCTTGATCATGATGCTTTGTCAATTGAATGAGTCAGGGGAATAACAACTACGTGTGTTTTTGATTCAAGTTATGTGGAAATAAAAATCTCAAAATATTTTTAAAATAATGAAAAATTGAGATTTTGTGTGTTTGCTTTGCATCAGGAAAATATCCTGATTCAAATCAAACTGGACAGAGGCAAACATAAGGTTTTTAAACACTTTGATATGAATCAGAATTTACACTTGACTCGAATCAGGCTTCTTTGGCCACCTCGACTTGATTTGATTCGAATCAGACAATTTTTTAGCATTTCCCATTTGGCGCTATTTGAATTGATTCAAATAAGGATTTACACATGATTCGAATAAGGATGTACACTTGATTCAAATCACGGAGCCTTTGATTCGAATCAGATTTTGTTCTTCATTTGAATTAGATGAAAAATGGGTCAAAATTCTTTTTCCTTATTATTCCACTTCACTTGCTCATTTGACTCAAATCATGAAATGTTCTTGATTCAAATCTAACTAACTTTGTTCATTCATTTTTGTGCTTAATCTCAAGCACATATAAAATCATTTTGTCATCATTTTCCATGTATGAATCTCATAATCAATTTTGTGATTTTATGTGAAAACAACTTCCTCTCACTTTTGAAAAGTTCAAAACTCTTGCAATCGAAATTCTTTCTTCATCAACCTCTGTTTTGATTTCAGATCTTGATAATGAGAGATTTGTAATTGATTAAGGAAGGCAATGTCTTAAACTAATAGTTCTTGAAGATTGGTTAAAGTTTTTCAGGTTCATGCAAGTTAGAGGTTGTTGTCATTGGTACTAACAAATTCCAGTGAAAAGAATGAGGTTCTTTTCTCCAAATTACCTTGGTAGTGACTGTGTCGAAGGCTATGGATAAGGTGGAGTTCTTCTCAAATCTTCGGACAATTTATTGCTCAAGGAATAGGGGTGACTGCTACACACGAAGGCTTGTTGTAGATTGGTGATACTGGAATATTCAAGAAGTGTTAATCGAGTAAAGATTACACATAATATTATAGTATTAAGATGTATACAAGTCAAGATCTAGATATGAGATTTATATTTCTCAGCATTATTGTGAATAAGTGATTATTTCACATCAAATGAGTACCAAGTGTATGTGGGAAGCTCTCCAAATTATATATGAGGAAACGAATGATGTCAAGGATTCTAAAATCAATATGTTCACAGAGGAGTTTGAACTATTTCGTATAGAACCCGGAGAATCTATGAATTCCATAAAAACTAGATTCCTCCGATTAATCAACAAATTAAGAAACTTGGATAAAACCTATTCTAACAAAGATTATACTAACAAAATATTGAGATCTATGTGCAGCTAGTGGAAACCAAAGGTTACCGCTATAAAGGAATCTAATGGTCTTAATACTTTGGAGATTACAAAATTGTTTGGGAAGTTAGCCGAGCATAAACATGGAACTTGTAACACCCCAAATCTACCCGATAAATTATACGGAGAAATCAGAGTATAAATTCCAAACACGTTCATTGGAGGTATCACATGTTCGTCATTCAAAAACAATTACGGCTTATTTTCCTTCATATAGATATATAGCACATGAATTTAAAATGATAATCAAATCATTACTAAAAATCACTTCGTTCAAATTCAATAATTAACTCGCAGCAGAATCATCAAACTTCATAAATATTCAAATCAAGTCGTAGCATCTTTGCACGGTAACTTTAAGTTACAATTTAAACCACAACCATACAAAAATTCAGCAAAATAAATAATAATTAAAACAACCATTTATCCCCCGAGTGCTACGTATCAGAGCGACAACCGACTCAACTTACAGCGGCTAAATCTTCATTCACTAGCATCACCTACACATTACCAATATAAAGGCAACGGCGAAAACAAGCAAAGGGTGAGATATCAAACAATATAAATAAAGTCATGATAAAAAGTATATTATGGTTCAAGTAATAATATATATTCTCGAGTCTCGATTTCAAACACAAACGATTCAATTTCAAAATCATATAATCACACACAACGTCGCAACCAAACATATGAATGAGACATGACAAATGCATCATGCATGTGGTACCCAGGGCTTCAGCCCCCATCGCCAATTGGCAGATAATAGAGGCATAAAAAACAGGCATAAGCCTTCGTCACTGTTTTGCCAATCCCGACCGTTGCTACAACATGCAATTCATGAGACACTATGACATGCAACATCCACAATCAATCATAAAACAACGTCACACAAGGCATTCGCCCTCATCGCCAAAATATATTAATCAATAATGATAATTACTCGTCACTTTAATTTCCTGCAACATCACAAAATTCGCAATAGTACAATATACAAATTACGCCACAACATCGCCAATTACGATACTGAAACAATTTCGGACTCGCCTAAATTATACTACTCGGTTAATTAATTTCCGGGTCTGTTATTAATTATTTTCTATCACTGTTATGCTAATCAATTATTACTCCGATATTGTCAAAGTTATGACTCTGCTACTGCTAAGTATTTTCAATCGGCTACTGCATAATTATTCTTCTATTAAACACTTACATTACTATCACAAGTTATCTTGCTACCACAACATGTTCTACTGCCATTAACTTTTGTTCAGCATCAGTTTTATATTATACTGTTATATAACTACCACTTGTTAATTTACTTCCTATTACTAGATTGATTAAGTTAAACTCTCAATTAATTCAACATGCACCTAATGTTAATTAGAGGTTATATGGGTAATTATTAACTACTGGCTGAACGGATAAAAGATTATATATATATATATATATATATATATATATATATATATATATATATATATATATATATATATATATATATGTATATGTATATATATATATATAGGCACAGGGACGCCCGTCCCCGCCCCTGGTCACCTGTCCTCATAAGGGACTTCCCCTTCAATGAGCTAGGCACCCGCCCCAATTCACAGGGCCGCCCGTCTCCATTGTTAAGCGGGTCTCCCCCACTTTCTTAAAATTAAGGGACGTCCGTCCCTCTTGTGTGGCCCCCGTCTCTACGGTTCCTTCTACTTTCAGTTTCCAGATTTACGTTTCGGTTTCATTCCAACAACATTCATCACCATCATATAATTAATTTCAGAACATCGTCGTTCCTAGATTAAATTCCACAAAATCATCACAGAGTTGTAATTAGGATTCACAACACCACACAGCAATTCACAACAAGGTTTCAACATAGTATTACACAATGCGTATACATATAATAGAAAATTCAGTCGACATATAGAGACTATAAAATTCCCCAAACCCACATACAATCCATCATGTCCCTATTTGTAGAGCAAGAACCCCACCCTTACCTTTGGATCGAAGGTTGCTCTAAATCGTTCCGATCAAAATCCCCAAAACCTTCTGCTATGAATTCCTCACGTACTGCTATGTTCTTCTAATTTCCTCTTCTGCTAGTTCTCTCTCTCTCTCTCTCTCTCTCTCAATTTTGTGTTATGCACTGAATGTTTCTAAACCCTATAGTATTACCTCACTAAATCCACACTTGGGCCATAACTCTATCACACGTGCAACACTCTTATAGTAAGCCCATATAATTTTATTTTATTAAAACTCCCTATTTACTTATCACCTCATATTTTACGGTCTAATTTAATATGCTCTGAAAATTCCCAAAATAATACACGACACTCTAATAATATTTCTAATACTAAAAATATTAAAAATCTTAATTAGTTATCGATCCGCTATCCCGAACTAATACCGACTAAATCATCCCAAAATACGAAAATTTCACTAAACACTCCAAACGTCTAGATTAAGCGAATAATCGAATTTCCGAGCGTTACAACTCCCCCCCACTTAAAAGATTTTCGTCCTCGAAAATTCATCCGATACCACCATCCTTAACTTCGTTCTAGTTTCCAACTCTCCAATCCCCAAGTTGCGCTTGACAACACTCTAACTACTATTCCTTCGAAATGACCGAACTCAACAAGGTTTAAATCTAACATGCTAATCATTCAACACAATCAGGAACAACGAAACAACTAGCCGCACCAATAATCAATGATAGTAATTAAAAGTATTACTAATGAAATACGCACCTCCGGCATTCCTGTCCTCATTAGCTGTCTGAGTTCCAGCTAAAGCGAACACTTTTCCACTGCCTAGTTCCCTCTTTAGTTTCTGACACTTGCTACTAATATGCCCTTCTTCACCACAGTTGAAACAGATAACTTCCTTATGCCAACAATCAGTAGTTACGTGTCATGTCTTACTACAACGGAAACATCTTTTCTCCCCAGCAGTACACACGTCACTCTTGTGACCAGGTTCTCCACATTTGAAACAAACCATGTAACACCCTTCTAAACCCCGTAGAAATTAATAAAATAATTCAGAGTAAAACCTGAAAACAAGGGTGTCACAATTAAATAAAAACAAATTATCACAAATTCATTGTCATGCTTTCACTAAGGAACAATCTGTCATAATACACAAACATCTCATGTTTACACAGCGGAGAATTCATCATACGGATAAGCATAACATCATCTATGCAATATCCCACATAATCTAATACAACAACATATAGAGTATCATCATAAAACTCTAATCTAACGTTCCCCCAGTGTTACAATATCAGAGCACGACACCGACGCTATACTAAACAAACTGACTCATGAGCTAATCCTCACCGAGCCAAAAGCCGCTACTCGCCAATCTGAAATCATCAAAGTAAGGGTGAGTCTCATCACAGTTAACAAATATTATTGCATCTTAAATAACAACACATCATAGTTATATTATTCACCCAATTCATCATATTCAGATTATCAGGAACATCTATCATTTACACAAACATCAACAGAACACATCTTTCAAGCAGACAATCATACTCGACGTTAATCCAACAAAACACACAAACAACACATCATCAATATTTATAACACTGGAATACATCCAATCATGTTATAAAAGTATGCATATGTATGAACTGACACTATGCATGTGGTACCAAAATTCGTGAATCATATTCACAGGACTTCTCTCCACGATACTGCCCTCTATTCGCTCACACCCCACATGGGCACACGACTACTGCTTCATCGCTCACACCCCACATGGGCACACGATGACTTCCCGCTAATCTCCGCACAATGGGAATTAGCCTTCCAATGCAAATGATTTATGAATAATGCACACATGACACATACTTACATCTTCATACATCATCATCATTCCGATGCTTAACATCGCTTAACACCTCTTACCAATAAGGTCACAACAAGTATGTACATGTTTAAGCATCATTCAATCATTCGCATACATACACCACATCATCACAATAACATACACATCATAGTAATGTTAATTGCCACCATAACCAACATATTAATATTAACAACATATTAATATTCACAATCATCAATCATTACCATCGTCATACATTGTTACATCTATCATCATTACACACCATGTAATAAATTGATAACAACTCATCAACATAATCACAAAACATGTATTCATTTACGACATGTTATAAACCAACATCACCCAATGGATATCATAATCTCATCACCAATACAAACATGTAACAATAATCATATATAAATAAGCACATATTTGCTACAATCATCATCATCATCAAGAATAGCAACATATTTTTATCATCATTCTAAAACCAATCAAATCATCATCACTTAGATCGTTTAATAAGGTTCAGTTAGCCCAAAACGGCGCATCAAATGAACCAACGGTTAGAAAGTTATGCCTCTTTAAATTTTCATAAAATATCACAAAACATCACAGCACGCGGCGCCATCACACATTCGCGGCGCGGGACGAATCGGAACAACGCCTTCGCGGCGCGGTCACCTGTTCGCGGCGCGTACTGAACTCTACCTTCAGGTTCGCGGCGCCTCCTCTTTGTATGCGGCGCGAACCGCGATTCTAAAAAAAAACCCCAATCTGCAGAAAAACAGCATTCCATATATCCCAAACACCCCAACACATACCGGTGCGAACATGGAGAATTAGAATGCACAAACAACACAAAAACCACTTCGTAATACATCAATTACACATCAATTGAGATCATAACAACATAGATATCATGGATTCAAACATAGGGATCAAACATCATACAATTCTATCCCAATCCCTAAATCTATCATACGACCCAATTGACTCAACAACATCCCTAATCAACATCATTATCCAATAACACAATAATAGATGGTAACCGGAGAGTCCCCCCTTACCTTAGCCAAGAGTGCTCAATCTTTGGTCTCTCCATCTTCAGCTCTCCTTCGGTTCTTCGTGTTCCCCAGAACCTCTGTTCTTTCACGTTCTTTCTTCTTTCTTTTCCCAAATTCCAAAATGTTTTATGAAAATAACATTTTAATTAGTAAAGGGATTTACCAACATAGCACCCCCCTCTTTACTAACACCACACTTGGCCCAATAGCCCATCTCATAATTCTTTCCAAATAATTCCACCAAAATACCGAATAATTCCAAATAGTAATTTAATTTCCAATTAAATTAAATTTAGAAAATATGGGGTGTTACAACTCTCCCCCACTAAAAGAGTTTTCGTCCTCGAAAACATACCTCAAGTAACCAGCTCGTATAAGAGTCCTTCACCTGACTCTCCAGCTCCCAATTAACAGTACCATCAGTCCATCCTCAAAATCCTTCTGACATAACCAACAGGAAGCATGTTTCACACATTCAAATCCCAGTTCTTATGTCACCTTTGACTATCCAAAGTATACCACCCGCTATATCTCCAAAAAGATTAGCACAACAGAACATAGGTACAACCTATACAATACGCTCAACAAACGAGTAATACAATTTCATAATTTATAGTATGATCACACTGATCAACACTACAGTAATGCATTCCATCTACCAAACATACCAACCTTAGACACACCTTTCCATCTAAGTGATAATGTAATACTTACATTTTTCATCAACCACTTCCTTCAGGAACTCAATACTCGTATTCTTATACCATTGAATTCCAATTATCTGACTCCTCTTAAGTCACACCAGTAATTATCCAACACGTTACATTCCGTTTTTTCCGCACTACTCTGACTACTCATCACAATCACCCATACCAAATAGATTTCTGAGTTTTACCTGATTCCGACTCTCTTTACTCCTTCGTTTCAAGGATCATTCTTTACCATCCATGGTACTAATCCACCACTCATCAATACTTACTCGCACTTAAAACCAAATTCCTGATTTACTTCATCTATTAAACATTCCAACCATCGGAATGAGTGCACACACAAGTAATTATAATCACGCTCGTCATCCTCGATACACCATTTCTTACAAAACAACTCGATTTGAGTTTCGCTCTTTTCTAAGAATTAAATCAATTTCTCCCTTCATAGAGTATAATTCCTCATTATATCTGGAATCTACAATAACCCCTTGACAACAACACAAAAATATCACAACGTCACATAGCATCAACTCTTCGTTTTAATTCCGCCGAATACGTACTCGTTAATTACGCACAACCATAATAACATATTCATCATCTCGGCAATTATTCAAAGGAGTTATAATTCTCCGACACGACATCCTTACATCCACTGAATTCTAAATCCAACATATAGCTCAATACATATTCTCTATGTAGGCTTCCGACATATTAATTCCTTACTTCCCGCGAGTAGTACTCATAACACTACTCCTCATCACAATTTTTGCTGCGCGACTCTGATTACCTGTCTTAAGTCATCCTCCACCATATTGTACTCTTTCGTATTCACTTCTTCATAAGTTCACACAACATAGTGAGTGATTATTCTCACGGCTCAGTATCCATCACATCTTAAACCATTAAGGTAACAAAACAAGCTTATCTCTTCTATATGATTTCATCTACTACCAACAAGAGATTTAGGGTGATCAAGTCCTAAATTTGTCAATATTAGTTGAAAATCATATTTAAGCATAAACCGTCGTTACTACATAATAGTGTCCATTTTCCGAGTTTGCACCCAAACTCATTAACATCGTCATAGCCCAATAATTCACTACGGTGTCCTTCTAGGATATCCTTCAGAAGCTCATAACATCAGTTACGCAAATCCAATCACTCAACCTCATTATACTATTCTCGTCGATTCCGAATTCACCGCCTTTACCTTGGTAATTCAAAATCAACCTATCGATCAACTCAACATCATCTTTCTGACCTTCTCTAATCTCGTTAAGAATACCACTAGTCATCTTCTAGCATACTCAATCTAACACTATTAGGATCATCTTCACATACCAATTCAAGTCTCAAAATTGTCCAATTAAATCCAACTCATTCATCATTAGCACCGACACATTTAAAGACTTCTTACGCAACACAATAGCACAATATTTTCCTCATTAGGATGGTAATTCAAACCAGAATCCTAATCCTAAAAAAATATACTCTAATCATCTCTACTTCCTCATATTAAGCCCTTTCTGATCAAAGAGGTACTTCAACTCTTATAATCGCAAAACACTTTGAATTTTGAACCATACAATTAACCTGCAAGACCAAGACAACATCCATAACTCGTGGTTTTAATCCAAATCTATTACATCCTTCACGTCCAATTATCATCCCACTCGGAATCTCAACAAAGTCTTCCTCACGTCAACAAATGTTAGAAATTCCCTACAATTCTTCTTTTATACTTATTGTTATTTTGCCATCACAAATACGATCCCAAGAGTTCTAAAGTTTATTCCATCTTTGCTACTAGTTCAATCTTCACTAAAATTCATCGGCACTCAAACCATCCTTATTACCGAACATCTCATCAACAACATGTTACACTCAATTTTGTTTCCAACAATCACGGTAGTAAGCATTCTTATTCAACAAGTTTCACGCTTCCATAACCGACTTCAGAACCTTTCCTCATAGGGTCACTCTACGGTATTTATAACTCTCCCATAAATTAAAACACAATCCCTCCTCTTCGTAGGTTCAAACGGCACATCAATCCGACACTCGGAACTCAAGATATGAATTTTCCAATCGTTGTCCAAAAATCCAACACCGACATCATGCAGCGACACTCTATACGATGTATCTAAAACTCCTCAATTGGTAAATTCAATTCTTAAAATTACTCCTCAACAAACCTCCTAATTATTCCTTCAATCCGTTCAACACTGACACTAACATCCCGTGCAGTACCAATAAACAAGTCTAGTTATAAGAACCAGAGTAACCGCAACTTCACTTCTTTCCAACGTCATCCTGTCACAATTAAATATGTTACAGCTGCTGCAACTATTTTTATAGCAAAGTTCATCTCGTTAGCTTTCCGACGCTCCAAACGGAACTCAAATCGGATGTCCAGAACTCCAGTTATGAATTTTCGAAGTTCCGCAGCTATTCAGCAATTTCCCTGCGTTTTGCATACGAAAATCTCACTCCAAAACTCACTCTCTTCAACTCGATCACATTCCAAACAGCCCCTCATCGTATCTCTTCACTTCCAAACATCCTTATAACTTAAGCGACGCATTCCCCCGCCGAAGTCCGCTTTCTGCAACATCACGACAACAATCCTCCTTGCAAACTCGTAACTGAACCTCTTCCGAGACGCAAGGCTACTCAACTGACAACTTCGCAGTACACCAGCAGAGCTGACACATCACAACTCAATTCCCAGTGAAGTCTTAATTCCAAGTCACCTTCAACTCGGGAAACAACAAACTCCGACAACGCTCGCACTGTTTCCAACAACAGCCTACTGAATCAATCTTCTTCAACTGAAACATAACCGAGAAGCGAAGCTTCTCCCCCACTTGTTTCAATCCAACACCTGCAACAAACAACCAAGTACCGACAGTGATTCACTCACATGTCGCATACCAAAGAATAATACACCGACAGTATACAACCGTCGTGTAACTCTACTGACTCGACAACTGGCCGGACGGACCGACCTGCTCTGATACCACTATTGTAACACCCTTCTAAACCCCGTAGAAATTAATAAAATAATTCAGAGTAAAACATGAAAACAAGGGTGTCACAATTAATTAAAAACAAATTATCACAAATTCATTGTCATGCTTTCACTAAGGAACAATCTGTCATAATACACAAACATCTCATGTTTACACAGCGGAGAATTCATCATACGGATAAGCATAACATCATCTATGCAATATCCCACATAATCTAATACAACAACATATAGAGTATCATCATAAAACTCTAATCTAACGTTCCCCCAGTGTTACAATATCAGAGCACGACACCGACGCTATACTAAACAAACTGACTCATGAGCTAATCCTCACCGAGCCAAAAGCCGCTACTCGCCAATCTGAAATCATCAAAGTAAGGGTGAGTCTCATCACAGTTAACAAATATTATTGCATCTTAAATAACAACACATCATAGTTATATTATTCACCCAATTCATCATATTCAGATTATCAGGAACATCTATCATTTACACAAACATCAACAGAACACATCTTTCAAGCAGACAATCATACTCGACGTTAATCCAACAAAACACACAAACAACACATCATCAATATTTATAACACTGGAATACATCCAATCATGTTATAAAAGTATGCATATGTATGAACTGACACTATGCATGTGGTACCAAAATTCGTGAATCATATTCACAGGACTTCTCTCCACGATACTGCCCTCTATTCGCTCACACCCCACATGGGCACACGACTACTGCTTCATCGCTCACACCCCACATGGGCACACGATGACTTCCCGCTAATCTCCGCACAATGGGAATTAGCCTTCCAATGCAAATGATTTATGAATAATGCACACATGACACATACTTACATCTTCATACATCATCATCATTCCGATGCTTAACATCGCTTAACACCTCTTACCAATAAGGTCACAACAAGTATGTACATGTTTAAGCATCATTCAATCATTCGCATACATACACCACATCATCACAATAACATACACATCATAGTAATGTTAATTGCCACCATAACCAACATATTAATATTAACAACATATTAATATTCACAATCATCAATCATTACCATCGTCATACATTGTTACATCTATCATCATTACACACCATGTAATAAATTGATAACAACTCATCAACATAATCACAAAACATGTATTCATTTACGACATGTTATAAACCAACATCACCCAATGGATATCATAATCTCATCACCAATACAAACATGTAACAATAATCATATATAAATAAGCACATATTTGCTACAATCATCATCATCATCAAGAATAGCAACATATTTTTATCATCATTCTAAAACCAATCAAATCATCATCACTTAGATCGTTTAATAAGGTTCAGTTAGCCCAAAACGGCGCATCAAATGAACCAACGGTTAGAAAGTTATGCCTCTTTAAATTTTCATAAAATATCACAAAACATCACAGCACGCGGCGCCATCACACATTCGCGGCGCGGGACGAATCGGAACAACGCCTTCGCGGCGCGGTCACCTGTTCGCGGCGCGTACTGAACTCTACCTTCAGGTTCGCGGCGCCTCCTCTTTGTACGCGGCGCGAACCGCGATTCTAAAAAAAAACCCCAATCTGCAGAAAAACAGCATTCCATATATCCCAAACACCCCAACACATACCGGTGCGAACATGGAGAATTAGAATGCACAAACAACACAAAAACCACTTCGTAATACATCAATTACACATCAATTGAGATCATAACAACATAGATATCATGGATTCAAACATAGGGATCAAACATCATACAATTCTATCCCAATCCCTAAATCTATCATACGACCCAATTGACTCAACAACATCCCTAATCAACATCATTATCCAATAACACAATAATAGATGGTAACCGGAGAGTCCCCCCTTACCTTAGCCAAGAGTGCTCAATCTTTGGTCTCTCCATCTTCAGCTCTCCTTCGGTTCTTCGTGTTCCCCAGAACCTCTGTTCTTTCACGTTCTTTCTTCTTTCTTTTCCCAAATTCCAAAATGTTTTATGAAAATAACATTTTAATTAGTAAAGGGATTTACCAACATAGCACCCCCCTCTTTACTAACACCACACTTGGCCCAATAGCCCATCTCATAATTCTTTCCAAATAATTCCACCAAAATACCGAATAATTCCAAATAGTAATTTAATTTCCAATTAAATTAAATTTAGAAAATATGGGGTGTTACAACTCTCCCCCACTAAAAGAGTTTTCGTCCTCGAAAACATACCTCAAGTAACCAGCTCGTATAAGAGTCCTTCACCTGACTCTCCAGCTCCCAATTAACAGTACCATCAGTCCATCCTCAAAATCCTTCTGACATAACCAACAGGAAGCATGTTTCACACATTCAAATCCCAGTTCTTATGTCACCTTTGACTATCCAAAGTATACCACCCGCTATATCTCCAAAAAGATTAGCACAACAGAACATAGGTACAACCTATACAATACGCTCAACAAACGAGTAATACAATTTCATAATTTATAGTATGATCACACTGATCAACACTACAGTAATGCATTCCATCTACCAAACATACCAACCTTAGACACACCTTTCCATCTAAGTGATAATGTAATACTTACATTTTTCATCAACCACTTCCTTCAGGAACTCAATACTCGTATTCTTATACCATTGAATTCCAATTATCTGACTCCTCTTAAGTCACACCAGTAATTATCCAACACGTTACATTCCGTTTTTTCCGCACTACTCTGACTACTCATCACAATCACCCATACCAAATAGATTTCTGAGTTTTACCTGATTCCGACTCTCTTTACTCCTTCGTTTCAAGGATCATTCTTTACCATCCATGGTACTAATCCACCACTCATCAATACTTACTCGCACTTAAAACCAAATTCCTGATTTACTTCATCTATTAAACATTCCAACCATCGGAATGAGTGCACACACAAGTAATTATAATCACGCTCGTCATCCTCGATACACCATTTCTTACAAAACAACTCGATTTGAGTTTCGCTCTTTTCTAAGAATTAAATCAATTTCTCCCTTCATAGAGTATAATTCCTCATTATATCTGGAATCTACAATAACCCCTTGACAACAACACAAAAATATCACAACGTCACATAGCATCAACTCTTCGTTTTAATTCCGCCGAATACGTACTCGTTAATTACGCACAACCATAATAACATATTCATCATCTCGGCAATTATTCAAAGGAGTTATAATTCTCCGACACGACATCCTTACATCCACTGAATTCTAAATCCAACATATAGCTCAATACATATTCTCTATGTAGGCTTCCGACATATTAATTCCTTACTTCCCGCGAGTAGTACTCATAACACTACTCCTCATCACAATTTTTGCTGCGCGACTCTGATTACCTGTCTTAAGTCATCCTCCACCATATTGTACTCTTTCGTATTCACTTCTTCATAAGTTCACACAACATAGTGAGTGATTATTCTCACGGCTCAGTATCCATCACATCTTAAACCATTAAGGTAACAAAACAAGCTTATCTCTTCTATATGATTTCATCTACTACCAACAAGAGATTTAGGGTGATCAAGTCCTAAATTTGTCAATATTAGTTGAAAATCATATTTAAGCATAAACCGTCGTTACTACATAATAGTGTCCATTTTCCGAGTTTGCACCCAAACTCATTAACATCGTCATAGCCCAATAATTCACTACGGTGTCCTTCTAGGATATCCTTCAGAAGCTCATAACATCAGTTACGCAAATCCAATCACTCAACCTCATTATACTATTCTCGTCGATTCCGAATTCACCGCCTTTACCTTGGTAATTCAAAATCAACCTATCGATCAACTCAACATCATCTTTCTGACCTTCTCTAATCTCGTTAAGAATACCACTAGTCATCTTCTAGCATACTCAATCTAACACTATTAGGATCATCTTCACATACCAATTCAAGTCTCAAAATTGTCCAATTAAATCCAACTCATTCATCATTAGCACCGACACATTTAAAGACTTCTTACGCAACACAATAGCACAATATTTTCCTCATTAGGATGGTAATTCAAACCAGAATCCTAATCCTAAAAAAATATACTCTAATCATCTCTACTTCCTCATATTAAGCCCTTTCTGATCAAAGAGGTACTTCAACTCTTATAATCGCAAAACACTTTGAATTTTGAACCATACAATTAACCTGCAAGACCAAGACAACATCCATAACTCGTGGTTTTAATCCAAATCTATTACATCCTTCACGTCCAATTATCATCCCACTCGGAATCTCAACAAAGTCTTCCTCACGTCAACAAATGTTAGAAATTCCCTACAATTCTTCTTTTATACTTATTGTTATTTTGCCATCACAAATACGATCCCAAGAGTTCTAAAGTTTATTCCATCTTTGCTACTAGTTCAATCTTCACTAAAATTCATCGGCACTCAAACCATCCTTATTACCGAACATCTCATCAACAACATGTTACACTCAATTTTGTTTCCAACAATCACGGTAGTAAGCATTCTTATTCAACAAGTTTCACGCTTCCATAACCGACTTCAGAACCTTTCCTCATAGGGTCACTCTACGGTATTTATAACTCTCCCATAAATTAAAACACAATCCCTCCTCTTCGTAGGTTCAAACGGCACATCAATCCGACACTCGGAACTCAAGATATGAATTTTCCAATCGTTGTCCAAAAATCCAACACCGACATCATGCAGCGACACTCTATACGATGTATCTAAAACTCCTCAATTGGTAAATTCAATTCTTAAAATTACTCCTCAACAAACCTCCTAATTATTCCTTCAATCCGTTCAACACTGACACTAACATCCCGTGCAGTACCAATAAACAAGTCTAGTTATAAGAACCAGAGTAACCGCAACTTCACTTCTTTCCAACGTCATCCTGTCACAATTAAATATGTTACAGCTGCTGCAACTATTTTTATAGCAAAGTTCATCTCGTTAGCTTTCCGACGCTCCAAACGGAACTCAAATCGGATGTCCAGAACTCCAGTTATGAATTTTCGAAGTTCCGCAGCTATTCAGCAATTTCCCTGCGTTTTGCATACGAAAATCTCACTCCAAAACTCACTCTCTTCAACTCGATCACATTCCAAACAGCCCCTCATCGTATCTCTTCACTTCCAAACATCCTTATAACTTAAGCGACGCATTCCCCCGCCGAAGTCCGCTTTCTGCAACATCACGACAACAATCCTCCTTGCAAACTCGTAACTGAACCTCTTCCGAGACGCAAGGCTACTCAACTGACAACTTCGCAGTACACCAGCAGAGCTGACACATCACAACTCAATTCCCAGTGAAGTCTTAATTCCAAGTCACCTTCAACTCGGGAAACAACAAACTCCGACAACGCTCGCACTGTTTCCAACAACAGCCTACTGAATCAATCTTCTTCAACTGAAACATAACCGAGAAGCGAAGCTTCTCCCCCACTTGTTTCAATCCAACACCTGCAACAAACAACCAAGTACCGACAGTGATTCACTCACATGTCGCATACCAAGGAATAATACACCGACAGTATACAACCGTCGTGTAACTCTACTGACTCGACAACTGGCCGGACGGACCGACCTGCTCTGATACCACTATTGTAACACCCTTCTAAACCCCGTAGAAATTAATAAAATAATTCAGAGTAAAACATGAAAACAAGGGTGTCACAATTAATTAAAAACAAATTATCACAAATTCATTGTCATGCTTTCACTAAGGAACAATCTGTCATAATACACAAACATCTCATGTTTACACAGCGGAGAATTCATCATACGGATAAGCATAACATCATCTATGCAATATCCCACATAATCTAATACAACAACATATAGAGTATCATCATAAAACTCTAATCTAACGTTCCCCCAGTGTTACAATATCAGAGCACGACACCGACGCTATACTAAACAAACTGACTCATGAGCTAATCCTCACCGAGCCAAAAGCCGCTACTCGCCAATCTGAAATCATCAAAGTAAGGGTGAGTCTCATCACAGTTAACAAATATTATTGCATCTTAAATAACAACACATCATAGTTATATTATTCACCCAATTCATCATATTCAGATTATCAGGAACATCTATCATTTACACAAACATCAACAGAACACATCTTTCAAGCAGACAATCATACTCGACGTTAATCCAACAAAACACACAAACAACACATCATCAATATTTATAACACTGGAATACATCCAATCATGTTATAAAAGTATGCATATGTATGAACTGACACTATGCATGTGGTACCAAAATTCGTGAATCATATTCACAGGACTTCTCTCCACGATACTGCCCTCTATTCGCTCACACCCCACATGGGCACACGACTACTGCTTCATCGCTCACACCCCACATGGGCACACGATGACTTCCCGCTAATCTCCGCACAATGGGAATTAGCCTTCCAATGCAAATGATTTATGAATAATGCACACATGACACATACTTACATCTTCATACATCATCATCATTCCGATGCTTAACATCGCTTAACACCTCTTACCAATAAGGTCACAACAAGTATGTACATGTTTAAGCATCATTCAATCATTCGCATACATACACCACATCATCACAATAACATACACATCATAGTAATGTTAATTGCCACCATAACCAACATATTAATATTAACAACATATTAATATTCACAATCATCAATCATTACCATCGTCATACATTGTTACATCTATCATCATTACACACCATGTAATAAATTGATAACAACTCATCAACATAATCACAAAACATGTATTCATTTACGACATGTTATAAACCAACATCACCCAATGGATATCATAATCTCATCACCAATACAAACATGTAACAATAATCATATATAAATAAGCACATATTTGCTACAATCATCATCATCATCAAGAATAGCAACATATTTTTATCATCATTCTAAAACCAATCAAATCATCATCACTTAGATCGTTTAATAAGGTTCAGTTAGCCCAAAACGGCGCATCAAATGAACCAACGGTTAGAAAGTTATGCCTCTTTAAATTTTCATAAAATATCACAAAACATCACAGCACGCGGCGCCATCACACATTCGCGGCGCGGGACGAATCGGAACAACGCCTTCGCGGCGCGGTCACCTGTTCGCGGCGCGTACTGAACTCTACCTTCAGGTTCGCGGCGCCTCCTCTTTGTACGCGGCGCGAACCGCGATTCTAAAAAAAAACCCCAATCTGCAGAAAAACAGCATTCCATATATCCCAAACACCCCAACACATACCGGTGCGAACATGGAGAATTAGAATGCACAAACAACACAAAAACCACTTCGTAATACATCAATTACACATCAATTGAGATCATAACAACATAGATATCATGGATTCAAACATAGGGATCAAACATCATACAATTCTATCCCAATCCCTAAATCTATCATACGACCCAATTGACTCAACAACATCCCTAATCAACATCATTATCCAATAACACAATAATAGATGGTAACCGGAGAGTCCCCCCTTACCTTAGCCAAGAGTGCTCAATCTTTGGTCTCTCCATCTTCAGCTCTCCTTCGGTTCTTCGTGTTCCCCAGAACCTCTGTTCTTTCACGTTCTTTCTTCTTTCTTTTCCCAAATTCCAAAATGTTTTATGAAAATAACATTTTAATTAGTAAAGGGATTTACCAACATAGCACCCCCCTCTTTACTAACACCACACTTGGCCCAATAGCCCATCTCATAATTCTTTCCAAATAATTCCACCAAAATACCGAATAATTCCAAATAGTAATTTAATTTCCAATTAAATTAAATTTAGAAAATATGGGGTGTTACAAACCACGCTAACGAGAACTCCTCCTCCACTAGTTCTCTTGCCATTAGCCACTTCTGCTTTTCCTTTTTCAATTGGGGCATCATAAGGTGTGTTACGGTTCTGCTTGCCTCTCCTATCCTTGACAATTTTGTAATGTGCATTATGATCTTCTTCATAAATCCTGCAACTATCAACTAAATCAGGAAGGATACGAATCTTCTGATACCCAACAACTTTCTTGATCTCAGAGTGCAATATGTTCTCAAACTTGATGCACTTTGAAAACTCAGCACCTGTTCCATCATAATGCAGATAAAACTTAGCCAACTCAGTGAACTTTGCGGCATACTCTGTCACTGACATATTCCCCTGTTTCAGCTCAATGAACTCAATCTCCTTCTTACCCGAACATCTTCAGGATAATACTTCCTCAGAAACTCCCTACGGAAAACAATCCAAGTGATCTCTTTACCAGCAACTTCCAATCTCTGGCGAGTCTCTAGCCACCAGTCATCAGCTTCGACTGCCAGCATATGAGTTCCATACTGAACCTTCTGCGCTTGAGTGCAGTCCATCACGTAGAAGATTTTCTCAATTTCCTTCAACCATTCCAACGCGCCATAAGGGTCATGCTTGCCTTTGAATACCGGCGGATTCTCTCTCTGGAAGGTTGCTAAATTGTTAGATCCAGCATTCTCATCGGCATTTGGCTGATTTGCCAAAGCCTGAGCCATAGCCTCAAAAGCAGCATCAATCGCATCATCATTTCTACCAGCCATCTCAACTAAGCACTACAACATAAACAACAATCAAATAAAAGTAATTAACAATACTCGATTGTTAACTAACTATGACTCGACAACTGGCCAGACGGACCGATCTGCTCTGATACCACTAATGTAATACCCCAAATCTACCCGATAAATTATACGGAGAAATCAGAGTATAAATTCCAAACACGTTCATTTGAGGTATCACATTTTCGTCATTCAAAAACAATTACGACTTATTTGCCTTCATATAGATACATAGCCCAGAAATTTAAAACGATAATCAAATCATTACTAAAAATCACTTCGTTCAAATTCAATAATACTCGCAGCAGAATCATCAAACTTCATAAATATTCAAATAAAGTCGTAGCATCCTTGCATGGTAACTTTAAGTTACAATTTAAACCAAAACCATATAAAAATTCAGCAAAATAAATAATAATTAAAACAATAGTTTTATCCCCCCCGAGTGAGCGACAACCGACTCAACTCACGGCGGCTAAATCTTCACTCACTAGCATCACCTGCACGTTACCAATATAAAGGCAACGACGAAAACAAACAAAGGGTGACATAGCAAACAATATAAATAAAGTCATGATAAAAAGTATATTACGGTTCAAGTAATAATATATATTCTCAAGTCTCGATTTCAAACATAAACGATTCAAATTCAAAATCATATAATCACACACAACATCGCAACCAAACATATGAATGAGACACGACAAATGCATCATGCATGTGGTACCCAGGGCTTCAGCCCCCATCGCCAATTGCCAGATAATAGAGGCATAAAAAACAGGCATAAGCCTTCGTCACTGTTTTGCCAATCCAGGCCGCCGCTACAACATGCAATTCATGAGACACTATGACATGCAACAACCACAATCAATCACAAAACAACGTCGCATAAGGCATTCGCCCACATCGCCAAAATATATCAATCAATATTGATAATTACTCGTCACTTTAATTTCCTGCAACATCACAAAATTAGCAATAGTACAATATACACATTACGTCACAACATCGCCAATTACGGATACCGAAACAATTCCAGACTCACCTACATTATACTACTCAGTTAATTAATTTTCGGGTCTGTTATTAACTATTTTCTATCACTGTTATGCTAACCAATTATTACTCTGTTACTGTCAAAATTATGACTCTGCTACTGCTAAGTATTTTCAATCGGCTACTGCATAATTATTCTTCTATTAAACACTTAACTTACTATCACAAGTTGTCCTGCTACCACAACATGTTCTACTGCCATTAACTTTTGTTCAGCATCAGTTTTATATTATACTGTTATATAACTACCACTTGTTAATTTACTTCCTATTACTAGATTGATTAAGTTAAACTCTTAATTAATTCAACATGCACCTAATGTTAATTAGAGGTTATAGGGGTAATTATTAACTACTGGCTGAACGGATAAAAGAAAATAAATATAGAGGCACAGGGACACCCGTTCCCACCCCTGGTCACCCGTCCCCATAAAGGACTTCCCCTTCAATGAGCTAGGCGCCCGCCCCCATTCACAGGGCCGCCCGTCTCCACTGTTAAGTGGGTCTCCCTCACTTTATTAAAATTAAGGGACGTCCGTCCCTCTTGTGTGGCCCTCGTCTCTACGGTTCCTTCTACTTCCAATATCCAGATTTACGTTTCGGTCTCAGTTTCATTCCAACAACATTCATCACCATCATATAATTAATTTCAGAAATCGTCAATCCCAGATTAAATTCTACAAAATCATCACAGAGTTGGAATTAGGATTCACAACACCACACAACAAATTTCACAACAAGGTTTCAGCACAGTATTACACAATGCGTATACATATAACAGAAAATTCAATCGACACATAGAGACTATAAAATTCCCCAAACCCACATACAATCGATCATGTCCCTATTTATAGAGCAAGAACCCCATCCTTACCTTTGGATCGAAGGTTGCTCTAAATCATTCCAATCGAAATCCCCAAAACCTTCTGCTATGAATTCCTCACGTAGTGCTACGTTCTCCTAATTTTCCTCTTCTGCTAGTTTGCTCTCTCTCAATTTTGTGTTATGCACTGAATGTTTCTCATCCCTATAGTATTACCTCACTAAATCCACACCTGGGCCATAACTCTATCACATGTGCAACACTCTTACAGTAAGCCCATATAATTTTATTTTATTAAAACTCCCTATTTACTTATCACCTCATATTTTACGGTCTAATTTAATTTGCTCTGAAAATTCCCAAAATAATACACGACACTCTAATAATATTTCTAATACTAAAAATATTAAAAAACTCAATTACTTATAGATCCTCTATCCCGAACAAATACCGACTAAAGCGTCCCAAAATACAAAAATTTCACTAAACACTCCAAACGTCTAGATTAAGCAAATAATCGAATTTTCGGGAGTTATAGAACTTAAAAGGAGATAAATCATCTTAGGTATGTTTATATTCTTTTAAAGAAGCGCATATATCTCTTGTTGAGGAGTGTTATAATGTTTTTGATACTTTAGTTGAAAACGTAGAAAAAGTAGAATTTGTTACGTGTCTAACTTTAAAACTTGAAATTAAAAATCTTAAAGGACAACTAACTCACGCTACTTCACTATCTTGTTCTTGTTCTAGCTCTTCAAGTGATAAATTGATGTATAAGTGACATGAGATTAACTATTGATGGTCTGGAATGAAGAAAGACATCATACAATATGTAACCAGATGTTTAATTTGTCAATAGTTGAATATTTAACATCAAATACTGGGTGGTATGCTGCAACTGTTGGAAACTTCCTAGTGGAAGTGGGAAAGCTTTTTGATGGATTTCATCATAGGGTTACTTTGTACACTTACCAATCAATATTATGCATAAGGTCATCCACCTAGTAAGGTTGTTCATTGCGGTGATTGTCCGATTGCATGGTGTTCATTCTAGCTAGTATCGTATTTGACTAGGACCCGAAGTTTACGTTGAGGTTTTGGAGAGCTTTACATCATGAGATAGGGACGTATTTGAAACTTAGAACATCAAATCACCCTCAATCAAATGGTCAGACGGAATGAACCATCCAAAACTTTGAGATACGTTGCAGAAATTGGAAGGACCATTCACCATTGATATAATTCTCCAACAAAAATAGTCATCACTCAAGTATCGGGATAATGTCGTATGAAGACTTGTATTGAAGCAATGATGATCATCATCTAACCTCCAAACATCAAAATCAGGTTTTGTCTTAAAGGTGGGGTTTCTAGTTAGATTTTAACCCAATTGCCTATTAGGATTCATGTAGGATGATTGAACTTTTGATTAGGATAAATGAAGCATGTGTGTTTTGTGAATGCATGTTGAATATGGTGTGATCATATGTTGGTAACTTGCATAAGCTGATTATGTTGTGTTTTGATCCTATTAACATGTTAGATAATGTTTTGAATTGTTTGATTGTGTGTTAGACTGCAGAAAATTGGGTTTAAGCATGAATTTTTGGAGAACAAGCATACTGTTATCAATTACACTCTGTGTGTAATCATTTACACGTAGTCTTAGAGAATGACGTAAAAAAATCGAAAACTCACAGGGTCTAAGTAAGTTAGGTGAACCCTAGTTGGTGTAGTTGAAGTATCCTCGTCTTGTTGTGTCATGAGTGATCAAGTGTTGTTTAATGAAACTAGAAACTCTTGATAATAATGTACGATAAGAAAGTAAGGAGGATTAAATACGAATGTCTCGTTGGTTAATCAGTTAGGATGTGTTATCATAGGAATCCTATCAATTCATGTGTGCGTTTACCTAATGAAAATTACTTGGCAAGTGAGAATACCCTAGGTTTGAGATAGTATATGCCAGTGATAAATTCTCGAAAGTGTGGTGAGACTTTAACCCTTGGTACATACTGATATTGTGATTCCAATTAAGAGGGGATCTAATAAGTGAAAGTTTGATTCCTATGGCTTGCCTAATTTGTAGTTCAAAATGTATAAGAGTAAGACCCGATAAGAGGAAGGTAGGAAAACTCAAGATACTTCCTTATTAAACTTGGTCCTAAGAGAATGGGGCATAAACATCCATAAAATTTTACCTGTGTGGGCAACAGCTTTAGTTGTTCTTCAATTCGATTCAACGTGGCCAAAATTCGTAGCCTATATTATTCTACATGAAAAGTGTACATAGGTAATCAAGGTTCACATGATGTGTGAAGCAGGATTAAGCTTCGAGTCCTTTATTTCTATCATAGCACGCGAGTGTAGTGCTAGTGGAATAAGATTTTGGACGGGAAACCCTTTAGAGCTGAGTGGACCCATAAGATAGGGAAACTCTACTTAGATGTAATATATCCCCTCATTCATGTTTATTTTAGGTAACTTGAAGGAGGACAAGGGTAAAGGAAATGATGCATGAAGACTGGAAGTTTTTTGTTATATCATGTTTTGTTTTGTTGGAATAATATTATGTTTTGGTGAAAAAGAAGGAAACTAACGTGTTGAAATTTTGTTGTTAAATTGAAAGCGAATTGCATGGATGCTATGTGATAATAACTTTTTGTGTCTTTAAAAGAAACTAAAATTTTTTTTCTCAAAAAATAATTTTAGAAAAAAAATGTTATTAATGGATATCAGTAAATATTCGCAGGTATCTTAAAACTCACGGATTACCCGCTTAGCGGATACCCACCTGAATATGTGACGGATATGGATATCACAATTATTCAACGGGGCGGACACAAATATCATAATATCTGTTTTCATGAATATCCATTTCCATCCTATTAAAAATATGTATTTATTTTTAATTGTATTTATTATCAAATAAAACTTTCAAAAGTTTTTCAAATTTATGTCTTTATTATCAAATATTAGTTATATGATGAATACAATTGTTTTAAATGCTAATTACTTTATAAACTTCATTTTTATATAAGAAAAATAATTATTTTAATTTGTTAGAAATGGTATTGTAAAATATTTATGTGATTTTGTCGTTAATATTAGTTAAAATATGAGAGCTCTTTAGAAAATACTATCTATGTTTTTTTATTATACTTACTATGATCATTTTATAAATAAAAAATTGAACAAATGGTAAAATCTATATTTTTATATGTGAAAAATCAAGAACTATTGTGTTAGTTTTTAGTTTATTTGTTTGACATAATACGAATAATGTAAAATAGAAAGAATCTAAAATTATTTTAGAAACATTATATTAAAATAACACATCAAATTTCTAGAATTTTTATAATTTAAAAATAATTGCAAGAAAATAGAATTTTTTATAAATTTTATGAAAATAATTTATATATCAAAGTTTGTAAGTATTTGTTAGGTTAATATATTTTTATGTTATTTTTTAAAAAAAAAAGACATCTTAATTTATTATTAATGATTTTATAAAAATTTATGTGATTTTATTATTGATATTAAATAAAATACTTTTTCATTATATTTTTCTTATGATTACTATAAGAAAAAAATTGAGCAAACTATAAATCAATTTTAACAAACTCTCCTGATACGTGAGAAATAAAAAATATTGTAATTTATCTTTATTATACTTTGCTGACATGATATAAAGAATAGAGAATATAAACAATTTAAAGTTATTTTAGAGACACATTAAATTGAAAATATATATCAAAACAATTTATTTACCGCAAGAAAAATAGAAATAATATATTCTACAAATTTTATGAAAGTAATATTTATCAAAGTTAATAAAAAAATTGTTAAATTCATATAT
This sequence comes from Vicia villosa, assembly GCF_029867415.1. Lineage (NCBI taxonomy): Eukaryota > Viridiplantae > Streptophyta > Magnoliopsida > Fabales > Fabaceae > Vicia > Vicia villosa. The sequence goes on along the minus strand of NC_081186.1, from coordinate 70,472,455 downwards.
TTTTTGCATTTTGCAAGATTTTTTTTTTAAATAAGGTTACATATCATAAAAAAAAAAAACTGATAAAAAAAGAGGGGGACATAAACCAATACCCTCTCAAGAAGAGATAAACTTAAAGAAAGGTAAACCAAGCATATTCTTTACAAAATTTGCCCACAACGGTTAGCCAGAGAATCCGCACAACGGTTTCCTTCGCGGAAAATATGAGACACCAAAAAAGAAATAGTTTCTGTAATATTAACACAATTAACCCATCTTGTGCGAAGATGCCAAGGAACACAAAAAGGAGGGGAGAAAGCACGCACCACTTCTAAAGAATCTGATTCCAGCCAAATCTTTCTCCAACCCCTCTCATGGGCGAACTCAATAGCTAACATAGCTCCGGTGAGTTCGGCAATGAGAGAGTTAGAATCACTAATAAAACTAGCAAAGGCTCCAAGGAACCTACCATCATAGTCTTTAGCAATACCTCCACAAGCCGAGGGACCCGGATTGCCTAGAGAGGCACCATCACAATTGATTTTAATCCAATCCCACAGGGGCGGCTTCCAAATGACTTCCACAATCTTTGGAGCGGGAGGAGGCTGGATATTGACCTTAAACTTCTTCAACACCTCAAACTCATGAATATTGATGAAGGAAGGAATTTTAAAAATATTACCGGCTAAACTACAAACCGAAACAATACTCGCGATCGAAGAGGCGGGAGAAATGTTATGATCCTTAAATCTCACACTATTGCGCGCTAGCCAAATAGCATTAAACAAATGAATACTAGCCATGTTAAGAATAACCTTACAGTGCAGATACTCCAAATGTCGTCCCAAGACGAAATCCGCAACCTGAAGTTAAAAACTGAGCTAAGCCAATTCCAAATCTTCAATGCATATGAACAATCAAAGAAGAGGTGTTAAGAGCTCTCTTCATCCACATTACAGAGGCAGCATTTAGAGGGAAAAGTGAAAGATCGCCGCTTAAGCTGTTCGTCAGTAGAAATTTTATTTAGCAAGATTCTCCAAAGAAGGAAAGATTTTGATGGAGGAATGAATTTAGACAAAATCCACCTCCATCAATTAACACAAGTTCCAGGACTTCTCTTGAATTCATAAGCATCTTTGAGAGACAATTCCCCCGAAACCATGTGATTCCAAAATCGCTTATCCGGCCTCAATTCAAAATGAATGTGACAGTTTAATATTCTGACTTGGATAGAAAGAGGAGCAACATCACTACTATTAAAGGACCAGCCGGAGTCTGAAATAAAAGAACTCATAAAAAGATCTTCGGGCACGACAGTATTACCCATCTCCAAAAACAGCGGCTGCCCGCACCAGGAGTCAAACTAGAACTGAATAGAAGCGCCATTACCAAGCAGCCACGAAGAATTATCAAATATAGTAGGAATTTCAGCTTTAACACTAGACCATATCGATGAGTGAATGTGGTACTTTATAAATTTGTTTTTCCTCATAACACATTTCCTAAGGAGAACGACCCAAGGATCTTCAGAAGTGACAAATTCCCAAGAAAGCTTCAAATTTTTCGCCGCATTAAGGTCCAAAAGAGATCTAATTGCAAGACCTCCTTCCGAGAGAGGCTTACAAATACTTTTCCAAGCCACCATAATAGTTTTACTCTTCGAGACGTCCCCGCTCCAAATAAAATTTCGGGCAGCTCTCTCAATGCGTCTTAATAACAAAACCGGCCAAGAATAAACACCCATAGAATGAATTAGCATACTCTGTATTGAAGATTTGATAAGTTCCATTATACCCGCAAAAGATAAAAGAGATCCCTTACAAGAAGCAAGCTTAAGAATTATTTTGTCAGCAATAGGAAGAAGAAATTTCACACTGGGCTTGCCTTTAAAAATTGGAACACCGAGATAAACAAACGGAGAGGTCCTAACTGTGAACCCAATCAAGGAGGAAATGAGGTTCAACCGAGATTGAGACATGGCCCCACCATAAATAAAAGACTTCCCACAATTCACGAATTGGCCTGAAATATTCGTATAAGATTCGAAGGCAGCAACCAGACTACGCAAATTGGCCAAACTCCCTTTAAAAAAATAAGAACATCGTCCGCATAGAAGATGTGAGAAGGAACCTGAATTGAATTAGGGCCTTTGATCAAAGAAAGAGAACCAGGAGCTACTAAATGGCTAATGTGTCTGCTGAGCACATCTTCGGCCAAACAAAAAAGCAGAGGAGAAAAAGGATCTCCTTGTCGAACCCCTCTCATACAATTGAAGAAACCTGTGAGAGAACCATTGACAGAGATTGAAATCCAGGCTGAGTGTAAAATAATATGAATCCACTTACAGAATTTCTCATTGAATTCAAACTGTTTCAAAACTTTGAGGAGAAAACGCCAATTTATGGTATCAAAAGCCTTTATTATATCAATTTTAAGAGCTACGTTACTGCACCAAACTTTAGAATCCAACATATTAAACGCTTCCGAAGCTAACACGATACAATCTTTAATCTTCCTCCCTTGAATGAAACCACGTTGCTCGGTAGAGATAAGTTGAGGCATGCTCGCCGCAAGTCTAGTAGCAATAATTTTAGAGATGATCTTGAATTTAAAATTAGATAACGCAATAGGCCGAAACAGATCCAACGAGTCTGCACTGTCCGTCTTTGGAATAAGGACCAAAACATTGGAGTTAAAGCCTTAAGGAAGCCACCATATGTTGAAGAAATGGATGACCGCGTCCGAGACCTCTGTTTTAATAATCTCCCAGTACGTTTGAAAAAAGGAAGCACCGAAACCGTCAGGACTGGGAGCACTATCATTGTTGAGAGAAAAAACAGCAACTTGTATTTCATCCAAGGAAAGGAGCAAAGTGAGCAGAATATTCATTTCTTCATTCACCAGACAAGGAATCACAACTTCCACCAATGAAAGGTCCTGCACCAAAGAAATATTAGTAGAAAACAAATTTTTAAAATAGTCCACCGTGTGCGAAGCGATTTGCTCAGGATTCGACAAAATTTCAGACCCATTTCTAAGAAGCGAAATAGGCTTGAAGGAATTGCGAATTTTGGAAATATGATGAAAGAACTCCGTATTCCGATCTCCCTCAAGATGCCACTTTATTCTTGATTTTTCTTTCCAAAAGCTTTCTTCAATATCCAAAGCCAAAGATAAATTGTCTTGTGCTTCTTTCTCAAACCTGCTAAAGTCACCATCAACTCTCGAACAATTCTCCTGAATTCTGTTAAGAGTCACTTCAACCTTCATTACATCGTGCGTGACATTCCCAAAGCAAGTATAGTTCCAGACTTTAAGCTCTTTTTTCAACATCTAATTTTTTTTACCAAGCACTACTAGCGGACAGCCCCATACTTTTTGCTTCCAGCACGATTCAACCAAAGTGCTGCAATCTTTATGTAAAGTCCAAGCTTTAAGAAATCGAAACTGCGAAACAACCCTGATGGTGTTGATGGAGAACTCGAACATGATAGGATGATGGTCAGAACATACTTTAGAAAGAGTGCAAACAGAAATGTTAGTACAAAGGCTCATCCAATCATGATTAACGATGACATGGTCTAACCTTCTCTAGATGAAAAAAGGAAATTCCCTCTTATTGGACCAAGTAAAAAATGCACCCTTAGTAGGAACATGAAGAAGCTGGAAAGAATCAGTCCTCTGTTGAAAATCTCTAATAGGGATGATTGCCGGAGCCAGCCTCCCGCTGTGCTCGTGAGCTCCAATTATAGCATTGAAGTCACCTAAGAACGACCACGGAAGAGAGTGCCTAGCCTGAAGATTACCTAGATCCTCCCACAACTCCTTCCTTTTGAATAAGTTAGTGGAGGCATATACTGCAGCAGTGGCTGTTAATGTCCACCTTACAAAAACACTAAAGAGAGGGCAAATGAGCAATATTAAATGCAAAGAACTTGTAACATTATCTTTGAAACCAGTTATTAGGAATTTTGTCGAAGTCAGTTTTCGGCTCAGCAATAAAAAGAAAATGCGGACTGTTACGACACAATAATCGCTTAAGAGCTAATCTTGATGGGGGATTAGCAATGCCCCTTATATTCCATAAGAGGCTCTTCATAAGGTGAGATTTTTCAGGCCTGCAAGAATAGAACATGTGATCTCTATCACGATGAAGTTTTAATGGATCGATTAATTTGATTTGGAGTCATTTATAGTATTAAGTGGTTTCAGTCTCCTATCGATCACTGTTGCAGAATTCGATGGAACCATAGTCTTTCTTACCATTTACCGAATTCAGTGTCAATTTCTACTATATCAATTAACGATCGGCGATTCATAGACTATCTTGATTAGTTGTAAAAAGATTAAAAATTATTATTGAAATACGAAATTGAAGAGAAATTTATGAATAAAATAGGTGGTTGATACGGATAAGGATTGTCTCTAGTTAAATTTTCACTTGAGAGAATTATGTGAAAATCCTAACTCTTCAATTATTTTTTAATTAATTTTATTTATGCACACGAGAAAAAAAAAAGGTTGGGATTTCACTTAGATGATTTTATTGAGAGAATTCATTTCCCTTCTCTACACACTTAGAAGGGCAATTCTTCACCTCATACCGTACACACACAACAAATACAACATACCATAGAGGCACGGGTGGCCCTGAGCATGGGGTCGCGGGGCGGGAGCCCATGATCCCATAATTTTAGGGGCACCATAATTTTTTTTACTCTTATATATATTAAAAGAAAATTTTTTATTAAAAAAAACTTGTTATAATTTAAAAAAAAAAAATATTAGCTAACAAAATTATAGGGGCACTACAAAGTCAAAATTAATAAAAGAATGTAATTTCTCATTAATAAAATATAGAGTAGAATAACATCAATTAATTCCCCTAAAATAAAATCAATTAATAAATTCATAATTTTAGCAACTAAAGAATTTAATTGAGATGCTAAAATTAAAATAATGGTATAGAGAATATTTTATATTATTGATAATGTTATTTGATAGGTTAGAAATCTTTAGACCATGTCAAATTTGGATTAAGTTGTTGATCTTGATGGTGAAATTTTGTTTGAAGAATTGAAAGTTATTAGAGAAGTTTTAACAGTTGAATCAAAATCAAGCTATATGATATTGAGTTCTTTAAAGACTTTTAATTGTTTTCCTAATGCATGCATAGCTTATAGAATAATATTGACTATTCCTATCAGTGTTGCATCTGCTGAAATAAGTTTTTTTAAATTAAAATTATTAAAATTTTATTTGAGATCTATTATGTCACAAAATAGATAAAATAGTCTTGTATTAATGATTTTGCAACAAAAAATGTTAAAAGGATGATATTTAAATCATTTTAAAAGTTTCATCGAATTTTTTTTAGTAAAAAAGATCAGATCAAGAAGAAGAAGAAAACGAAGAAGAAAAATAAGAAGAAGAATAACTCTCTTTATAGTGGTTTATGTTTTGATGTAGTATAAACATTGATTCAAAGATCCATACTTTATTCTTTTTGCACAATGTCAAATGAGAGTGTGTTTTTTATCCAATTATTCCTTTTATCCTTATGTATTTATTGTTAAGAAAAAATTATAGGGGCACTACTCTTTTGATTCGTCCAAGGCACCCAAATTCAAAGGACCGGCCTTGCATAGAGGAAACTTCATCTCTAACCTTTAATTAAATATATTTAAGAAACATATATTAAATTAAAATTCTCTATGGAAATACAAGTACTAGATTTAGATAATTTTATCACTAATGTTCTAGTCTACTTAATATAAATCTAAGGTTGTCATGATGACAATCCTAGACAAAACCTTTGATGTGGCATTCTCATATAATTTGATCCTTATGTGGCATCTACTTAATATAAATCCAAGGTTGTTATGATGGCAACCCTAGCCACATGTCACCTTGGTAGCAACTCTAAGCTAAAAACCCTAATAATATTTTTACTAATTTGCCCCTATATTAAAAATAAATAATAATAATTAATATTCAACTTCAAATGAAAATATTTATTAAAAAAAATTAAATTAAATTCTTACTTTTTAAATCATATTTAATTTAATTTTTATTTTAATAAATACTGAAATTGTAACTAATACACTATATTGATGCTAATATATAAACATTAAAAAATAAAATAAATGTGTTAAAAGTTACTACTCATAAAAAAATAAAAAATATATATGTAGAAATATTTTATAATTTATCATGAATAAATTTAAAATATAAAAAAATTGATTTAATAGAAAGTAAATCTTTATTTCAAAAAAAATTAATATAATTTTTTTTAAAATAATAGTTTGATTTTATATTATTAAAGTATTAAAAAATGCTTATAAACTTTAAACTATCATATAACTTAATAATTAGTTTTATTTTTAAATTATTATTTTTATAATTCAATTTGTTAACATATATTTTTTTGTTAACTTATCAGTGTAATTCATTTTTACATTAAGCCAATCTTTAAGTAGTTAAGCGTTACATCTTTAACTATGTTATATTTTTATAACTGATATTTGTGCATAAGTGTTATAAAAAAATATTTGTGTAGTTTTTTAAATATAATAATATTTTTCTTTAAATATATTATAATATTTACACTAAATCAATTGTTTTTTTATTGAGTTTAACTTGGTGATATCAATATATGTAATGTTATTATTTTTTTATATTACTTATCTTATTTCTAACAATGACTTTTTTTCCTTTTTTTTTAATAAAATAAACAAAAATATCAACTCATTAATTGTATGTTGGTTTGAATTATTATAAATTTATAACCATTTCTTAATATTCTATAACCTTAAATCTTAATTTTAATTCTAATTATAATTATTTATTTATATTTCATAACCTTCTATTCATTAATTTTTCAGTTATTTTATCCATTTAACAATACATTAAAGGTGTTGTAAAAAAAAAATTATAATCACCTTCTATTTGAATTCTATACATTCATTATAAATACCTTACAAAATGGTCTCAAGTCTATTTTTTTTTTCATTTCTCTTTTAAACTACAAATTTTCTCTTTCAAGAAAGATCCATCCAATCATGATCATTGTTGTGCATATGTACTATGTTTAATAGAAATTTTGATTTTGATTTGTTATCACTTTCTAGCAGCAATCTTTTGATCATTGATTCTATAATCTATATAACATTTGTTTATAATATTTTCTAACTTTCTTTATTTTCTTTTGTTAGTTAATATGAATATAACTAATTTTATGTGACTGAGGAGAAAAGATAATGGAGATTCGTTTTGTTGTTTCTATTGCATCTTTAGTACTGAAGAAATTTGTGAAAAATGACATTTGATGTAAGTATATCACTGGCCATTATATTTGCATACTAAATTTAAAAATATGAAATTTATTTTGAGACTATTTTAAATATAAAAAATAATATTATATATAATTAAATAAATATTATTTATATATTATAAAGTTAATTTATATTAATATATTAATAATAACTATCTTTTTTATATATTTATTTTCATCATTCTATTTTCAACATTTTTAATATATTTATTCATTTAATAAAAAAGCATATATAAGATCTTAATTCTAAGTTTTTTTAAATTTTATATATTGATTTTTTTTCTTCTTGATATAGTTAAAGGAGTTTATTTCCTCTTGCTTTAGTAAAAGGAAGAATAAGAAAAGTATTTAATTTTGAAGATTTTTTCGTTCTTTTTTCTCACTTTCCATTCTTATTATATCATATATGTGATTTGAACCATTACTATTTTATTATTAGTTTTTTTTTTTATTTTCAAGTTTGAATAATATTTGATTATAAGATAGAATTTTGCATTGACAAAGTTAGGGGTGTTCATTGGTTCGGGTAAATCCGAACCAAACCAGAATCCGAACCAAACCATAGTGTTTGGGTTGGATTTTTTTTAGTTCGGGCAAGAACCGAACCAAACCAATGAAATCCAATGACAATCGGTTCGGGCATCGGATTTTCAACTTTCTACCCGCAAGCCCAACCCAAACCAACCATAATTAATTATCATGAAAATTACTACAAAGCATTCAACTTCAATAAGAAAAAAATAAAATGTTGTGTGTGGACAAGTTATGCTATTTTAATTTGTTATTAGAAAATTGATAGTGTAATATGATAAATGAACATAAAATTATGAAACACATTCATTATTATATTAATTCAAGTGACTAGTTATAGATTCAAAAGTCTTAATCTTAGATATTATTTTTGTGAGATATTTTTGAATCTATTAGAGAAAAATTTGTAGTATAATATTTAAATTTCAACACTATTAATATTATATTTTTTATAATATTATGAAAAATTAATTTTTTTAAATAAGTTATTTTTTAAAAATATTTTTGCAATTTTTATCTACCCGATCAATCCAACCCAAACCAATCCGTTGTTTCTCGGATAGGTTCGGTTTGGGCTTTATCGCAAAAATTTATAAATCCAATCCAAACCAATCCATTTAATTTTAATCGGTTTGGGTATCGGATTCTCTCAAAACCGAACCAAACCGACCCGCGAACACCCCTAGACAAAGTCTAAGAGAAGATTTGCCTACTAAATTACTTCTGTTTAATTACTTTCTCTTTGCTACTATAAGGATTTTATTTTTCTGTGTTTTTTTTCGTTCCTCATTGTAATTACATCATATTAGTGCCACAATTGATTATAACTTTCTCTTTGCTACTATAAGGATTTGCTAACTATTGATCGGATGTATGTGGATATATTATTTATGAAACTATCAATTGTTAAAAAACACATTTATAATTTTTATTATTGTTATTTTATATAGAATTGTTATTGCAGTATTGATTGATTTTATAAGTGTATATGAATTTTGTAAAACTTATTTTTACTTTCTTACAAGTGAAAGTAAATGTATTATATGCGAATAACTCAAATAGATGATCCCTTTCTATTTTAAGGATATAACTTATCTTAAAGAATTGTTTAATTTGTGCAACCCTTAATATAAAAATTAAAATAGTTAGGCAAATATTAAAACTTTATATCTAGAATTTGAATATGAATGTATATATTTTTTATACTAATAAAGTAATATATTACAATCCTAATATTTTTACTATTACTCATATCATTATAAATTACTTTTTAAAACTATATTCAATATTGATATTTTCCCTTTTAGATAAATGTTATAACTTAAATATTTTACTTTAGTTTTATGCGATAACCAAATATTTAATCAATTCATGTTATTCAATAATTTAATTTATAAATGAAATTTATTGACTCTTCAACACTATATTAATATTTGTAACTTTAAGTTACTATTATATTTTATTATTGTTATTAATGTGTGTTTTTTACACAATCATTAAATTTTGTAACTTTAAATACTATTAAAATATTTGAAGAGTCATAAATTAATATCAGCTGAGAATATATAAAAAATGACATTGAAAAAATTTCTAAAAAAATATATATATAAAACAATGGAATAAAATATTAAAAAAATAAATATATATATATATATATATATATATATATATATATATATATATATATATATATATATAATGATGAACATATAGTGGAATAACTTTATTCATAACTTAAAAATATATTTCAAGTTCTTATTTGTGAAAATAGACAAATTTAATATATCTAAGATGTATTGAAAATTTTATAATTGACAAAAAAGTTAATTATCTTCAAAATATTTATCATATTTACACTCTAAAATTATATAAACTCACATTTTAAATAATTTTTAAGTTTGTTTACAAAATATAATATTTAATACAATTATATCATAAATTTTAAAACTTAATTATTTTATAAGTAAATATTAAAACAACTATTTATTAACAATTAAAAATATTCTTTAGTTAATAATATTTATTTCTTTAAATTTATACATTTTAAATTTTCATAGTTTTATTTTTAATGTATCCGTGCGAAGCACGGGTCGGCGATCTAGTTCTTACAAAGCTTCTCAATTTAAGCCAAACTTTTCAATTTTTTAAAATATTTTATAAAATTTTACATTTCTTTCAAAGGTAAGTCTCAAATAAATTTTGCTTACAAAAAATTGTCAAATAAATATGTCATTAATATTAAAATGGTATCTACTTAATATAAATCTAAGGTTGTCATGATGACAACCCTAGACAAAACTTTTGATGTGGCATTCTCATATAATTTGATGCTTATGTGACATTCTTACAAAGCTTCTCAATTTAAGCCAAACTTTTCAATTTTTTAAAATATTTTATAAAATTTTACATTTCTTTCAAAGGTAAGTCTCAAATAAATTTTGATTACAAAAAATTGTCAAATAAATATGTCATTAATATTAAAACGGTATTAATGAAATAAATATATAATATAAATTTTTGAACTGTTTTTTTGTTGTTGCTATTTTGTAACTCCTTTTGTTTAATTATAATCATTCCCATTTATTGTATATATAAATTTTAATTAATAAGTTATTATTATTTTATTTGTCATGTTCTATCTATATGCACAATTACCATGTATATAAATATCTGATATTGGTTTATCATCATTTGTACATCTAATTTTTTTGGTGATCTTCAATTTTTTGTAATATTTTTTATCTTCTCTTTTACATATATGTCTTGGTTTGTATGATATAATAGAGACTGAATTGTTCCATTACAAATATTTAAAATCTTCTTTTTATTGATATAGTTTTTTCTATGTGAATCAGAAAGAAGAGGATGAAGATATTGATTTATCATCGTTTGTACATCTAATCTTTTTGGTTATCTTCAATTTTTTGTAATAGTTTTTTTCTTTTCTTTTACATATATGTCTTGGTTTGTCATAATAGAAACCGAATTGTTCCATTACAAATATTTAAACTCTTCTTTTTATTGATATAGCTTTTTCATTCGAATTTATTGATATAGTTTTTTTCTATGTGAATCAGAAAGAAGATGATGAATTTTGTTGGATCATTACGGCTGGGAAAGACTTTGAAATGATCGTTCAAATAAATACATAGTTTAGTCCTAATATGTGCATCAAATAAAACTTTTCTTTTGTATTGATGTAATTTTTGTTATAATTCTTAGTTGTACCTTCATATGAATTTTAATGTATAAATTATAAAATTAATAGTGTTATAGTTTTTTTTTTGTCTAAGAGTTGATCATATATGTTGATCAACAATATTAATGACATTATAATAATTTTAAAGTCATTTGAATTTATTTTTTTGTTATTACGTAACTTTAAATGTTTCACTACGCCAAAATTGGCTTTTAAAAGCGCACCTACAACAGCGCTTATTCACAAAAGCGCTTTCGTAGGTTTGGTTAAAAACAAAATAAAAAAACACGCTAGAAAAGCGCTCTTAAAGGGGGGGCAATGAAAGCGCTTTTCAAAAGCGCTCTTATAGGAGGTGGGTATGAAAGCGCTTTCCAAAAGCGCTCTTAAAGGGTGGGGTATGACAGCGCTTTTCAAAAGCGCTCTTATAGGGGTCTTATAGGGGGTGGATATGAAAGCGCTTTTGAAAGCGCTCTTAAAGGGGGGGGGGGGGGGGGGTTACGAAAGCGCTTTTAAAGAGAAAGCGCTGGTATAGAGTGGCCTATGAAAGCGCTTCTGAAAAGCGCTCTTGTAGCCCTCATTAAATATTTTTAAAACTAAAACACGCTCTTTTATTTTAATTTCCAGAAACATTCTGAAAGTTCTTCTTCTTCCTCTCACGCTATTACTGTTCTTCCGTCTAAACCACTCACCCTCTAAACCACTCACCCTCACGTCTGAACCACTCACCGTCCGTCTCAACCACTCTCCGTCGTCTTCTCACCTTCAGGCCACCGCCGCCGCCGCCGCTGCCGCCGCCGTTCTGTGGGTGGGATTTTAGGGTTTTCTTGGTCAAAATCAACATCTTCTTGCTGCTTCTGTTCAGGTAAAATCTTCCCACTATTTAGTAGAACTTGTAATTGCAAATGAAATTTCTGGTTTGGTTATGAGCAGATTCTTTAGTAAATATATCTTGGTTTATGCAAACAACTCCAACCACAATGACCCTTTCATCCATACACTGCAAATTCAATTATTTTAGCTTTGGATGTATTGTTTTTAGTTTCATCTTAATCAATCTCTGGTGCACTTCTGGTGGTGATAATTTAATCCATTGTTTATAAAAAAAAATATTTTAGCTTTTGATATATTGTTTTTGGTTTCATCTTCATCAATTTTTCCTTTGTGTCTGTTTATAATTTGATGGGCATGGTATTTTGAAACGTAGACTATTTGTTTTTATGAGTGGATTTTTTTTTTATGATGAACAAACATTGTTGGTAATCTTAATTTTGGCAAGTGAAACATGAATCTAAACAAATAGTACAAACATTGTTGATAATCTTAAAATTTAAAATGATGAGATAATATTCTATTTATGTTCTAAAAATGTTCAAATTACATAAAGACGAAAAATGATTCATTGTAGCTATTTCATAGCATTAAAATCGTAGAAATAGTTATATTTAAAAAAAATTAATATACTTATTTGTTTTTAAGATGTTAAGTAGTTGGTGCAAAAAAGAAAAACTATCTCTTGAATTTTACTATTTAAAAAAAATTAATATACTTATTTGTTTATAGTTCTATTTAATATCAATTTAGTGTCTCTCAACCAGTTTTTTGGTTTGTGGACTTATATTACCTTGAAATAAGGTAATGTCTTCTTTAAGAAATCGGGTATTCTGATTAGGTATTCTATTATGATGATAGTTATTTATTATCTTGACAGAATTCCTTAGTACCTGATAGAGAAACCAAGAAGCATTTGTTTAGCTTAATTAAGTCATGGATAAGACATGGATGAGATCAAACCGATTGTCGAAAGAGTACGAGAAAGGGGTATGGGAATTCGTTGAGTTTGCGGTTAAGCACTCCGAAGACCCGCTTCGAATGCCGTGTCCTTGCTTGGGTTGCTGTTATGGGGATAAGGTTGACGGGAAACAGTTGGGATCCCATTTACTACGGTTTGGAATTGATAGAAGTTATACATGTTGGACAATGCATGGTGAGAAAAGTAACGGGAATGCTGGGTCGAGTTGTAATAGGAAGTATGCTTCAAACGACGATTGCACAGACACATACGATTGCGATCGAGTCGAAGAGATTGCAGAAGCGCTTGAAGAAGATCTTGCGGATTGTCCCAAAATGTTTGAGAGGTTGGTAAGCGATGCAGAGAAACCGTTGTATGATGGTTGTTCAAAATTCACAAGATTGTCTGCGGTGTTAAAGTTGTACAACTTAAAGGCGGACAATGGATGGTCGGATAAAAGTTTCACAGAGTTATTAGCCCTTATGAAAGATATGCTACCAGAGGATAATGTTCTTCCCAATCGAACGTATGAAGCCAAAAAGATGTTGTCCTCTATTGGCATGAGCTATGATAAGATACATGCATGTCCAAACGATTGCGTTTTGTTTCGAAACGAGTATGCAGCGTTGAATGAGTGTCCTAAATGTGGTGCCCCTCGATATAAGAAAAAGTTGTCTCCTGCTAAAGTCTTATGGTATTTTCCTATAATTCCGAGATTTAGACGCATGTATCGTAGTGAGACCGATTCAAGACACTTGACTTGGCATGCAGATGAAAGAATTATTGATGGAAAGTTGCGACATCCGACAGACTCACCACAATGGATGAAAGTTGATACTGAATATCCTGAATTTGGAAAAGAAGCAAGAAACCTTCGGTTGTCATTGTCTACTGATGGAATGAACCCGCATGGTATTCAAAGTATCTCGCATAGCACATGGCCTGTGATTCTTATGATCTATAACCTACCTCCGTGGCTATGTATGAAGCTCGTGTGGGCAAGGATCATGCTGTCGATCCCGAAGTTCAGAGAGTTTTTACTGAATGTGTAAGTATAATACTGTGTCTTTAATTAAATCAAATGTTTTTTAATATATAAATGATTTTTTAATGTAAATGAATTACAGGAGACCTTGTCGCAATCGGCATCCACCGGTGAGGGGAGCGTACTTAGTAGAGCACTAGATGCTCCTGAGTATCCCGGTCGGGTGAGGGGTAAGGGTCATGGTGTGACTCCAACCTCTTTTTACAAGAGTCCTAGGAGAAGAAATCCTTCAAATGAAGAAGTGTTGCAAAAGTTGGCGGAATTGCAAGCACAAGTTTCTGAATTGCAAAGAGATAAAGAGGCGTATATGAGAGAAAAGTGCAACACTTCATCGGTGAAAGACACTAGTGATAAGGCTAGTATCAACTATCAAAGGAAATTTCCCGAGGTAATTATAATTTTTTTTCCTTTTAAATTGTTCTATTTTATTAATGATAATGACTTTATATTTACTATTGGTTTAGGGCATTTCATCTTGCCAACTATACTTATCGGAACCGAGTTATCGACTAGTTGGCAAGGGAAAAGTGCACAACACTTTGGGAGATTTACTTCACCATAGACCGCTCCCGGATGGACACCTGAAAGTATCGGTGGATGTTGTAGTAGATCATGATGCGATGCTACCGGTACCTGACATGGTCTCAGAGACGACATTGCTGTGAGATGCAATAGGATCATTTGTTGCATGGCCCTCGGAGCTCATTACCATTAGTGATGAGGTATATTGAAAACGATTATGAATCATTTAGTTTTCGAATGTCAATTCTAAACCGTTTATTAATTATTTTTTACATTTTAATTTTAGACTGCTCCTATAAAACCCACAGTTAAGGGTAAAGGGATTTTACAGGAGGAGGAGTCCGTTGCATCACTAAAAGAGGTACATTTAAAGTGTTAATAATTAATCTGAATCTAAATCTGCATGATTTTATATTTTACATAACTTATATGATTTTTAGGCATCCGCTCGAGAGTCACAACAAGTGACGCAGCAAGTTCGTACCGTACCACCCACTGGTCCTCCGAAGCCAGCGGGAAAAAAAGGCGGTGCTTTTGTGCCTCGGTACCGGTCGACGCTCGCAACAATGGTTGATATGTCCGATTTGAAGGATGGTGCTTTACGTGAAATCGTTATGGATGAGAGTGTCTTCGGTATTGAATTCAAGTCACTTATTACACTTGATGACTTGGAGGAGATTTTTAAGCATGATCAACTAGGCGTCAATAACATGCACTCATACATTCGGTAATATTCCCTCATCCGATATATTATTTAATTAGTCCCACAATATAATTTATTTACACATTTCAATGAAAATAATCTAATGTTTATTATGTTTTTATTTAAGGTTGTTGTATGACAGAGTGTTGCGCGGGACTCCGTTGTCTAACAGATTCCGTTTCGTGTCTTCCGCCCACTGCAGCGGAATGGCAATTGATTCGGAACCGGAATCAGTTAGACAACGCTTAGTAGATAGATTCATGTCCACCGGCAATACAGAATGTCTGCATCTTTGGGCGTATAATACCCGACCAGTAGGGTTAGTTTCTCATTCTTTCTTCATCTAATCTCTGTTTCTTTTGTGTATAGCAAAATTTTCATATAATCTATTGTTTTTATTTATAGAGCACACTGGTTGCTGCTTGCTATCAACCCTATAAGGGAAGTCGTGTATTATCTGAATTCGGTAAATGGTGAATGGACCAATTATCCGGCCATGAAGGACATCGTTGATTTGTAAGTGGGATCGTTCTAAATATATATTCGTGTATATTTATATATATATATATATATATTTACTTATTTGTGGGATTGATCTAAACATATGCTTTTATATATTTGTTAATTAGATCAATACAAGTGTTCCGAAGTCAACGGGACGCACAGGTATCCCGAACTAAATCTAGCAACATTACTTGGATCCAAGTGCAGGTACATTATTTTTCACAATGTTGCTTATAATATATTTATGCTACTTGATAAAACAATGCACAACTATAGAATCTTATTTGTTTTTCTATGTAGTGTCCGCAACAGAAAAACAGTTACGATTGCGGATACTTTGTATTGAGGTTTATGAAAGAAATCCTTCAGGCAAATCAATTAGAGATTCCGCTCACGGTATGAATTTATAACTTAAGATAATTTCATATAATTTATTACATTTAACTAAATGTATCATTCATATTTTGTTTTTGTTTTGTAGTACCTTGACGAATTCCGTGCCGCTGGATACCCGAGACTTAAGTTGGAAGAAATAAAAGAGGATTTGTGTCATTTTTATATTAAGCGCTTTTTCATGTAGGATTTGTGTCGAATTGAAGTACTATAATATTATTGATGTTGTAATGATGTATATATATAATTTTGGATATTATAATGGTATTATATTAGTATATATATATATTGTCTTACTGATGGCTGAAATAATATCGTCGAAAATAAATTACAGGTCGAAAATATTACAGGCTGAAAACATATTACAGGTCGAAAATATTACAGGTCGACTGGGAGGATTAAATTACAGGCTGCACATTAAAATACCTCATTTAGCTACTAAAGCGCTTTTTAAAAAAGCGCTCTTAAAGGCCCACATACTAAAGCGCTTCTTTTTAAAAGCGCTGCCAAAGATTACTAAAAAAGCAAAAAAAAAAAACAACATACTAAAGCGCTTTTGTAAAAGCGCTCTTATAGGGGGGCTATCAGAGCGCTTTTTCTGGAAAAAGCGCTCTTAAAGCCCACCCTATAAGAGCGCTTTTATAAAAGCGCTTTAGTATGTTGCGTTTTTTTTTTATTTTTTACTCTCACAGGTGGGCCTATCACAGCGCTTTTCTGGAAAAAGCGCACTTAAAGGGGGGCCTACCAGAGCGCTTTTTCCTGAAAAGCGCTCTTAAAGGGGGGCCTACAAGAGCGCTTTTTCCAGAAAAGCGCTCTTATAGGGAGGCCTACCAGAGCGCTTTTAAAAGCGCTTTCGTAGCCTATGCCAGCGCTGGCTTTGGCAGCGCTTTAAAGCGCTGTTAAAGCCCAAAAAAAACGCTCTTGTAGCTGTTCCGTGTTGTAGTGTTTGTAATTATATTTTAATTTTGTATATTTTGTGCTTATTTTATCTTAATTTCTAAAATAAATTGGTGTCGTCCCAAAAATTAATTTGGCAAAAAACAGTTTTGTGCCAAATTTGTTTTTATATAGATTAAAATTCACAAATAAATTTTACAACAAATTACAATTATATATTGTTAGTCTTAATGAATAAAAATTTATAAAAGAAAGAACATCGATTATTTTATGTGTATAAAATGATATTCTCTATCTTTCAAGAAATAGGTGATATGATGATAAAATAAATTTAAATTTATAATGTAAATGAAAACAAAAATACTTATATAATAAATTATTTACTACTTATTAGGATGAATACAAAATTATGTCAAATTAATTTTCATATTATATTAAGAAAATAAAAATAAACTTTTGTCATCATGACAATCTTAGACAAAATCCTAGCAAAAAAAACTTATGTGTCAATCTCACATTTTTTCAAATTAAAATTATTAATAAAATTGATATAATTATAATATCTTTATTATTATTATTATTATGATTATTCTTATTAATAATTCTATGTCTCTTAACTGAATTATAAGTTATGAATAATATTAAAGATGATAATATCGTTCATATTTTACTAAATATTTAAATTTTATAAAATAAATAAATTATGATCATTCAATTTATAAAATAAATAAATTATGATCATCAAACAACGCATCTCTTTTTTTTTTTAAAACTATGATCATTCAATTTATAAAATAAATAAATTATGATCATTCAATTTATAAAATAAATAAATTATGATCATCAAACAACGCATCTCTCTTTTTTTTTTTAAACTATGATCATTCAATTTATAAAATAAATAAATTATACTAATTAATTTATTAATTTTATTAATAAATATTTAAATTTTAAAATAATTAATTATAATTTATATTGAATGTAATTCTACAAAAGATGCATTGTTTGTATCCCCATAATCAATTATAGGGCCGGATTGTTTCATAAATTTAACCGCATATTCTTATTTAATCAATTAATTTTTATTGAATTTAAATAATATGGTGATATAAATATGTATAATAATATTTTATGTTTGTAAAAGAAAATATATTTATAACTATTAAATTGACATTTATACCTAAATTTAGTTTAGGTGAAAGTAAAACTTTTAACTTTCTCTATTATAATTTATAATCAGTATAAGCCTGATATCATTTATTTATTGAAGAATTTGAATTTCATACAATATTGAACACAAAAATAATATTATTTATATTTTATTAAATTTGTGAATGGATGATAAAATTAATATAAATATATAAAATAATATCAAAACAAAAAATAGTTTTATAATAAATTATTAATTATTGTCTAAAACAAAAAACAAAATTATATCAAACTAAATTTTACAATAGATAAAAAAAAAAAGGAAAATACAATATCTTAATAAAAGTTCTATATGTCAAACTGAATCTAATTGATGTGCATTATTTTAAACTTAATGAATTTAATTGATATGCATTATTTTAAATTTAATGATAGTCATTACATTTTTTGTAGTATTTTATTTTTATTAAATATATCACATATGTATAGTTGTGATTCACCAACGGTGTAAAATACAACATAAACTGATAAGAAAATTAAAATTAATTATAAAAAGAGGTTTATATAAATTGTCAACTGCCAATATAAATAAATATAATATAAATTTCTATATTTTAACTTTTATATATTATCAACTAAATATAAATAATTGTATTTTAATATTATAATATATTAACAACTAAAATTTATGAGATTTTAGATAATTTTATTTTTAATAAAAAATATTATTAAATTTTTATTTATTAATTTTAGTACATAATTTTTAATATATATATATATATATATATATATATATATATATATATATATATATATATATATATATATATATATATATATATATATATATATATATATATATATATATATATATATATATATATATCCGCACATCGTGCGGGCCACAATCTAGTATTATTTAAATACCCATACTATTTATAACAATAAGTGGATTCTAACATTATTTTATTTAATATAATTACACAATCTTTAAACTTTTTATCTTTATTTAATTTTCAACCAAACATTATCTCTCTCTATACTTTATAAACACGAAAATGGAAAATGAAAATGACAAAACAATGAAACAAACCACCCAAAAAGTAAAAACTATAGTGAATATATTACGTACAAACGTATAGGAAGATTCATGTTTTATCATCTATAATACCTCATAGAAACAAATTCGTATGAGCTCGAGCATGCAAAATTTATACTTCACCTATTCCAAATTTTCACCCAACAATATATCCATCCAAAACAATAAAAACATGTACGAGGGTTACGCAAACATGAGTTTGGAAAATTCCACGAAGCTTCATAGTACTTAGTTTGGAAATTGCCACAATAGCACAATGGTAATCTATACAATGCAACCACCCAATTTTTTTCACAACCTCATTCTAGTTTCATTTCAATGTGTTTTCTTTTATCTCAAATATTTATAAATCTCGTTACACTATTATAAATATTCTTCACCATCTGGAAGTGTTAATTAGTTTTGGTAGAATGAGTTTCTTCTCTGAGGCTACTTCGCGACCGATATTTCCTAGCATGAATGTGAATGAAGATTTGGAGAATAAGGTTGATTCGGTTGAGAATATTTCATCGAGTTCGATTGTGAGGAAGAAGTCGGATATTGTTTTGGTGACGAATAATGGTCGGTTTCAGATAGTTAGAAATGTGATGAGAAATGTGAAAGAGGTGATGTTGGGGACTAAGCTTGTTGTGCTTTTTCCTGCGGTTCCTTTGGCTGTTGCTGCGGATTTTTATAGCCTTGGAAGGGTAAGTAATTAGCACTTTTGGTGATTCATAATGTATGAACATTTTATTTATTTTTTAGAACTATTTTTTTTCTTTCAAAACAACATTGTTACATTGTCAAATATAATTTTATTTGTTAACGAAAATGATACACTTAAGAAAAACATGTTCAAAATGAGTTGTGTGAAAAAAAGTTCTAAATATTTTATAAGAGGGCTAAAATCTCGAATTTATAAATGAGAGAACTAAATTCAATAATTCACAAAAATGCATTTAAACCCCTATTATATTTTTCTAAAACACAAATTACACTAACTCCCAAGAGATTTACAGCTCTTTGTTGTATGGTTAATGAATTACTAATAATTAATTTTTAGTTGGTTAAGTGGTTTAAGGTTGCTAATGTTAGATGACGAGGTTAATTAAACAAAATATACTTAAATAGGAATATATATATTTCTTACATTAGCCAATCTTAAACTACTTAACAGCTATGCTTCTCATCTTTCTAAAATATAATAAATTATTTTTTATTTTATAAGCATATATTTAAAAAGTATAGTTTGTTATAAAGGATATTTGTGAATGATACAAAGTATGTATTTTTTTATTTCATGTTTTATAATAAGAAAAAAATGTTTTTGATAGTATATCATCCTAGTATTTTCTTATTTTATTCATATATAAAAACCATCTTACTATTTTTCAAAAATATATCTTTTCCATATTACCCAATTCAAAATTGTAAACAGAGTGTTTTTTATATATCCAAATCGTATAATCATGAAGACAAAAATATATATTTTAAAACAAATTGATGACAAGAAATAATAAAAGTTTCAACATTCATCTTTAAAAAATCAAACGTATATAACATAAGTCATACTTACCTGAATCACAAACTTAAATTTTTAAGCAAAATCAGAAATTTTGATCATAGGTCACACTTGAATCACGAACTTAAGTCTTACGTCAAAATTGAAAATTTTAATTTATAAAATCTCATCCCCTCTAAAAAGAAAATATTTTTTTAACCATTATCATTATTTATGTAAGGAATATGATATAATATAATTGAATTTCTGTGATGTATATAGCCTTGGATTTTTGCTTTGAGTTTACTTGGACTTGCTCCCCTAGCTGAACGTGTCAGCTTCCTCACTGAGTAAGTTTGCATGTCACATTGTAATATGATTATACTATCATTCAAATTTCATATTTTTTAACATTGCTATTTAATAATTTTTTGTTACTGAAATTGTTTACCTGAACTGCATAAACTTCAAGGCAAATCGCATATTTCACTGGACCAACAGGTATTTACTCTTTTATGGATATAATAAACACTAGACAGATTTATGGCCGATGACTGATAGCCAATAGTTTATAGTTAAGAACTAATTATTTATAACTGACCACTGATAGCTGATAAACATTTCAATAGATTGATTACCATAAATTACTTTAAGTAAGCCAATTTGTATGAATGTTTCAGTTGGAGGACTTCTAAATGCAACTTGTGGCAATGCAACTGAGATGATCATAGCAATATTTGCACTTCATCAGAACAAAATCCATGTTGTCAAATTCTCCTTGCTTGGTTCCATTCTCTCAAACCTTCTCTTGGTTCTAGGAAGCTCACTCCTTTGTGGTGGCTTAGCAAATCTCAAAAAGGAACAAAGATATGACAGAGTAAATATACATTATTGTCCTTTTTTCCATCACACATTGTGCATTCATGCTACTAATCAATTTCTTATGTTGTTTAATTATTAAATGAACAGAAACAAGCGGATGTGAACTCATTGCTTTTGTTGCTGGGATTTCTATGCCATTTGCTGCCATTAATGTTCAAATATGCGTTAGCGGGAGGAAATCATTCTATCGCCAATTGTACTCTTCAATTGTCGAGAGCAAGTAGCATTGTTATGCTTATAGCATATGTTGCTTATATTTTCTTCCAATTGAAAACTCATCGAAAAATATTCGATGCACAAGAGGTGATTTATACTAATTGGCGTAATTTATTTAACTTATATGAGTACATTTTAGTCGTCGTAGCTACTTAAATTATGTGAGGTTTGATTTTCAGGTGGAAGATGAAGAGGACGAAGAGAAAGCAGTGATAGGATTTTGGAGTGCATTCAGTTGGTTGGTGGGTATGACATTGGTCATATCTGTTCTTTCTGAGTATGTTGTGGGAACCATTGAGGTACTTTTCGATGATTTTGGTTTTTTAAACTAAATACACAATTTGATATGATGGGTTAATTAATTGTCTACACTTTTATGCACAATAACTAGGCTGCTTCAGATTCTTGGGGAATTTCTGTGAGCTTTATTAGCATAATTTTGCTACCGATTGTTGGGAACGCTGCAGAACATGCTGGATCAGTCATATTTGCTTTCAAGAACAAGTTGGTATGGTTTTAATAAACCAACACCTTTAATATTTATATTAGACATTGCAATTTCTTTGCAAGTACTATAAGCTTAAGTTTGTTATCTTGCAGGATATATCATTAGGTGTTGCTATGGGATCTGCTACTCAAATTTCTATGTTTGTGGTAAGGCTGTGATAACTATTTTGTCAAGCAATTATTATTTTTCAATGTTGGCTTAACACCGAGAAATCTGGATTATACAATAATCTATTTCAGGTTCCATTTAGTGTGATTGTTGCGTGGATAATGGGTATACGAATGGATCTAGACTTCAATCTTCTTGAAACTGGATGTCTTGGTTTCGCAATTATTGTTACAGCCTTCACTTTGCAGGTCTGCATATTCGGCATTTATTCTTTAATTTTCTTATCTTTAAAGTTACTAATTATGTGATTCTATTGAATCTTCTGTAGGATGGAACTTCACACTATATGAAAGGAGTCATTCTTACTTTCTGTTACGTTATCATTTCTGCATGTTTTTTTGTTCTCAAAGCTCCACAAATCAGTAAGTATACCTAGCTTCCTATCACGAACAGTAAAACTTTAATTTGTTCATATGTGTTTGATTAAACATTCAACTTTTTTACTTGTTACAGATCAATATGGTATAATCGATTTCGGAGCAAACACCCCTGTGAAGCCATCTCCTATAGAATGACTTTGTTTTCCGTGGTGATTAAAACAACCTGACCCTACACATGACTGAAATTCTTCACTCCAGATACCAAGTCGGATTTCTGCCTGTGGAACATGAGGCTGTGAAAATCAATCATAAGTCCGAAGTAGATATTTCAATGCTTGTGCTCTTTCTCAATAATAAGGCGTAACAATGTCTTTTTGGTTATTGCTCTATATATAGTTATCATTATCAATGGACTTAATTCATGTATACCCCAATTCCATGTTCCAGTGTTTAGCATTACAGTATTTTCTATTGTGTCAGATGTTTAATTAAATAAAAGAATTTCAATAAAGGATGAAAAATTATGGATATTAATCTTTCTTTATAGTTTTTGTTCACTTTAAAAATATTGTAAAGATTCATAAGTTATCTTGTCTACTGAATCTACATATAATTAAGAGGTTATGTGTGTAATTATTAAGACTGTTGTTTTTAAGAAGGCCAAACAGCTAATTTATACCAGATAAAGTTGTAGAATAAAAAAAAGGTGTTTGATCATCAACTTTTTGTGAGTAGAAACTGAAGTTATTATACTTGAGAATTCATTCAGAGTGGTGGGATCTATGATAGTTTCAACTATTAAGATATGAAATATCAAAAGGAATTCTTTTTGGCTTTTAAATTGGAATGAATGCCTTTTGTAATCGGCAGGACCCAAAAACAAAACATAAACAACCGGGTCTCACATCATCTACAATAAACAGACCTAGTACAGTGACAATTCTATCGAGCACCTTCCTCATGAACTGCGTGGCATACAAAATCTTATCCAATGAGTAAATCATCTACTACTATTATGATGTGGAAACCTAAAAATGTATATCTTTTATCTCTTCTGGAAATTAAAAAGTTTAACAGATGTAGCAAAACTACCGAAGAATAGGATATTAAATGCAAGAAGGACTATCACTGAAAGACCCACAGACGATATTCCGTTGATTTTCTGATCATATCCAAGAGTTGCAGATATATACTCTTTCACAGTGCCTTTGAATCCTGGTCCCTCAATTGTTGTTTCCACATCACCAAGCTGAGATGTTATAATACCGCGTAAAGTCCATTGAACAGGGCAGATATAATAGAACCAAATCCACCAATCCGGAATACTCTGAGACATCCATAATCATTGTCACATTATTAGTTTTTAGAAGCCGATAGAAAATTGACTTTTGGTTCAAAAATTTCTAAGTATAACATTACTCACCGCTTTTGGGATAAGAAAACCGGAAAGAAGATTCCACAGGGAGTAAAAAGCTGAAGAAATAACAGCAGCCAACTGTTGTGAAGCTGTAAAACCAACCGCCATCATTCCGTAAAAGGTGAAGTAGGTAAAGGTTAGGAACATGAACAATAGATAGAGAAAAAACTTCCCTGCAATAAATACAATTACATATTAAAAGTGGAATCCAAACATATATAAAACAACCAATATATGAATATACATGAAAGTTGATATGTTACCCGGTGTCTTCTCAAAATTGACCATAAAATATGTTATCAAGCCAAACACCAATGTCTGAACAGCAATGTATGGGATCTCTATAAGTCCCTGAAAGTCAGATTAAACAATCATTATAAGTAAATAATTAAGCCGAAAAATTAGCCATGTAATAATTTTCAGTGTTGTGATGAGACCTACCTGGGCTGCTGCATATGGTAATGGAGAGTACATTCCTGCTGCTTTCTCTCTATAAAATACTGTCCTTTCTATTGAAACAATCGGCTGTACAGAAGAAGCATTGTTTACCCCAAGAAACAAGCACGCAGAATAAAGAGCTCCCATAAGGACAAACAGCTCTTGAGTTGTTGCTCTACATAATATTATTGATAGTTACGGTGTCAGTCAAACTGAATAAAGCTTCTTGCCTTTTCTTATTTGATTTAAAGTTACATACATGAAATAACTCCTTTACAATAAATGAAAACAAGGAAATATTACCTTTTTGAACCAACATCCCAAAATACACTTCCAAATATTAAAGCACTGATTGTGGTGAAATATAGCCTCATTGCATTATATGCTGGGCTTCTCCAGTACACAAGATTTTGTTTCCATAAGCACAGAAAAAATTGGGACAACGAATTTTGTGAAAACATTGTGTCAAACTTCAGTGGTTCGGATCCAGCAGGAGGATGCTCAAATTCCAAAATAGAAGACTCCACCCCTCTGATAAAAACATTGACTAAGCAGTTTAGCAATTTATCTGAAAAACAATATTTCTATTCTACCACCTGTAGCTTAAGGGCTGTATCATCTTGGATTATTAGTTTTTTTTTCAATTTCTAGAACAGGGGCCTTTCATTCATATCATATCACTCCAACATTAACTAAAAAAATAAGAACAAAAAGACTCTGGCAGTAGCAGTAGCAGTAGCAGCTGATAAACATCACAATAGAAACACCTGAATTGCGCTGAATTCTTGTAAATTGCTGCAAAATCTGAACCAATTTTCTCTTCAATAGCAGGTGTAGTGACCTCAAGAACCCAGGTAGCTGGATTGTAGCCACTTGGAATAGGGGGGATACCACCGATTCCCTGTCGAGCAGATAGGAAAAAACAACCAGAAATATAAACTCAGGAACTCGCACATGTATTCTGACATTAGTTTTAGAAAAAGAAATCCACAACAAAAAAACTGAAAGACGATGAAGCAGGGGCATTTCTGGGTCATACTTGTTAGAAAAAACAAATAGAAGATGAGAATATAAATCTAGACTATAAAAGTATGTTTTCTTTAATAAACGATGCACTCCTCCTTCGTTCTCCACTGTCTTAATTCTCTTTCTATTCCCTTTCTCACTCTTTGTTCTGTTGTAAGTATTCTCTACTTTCCCACACAACTCCAAATCATGTATCGATAAAAGAAAGACCTAATTCCACTATGTATATTCTGAACTACTCTGCTCATAGCTCCTGTTCCAATCTAAGCCGATGCCTGTTCCAGAAAGGCTCAAAACAGGGACCGATCCAGGTGGTAAAGAGCTCAATGCTCCACAAAGCAATGAGGACACCTGTCTCCTGGGACAGATGCCCCTCGGGAAAAGGTTCTAGAGACTAAACCCCGGCCTCACTATAAGGCCTGCCTAATGAAGGCCTCATATTTAGGTACACACTATTCTAATCCTGAATACCTCTCACCTTCGACCGTCTTCTATTTGGGTGTCGGAGTATTTGCAAGTATCTCGGCCGCTAGACCAGAGCACCGTGACACCAAACTACACCGGAGTACGCTATAGGATCCTGGTTCATCACCTCATTTGTGAACCTCATCGATCTTCTTGTGATCAGATCTAAGCTTATAAATATCTAACTTCTAGAAAAGGATAATCATTATTCAAGCCTAATATTTCACAGAATAGAAAGAAGTCGGAGAACAAAACTAGATATAAAGAAAAACAGGATGTTTTCATGCAGTTGTAGAAAGCAGACAAGTTGTGTGCACAAGATAGACACTTAGGAGAGACACTAACGCGTTGTTTGAGAGTTTAGGAGGAGAGGGAAAGGGAGCATTTTGAAATAAAGGAAGGAGAAGTGGAAAGAATTGGGAGAGGAGGGATTTGGGGGGTTTGTTTTTCTTTATATTATAAAATCCCCTTAAAATGGGGAGCTGAAAAATTGTATCGAAAGAGGATTTTGTAGAGTTTTTGAAGGTTTTAGTAAATTCTTCAAATTCGATCTATATTATTATGATACTCATAAAATTAAAAATATATTAATGGTAAACATACATTTATCACTCTCTACAAAAGCATTCTTTCAAAAACTATGGAAAATTTCTCTTTTTTTCCGTCTACTCCCCTTCCTCCAAAGCTCACATTTTTCTTCCCTCAAAACTCGCAAACAAAGTCTAAGGATAAGGAGTAAATTATTCGTAGCATGCAGCACTGAATGGTGCCATTTTCATTGTAAGCTGAAAAAAAGATTGTGGGATCTTAAGTTTCATTGGTCAAGTTTGCACCTGGGTGTACTGATAATCACGATCGATGAGTAAAAACCACAGATGTAGTGGTAACAATAATAGGAATAGTAGTAGTACTAACACTAATAGTAATAAGTTCTAAAGTCATCACCTGAAAATAGTCTATCAATATCCGTGAATGCTCACCAATCTTTCCTCCATAAATAACTTGTCCCCCGCGTTTCATAAGAAGTAACTGGGCAGCAAAAGCAAATGCAGAAATAAGTGCACTATTAGATATCAAAACAATAAACTGACAGAAGACATGATTGAACTAACATCATCAAATGCTTCAAAAATATCAATACTTGGTTGATGTATTGTGCAAACCACTGTCCTTCCAGTATCAACAGTGTTGCGAACAGTTCGCATAACAATAGCTGCAGCACGCGCATCAAGTCCAGATGTAGGCTCGTCCATAAAAATAATAGAAGGGTTTGCAACAAGCTCCACTGCAATAGTTAATCTCTTTCTCTGCTCTGTTGATAAGCCTGAACTACCTGGCATACCAACCAAAGCATGTCTCAAAGAATCAAGCTCAACTAGTTTCATCACTTGTTCAACAAATTCCTGTAAAATATTTCAGCTAGTTAAAGTCTGTAAATTTCAATGCTCAAATCAGATGATACAATGTGTTACGAAAACAAATTACACGTCTTTTATCAATGCTGATTTCCTTGGGAAGACGAAGAGATGCAGAAAACCACAGAGACTCCTCAATTGTAACTTGAGGAGAATGTATATCATTTTGTTCAACATATCCGGATATTCTAGCAAATGTCCGTTGCTCTTTTGGGTAACCTGATATTTTGATGTTCCCTTCGATATATCCTCCAGTTTTCCTGCCAGCAAGTACATCCATCAATGTGGTCTTTCCAGCTCCACTAGACCCCACTAATGCTGTAAGGACACCCGGTGAGAAAACTCCGCTCACATCTGTTAAGAGTTGCAACCTTGTTTCAGGTATGCCTTGCTTTCTTATTTCCTGTAAAAACGTCCTTCTGAACTAGTTAATGAAAAATACATCTGCTAATTTTTATGGTGCTTATATCATTACATATATAGACAGTATTTTATGGAATCAGAAATTACAAATGCCCTTACCTTTGGCATATCAACATAATAATTGACATTATGGAATGTCATTGTCAATGGTTGAAATGGAAGAATCATTCCCTTCATATCACTTTTATCTTTCGTAGTCCTGGAATCGGTACTCATTTCATGGACCTGATTACTAACTGCATAGCCAATTCAAGTATTGTGCGACATTTTAGGTCAATACATTATCTATCTTTAAATATGTACGGTCCATCAAAGTGAAGTAGATAATAGATATTTATTCAAGCAAAATAATATCAAGCTCACTACCATCTCCAGAAGAATTCTTTCCTGAGCCATCATCCTGAGGAATAACTGTGCGAGCCTTTTGAAGTGCTGTATTAAAAGTAAGAAAAAAAACCGGATATCATAATGAATGACATAAATGGAAGGAGTGCAGGCTCTTAAATGGAAAAACTGGGGAAAATAATATTCAAAACTTACGATTCAGATAGGCCAAGGACAAAGTGACCATACTATGGAAAAAAACTGCATAGAGCATTAAAATTCCAGCACCAACCCAATACCAGTAATCATCAACTGGTATGTTGTGTGAAATGAGGATGTTGTAACCAACTGTGTTGTTCCCAATTGCTGATTTCTGCAGACAATAATTAATATTATAATTCATAAATATGCTACAAAACCATTTAAAATAAAAATCACGTATAATATTCATTTTTTCGTCTTAAGATTTTGATTAGTTGATTGTTTGCATGGCAATAGAGTCTACATAATCAGATGGTCAAAATTCTAGTCCATGTCAAAATTTATATTCTTTATAATACAAAATCAGGTTTTAGCCCAAATTATAACGGGCCTACTAAACTTTGACCATGCTTAATGACCAAAGGGAAATCAGGTGAAAAGGTATTGGAAATTACTCACAAAATTTTCTCCGTGGAGTTAGTCCTTGACAGTATATTAACACATGAATTCATTGGCAGAAAATTAATAAGTTACACATGCCAAATATAATACCTTCATCCATCGGGTAGCAGTAAATTCATTAACTGTAATTGCAGTTTGTCCATAGGTAAGAGGTGACAAATAGTAGCCCCAAATCCACCATGGCTTAATCATTCCTGAAGAAATAACAACCAAATAACTAACAACAATATGGTTTGCAATTCTCTAGCAGTATGTGGGTCAGTGCCTACCTTTAGGTACAATAAATCCTCCAAGCAAAAATATAGTCAGCAGTGCAGCTGAGCCAAATGTATTGGCAAGAACCATATCTCTTGCAATAGCAGCCATCATCCCGAAAAGACCTAATGCCATTTGGTGCACTATAAAAAGTATAAACATGTAGCGAAAAAACCTGAAACATTTAAAAATTCAATGACTAAGAAGGTAAAAATAATTTTTTTAATAGAAAGATGCAATAAATTTAAGATACCTTCCCGCAGCAGGGGCAAATCCAACAGTGTAATATACAACAGCACTCCATATAAAAGCCTCAATAACGGAGTAAGGTACACGGAGAATCCAACTGGTAAGAGACCATGCCCATGCAGGATAGAATAAATTATCTCTTTGCTTGTAAAATATTGGGAGCCGGCTTATCATCAAAGGCAACTCAGAGAACCCATTAAACATCATGTGAACAAGCCCAAAAAATAGAGCAGAAAGATAAAGATTCCCAAAAACCTCATCTGTGGGATGCAGCCTTGTTCGTAGGAATACTGTACATGTAACGAATCCAACAAAAGCAACCTGGGGCAACATGATAAAATATATAAATAAGTCAACAACTTACAAAATAAGTTGATACTTGATAATATAGACTTCATAAAGATAATAATAATAGGATCTTTTCAATTTTGAAATAAATAAAAAATAGTCCAAAGAGCAAGTTTAAATACAGTATCTAATAAAAAATACCTGGAAGGTTCTAAAAACATAAAGGAAACTATGTCTTTTGATCAAAAGGACTTCTCGATTAAAGCAAGCTTTTGTGACCTCCAATTTTGACACAGCATATTTTTTTTGAGCCAAAGCTGAAGGGTGGCACTTTGATTTATCGTATGGATGTGCCTGTAAGGAGTCAATATACCTTCCAAATCTAGATTTTCTAAAGGCTTCTGCAATCTCATGAACTGAGATAAATTCATATGGTTTAGAAGGATCAGCCCAGTACTGTGCCTGATCCTTTTTAGAGGTGACCTGACAAAAGATAAGAAGTTAAACAAGATTCATATGAAGCTCTTGACCCTAAGAGTATGTTTAGACAATATTATTTATACATATACCTCCTGAAGGAAGTCTGCAATCCCCTTACGTGGTGGAAGTTGAAAACCTATTGACTCAAAAAATTCAAGCACATCTTCTCGAGGGCCTTCATATATTACATGCCCTTCCGACAGAAGCACCAGGTCATCAAAGAGCTCAAATGTTTCAGGAGCAGGCTGAAGGAGAGCCATGAGTACTGTTGCCTCCATCTGATGAACAAAATTCTTTATGCATTTCACAATCTGGAATGTAGTAGAGCTATCAAGCCCAGTTGATATTTCGTCCATAAATAGTGTTTTTCTAGGACCAACGATCATTTCTCCTAAAAGATACAATATGAGATGTCATTGGTTGCTGCAACCACACGACTTAAATCAGAGTCATCACTCATCACAGTATTTCAGGTCTTCTAGTTCAGATGACGTTAACAAGATTATAAAATATACTGATTTTTGTCTTCAGCTATGCCTTACAAATCCGAAAGTAATATAATAGCACCTTCCCCAGAAACATGTCTCAGTAAGAGCAACAATGCATTAACCTTTAAAGGGAAATGCATCTTCCCCTATTTCTATACTTCTAACCAATGTAAAAAAAATTATAAATGATAACCAAGCACTTCTTTTTTTGACAAGTCTCACCAAATATTTATTATACATTTGTTGATTAAAAATGTTAAGAATCCGTTAGAATCAATTGGAATTGATTAACATTAATATTGTATAAGTTATATTGATGACATTACCTATTGTGCACAGTTTATATGATTATAAATATACACTCGGTCTGATTTCATTAGACACAATAATATACAGAAAATAGGATTTCAATATGGTATCAGAGCTAGGTTTAAGATCCAATGGGTCCCCTGCTATCAGGTTTCCGCTATCGAGCCACCCACCATTTATTTTCATGCTCCAATTGTCCTTGTCTAGTCTTGGCCGTGAGGGGTATGTTAAGAGTCTCACATTGAACAATATATGGCCTGAACATGTATTTATAAGTGGGGGCAATCCTCATCCTATAAGCAAGTTTTATATGATCGAGTTAGGCCTAAAACCACATTATTTAACATGGTATCAAAGCGCACAATTAGGTTTTCCATGAACAGGGAGAAATAACCACGGATTTCGTCAAGTATGAAGACCAATTGATTGATATGTTCACTAAGCCTTTAAAGGGTTCTCGAAGGGGGAAAATAGGAGTATATCCGATAGGGACAAGCATTAGATGTTAAAAACAAATAAACGTAATTGCAGAAGAAGGGCAACAAACCTGTTGTAACTCTCTTTCTTTGGCCCCCGGAGACTCCCCTGACCATGTCGTTACCAACTATTGTATCTGAACATATATCGAGACCAAGAACCTTCAAAATGTAATCAGTGTTCACACTGTGCTTTTTACCCCCTACAGAGGATGCCTGCAGAGTCAATAGTTTCACACAAGACAATATTAGGGAAGCCCTGAATATAGAGGGGAATGAATACTATCATACATACAATATTACAAATTTAAGAAGATAACCTTCATAAATGCGTCAATTTCTGGACTTGGCCGGATATTCATTTCATTCTCTAGACGGCCCAGATCTTTTGTATATGCTGTAGAAAAAGTTGAAAGATTAAAAGGAAAGGGAATCTGTTATAAAAAATATATTAAGCAGTAGTAAATTAAAGTTCTTAAATGCATTTTGGTAGAAAATCTATTATAAAAAAATATGTAAAATCCATTTTTAGAATAACAAAGGAAGTATACCTGCAAAACCTTCTTGTGCACCTTGACATCTAGCACCAAAGTCCATAGTTTCTCTCACTGTCAGTTCTGGAATGTGATTATCTGTTTGACTAATATATGCAGCAGTCCTTCTAACATAAAACTCATCTATCTCATGGCCGTTGTATGTTATACTACCAGTTTTCTGTGAGGGGGAAAATAGTGAAAAGAAACTGAGTGAGAGATACACATGTCAACATGGGTTTTCGGAGATGGTCTGCATTCCATAATGACTTATGAATTGTGAAAGTGTTATCTGAGAGAAGTACCGGAATTACAAACAAACAACAAAAACCCGAAATGTTGGGTAACACATCCGAACACCAAGAAACTATTGCTTCATATACACTCCCAAATCCCATCCCAGAATCATATATATCTGGGTATTCAGATTTAGAAGGGCAAATCTTTTTCATTTGTTTGATCATACGTAGAGAATAGGGATTTGCACAATCACTCACCCAAAAAAAAAAAAAAACACACAGAGAAATGGATTCTGTTTGGTCATACAAATAAACCAATTTTTAGTTTATTTAACTAGTGTATCTGCTTGCTTGATCAAATGAAATACTATGTTTGTAAACAAGTTTTTCTTACTAATTTATGGTTTTTTGTATTTGAATCAATTTATTTATAGTTTTTTTTTTTAATATACATAAAGCTTGAAGTTTTTGACTGAATCATGGTTGGTCCTTGCAAAAACCGAAATTGATCCAACCTATTCTCTCACTAAGTATGTTTCAATTTCAACCTTCTAAAACTTAACTCGAACCAATTTATTCTCTTTTGTCACTATTAGAGTCAAAATCAATTTTCTATGTCAAAATACTAGATAAACTAATTAATGTTTGAAAATGATATTTTTATGGCTATTATTAATTAATTATAATAATGCTAATTTTATAGATAACTATATTCTTTACTTTCACTAAAATAATTAAAATCAATTTTTTTAGAAGCAAATAAGTCTTTGTAATATTTTACATTTTCATTCTTTATTATTATGTTTTTAAGGAGAAAACTTATACAATTTCTTTCTTTTATTTTTTAAAAGATATTTAAATATATTTGTCATATTTTTATTGGAAAATAGTATAAACCACAATAATTGTATCTAAGTTTTATTTTTCTTAAAATCTATTCTCTTTCTTATTTTTTTTTTATCTTTTCATTCTCTCTATTATTTTTAATCTTTTAACTTTCTTTTTTTTTATCAATTTTTCGATTTCTCATTTTAAATTTAAATTATCTCTCTTAATTTAATTTAATATTTCATTTTCTTTTTTATTAATATTTTTTATTCTATTTATTTCTTAATTATATTATATTTTTCATATATTTTATTAAAATTTAATGTGATATTTGTTCCTGATAAAAACACTTTTTTGTCAACCTCCCAGAAGCTTTGAGTTTGCTGAAGTGTGTGAACGCTCTCCTGTAGTGACTTATTCTACTAACGCAGAGTCTCAACGATTGACAATAACTATATCATGTCTGGCAGAGTGCGAGGTTCACTCTTGTTGGAAGATGATTCAAATATCCAATTAATATGAGATAAAAAAAATTTTATGATTTTGAGTGGCTTGAGAAAGTTTTACCGAGGTTCTGTTTCTGATAAAATATTTTTTGGTCTACCTTCCTGAAGCTAGTTAGGTGAGGTCACAAATGTATGGAAATGTGTTGCTTATTCATTTATTATCAGCGTAATTTTTACTCTATTTTTTAAATACCTTCTTATTTGCCTTGCGGGGCTTTATATACTATAAATTTTAACTCTCTTGATTATAATGAGCTACTCCTTTGACTCACATGCTTAAATGTTTGGGATAATGTTCGTCGTCACCATAATTGTCGTCAAATAAGTTTTGTAAGGCTCCTCCATAAATTTCGTAACCTTCATGCGACCTTGAGAGTGTCTCCAAACTGTTACGTTAGGTTACCAACTAGGATATTCGACCATCTAACCATAAATGAGTTGTAAGGGCACGGCTTCGGGAACTAGTTGTCCGATCTCTATAAAAAAGACATACTTGGAATCCTACGCGACCACGGGAGACGGACAACAAACCGACTTTTTGTTGGTTAAGATCCTTCCTGCACTTCTAACTTCACCACCTCGAACAATATTGAGAGAGATATCTAGGCTAGGATAAAAGTTTTGAAATGTGCACATATATAATTGGGTTGTGTAGGAATAGTTTAGACGTTAAGACTTGATTTATTTATATATTTGTCCAATAATATGTATCAAAGATAAATTATATCGGTAGAATTAATTTTGAAGGTAAAAATAATTTTAATTTAAGAGAATCAAATACGTTAAAATAATTTTAAATCAATTCAACAATTTTAAAATTACTTTTGAGTCTTCCAAAAATTAAATGGAAGATACACTTATACCATTATAATATCATATTAATGGTATTTCTAACTTAAATAACCATTATTAATTTTTTTTCTTTAGTTATACTAATATAATATTATATTAACATTCTATATTAATAATAATAATGTAAATTTTTTTTACACATATATCAAATAAAATTATTTGTGATACTGCTTTCTTTTAGATTGTTCTAAAACTATCTCGAAAAATATGTATTTCTCATATAATTTAATTGAACACAAAAAAAAAATATTTTAGGCCGTGCTGGAACACAATAAATATTATTAAATCACATTAAATAAATTTAAAAATATAATCTATGTTGTTAAATCGATCCATAAATGATAAAGAAAAGTGTGTTAGGCTGCGCTGGAACAATATAGATGAAAGGAGATTTAAATTATGTGATTTTATTTCCTCAAACCAACCAAATCCTTGAATTCAAACTGAAAATTAAAATGTATATGAAAATTTAAATTATGTGATTTTATTTTTATATTATTGTCTCAATAATAAAAATAATATTGCAGTTTTAAATATATATGATAAATAATTTGAAATATTAAATTGAAAATGATAAATATTTTAAAAAAATGTATTTTATTTAAATAGAATGATATAAAAATATAATAAAATTTAAATTTTAATATTATCAATCAGTTCAAATTATCTTGTCAATTGTTTTTAATTTTAATCCGTAAGTTTTTCAATTATAAGAAATTGATTATTATTTTCCATTGAACTAAAGTATATACTCAATACTTCATATACGAACATTCGTATTCACCCACACAAAAACATTTTGAATAAATGTCAAATTCAATTTTAAAATAATATTAATTATTTTTTTAAGTATAATTCTTATTAATATTACATGTATGATTCTCGGTTAAATGTATTGTAATTACTTTAATGAGAATAATGAATAGTATTATTTTTTCTTCACTTATAAATTTATTTGAATTGTGTAAAATAAGCAAGTATGACAATTATTTTACGATGAGAAGTGTATTTTCTTTAATCCGCGATGATTATGTTCAACTTGACCTCCAGTGACTGCTCCAAAGCCTCCTGTGGCTTGACTCTATAGATCAATTATGGGAGATATCAAAGTCGGTAGTGAGACTGAGACATCTAATTTTAAAGATCATATAAATTTTACACTTGAAATAAATAGAATTTTAAGCTTGATAAATGTTGATGAGTAAATCTCATAGTAGTATCATTATTTTCCTAACTTTAAAACTCAATTATAAATAAAATTAACTAATTACAAACAGATTAAAAATAGAAATCAATTTCAGTTAATTTTTGTGATGTAATTAGAAAACAATTGCATTCTCTAAACTACAATTTTTTATATTTATTTGGCATCATAATTTTTTTAATAACAGTTTATTAACAATTACTTATTACAATATATATTTACACTTTTACTGAGTCCTACACCTCTAACAACTTTTAATATTTATCTGAATTGTTTTAAGACACTTGAGATACTCTTGAATGAGTAAGAACTTCGGTCCAACAAAATAAGAACAATTTTTTCTTTGCTTATAATTGAATGTAATAAAAAAGTGAATTTTTTAATTAGGTAAAAAGGAGACAATCTCAGTATTGTGAATGTACATTAAACTGTATTTATTTCAATTTAAGAGCTGCTTCACAAATAAATTGTATTAAATTGTTAGTCATTTTAAAAATCTAATAAAATATTTTTTTATTATTTATTATAAATTTTTATTCACTATTTAAAAAAAATTAAAATAAATTGAATAAGTCACCCGCACCGCAACCCTGTAGTGTCAATACACAACTACCCGATTGAATTTCATTTCTTAACTAGGTACTTATAATGTGACATGAAAGGGTGAAAATTTAATGGACAACTATTCAATTCAAGAGCAGTCTAAAGGGAATACTGAGTGCACCTTCAGATTAGAGTCAAGCTTGCCCGCTAGAGCCATTAGTAAAGAGGACTTGCCAGAACCTGGAGGTCCAAGTAGCAAAGTCATCCTGCGTAACAAAAAGTAAGCTACCCGATTAATCACCACGTAGCACACATCAAGTTCTTAACCTGTCAAATGCATAACCTCTTCACCCGTGATAATATCATTACTATCACGCTGTTTCAATTCAATACCAAATGTATATCAACCATAAAAAGTAACTTTATTCTACTAAAGTGACCAAAAAGAGAAGATGAAAAAGAAAACATAAAAAAAACATGAGTTTATAGTTGCGTAACAATCACAATAACTATAACTAACCATTGAAGGAAATATTACAACTAGGAAGAAGGAGGAATATTTAACTACCTTCCAGGTTTTATAACGCCGCTCACATTATCTAAAATAGTAAGGGAATGCCGTTTAGGTCGAAAACACCCCAACTTCGTTAGGATACCCTACGTGAAATCACATAACATATTCAGAATCACATGCACGCATCAACAAAACAAATATGAAATGAAGTAAATACAAAAAATAACCTCTAACGCATCACGAGTGTAATTGAGCAGAGTTGGAATAGCTCGTGAACCGATTAAAACATTAGCACTAACAGTCAAATTCGAATACCTAACTTCAATCTTCGGTATCTCAATTCCAACCCTATCAGAACCAGAAATAACAAACAGATCCATAATTTTGAACAATAACAAAAAAAACGAAAAAAAATAAATTAAATAGCGATAATAGAAACCGGAAAAAAAAACCTCTCGATGCGTTCTTTGATGGCGGAGAGGAGAGCGTAATTGTCCTGAGCATTGGTAGCAAACGCCTTCTTAACTACGAGTTCACGCGTATTGCGATTCAGTTTCCTCACATCAACTAAATCATCGGTGCTGGTTTTCACCGGCGAAGGTTGACGATTGGAAGAGGAAGCGCGGAGGACAGCGTAGTTGATTCGCTTCTGAGACGGTAAACGAGAAAGCGCCGCCCACTGAAGCTCCGCCTCGTCCTCCTCCACGGCCTCCGCGTTGGATGCTCTCGCAA
Source organism: Vicia villosa (assembly GCF_029867415.1). Lineage (NCBI taxonomy): Eukaryota > Viridiplantae > Streptophyta > Magnoliopsida > Fabales > Fabaceae > Vicia > Vicia villosa. Next base: position 70,435,071 of record NC_081186.1, on the reverse strand, counting down.
AACTCTCGCTACCGTTGGATCCAATTTCGAAGAACTCGCTTCCATCGGAAGCTGCCATTTCTCTCTCTACAACTGTTTTCTCTCTCTATAACGGTTTTTGGTTTTGCATCTAAGAAGAATGAAATGAGAGAGTGAGTGTGTTTGCTTGAGTTTTGATCCGTCTAAGGGAAGGGTGGTGTGAGATGACGTAAATGCCCTCCGAAGTTCTCGGTGAAGTTCGTTATATTTTCGGGAATGAAAGAAGCTGGCACTTGTTTTTTCAATTGGGGTTCGTTTGTGTGACTGTGTGCATGGAAATTAATTGTAGTGTTGCGAATGTCCAAGTTAATTAACCTATTGGATGCGTTTGACCTATTCTCGCGAATTGGCCTATTTTAATTGATTGCGTACCGGTTTCGAGGACTCATGACTCATGTGCTTGTATGCATGCAAATATACTTATAAATATGAGTGATGACTCATTCTAGAATGTTTTCATGCATATTGTGATTTTGCCTGAAAAATAATTTCTAAGTAGATCAGAGGTGAACGCATGCTCGTACTCTTGGTGGTTTCAGATGTATTTGCACAATTATGTGACAAAGAAGGTATTGAGCATTAAGTTATATCTCAAATACACCTCAGCACAAGGGTGTTGTTGAAAGGAAGAACATAAGCATACTAAATATGGCAAGTCGTATGCTTAAAGCAAGACGGATGTCAAATAAATTTTGGAGTGAAGCAACTTCATCTGTTGTGTTTATTATCAATAGGTGTTCAATAAAGAAGCAAATGAACAATATAATTTATGAAGCTTGAATTGGATTAAAGCCAACTGTGGACCATTTCAAAATATTTGTTTCACTTTGCTTCAGGCAAGTGCTTGAACAATTATAAGAAGAAAATTTGGTGACAAGAGTCAATCCATGATTTTCATATACCTTTAATTAATAGATACGTACATACTATTCTCACTAAATGAGAATAAGATAGAAATAAGTAGAGACGTGCAGTTTGATGGAAGTAAAAGTAGGGAGTGGCAAAAAAGCTTCGGGCAATTCAATGCAAACTGGTGAAAAGTATGATAACATAAGAACTATACAGCAAGAAAATCAAATACAAGTGGTTGTGCAAGAAAAGTAATTGGAAAGATCAACTAGAAAAAGAACTCAATTATATGGAGTCCACCAATTACTATGGTTCTGGAGATAACACCCATAGCAACTCCATACACACAAAAAAACTATTGAGGAAGAACACAAGAGCATCACACTTCAGCAGCTGACCTTTTATGCAGAAACATCAGCAGTTGTCACCATAAATCAAAACACTTCTTCATAATCAAGTTTTAGACCACCTGTCTGACTTTGAGATGTAAGGTGTCATCCTTCTGCACCAAAAGAGGAGATTCCCTCTTCAAGAAGACCACAATAACCAGTATCATACCATGAACAAACTGTCCAGACAAGTCTGCTTCTCCCATTATTCAGTATCGAACAATTCATCACAAGTAACTTGGATGATACCATTAGATCATTGGCTGAATCACACCATGACTGTAAGTTAATTTTTCATAATATTAACTTAACTTAGGTTGATGCATCTCCATTGCATACAATCCCTTGTATGTCTCTCTTAATTTATCATAACAAGAGTTTCATGTTCTCATAGACTTGACAAGTGATATCGAGTTTAAGTAAATAACATCTATCTTGTTTGAGAGAAACATCAGTAGTACATATTAAGAAAAATAAATTCTCAATACAAAGATGTCAAGACATTATATCTGACATCTCAAGAATCTCCAACTCCAGATTTGGGATTCTTCATCATCAACTACTATGAACTCCTTGAGAATCAAACATTCTCCTCCTTAATAGCAGCACAACATGTGGTTAGTGCACACCAACACAAATCTCTCTCGACAGAATGTGTTCCATGGCCACAAACAAGATTCCATAAATCTGGCTCCTTTCTTAACACCCCGAAAATCTAGATTAATTATTTGATTAGTTATTTAATTGATCTAGCGTGAATATATGAGTCCTTATGAAGTCTTGGTGTTCTAATGATGATATTTTTTGTTTGATGATGATATATGAGGTTTCAATGATTTTGGCGGTGCATAGGTGTTATGAGAATTATTGAGAATTAGGAGTATTTTGTAGTAATTAGAATAATTAGTTGGGATTATTTTCGTTAAAAAATAGAATAATAGTGAGGTAGAGATAATGAGGGCGAGATAGTCAATTCAAGAGGGTTAAGTGAAACAAAGAGAAAAGAAGGAAGAGGGTTTTCATTCAATCGTGAAAAGTTTGGAAGAACGTGAGAGAGAGGAGAGCTAGGCTTGAGAGAACTTGAAGGCTTTGTAGAACGCGGAGAGGATTTTGATACCGAGTTTCAATCAAAGATAATGGGAGTCTATCCTAATTATTATATTTGGCCTAAGTGTTAGATAATCGTAGGATTGGTTTTGGGTTATGATGGATTGTTGATGATATGAACGATATTGATGATTTAGAGGTGTGAGTTGTGATTTTGCAATATAATGATACCCGTAATGTATAATACATTGAGTTGTGATTATATGATGAAATACTGAGTTTAAAAGATGGTTTAGGACTTGTAATATGAAGAAATCGCAAGAATTTGGACTGATTTTATGAAGGAAAATGCATAAGGAAATCCCTGATCACCCAGATTCGTCGAACGGATTGATCGTGTCGTCGGGCGATTCGATTGAATTATATCTCGTCGGGCGAATGGTGTAGGCGAGGGTAAGTTTTGGCTACTAACTTGTTTCGCCGGGAAAAATAAGAGGCTCGTCGGGTGAAAGGTTTGAAAATTTTGAGAGGTTGGCTAGTGTCTTCAGTCGCGGGGCGAAGGAGGAGGCTCGCCGGGAGAATGATGCTTGAAATGGAATTTTTATAAAGGTCATAACTTGAGTTTCCAGACTCTGTTTGACGCGTTGTTCGAAGCGTAAGAGAGCTAATGAAATGATATATACAGTGTTGGAATAAAATGAGTTGTAGGATACAGTTTTCTAGTAATTATTTTATGATGAGATGATGATGTCTTGTGATGAATAATATTAAATATGTTTTCTATTATGAAATTAAATTAATCATATCTTGTTGTTACTTGGCTTGTAATTTATGATGTTTTGATGTTGTTGTGATGATATGTGTGTTATGAAGTATGTGATGATGAATGTGAAGAAATGTGACAAACATGATGAATGATTATGCGTTTTGACTAGTAGTGCTCGTATTTTATATTGTGTTGTGCATCATGTATTCATAGCATTTGTAGGAATTTTGTCCAGTGAAGTTCCAGGATATTATTCGATGATGTTAGGACGTTTGGTCCAGTGATGGCCATAATCCCATAATATGGATTGAGTGCGACTTGTGATGTACTCCGGTTCCAAGCGGGAATTGATCCTATTGGTGGGGATCTTTAGAGATAACGATGACTAAGTCATTAGTGATGTTCTTGGTACCACATGCATGAGCCTTATGAAGTTGCACTTCATTATTCGGGACATTGCAAAATATTTGGAAATTAAGTGATGTGTTTGATTCCAATTCTTGAATTATAACGATTTGATTTTATTCCTGAGTTGGGGTGGTTTGATGTGAAAAGTAAGTAATTGTTTATTATGTTGTGGACGTAATAGATGATGTTGTGTTGTTGTCCCTGTGTTATGACTACTATATCTTTTACTTATGCTTTTTATAATAATTGTGATTTACTCACCCTTTCTGTTTGAATGTTACCTCCACATGGGTAATGTGCAAGTAATCAAGAATAGTCTGTTGAAGCTTAGAGGATAGCTTTGTGGAGTCCGTTAGCGAGTTGTTTTGAACAAAGAGGGTATTTCTATGATACGTAACATCTGGGTTGGGATCGTTTGATTGCAAATCTTAGTACTTTTGTTATTTTAAGGATTCCGTATTTCTTTCATGAATTCGCGTTTTATTCCATGGTGTTATAACACATGAAGTATGATGAATCTATTAATGTTGAACTACTCTTCATGGTGTTAATTGATTTACGAAGAAGTTGTAAGAATTGTTTATTTCGCTGCGAAGTTTGAATTAGTTTAACTAATGAATTTAAAGACGTTATTTATATTTAAGTGTTTTGCAACCCGTGTTACGGAGTAGGGCTATTTTTTATATGAAACTTATTATGAAGATGTGACACCCTTGTGGTGGTGTGTTTGTTTTTCGTTAAAATTATATGCGAAAACATATGTGGGTTAGAAGGGTGTTACACCTTTGATTAGAAGGATCTTCCATATATTAGAGAGAATGTCCTTGACATATGAACTTGACTTTCATAACACATTTCTCTTGGACACTGAAGTTCAGCCTTTGCATTTCCTACTTACTTGAATCAGAAATAAACTGAACCAAGAAGTAGACAATTTGGTTGACCATCATTCAACCAACCAATCTAAGACATGTTTTCTGGATAAACATTTTAGATACACAACCCAGATACCTCCTATTTCAAATCAAGAGTAGGTTCTAAACATATGTGATCATCACACATTTGTTCAGCACCCAGAGCATTTTTATGCAGCAGGAATCCGCACACCTACTGACATAATGTCCCAACATCCGGTAGGACATTAGTTCCCTTCTCATGGAACACAAAAACTGAGCTTGGTTCTGAAGCCTTCCTTACTTACAGAAAAACACAACAACCCTTGATCCCCTTCAAGGTCCACAAAAATCCAAGCTCCAGTTACACCAACAACAGTCTGTCGAATACAAGTCAAGCTTCTTGAAAAATACATCAACCACACACTAAAGTGCCTTTTTTAGTGGGCTTGAGAAATAAAATTCAAGTATTGTTGGCAACTTTACACGGTATGTTGAAAACAGTCTTGCACACATCCTGTCACCATAGGATACACCTGGTGAGGAGACCAAACCCATAATGTTTTTCCAAGAAAATACCTTACTTGGGACAATCAGGGTTACACTAGATACCATGCAGTGGAATACATAGACACAACCTCCTCAACAGCCTTCACGGAGCGTAGCAAGAGGTTTTAAGGGTGTATAGAACTCTAAATGGACACACAGGGAGCGTAGCAAGAGGTTTTGAGGGTGCATTTGTGGTATGGTATCAGCGAGATAAATATGGAAAGTAAATTCATCCTAGAGTTTTGTCGGTTTTGAATCTTACTATAGCTAATATATGCTTTAAGAAAAGAGATGAGTATCTTGTCACATATAATAGTGGGGTGAGATGTACTCATACAGATTTCTTTCTTATTAGGAAACTAGATAGGAAGATTTGCTTGGACTATACAATTATATTTGGAGAGAGATTGACTACCCAACATAGAGTGTTGGTTATGGATGTAAGGTTCAAGAGGAAAACAGAAGAATAAGTTACATGGGAGTTCCACGATCAAATAGTAGAACTTGAAAGGTGGAAAACAAATGAGTTTCGAACATAAGATCTTAGAGTTAGGGTTCAGACAACCACAAGGAAGTGCAAATTATATGTGGATCAAAATGGCCCAAGATTTTTGAAAAGTAGCTAAAGAGATGTTAGGAGAATCAAGAAATTGTTGTCCTATGGGTATAGAATCATTGTAGTGGAATAAAAATGTTCAAATGAAAGTTAGAGTACAAAAAGAGTATTTAAAAGAATGGTTTAGGTCTAAAAATGCTGAAATTTTGAAAAAGCATAAGAAAGTTAAGAAAGAGAAAGAAGGTGATGAGTGGAGAAAGAACCCAAACTTTTAACGAATTATATCAATTTTTAGGATCTAACGAGGGAGAAAAATAAATAAGATATAAGAAAGACAAAAGGTTCAGATCAAGTGTAGTGTGTTAAAGATGAAGAAGACAGAAGTCTTGGTTCTGGAAAATTATAAAAAAGGTATATGAAAGATGTATTTCTATAATTTATTTAATGAAGTATATGATATCTCACCAGACTATAACAAGCTCAATAGCAAAGAAGAGGATCGAAACAATAATTATTATCGTCGAATTTAAAAACAAACGGTAAAAGTTGCATTGAAAATGATGAGTAACAGTAAATCGGTTGGGTCAAACAAACTACCTATTGAAGAGTGAAAATTTCTTGGAGATAAATGCATTGAATGGCTCACCAAAAACATTTAACAAAATTATGATGTCAAAGCATATGTCAGACGAATAGAGAAAAAGCACTTTAGTTCCATTCTATAAGAACAATAAAGATATACAAAATTGTGTAAATTATAAGGGGATTAAACTTACGAATCATACCATGAAGTTATGAGAAATGATGATCGAACGGAGACTAAAAAAAGATACTAAGTTTCTAAAAATCAATTTGATTTTATGCATGGGAGGTCAAACATGAAAGTTATCAATCTATTATGACGTGTGATGGAGCAGTATCAAATGGACAAAAAAGATTTGCATTTAATTTTTATTGACTTGAATAATGCGTGTGATAAAATGTCTATAGAGATTTTGTGGAAATCCATAAAGGAGTTATGATTGTCTATATTCAAGTTACCCAAGATATGTATGAAGGGGTATCGACTAGTGTGTTGTGTGCGGTCACATGGTGGAGAGACGGACGATTTTTCCATTACAATAGGATTACACCAAGGTTCAACTCTGAGATCCTACACTTTTACTTTAATTTTGGATGTATTCACAAAGTGCATCCAAGAATTAGCACTGAGATATATGTTTTTTTTTTTTACCGATTATATAGTCCTACTTGGAGATTTGAATGAGGATTATAACGAGGTTTGAGACTTTCAGATGAGCCATAGAAATATATGGCTTTCGCCTAAAAAAAGTAAGACGAAGTATATAAAATGTAAATTCAACAAAAAGAAGTGTTTCTATCCTAGAGGTGAAAATTGGATATCATATCGTACCACAAATCATACAATTAAAATATATTGGGTTTGTATACAGAAATAGAGATAATAGAGGTGTGACTTGTTTTTAATAAATTTAGAGAATGAAATTTGTTTATTATTACATATAAAAAAGACCAGTTTTTCTAATTTGAGTAATTAGTGAGCTTTGTTAATAGTCGAGTCTGGCAAAAACAATATAACATTAATAGTACTTCATAAAAAAGAATTCTTCAGAAATCATTTTCTAGTTTTCTGTGTAACACATTTTGTTAAATTTTTAAAAACAATGACAATGCTCACATGTTTTCAACATTTTCAGATATAAATCATTTCTAACTAGTATTAGCTCTTCTCCCCATCACAATTGTTGATTTTAAAAGTTTCACTAGTCAGAGACCCGTGCTCCCGCACGGGTAAATTTTTTCCTGGTAAAATATTTTTTGAATGATATGAATAATATAAATAAAAAGAACTATGAGCAATGGGTATAATAAAAAGAAATCGTTTTACTCAAATAGACGTTAGGATTTTCATCGATTGCTCTGTTATACTCTCAATTCTTTGAAAACTGAATATGCATAGGAATCGTTTTGAAATTTAAAAATAAAGACTTCAGTTTTCAAATAAAAGTCAATGTTGATTAAAATAAAATAGACATTGTATTAAAAGTGACCCGTAAGTTTAAACATTTTATTATTGAATTCATGTGCTAATTTTGTGTGTAATAGGTAGTTTGGTCAATTAAATAATAATTGCTTGATAGTAAATAATCATAAAAATTCATTGTATTGAAGAACTATATAAAAAAAAAAAGGACATGTGAGTTGGAGAAAAAAATAAAATTTTAACAAATACAAATGTAAAATTTTAAATATAAATGCAAAATATAAAATAATTTAGTTAATTATAAATTGAACAATAATCATATAGATTTAAGTGTAATTAAATAATATTATCAAAATATAGTCTATTTGAATGGTTTAATTTAATTTAAATTTAATTTTTTAAAATTAATTTAATCGTTTTGAATTAATACATAAATTATTAATTTAATATTTAAACTTAATCATTATATAGAAAAGTAAGAATGTGTCTAGAGAATTTTTTTTGGTTTGTTTTTGTTAGAGTGCTTTAATTTTGGTCAAAAGAGAAAACAATATAGTACACATAAGTAATGTAGTTAGTTCATTAGGGCCCGTTTGTTTTGGCTTTTTTTAAAAATGATTTTTATAGTGTAAACAAATTTTGCGAAAATTTATTTTACAAAGATATAGTACACATAAGTAATGTAGTTAGTTCATTAGGGCCCGTTTGTTTTGGCTTTTTTTAAAAATGATTTTTATAGTGTAAACAAATTTTGCGAAAATTTATTTTACAAAGAAACTTTTTATAAAAGCTTCAAATGAAAATTTTGTTTGAAAAGTTATTCTTAAAATGTGATTTTAGGTACTTCATCTATTTATGAAAAAAAAATTGGATATCAAAATTTTAAAAAATCACTTAATTTTGAAGCTATTTCAAATAGATTTTCATAAAAATCATTTTTGAAATACGACTTTTTGAAAAAATTATGATTTTGACAAAGTTTTGGTCTTCAATTATGTATGTTTATGTTATAAGATGTCAAAATTAATGTTTCGTTTTAGAAAAAACGAATATAAAAAAATTTGTAATATTTTGAAAAACGGTTTAAGAAAATCTATTTTCAAAAATACAAAGAAAAAATCCATTTTTTTAAAGCTGAAACAAACTGGCCCTTAATCTTATGTCCCCTTTTAAAAAATATATTAAATAGAGCAATTAAAAATATATAATTCTGCTTATATATCCACACTTTATCTTTGAAAATTTTGATCATGTGATGGGAAGTAGTAGCTCTAGGTGGAAAAGGCCAGAAATTCTAGCAAACAAATCATTGAATAGAGAAATTATATATTTTTTAGTTCAAGGACCTTTTTAAAAATATTCAAAAAGTTCAAAGAGTTATAGAGCAACTAAAAAGTACTCCTACTCAGTACCATCTTGCTCATCTAGAAGCTGAAGCAGAAACAACATCACAATATTCTTGCTGCTGACTCTCTATTCTTTATTGAATAGCCCTTTGATATAAGTAGATCTAGATCTTGCTGCTGACTCTCTATTCTTAATCAACTAAAAGCATGTCCTTTATTGAATAACCCTTCTTTACTTTTGGAGAAGCTATATCTTCAGCTTCTGGCCTTGATTCAGAAGTAGATGTATGGCTTCCTTTTACCTGTTAGGTGGAGTAGCACAAGTGAGAGTGATATATGTTAAATAGAACGTTGAGAAAAAGTGTGAAGCACCAAATTGGCTCCACTTAATCAAGCTATAACAATCAGCCATGCCTATAACAATCAGCCATGCACACTTCGGATCTTCAAAATACATGGCATCACTATTTCCACCGTCGGATAATCTGATGAATCAACATAAAATTCCATTAGAAATTTAGAACAATATAATGGACATTTGCAACATGGTATTGTTGGATTCACCTTGTAGCTTGCTACTTATTTGATTCAGTCGACACATCTATCGAAGTCTTCACCGGTAAGGTGCTGGCATTGACAAACGTGCGCTGCCCTTCCTGTAGATGAATGTAAACAACTTCAAGTCATATATAGTAAAAGTCATGCTTGTTCTCTGAAATATATAAGATTTTGAAACCCTTGAACAGTTAAAAACCCTTGACTCAAATTTTCAATGAAAAATTATTATAGCATAAGACAGACAAAAACATAAAATATATAGAAAATGGAAGGTAGACAAAGTTAAATAGAGAAAGAAATCATACTATTGGCACTTGATGTCCTGCATCTCTCACTGTAACAAATGTTAGGCCCTCCCTTCTATACTTCAGTATAGCCACCAACATCTCCATAGGCTAATCAAGGGTGCCAAACAGAATTAACCGGAAGGTACATCTTCTTAATCGAATACTTAGTCGAAGTAACAGGAACCCTTCCATCTGTATGACCGTTGATAATATAAACAAAAAGTAATCGGTGTTAATTTGATGACGTCGATTTTTGTATCCAATAACGAAAAGAAAAGTGAGAATGAATATTTAACCTAAAAATCCAAACTTTGAGGCCATTGTTAAGAAACTCATGTAAAAGAGGAAGGGTTGTTGGAGCGCTATCAACCCATTTTCTAATGAGACCACTGCAGGGACTCCATTCATATTTGAGTTTTATGATATTATCATGAATAGCCTCTCGAACATCTGGTCTATTAAGATAAGCAGACACATAACTTTCACTGCATGTCTCACTCACAATCTACAAAAACAAATTAAGCCACATTAAATTTCTATTTATCAGGATTAAAAACATTAACAATATTGAAATTTGAAGCTTACAATGTTCTTTTTGTGCTTGGAAGTGAGATTCTCATTTTTTCATAATGGAGCATAAATGTTATACAAATCAATGAATGCAATAGCTTGATAATACCATTAAAACGTTATAGAAATCATACACTATTTGTAAACAACTTCAACTGATATATAGTTGAAGTCATCTATTTAGTACATGATGATGGATGAATGTAAACAACTTCAAGTCATATATAGTATAAGTCATGCTCGTTCTCTAAAATATAAAAGTTTTTGAAACCCTTGAATAGTTAGAATCCATAAAATGGTATGAGTTGAAGAAATCTGAAAACAGTAGCCAATGAAACAATGGTATAGACGCAGTTAAATACATATTATTATAATATAAAAACTACAGCCAGTGACCATATCATAATCCCATAAATAAAACCTGTCTCGAGGTGTTATATCTAAACGTTTTTTATACTCAGAAACAATGACAAAGAATCAAACCTTCACAATTGCAAAAAATACCAGTCGTTCATTCAGTGACTACCTGTTCAAATATAGGCACACGACAACTCTTTGCAAAAAAAAAATTACATGCTGACATACATATAAGAACAATTGCTGCAGTCGTAACATTCTAGGAAACTAACTTGTCCCAAGACTAATATTTTTCACACACAATATTAGATAAGTATAACCTGATATATGAAGATTACAATTATGAGATTGAAGTAAAAAGATGGCTTAAGGTTGTGAATCAGTACAGAAGCACAAGTCACATGTATTACTAATCCAAAAAGAATACAAATGGGCTCCAGAATAATTCAAAGAATCCTGGGAGCCATCTTACCTGCCGAATGTGTTCCATCTTAACTGACTGTTGCAGGAATATGCCGCATATGATATGGGAGCAGGCAGAACATCTTATGGTATCCACTACAACAAAATCATCTATGAGTATATTTTAGTTCTAATTTCGTTAACAACCAGCAATTCTCTACGAATATGGAAAGAAAAATCTTACCTGTCGAATGCGTTCCATCTTTGATGCATCATATATTGCCAGATCTGAAAATAACTACACATGAAATGCATCAAAATATGTTAAAAATTACAAATAATTACCAAGACCATTTAACCTGCAAATCATTTCTACCATCCCTAACAACTGCACACACAAAACACATCTAATCAAATTCAAAACCAGAAAAACCAAACAGCATCCTTTGGAAAACAAAAAGAAATCGAAAACAAAAAAGAAAAAAGGAGAAGCCATTGTAACTTCCGGGATCGCATCGTTCATGTCAAACTAAAAAAGCTTACATCGTGTAAGGGGTTAAATTGGAAAAATAAAAAAAATCAGAATTAACAGTTCTACGAAAAAAGCTTACACCGACGCACCACATCAGATTAGTCCTCACACATCCTATGATTTCAATTTTGGATCTAGATCTCCGTCTCCGACATCGACGACCACAAAATCAACGTCGGCAAGGCCTATGATTGGTGGGTTTTCGTGTTTGTTTTCGTCTTCGGTGGCGGTGAAGCATGTTCATTGGGGTCGACTTTTGATAAAGATGAATTAAAGGAGCTTGGTAGTTCATCAGATTAAGTTTGGTGGATTTGAAAGATGGATAGGGAACATCACTCATCAGATTCGTTTTTTCAATGTCCGATTTCGGGTAGCAGTAGTATGGGGACGGTTCGTGGTGCATCGAGGAGTAGTGCTGGTGGATTTTTTGCAGGGTTTGTGAGGAAGCGTTAGGGTTTGAAGGAAAATGAAATCAAATCTGAGAGAGAAAGAGACAGTGAGTGAATATTAGGGTTGGAGAAAAGAAAGAGAGAGAAAACGGAGAGAGATAGAAAAAAATGAGTTTATTGGGAGGAGGGAAAAGTGATTATTTTTAATAGACCAATGGAAAGTGAGGAGGAAGCTATATTTTCTGAAAAGTGTTTTGGCAAAGTACAAAAATTTGAATAAGTTGACCAATTGAAGGTGAACAAATGGCATGGATGAATATTGAATTTGTTAATTACATGAAAGACCTTTTGGTAGTGTAAAAAATATTTGTTGTAAGGGCTAATTAGTAATTTTGGGCTACATTTTAGTATTGGGTAGATAGTTGATAACTTTTACCAGTAAGCTTTTAATGACATACTTTAGAAAATGAAAATATAAAATATTTTCACAAAGTAAACAAAAAACGATCTAATTATATTCAACAAGACATCACATTACATATCTAGATATTTTCTCTAGGTGGCTGTCATATAGCTGCAGTAGTTCTGCAAGGAACTGGCTTCTATACTTAAAGAATTCAAAAGTTTAGTACCAAAAAAGAGACACTTTAAAGCCAGCCAGGCCTGCATTCTTACACAAAATTACTGTTCCAACCCCAAAAAACAAAACTATGAAAGGTGTTATGTAACCTATACAGGGTTAGCAGTTGGATTAAAAAACCTTCAAACCCAAAAAAACTGAAAAACTGAACATTTTAGCGTTATCCTTTTTTCGAGCAGCGAGTCAATTTCCACTCAGTTTGCTTGGACTTGGGCTTCTTGAGCTTGGAAAATCCATCATCATCGGATTCATCGCTATCATCACCTTTTTTCTTACCGCGCTTCTTCTCTGTGTTTCCATATACAATAATTTTCCTTTCATCTTTCTCCTCGACGGGCTCGGATCTTTCCCTGGGCTTCCAAATGAATAGAGATCTGAAAAATTATAACAGGTAACTTAGGATCATTAAGATTAATAATATAACTTATGGTTAAAGGCAAAACCCTATATCTAACTAACAAATTCATAAATCTATTAAGTCATTTCCTTATTCGTAAGTTAATGTGTGGCGAATCATACCTAGAACTTCCGGTAGCTAGGATATCATCGCGTGGATGCAGCTTATTCACTGGACTGATGGTCGTGATGTTTGGGTCCATGACTTCCGCTACCAACTGCCCTGTACCGGTATCTATAAAATCAATAGGATGCAGGGCTGCACCGTTGAAATTTTCACTTATATATCGGCCAACAACAGCAAGTGACTCAGATGAATCCTGCAATTACATAAGCAATACTGTTCATAAAATAAGAATAAAAGAAACATCATAAAGAACGGTGTAAAAGTTACGAAAAAAAAGGCCACCTTTGGATCCCATTCAGCTTTGAAGGGTGTCAAATGGCGATTGAAATCATGGCTATGCACAATTTCTCGGCTAGGAGATTCCATGTTACCAAAGATAGAATCCCATATACGAAGACGATTGTCTTGTGATGTAGTAAGAATTTTGTTTCCAGATATTGGAGAGAAATACGCAGAGTTAACAACACGCTTGTGCTCAAGGTTACAAAGTGATGATCCAGCTTCTAAGCGACGCAGATCCCATATACGAGCCTAAAAAACAGAAATCATTGTTTCACGGGCTGGTATTTCTAACATAAAACAAATGTACAATTTTTTAAACTAACTTCAATATCAATCAATATATGAATAAACGAGAAGAACTCACGTAATGATCATTTCCACAAGTCAAAAGGATATCCGGTTGAAGAGGATTGCAATGGATACCAACAACTTTACTACCTTTTTTATGAATCAGAATTGCATCACCATTTTTGTTGTTGGACCGCATGTCAACCCTATCAATGGCAAAGGGGGTTATATACTTTTGCCAAGCTAACATGTTGGAAAATGGACATGTGGAGAAAGTAAAAACTAGAGCCAAGTGCGGGTGAGCCAAAGGAATTTACTTACAAGTGAAGAAAACCAAAGTTATCGGCAACAAGCACGAGACCTTTCTCACAGTTAACATCCATGCCATAGAGCATTTTCCAAGTGTTCGGACCCTAATAAAAACAACACATACAAATAAACTTTTTGTTGCAAAATGACAAGACTGACATCAGTAGGAAATAAGTTAAGAAACAAACATTTAGAGAAAATGTTACCTGCCATCCGTCCGGATTCAGGTTCATTGGAGAGGATGATATTCCAGTCTCCAAGTCAGTACAACTAATGGTTCCATCTGAAGATGCGGAATAGACCATGCAATCATTTCTAGGATTAAACCTAAAAAGTTTCCCATTTAGCCATTTAGAGTATAACATTTGAACTAAAACATGCAAGTAAACGAAATGATAAAAGCAACAGGACAACTACACGAAGGTCGTGGTTTTGTTAAGCAACTTACTTCATGGTATTCACTAAACAAGAATGTATGCTCCCATAGACTACTTTCTCGTATACTTTTTCAAAATCCCAGACTCCGATTTGTCCTTTCTAGTACAATTAAAGCAGAGGAAAAAAAGAATCAGTGGCTAAAAAATGGCAACCTATAAATTATTCCCAACTATTGTACTTCATTGTAATGAGTAACCTTATCCCCTGATAACAGGATGTTATTCTTTGTCGGGTGGAACTCCAAACTTGTTACTCGTCTACTATGATATCTGATAACAGCGCAGTGCACTTGGTCTGGGATCACACATTTTGGCTTGATCTATAGCATAAAACGGGAAAACGTGAATTTCAAAATAAGAATCACATAACATTAGGTTCTATAATGAATAGCTAGGAACAAGGTAGTACATAAACATTATGTAATCATATGAGGAAAATATGGTTTCAAATTCAAGACTCTGCTGCGCAAAATAATTAAGAAAAATCCAGTTATTTCTTTCCACGATGAAGAGATAGAAAGAACCCTAAGCACATGCAAAAAATTTACATATGCCTTAAACTTAAAAGCAGATTTACAATATTATCACTGATCTTTAAGCATACATCATTCAGTATATAACTTGCAAGATAAGTATATGGCTAAAAAAAGGCTAAAAAAAGTTTATACTGTGTTTTGCAGTAGAAACATATAGTAATGTTTGAACTAAATTCTAATGATACCACATTGAAATAAATAAACAGTAACAGAATCACAACTGCAAATTAATGACACGGTAGAAATGAGAGATCGTCAAATTCTTCACAAATAAAGTAAGATAGAATATTAGTTTAAAAAAAGTTAAACTAACCAGAGGAATGGCATGTCTTAGCTGGCGTTCAAACACATACTCCAAAGGTTTAGTTGTTTTCTTGCGGGGTGCCGGAACAACACCGTGCTCAGTAGAGACCCGATGCGGACAATTCAAAGTAGTATGCCCTTCAATTGAGAATATCAAAAGATGGCAAAGATAAAAACAAAAATACATTCAAGAGCTGAACAAGTTACTATCAAACCAGAGAGACGTATTCGAGACAGTGTCACAAATGATAACCGTTCTAGTTGAGGAAATAAAGAGTGTGTGTATAGGTAAGCGTTTATGATGAAATATGATCTTTATGCTGGTTCTATATCATCAATAGCATACTAAGGAAAAATAGTGGAACTCTAGAAATTCACTATGTAAAATAGCAGGTAGCATTTTGGACAAATAGCAAAAACACCGCTTTTGAAATAACTCAATTATATGTATTCAAAGACATGCTGCATACATATAAAAAAGGAAATCGATGCAAACAATAGTTTATATATTGAAAGGTTTACATATAATGGTGAATATAGGAGTATTACTCATTGAATCTTCACTTTTTTATTATAAAAATATGTCAAGTTTAGGCTACAAGCAGATTCTTCAGTGTAACTATTATTAAAACCCTAAAATTCTATTTTTTTCCCCACCATTGCTGGTACATCAGGTAACAGAAATTGCAATTGAGGCTGAATGCCACTATTCCCCAAAAAGAAAATCTAAAGGTATGTCGCAGTTTTCAAAGCGGATCAAGATCCATCATGGTATAGCACTATAGTGACGTTTATTTGACGAAACAAAACAATTTAATCTGAATTTCAGATTGGTCACGTATAGCTTTGCAACAAAACATAACAAAACCATATAGCTGACTCCACAAGTAGATATAAGGACTGGTCCCCCAGATTAGTCGGCTCTTAGACCCAGTGCGTATGAACCACTGACTCCACACATACTAAAAGCATGACTATTATATCAGACACCGACACAACACTGACACATGTAATAACATTCAATCAATATCCTTTTCCTAAACTATTAACAATGCCATCACATTAGTGTCTGCGTTATGCCTGTGCTTCACGGCCCGGAGAAGGTACATTACCTCGAGGCATTTTCTCTAATCAACTATGACAAACTAAGCTAGACAACCAAAACAAAAACATTTTTTGCTCCATATTAATTCATGTTTAGAATTAGAACTCATCATCACTTCCACAAACAAGCCATAAAATACCCTCAACCGATCAAAAACACGTATCATATAAAACATTAAATATATAGAGAGAAATCAATCCAACGCATGTTAAATACAAACAGCATGCAGAAGATAATAGTTTTCTTCACTTACCGGGAGTTTTACACAGAAAACAAGGTTTCATTGGGCAATCAATATAAGTAGCACCCTTAAAACCCGCTTCATGTCCAGGCTTCTTACACACCTATAACAACACCATCAACAACAATACACAAAATCAACCACCAAAACTAAAACAGAATCTCAATACCCATTAGGAAAAAAGAAACAACTTCGCAGCAAAAATTAAATTTTTTCAAAAAAAAAAGAAAAAATGAGTAACCTTGCAAACTTTTTGGAGAGATAGAGTAATGGGTGTTTTCCCTTTACTATTACCGACAAAACCCAGTTCCAGTTTCTTAATCTTGGCATTTTCAGCAACCCCATTATCTTCTTCTACGAGTATTTCTTCTTCTTCTTCATCTTGTTCTTCATCAGAGGAACTCTGTTCCGAGTCAGAGTCTTTCTCAATGAGGACTTTGGGGAAAGAGGTTCTACGAGTGATCGGTGCCATAAAGTTGAAAAACGAACGAACCCTTTTGCGGGAAAATTGAAAGGCGCACGAAGACAAAAAGGGTTGGAAACTTGGGAGTTGGAACAAGAGGAGTGTGAAGACAAACAGGGGAACTGAATGAATGGGTGTGATTTCACCGCTTATTTTTCTTTTGGCTTTGAATGGTACACGTCACACGGTATGTTATTAAATGTCAAATGACATATTTACCCTACTAGCTTTATTGGGAAATACCCTAATTTTATTTATTAACTAATAGTATGATTACAA
The DNA here is from genome assembly GCF_029867415.1 of Vicia villosa. Taxonomy (NCBI): domain Eukaryota; kingdom Viridiplantae; phylum Streptophyta; class Magnoliopsida; order Fabales; family Fabaceae; genus Vicia; species Vicia villosa. The sequence goes on along the minus strand of NC_081186.1, from coordinate 70,417,744 downwards.
ATTTCATTCTAAGAGTCTGCTTGGAATCAATGAAATATAGACGAGAGAAATAGCGGAGAGAGTAAACAAAGAAAGTCTAAAGTTTATCTGTTTGGCACAGCAAATTAATTAAGAAGAGAGACTAAATTTATGTAGGGTCCACATAATTTCTCTTCTCACCAATAATGCGAAGAAAGAGGAGAGAATGCCTCAAAACATTTCTCTTTCCTACTTTTGTCCCTGCATCACTTGTTACATTGAATGCATTATCTTATTTATTTTATATAAGAAACTTTACACTTAATTGAGATATATATTTGTAGCATTGCTTTTGTTTTGTAATAATAAAATTAGTAATATCATAAATTAATTGAATAATTTATTTGTACTTGTTTAAAAATTTATAAAGTTAAAATTAATGCATTTATTAAATTAAACTAACTTAATTAATTATTTATGTGAATAAATTTTATATATAATAGTATATCTTTTATCTAAGGGTATTTGTGTCTTTTCAAAAATTATATACATCTCTTTCTCTTTTATTTCTTTTATATCAAACAATACATCAAATCTATTCTATTTCTCTTTTTTTTTCTCTCTTTTCACATTCTTTCTCACATCTTTTTCTCTTTTCAACTTCTTCTCTCTACCAAACACACCCTAAGAGTTTCAACAAACTTTAAATATCATTTGTTCTCTATTACTCTTGATTTGAAAATTAGAGAAATTTTTTAGTCATCATTATTGACTTGAAATTTAGAGAAATTTTTTAGTCAAGATCCACTAACAATTAATGGTTAGAGACAATTAATCAAAAAATTATAAATAATAAAAAAATTCAAATTCGTCATAGAAGTTTAAGGCTATGTTTGGGAGTTTGGAGGGGAAGGGAGGGGAGGGCTTTGGAAAATAAGAAGAATTGAGTGAAAATAAGAAAAGGATTTTGGGTAGGAGGGTTTTGGAGGGTTTGGTTTTATTCATAACACCAAAAACCCCATAAAATGGGGGAACTCAAAAATTGTATTGAATGAGGGTTTTGGAAGGTTTTGGAGGGCTTATATAAATTATCCAAATATCTTTTAGGTTGTTATACTATTTTGAAAATTAAGAATTTTGTAATGATAATGACTTTTTTATCATTCTAAACAAAATCATTTTTTCAAAAAATGTCAAATATTTTTCTATATTTTTAAAAAAAATTGTTTTCGGAAGCCTTCCCCTCCCCTCCCCTCCAAACTCCCAAACATAGCCTAAATGAATTCATGTGTGTATCACTGAATCTTTCAAAAATCGAGAAAAAATGGCTCAACTTGGTTTAAAGAAATCTTTGGCAATAGAGGAGGCTTCTTGGCATCAAAAATTAAAAGTGAAGTGGTATCTGGAGGGAGATAGAAACACTGCATTCTTACATATAATGGCTAAAGTTAAAGGTTCCAGAATGTGATCTCTTACTTGAGGAATGACACATACATCATCCAAGATTTCATTGAGATGGTTAATCATGTTGTCAATTACTTTACTAACATTTTCTATTTTACAGATAATTGTCAAAGCTCTAATGTTCTAGAGGAAGTTATCCTTGAGCCGGTGGAAACCAACATGCATAACCTTCTCACTATGATTCCTTCCAAGGAGGAAATTGGGAGAAAAAAAGTCTTTAGCCTCAATAATAACAGTGCTCTAGGCCCTGGTGGTTTTGGGGGTGTTTTCTTTCAAATTTATTGAGAAATCATATAGAAAGATGTTTGTAGTGTCATTCTTCAATTCTTCAAGATAGGTTGGATAATGCCCAACTACAACTCTAACATAATCATTCTCATCCTAAAATTCAATGATGCAGACACCGTTGAGAACTCCGGACCTATAGCTCTTACTAATTTCAAATTCAATATTATTACTAAAATTTTGTCTTTGAGGCTAGCTATGATTATGCATAATCTAGCTTTAAAGGAGCGAAAAAGATTCATTAAGGGTATGAGCATTAGGGGTTGTATTTATATGGCTTCTGAAGCATTCAATCACCTTCAAAAGAAAACTCATAGTGGTGGTAGCTTGACAATGAGAAAAATTCATTGAAAATAGCTTGACAAAGAAAACTGATAGCTGTATTTGTATGACGGAAAAAATCATTAAAAATAAAAAATGATGAATTTTCTGTTAAGATGGCACGGAAAAAATTTGATTCCGGGATAATTTTCATGAAAATTGGGTTTTTGACCTAGTTGACGTATAATTGTGAATTTGAAGGAACGAAGGGGCCTGAGTTCAAGAATGCAACACCTAATACTCTAATACCAGTTAATAACAACAAGAGTCCCCAACAACAGCTCCAATTTGATTTGTTGTCGCACATGGGTCAAAAACGAGCAAATAAATTGTAGTTTAAGGAAGTGACACTCGAGTTGTATCGCAATGACTCTTGAATGATTTACCCAATTGATTATAACAATGGGAGTTTTCGGTTTCGATTAAGAATGCGATTAAAACAAGTGATTACAAATAAGTTAAAACGGCTGATCCTATTGATTGGGGTTTCGGCTTATCACTGGCTATTGTAACTCCAATATCCTAAGCCGCTTCAATCCTATTTGATTATGAAGCCAGTTGGACAAACGCTATCAATATCATGTGAATTATGTTCCTGTTTATCGTATTAAGCATGACAGTTTAAATATTAGAAGAAGCTAGGTTAACACGCGATTAAAATTAGGATCATGCATACAATCGAATTTAATCAACTATATCCTATGAGCAACAATTGAATTAAGAAAACAAAAGCAATTGAATTAAGCAAACGAATTCATAGAAAGAACTGAACAAAAATGGAAATTAATTTGGAATTAAAATAACCTCAAAGTGATGGAATCCATACTCTTGTTTAATCGATGATGTCTCGACCTATCAAACAATACGACATCATTAAGAACCGATACTCTTATGAATGTTAAACATAAAGCTATGTCTAGCATTTAGAATCTAACAGATGTAAAGATGTCCTTAATATTAATCGGGAAAAGATTACAAATAACACCATAATCAATAAAAACCTATAACAATATGCATTCTCTTAATCTTAGCATGTGAACAAAGTTAATCATCTTTATAATCACGTATCTCTCGTCAACACCGTCTATGTCTAGAGCAGCGTTGCGGGATTATACCAGTTGATTAATAGAAGATGTCTCAACATATTAAACAACACACAAACATTAAGATCTGATACAAAGTGAATATCAACTCCCAAATCTTATAGAGATGAAAAATCTTATATCAGTATTTTGATATATATATATATATATATTTCACAACACAAATCAAACATGCTATGAAAGAAGATTAACATCTATATTGAATCAAAATAAAGTTCACAATACAAAGCTTAAAATACATACAACTATGGTGAAATCACCCAAATCCCAACAAGAAATTGTTCAATACAAAGAGAAAAGTGAAGATGAACCAGCCCCAACATTGATGTCTCAACAATCGACATGAATCCAACTTTCAATATTCAAGATGCACCCTCACTTGTTGATTTCTAAACTTCTCACCTTCAAAATTGTGGTGTTCACTCAAAAATTGGAACCCCCACTAAAAATTGGTGAAACCCTACTCTAAAAAATGGGCCACACACTAAAAAATATGATTAGAACCTATTTATACAATTGAAAAATTACAGACCACACTTAGCCTCGTCAGAGTCTGCTAAGCGCGAATTCACTTAAAACACTTAAACCGATATAAACCGCACTAAGCGCCCAATTTGGGGCTTAGCGCACTTCCCCTTGCATGGCAACCTCCTGGTGCATTGCATTGCGCTTAGCCCAACCTGGGACTCTTTATTTCCATCCAAAAATTACATCTTGAAGCTTTATTTGCCCTATGATGCCCAATGCTTCAACAATGCGATAAATCCTACAAATTGAACCAAAAATCATTAATCTATACAATATTTACATGATAAAACCATAAAGATAATATTTACAATAAAGTTGAGGTTTTGACTTATTAATACAAAGAATCAAGCAATAAGTGCCACAAAATACTACTAATAATAACTACAATGGGTACTTATCACTCACTCCTACATATCCTATGGTACGAGGAGGAACTCAAGACTACGTAGTTCTTAATAGAAAGTAATTGTGCATTTGTTGAATTTAGTTAACGACGTTTAGGTCGCATTCTAGCGGTTAAATGTTACTTGTATGCTCGCGTGTGGGAGGCTTAAGCGTTTCTTTGATTTGCGGTAAAAGGGATATATCATCTTTCGTTTGTGAAATTTTTTCGATGCGTGGGGCGGAAAAAAGATAGATTTGATTGGTTGAGATTGATTTTAAGGTGAAAGATGAATAATCGGTGCGTGCAAAGTATACACTAAGCCTCTGGTACTCAAAGTACAAACACATGTACATTTTCCTATTCCTTCATTAATCCAAAAATAGTTTATTGAAAGATTATCTTTGTAGAAGACGAATAGTCGATGCAAGCAAGTGTACACTAGGCCTTCGATTAGTTAGGAACAAACGAAAATAGATGCAATATCATGTTTTGACATTAGTTTCATGCAAATCAACATTTTGGTGATGAAGATAATGAAAAATTGGGGATCAATAAAAAAAAAGATTTTAAAAGGGAGGTAAAAGAATGTGTGAAAAATAAATAAGCATAAAATTTAAATTAAATCAATAGAGAAAATAGAATACTGAAATTTAAGATGAAATAGAAAAGAAAAAAAATTTCTCACAACACTTTGGCATCAACATTGATTTTTCCTCATTTTTCACAAGCTTGTCAAATTTCTTCAATTTCTCTCGTGCAACTTCTTTCATGTTACTATAGTTTTGTTGTTCTTTTCCTAAATATTTTTTTTCTTTCTATTTTTGTTGTTTTGCTAATTCACGCTTGTTTTCCATCTCGCGCCCTACCCGCCTTAAGCCCGTCAAAAAGCGAGCGAGGACGGACAAACTCGCCAAGTAAAATAAGTATAAAAATTATGTCCGCCCCGCCAAAGTGGCGGATTAGCGGGCGGCGGGCTTGCATGCCTATTTTTTATTTATTTTTATTTCTTTTTTTAATAGATTAGTAGTCTTTTTTTTACCTTTCAATTAAATTTTTCACTTATTTTTTAGAATAATTTTTTATAAAGTATCTTTTAAACAAATTTTACCTAATTTTTTTTTGCATATATTAACAAATAAATGTATAAAATAAAATCATCAAGAATTTGAACTATTAAAATTAACTAAAAAAATAACGGGCTTATGGCGAAACGAGCTTAACGAATATCATTCCAATTGTTGTTTTTACGATTTTTACAAAGACCCATTATCTTTTATGTCGTAGTTGTAATTGGTTGTAATATTGTTTTTTTGTTGGCTTTGGGCCGTCTGTTTTGTACATGGTTTCAACCCAATCCACAAATTTTTGACAGATGTACGGACCGACATGACATGCCACCGCTAGTTTTGCAACCCCTACTAACACATGTTCCAATAATGCTTATACACATTTACTTGTTTATCTAACATACTCATACTAAAATTATTTTTTTATTTAAAAAATTGACATTATAATACTAGTAGCAGTGCCGGCCTTTAGCAGGAGCAGCAAGGGCTGCAGCGCTGGGCCCCAAAATTTTGGGGGCCCCATTTATTTATTTTTTTATTAAAACAATACCTTTTACACCTGTTTTTTTTAATATAGGTATTAAATAATTATTCTTTTGAAAACATTTTACACCGAATTTTTAAAGGTAGGTGTAAAATAATTTTTATTTTCACAATTTAGGTATAAATTTTTATTTTTTTGGGCCTTTTTTAAAATTTATAACAGGGCCCCCGGCTTGTTTGGGCCGGCCCTGACTAGTAGATTCGTATAATTATTAGTATATTAATATAACTAATATATTATCAACACTTAATATTATTTAAAAATCAAATAAATATATTTCAAATCTTCACCACATAATGGATGTGCAAATAAGAAAAATTAATCACAATACTATTAATTAAAAAAATAATTTATTATCAAAACAAAATTAAAAAAAATTATTTATAAAATAATTATTAAATATAGGATGATTGAATTAAACAATTGAAATATCACTATACACACACGAGTAGTTATTGCTTAAGATATAATTATGAAAATTTTACTAAAAGAATGTATATAATTTATAAAATAAATCAATGATTTTTATACAAAATTGAATCTTCATGCAAATGATTTCGCAATCTTGAATCCTCGTCATCCAATTGTATAAATTTTAATATTCAATGAACAAATATTAAATATAAAATCTTAAAATACACTTAAAATTTTAATTTAAAAGTTTATTAAAATAAAACCACTCATAAACTATAATTACATTAGCTGGAAATGGACACATTATCACAAACATTTTGAAGTTGGCTTCACGCAAATTAAAGTTACGATAATGAGGATAAAAAAATGGTGGAGTTGATAAAAAAAAGGTTTTTAAAAGGAGCTAAAAGAATGTCTGAAAAATAAATAAACATAAAAATTAAACTAAATTAATGAAGAAAAAAGAATATCGAAGTTTAAGATAAAATAGAGAAACTTTTTTTCTTTCATAACACTTTGGCATCAAAATTGAATTTTCCTCCTTTCTCACAAGCTTGTCAAATCTATTCAATTTCTCTCGTATAACTTCTTCTTCATGTTACTATAGCTTTGTTGTTCTTTTCCTAAATGTTTCTTAGCCGAAACATATGCGAGTCCTACCATTTTATGTGGGATCTATTTCCAAAATGAAGGACTCACACATGATTTGATCAATAATAAAGTGAGTGTTGAAAAGAGAGCGTTGCTAGCACTCATCTTTTCCTAAATGTTTCTTTTCTATTTTTGTTGTTTTGCTAATTCACACGTGGACAAGGGCTACCGATTTCTTGTTTTGCACTCTCAATTTATTTCTAAGACATGATCTATTAACAAAAATACCTACTTATTTAATTAATTTAATTACTCATAACAAAATTGATTTTTATTTTAAATATCATATTAGAATAATTCATATTCTTAGAATTATTAGAATAATAATATAATTAATGTACTATGTATTGACACTTAATATTATTTTTAACTCAAATAAATATTTATCAAATCATCAACATATGACAAATGCAAAAATAAGGAAAAGTTAATCACAATACTATTAATTCTCTAAATAATTTTTTTTAAATTATAAAAATATGATGATAAATAATTAAAAAAAAGATTATACAACAATTATAAGTTATTGATTAAATAATAAATCCGGAAAATTTTAGTAGTAAAAGACTATATGCTATTTATAAAATAAATAAATAATTTTTAATAAAAATTTGAATCCACGTGCAAGTGACTAAACTCTCTTGAATTGACGTCCTTCGTGTTGTCGATTTTGATACTTTATGGATAAATATTAAAATACACTTAAAATGTTAAATTCAAAAGTAGTTAAATAAAGTCGCCCCTACACAAAAACTAAATTAGTTAAAAATACAAGAAATATTCAACCAATCATTTTGAAGTTCGTTTTGCACAAATAGGAGACACGATGATGAAGATAATAAAAAATTGTGAGGTTAATTAAATGAAGAAAACGAATTATATACAGAGGTAAAAGAATAGTGATTAATTGGAACAATATCTGAAAAGTTATCTGATTAATTGGAACGATTTATATATAGTGTATTCTAATTAATCTTAAAAAAATATCTGAAAAGTTAAATAAACATACAAATAAAATTAATTTGTTGATGATAATAAGATGATAATAACATACTAAAATTTGAGATGAAATAAATTTTTTTGACCAACTATTAGGTTAGAAATGAATTTTCCTTGTTTTCGAGGAGCGTGTCATTTTTTTTCTATTTCTCTTCATAACTTCTCCATTCTTGTAAATGTAGTGGGCATTGTTCTTATTTTTATTAATTTATCTTTTCTATTTTTGTTATTTTGCTAAGATAATTTTTTTATCCGAAAAAATTTAATAATTATTAAAAAATTAAAATCAAGGTGAATCAATATAATTAATAGTATAATTAATTGTATTAATTAAAATATACTATTAAATATATTATTATTATTTCATAAGTAATAATATTCTTATTATATTTCATAAATAGATTTTGAATTATATAAAACTAAATATATAATTTATTCACTAAATAAAATTAAGACAAAATCTTCATGTAATTTTTTTAAACTAAATGAAAAATTATTTTTTCATCATAATTAATTATTAAATAATTTTTATATTTATGATTTTTATTTATTATTTTGAAAAACTATGTAATTCGAAATTTATATTAAAATATAAATAAAATAGTAAATAATTTTATTCTTATTTGATCACTTTTATTTTAAATTTTTGTTGAATAATTATTAATATATTTAATTTTTTGTATAATCATAATTGTTGTGTATTAGTTATAATTTTAGTAATTATTAATATGAAATTTATCAAAAAATAATTAAATTTTTAATGAGTTTTATTTTTTAATTTATAATTGGAATTAGAATAGAAATATCAACGGTATAATTATTATTATTATTCATAACTTATAAATTATATCAAATTTATGATATCTCAATTAATCAATATCCTAAAATTTTTAATTTTTTAGAATTTTTTCGGATATGCATATCTGAAAAGAAACTCTGGCCATTTTTTGAGGTTTTTTACATCCGAATTAATCAAAATCCTAAATTCTTTTAGGTATTTTCGGAGATACATCTTCAAATTAATCAAAATTTTAATTTTTTAAAGATAAATCTCCGAAAAATATTTTGGAGTTTCCAGTAGGGTTTTCACCCGTTCCCAATAAGAGTGGATAAAGAAATGACCTTTTTGCTAATTCACACACAGGTTAGGCCATCTTTTTACTATTTTGCATCCAAAATTTATCTCTAACACATGGTCCAATAATTATACACATTTACTTGTTTATCTAACATACTCATAATTAAATTATTTTTTATTTAAAACATAGACATTATAATACTAATAGTTTCGTATAATTATTAATATATTAATATAACTAATATATTATCAACACTAAATATTATTTATAAATCAAATAAATACATTAAAAATCTTCACCACATAATAGATGTGCAAATAAGAAAAATTAATTACAATACTATTAATTAAAAAATAATTTATCATCAAAAAATTTTATTTATAAAATAACTATTAAATATAGGATGGTTGAATTAAATAATTGAAATATCACTATACATACCCGAGTAGTTATTGCTTAAGATATAAATTAAGAAATTTCTCTATAGACCTCCCAACCTTCTAGTCCACCTCTGGTGAAAAACCCAAACTACCCCTGACTTCGGAAGTTCATTTCCGAAATGCAAGAAAAAGGCGTTTTCGGAGATGCATCTCCGAAAGCGTCTTTTTTTTTGAAAAAATTGTCTTATTTCGGAAGTTCATTTCCGAAAACAGCATTTCGGAAGTTCACTTCCGAAATACTGCGCGTTCTGCAGATTTATTAAAACACTCCCCCTCCCCTATTCATTTACCCTAACTCAAATCAAAAACAAGCAAAGGCGAAAATTTGTGCAAACAGAATTCCAAGGCTGCATCAAGGCTCCAATCACACTGCTAAACAACATTCAAAAGCCCTCAATCCTAACACTTTGTAAGTTTTGAAATTTTTAGATTCATTATTCAAATGCATGTTATTTAGGGTTTTAATTGCATAAATGATATATGGTTAGGTTGTTAGTAGTATTTAGGTTGTTTAGAAGCATTTTGATTTGGTTTGAAGTTTGGTTTAGGGGTCTGCCATGGAAGTTGCAGAAAACTGCATCGCAGGGGTGTTTCGGAAGTTCATTTCCGAAAACACCTTCATCCCAGTTTTCGGAAATGAACTTCCGAAATGTATCAGAAGTTCAAATTTTTTTGTTTTTTATTTTGTCTCGCATATTAATCGATTTCAATTGTTTACAGGAACATGTCAGACAACCAACCAGCACGCATCAGACAGGGAAGGGAGACCAAGCCTGCGTCGGCTAGAGAGGGTAGGGAGTGTCCGTTTTAATTTGCAAGTACTTTATTTTTAACGCCTTTGTTTATTGTGCCTGTTTCTTTGAAGTTTGTGTGCATGCGTTCTGACTTCTTTGACGGCGTGTCGCTGGTTTCCAACGTCTTTGTTCTTTAATGACTTGTCTGTTTCCCAAGCGTTTTTGTCCCCTTTCTTCTTTTATAAAACGAGGTCTCATGGACCTTTCTTTCTTCATTTTTACGCAGGAATGGGTGGCGCTAAGGGAAGAAAGGGTTCTTCAAAGAAGGAGGTGAAGGAGGTGAAGGAGAAGAAGAAGGTTTTGACTGGTTCTGCTTCTCGTCCCCTTGGGGTCCATTGCTCGGACGTGCAGGCTCAGTCTTCAGGCGTGATCAACGCTGATGGTTTTGAGACTGAGTGGGATGAGGATTGGTATAATTATCTTCATTCGGAGGAGTTCGCTCGTCGGGAAGAATAACATATTTTTGTTTTGTTTGATGTGTATTTTGTAACGCTCGTCGGGCAGAATAACGTGTCTTTGTTTTGTTTTGTTTTGATTTCGGATTGTATCTTTCGCACAGTATTTTTGGATTGGATTTATCATCTTAGTATTTTCAGTTTATCTGTTGCTTATTTTTATTTGGCGTTTGCGTTTAATTAAAATGCGAGACAGTTTAAGAAAAAACATAAAAAAAAATACAGTTTCTGCATAATTCGGAAGTTCATTTCCGAATTCACCCCCATGAGGTGTTTTCGGAAGTTCATCTCCGAAGACACCCCCCATGAGGTGTTTTCGGAGATGCACTTCCGAATTGTGGAAATTTTTTTAAAAAAAAAGCGCTTCGGAAGTTCATTTCCGAAGCAGGGGTATTTTGGGATTTTCGCTGGGGGTGACCCCCATGGGGAGGTGGCTAAAGAAATTTTCATAAATTATGAAAATTTTACTAAAAGAATGTATGTAGTTTATAAAATAAATCAATGATTTTCATACAAAATTGAATCTTCATGCAAATGATTCTGCTCTCTTGAATCCTCGTCATCCAATAGTATAAATATTGATATTTAATGAAAAAATATTAAATTTAAAATCTTAAAATACACTTAAAATATTAATTCAAAAATTTAGTAAAATAAAATCATCCATAAACTATAACTATATTGGTTGGAAATAGACGCATTATAACAAACATTTTGAAGTTGGTTTCACGTAAATCAAAGTTACACATAAGAAAAATGACGGTGTTAATAAAAAAAGTTTTTAAAAGAAGGAAAAGAATATCTCTAAAATAAATAAGCATACAAATTAAACTAAATTAATGGAGAAAATAGAATATCGAAGTTTAAGATGAAATAGAAAAACTTTTTTTTTCACAACACTTTGGCATCAAGATTGAATTTTCCTCCTTTCTCACAAGCTTGTCAAATTTCTTCAATTTCTCTCATACAACTTCTTCTTTCATGTTACTATAGTTTTGTTGTTCTTTTCCTAAATGTTTCTTTTCTATTTTTGTTGTTTTGCTAATTCACACGTGGACAAGGCCTATCAATTTCTTGTTTTGCACTCTCAATTTATTTATAACACATGATCTATTAACAAAAATACCTACTTACTTAATTAATTTAATTACACATAACAAAATTGATTTTTATTTTAAATATCACATTAGAATACATTCCTATTCTTAGAATTATTAGAATAATAATAATATAACTAATATATTATATATTGACACTCAATATTATTTTTAACTCAAATAAATATTTATCAAATCATCAACATATGATAAATGCAAGAATAAGAAAAAGTTAATCACAATACTATTAATTCTCAAAATATTTATTTTTAAAAAATAAAAATAAAAATAAAAATATGATGATAAATAATTAATAAAAAATATACATATATTAAATATAAGTTATTGATTAAATAATAAATTCGGAAAATTTTAGTTAAAGAGTATATGCTATTTATAAAATAAATAAATAATTTTCCATAAAAATTTGAATCCACGTGCAAATGATTCAACTCTCTTGAATTGTCGTCCTCTAGTGTTGTCGATTTTGATTCTTTATGGATAAATATTAAAATACACTTAAAATTTTAAATTCGAAAATATAGTTAAATAAAGTCGCCCTTAAACAAAAACTAAATTAGTTAAAAATACAAGAAATATTCAAACGATCATTTTGAAGTTTGTTTTGCGCAAATCCGAGACACGATGATAAAGATAAGAAAAAATTGTGAGGTTAATTAAATGAAAAAAAAACGATATCTACAGGGAAGTAAGAGAATATCTGAAAAATTAAATAAGCATAAAAATTAAATTAAATCGTTGATGAAAATAACATACTGAAATTTGAGATGAAATAGAGAAACTTTTTTGGCACAACAATTTGGCGTTAGAATTGAATTTTTCTCGTTTTCGGGGAGCGTGTCATTTTTCTTTTATTTTCTCTTGACAACTTCTCCATTCTTGTAACTATAGTGAGCATTATTGTTATTTTTAGAAACAAGATCAAGTACAGTCTTCATGCCATCTTCTCATCCAAGTCTTTGAACCTGACCTTCTCACTAGTCATTTACTATAACCAGGGTACATGAAAAACGATAAGATGATTGGAGTGAGATTACTAAATCAAAGCGAGTCCTCCTATCCCATTGGTCCGCTCGTCTCTACAAGGTGCATAATCATGTACAAATCAACCATCAATCTGGGGTTTCCTTACTTACCACTTTAGGAATGCACAAACATCACATAACATCATATTGGAATTCCCCTAACTACTAAATTCCGATATCACCAAATCACACAATATCAACTAGGAGTCCCCGACTACTCAAGTCCAGAATCATCAATCCATCCAAGTGTCAGCACACATATATGCATATCCGTACCCACGTACGAGAGAATCTCAAAGTAGTATACGCCTACCTCTAAGACATAAAAGCACACCCTCGATGAATAACCAAGCACCGAGCGTCAAGAGCTTGCACAAACACACCGCATGATGAGTAATGAAGTGATTTAAGCTTAAGTGGCTACATGATCCCATCTGTGATGAGTAACAAAGTGACATTGCCTATATGGCGTCACGACCCCTATCAATCAACAATACGCAGGTGAGTTAACGTCAAATGCAAAATGCCTACATGACTGCACGAGCCCACTGGGCGAAAGCACTAACGACCCCAAGTTTGAGTAGCTTGATGAATTTGAGGTGATTTTCCAAGTTTGATCGTTTCGACTTGCGAGTGTATGGTAATGATTTTGTAAAAGTTTTGTACACGTCCAAGGTATGTGTTTATCACTTTATAGACTTTAGCATATTCATGATACTTAGGTTTTTTACAACTTTTATGCCATTCATTCTTTTGTATACTTGTTCGTTTGTGAATCACTTTAGTTCCCACCTTTTTATGAGGTAGTTTTCCATTGTTCACACATGCAGGAGACCGACACTCTTGTTCTAATTGGATTTTACCATGCTTAATCTTTTGTTTGTGTTGACTATATGAGGCATGAAAAGGATCAAGGCAATTTTGTTTCATTTTGAGCACAACTACCTAGCCAAATAATTACTTCACCTTGTGAGTGTGTGATCATTCGTACCCCCTTTGAGCCTCTTGTCATTGTCCATATTCTTTGAATTCAATGCTTGTCTATAAGTATTTAGTTCACTTTTTATATGGATTTTGATTGTTGATTTTTTCTTGAACCCTCAACTTTGTGTTGTTGCATGAATTTTTTACTTTACCTTAGAAAGTAGGGAGTATTCACATAATGATACGGTTGAATTCAAGTTAGGGAGAAATCTGATTGTACAGTTGTGGTTGATTGGTATGAGTTTGAAAGAGAAAAGAAAAAGAAAAGAAAAAACGAGAAAGAGAAAGAAAAAGAAAAAAAGGAGAAATGCTTTGAAAAACAAAAAAGTTCAAATAATTGTATGAATAAGTATGTGCTTTAGTGTAAAATTTGATTCATAAGAAGTTTGATTGGAATTTGGTGTTTGAATATTTGGTGAATTGATCACTCTCTTAGGTTGAGGCAAGTTTTTGTTTCGATTAGCCTTAGGAATTATCCCCTGTTTGTTCACCCGACCATGCTACAACCTTGAAAATCCCTTGTGATTCTTGCTTTTGTATTTTCAATATGATTTTTGGATGATTGCATAATTTAGTCTTTTGTTTGCAAGATTGTTTGATGAGTGAAAATACCCCACTTTCTGTTTTTCATCTACCGATGATTGTGTGCTAGGTGTGATTCATTTCCGAACATATGTTATTTTAGAATGTTTGGCATATGCTTTGTATTTAGCATTTGTTTCGTGATTATGTTTTCGTTGTAGTTTAGTGGTAAGTATTTACTTTGTGTGTACCGTTTTTGATTTGAACCATATATTTGTTTCAATTTTTCAAAACTTGTTGTTGCATAATTGCTTGGATGCCGCTTTTGTTTTTTTTGAGTTGATTAATTCTTGTTTAGGGACAAACAATTTTAAGCTGGGGAGAGTTTGATAAGTGCGTTTTTGTAATTTTTTTGGTTTATAGTTTTGGTGCACTTATCTAATATTTTTCCTCAACTTGTACGCGTTTTAGTGTATATTACATAAATATGTATACTTTTGTATTTAATCAAGTTTTAGTGTATTTGTGTACAGTTTGATAGTTTTCTATTCATTTTGTAGGTATTGAGGCGTATTTGGAGCATGAACAATAAAACATCGAAGACACAACTTCAAACGTATAAGGCTTAAAATAAAAGAATAATAAAACATCAATTTGATTGATATTTATTCATTGTTATATAGAAAATTGAATAAGCTTTCCAACGCTTCAAACCGTGCGCAAATCGGAGTTACGGTTTTCAAGTTATGGTCGAAACAATGCAGAATTTTCTGCTGTTGCTACTGGTGTAGTTCGCCCGAAAAATCCAGACTTGCCCGACGAATTTGACAGGACAGAAATACGTTAAAAGGGGTCAAAACACATTTTTTAGGTTATGTTTTGGGTTTTTTATCCCAATCCATCAGACCTTCATTTTTTGGTAGAGAGAGCTTAGAAAACAACTTCAGAGCTTGCATACGGATGATCCGGGATGGATTGATCATTAGCGGCATTGACAAACCGGGAGATTTTGGTTTATTTCTCTTCCTCTTTGTGTATTCTCTCTTAGTTAGGTTTTGTAGATGTATTCATTTTGAAATCATGTATATTTTTCGCCTATGGCGTTATATTTAAGTTGCTTTACAAATTTTTGTCGATTGTTATCTTATATTTTTGCTCTGTGCTCGGGGTTTTAGTTGTTATAGACATATAATGTTCGAATTCTTATCTAAGTTGATTATGTGTTAGTTTCTAAATTCTAGAGACAGATTTAGAGCTAACAATCTTTATGGGCGTCGAAGCTTAATACTTCTGTGTTAGTTGTGTCGGTTGAGAGATTGTCGGTATAAATGATATGGATGTCTGCTGTGTTGTTAAGGCTGGCTGAGAGATCATCGCCGAGATGATATAGTAGTTCTCTCTACTTTGGGTTAAAAATGACTTAGGGTGTGAGCGATGCTTAATGATATTGATGAGTATTGTAGGTTGAGTATAACTGGTCAATAAGTTTAAGTTTGTGAGAAGTAGATTATATGCATGCCTGATAAGTCTATTCTCTCTGAAGAATGAATTCTTTTTGTGTTAATATTTACTTTTTCATTTTTCTACATTAAAGAATTTAACCCAAGCTCAGAAACATAGAAACCATTGAATGTCATTCTTTCCCTCGCATCGATCCCTGTGGAGACAATAAAACCTAGAATGCTTCCAATCTTTTGCTTGCCGCTTTACTGCGTCAACAATATATAACAATACCCACTCTAAGGGCTACCAAACCAGGGATAAGTCCACTATGATAGTACCAGTTTGAAGTACTATGCAAACAACCTCCGGTTCACATATAAACAACCTCCGGTTTACTGCCTTCTCGCCTAATCACTATCCGTGCTATACTTCTACCTAAGATTCACCTAGGTATGAGACCATTCTCAATCTCCCTCAATCACAACCGTGATAATCAATTACAAAACTTTAGAAGACACACTTCCAAGACACTAACACTCATTGCTTAAAAGCTTATGAATGAACACAAAACTTACAACTCAATGAAAACGTCCAACTCCTCTATCAAGATGATATTAGAGAGGCTCACAATACACAAGACTGCATAAACCCTAACACAAACTACAATGTAAGTTCCACACAATAACTAAGTTTTTTGCTTGCTATTTAAAACAATCTTCTAGACTGGATTTGGGCTTCAAACCACAACAGGGCACTCCAGAAAATACTCCAAAATATTCTCCATGAAGATAAAGCTTCAATCATTAGTTTCCTAGATATTATCCATATTTAAAAACTAATTAAATATCTTGAAAACAGAGACGATCTCTTATCCCTAAATCAAGCGGCACATTACATAATATTCCAAAATATTTTGCACTAGTAAATAAAACAGACTTCAATAGATCCAGTTGTACTTTAACAGTCACGATGTCGGATGATCCTACATGGGACATCTTTCTTGACATGTCTCTTCAGTTGAAGTGGATAAAACATCTAGTTCAACATGTTCCCATAAGTTGTTTTACCAAACATAATGCCAACCATAAAATAGAGAATTAACAAAGATATCATAACTACCAAACATTCACATCTCATCGAACTTCCAATCTATCTTCCACGTACCCCATTTTGAGGCCCTCAAACATTAAGTCCACAATACGCACCTCTCAAACTCGTTTTGAGATTCTATGACCCTCGTAAAGGAATTATACTATTGAATAAACATCATGAATAGAAAAAAGAAACAAAAAAATCGTAAGAGAAATAGAGTGTTACATGATGTTACGAGTGGTTGAAGGAGCTACAGGATAAGAAAAATATGCTAGGGCAAAAAAGTTAAACAAAATATGTAATTTAAAGTGGAAAGATGATAATAATGAAAATCATAAGCCTATTTATAGGTAATAGTGGCAAACAAAAGGACTACCACATTTAAAGCGGTTCTTATAAAGATGTGGGGATTGGGGTTAGCTCATGAGGTTTCTATGATTCCCAAGGCATTTGCTAATCATTGTAGCTAGTATAAGTGGTAAAGTAAAAGATTAAGCTTGAATAACCAATGGACAACAATCGGTCGCAAACAAAGGCCTCCACATCCAATAAGTCAATGGAAGCTCGTCAAACAGTGAAAATGTGTGAACTCTGACCGAGATCAACTAAGCATTTCACCTCTTACGTTGCTCATGCTTGAGGGACAACGTAAATGTTTGACCTCTCAACTATGATCAAGAAATAATTGCATCCATACGAGACTCATGCTTAAGAGACTATATAAATGCCCGACCTATCAATATAGGACTCAGAAAGCATCTCACCCTTGTTTAACTCATGCATAAAGGACTTTGTAAATGTCTAACCTCTAACATGGGCTCAAGAAAAGATTTCACCCATATGAGACTCTTGCTTTAGGGACTCTGTAAATGTTTGACCTATCAACGGGACTTAGAAAAGCATTTCACCCGTACGCGGCTAATGCTTAAGGGAATGTGTAAATGTCTGACCTCTTGGTAGGTCAAGGACTACATACATTTGGGTCCATTAGATAACACATTGAGTATCACACAACCTAAGAGGGGGTCAACCTATAGGTCGAAGTCGGAAGAGCCCCTAGGTTAACAAGGCCTCTCCCGCAATAAATGAGGTCGGGTCAGACTAAAGGATCGGGTCGATCCATCCGACCTAAAACTAGCATAAGAGAAGCTATCAAATAAAGAGATTTAAGGGCATGCGATGCTGCTTTTATGACTAATTGGTAAATATAATGACCCACGATCTGACAAGAAAACCTAATTTCAATCATCAGATGTCATGCTTAATCAGGGACAATTATCTTAATGGTCCTTAATGGGCCTTAAATGCGGAGAATATCATAGAAATAAGAGACAAACAATTTCGTCAATAAGTGATTGAGACTTTGTTAGCTTTCGCCTAGATTTACATTAGTGTACTTCTACAAGTTCATAAGATGACCAATTTTACCTTATAAAAAAATTAAGGGTTATTACCATTTTACCCCCCTGTCATATAGGCCATTTCTGGTTTACTCCCTGTAAAATTTTTTTTTTGAAAAACAACCTTGCCATTTCAAAATACTAACTTTTTAGCCCCTAAAGTCAAAATCCGCAGGAAAATCTGTAGGTTTCCTGCGGATTTTCTTTCTGATTTTCCTGCGGATTTTGACTTTAGGGGCTAAAAACTTAGGGCCTGTTTGAAAGGCTTTTTAAAAACTCTATTTTAGTTTTTGAAAATTTAAAAACTAAAAACTTGTTTGAATATAATATTTTACAAATGTGTTTTTAAAAACTCTTCACAATTTTTCAGTTTTTAAAAGCAAAAAACTGAAATGGCTAAATTGTGTTTTGATTTTTACTTTTCAGTTTTTAAAAACTAAAAACAAAAACTATTTCAAACAGGCCCTTAGTATTTTGAAATGGCAAGGTAGTTTTTCAAAAAAAAATTTTACAGGGGTAAACCAGAAATGACCTATATGGCAGGGGAGTAAAATGGTATTAACCCAAAAATTAATAACTCAACTCGTTGCAATGTTCTCTTATCTATTATATTTAAATAATACTTGTGATTAAAAAATATATATTTTACCTATTTGTAAATTACAAGTGACTAGTTTTATGATTGTTAGTAAATTATTCAAATTTTGAACATGACAATTTATGCCCCATCTTCTTATAAACGTGCTACAGCCTACATACAACACAACCAATCAAATTTTGTCTTATTTTTTGTTTTTGCTTATAAATAAGATATCCCTTTACACTATAATAATAACACCTTCCATTTTTCACATGTCAAGAAAACCCTTATCACTTCCCTTCACATTATTACTACCATGTTTTGGTTAAGACTCCCCATTCCATTACACAAAACTCCAATAACATATTCTACACCAAACACAACTATCTCTTCTAATTCTAACCATTACTCTCACCAAAATTATCTTCCATATTCTTCTAAACCCGTTACTAAACGCAGCACAATCTCCATGGTTGTCAAACATGAAGTGAATGGGGAAAGTTTTTCTGAACTGGAGCCATTGCCGGGAGAGCTGAAGGCGGAGCTGATGCCAAAGCATGTGGCGGTGATTATGGATGGGAATGGGAGGTGGGCAAAGATGAAAGGCTTACCAGTGTCTACCGGTCACGTTGCCGGCATGGACTCGTTCAAAAGGATGTTGGAGCTATGTTCTTGTTGGGGAATAAAGGTTCTCACAATTTTCGCGTTCTCTAGTGATAACTGGAAACGGCCCAAGGTTACTATTAATTACACTTGTTAGTTTAATTCACTTTGATTAACGCTGCTGTTGATTGGGATTATGATTTTGCTTAGATTTTATAACTTGTCATGGTGGTGGTGCAGGTGGAAGTTGATTTCTTGTTTGATCTCTTGGAAAGATTAATACATTCTCAAATTGAAAATTGGAAGAGGTCTCAAACTCTCACTATTCTTATTAGGAATTAAGTTAAAAAAATAATTTAGGCTGTCACAGCCGCAATATGCATCATAATGATAATGACTTAATGACCACAATCATAATACCCGCAATCGAAATTTAAAACCATGCTTGATTACTAAAGAATTTACGGACAGAAAAAATAATTAAAATCAAAAGGTAAAAGTAGGATTTAATATAAGAACATGAACATTGGAGTGAATGAGAATTACCTAATAGATGGATATCAATAAAAAAATTTGTTTAAAAACTCTAATTTTTAAAATTTATAATTTGGAATGACTTATTATACAGAAAAGGAATTAAAGTATCTGTGATTGGAGATACATCAAAGCTTCCCATTTCTTTGCAAAGAATAATAACTAGTGCTGAGGAGAATACAAAGAAGAACTCAAAATTTCAACTTATTATGGCAGTTAACTATGGTGGAAAACTTGATGTAGTCCAAGCCTGTAAAAGGGTAGTCAAGAAAGTGAAAGATGAACTTATTCTTCTAGAAGACATTGATGAAAACATACTTGAAAAGGAGCTGGAGACAAACTGCACTGAGTTTCCTTACCCGGATTTACTGATCCGGACAAGTGGAGAACTTAGAGTTAGTAATTTCTTATTATGGCAATTGGCATACACAGAATTTTTCTTTCACAAAAAACTTTGGCCTGATTTTGGAAAGGATGAGTTTACCGAAGCCTTAATATCATTTCAACATAGAAGAAAACGTCACGGGAGATGACATTAATTACTTTACAACAATTTATCTTCCAATATCGTAGTGATGATTTATTAGAAGATAAGTGTATCTCGATTGTTTAGAAATGGTTGTTTGATATGTTGTTAGGGTATGTTTGTTTTTTTATTACTCTCTCTGTTCCTTTTTAAGTGTCATTTTAGCAAAAAGCTCTTCAATCAAGATAATGAGTTCTTAGAGTTATTTTTTTTATTATACCCTTATCTATTTTTCTCTTTCCAAATAAATTCAATCATACACTCTCGTTTTCCAATAACTAATTGAAAAATATGAGGTGTAGTTATTAAGAAAATAAGGTATAATTGACAAATTATGACACTAAATTATAAAACGATACTTAAATAGGAACAAAACATTTCTTCTAAAACGAAACTTAAAAAGGAACGGGGGGAGTAATTTTTAATTTGACTTTTTTGTTTGACTTTTCTCTCCTTTTTAATATGTGGTGTGCTTTTTGTGTATATTTTATGTCAGCTATATGTATTTTTACATTTTGTTTCCATATATCTAAATAACATTATTTTGTGTTTGCACGGATACTTGGTGAAAATGATTGGATTTTTGTAACTAGCATTTCCTTCCGAACTACGGTCATTTCCTTCCAAACCATCTCCGCCTTACAACAAAACAAAAAAGAATGACCCGAAGATTCGGGAAACTCTCCACAGAAAACGCATTCAAGATTTGAAGAAGTAGAAGAGAGGATGCCTCTACAAACTAACAAATCTTTGGTGAGAATCCTATTAATAAAACATCTCCACCCAAAGGCTTTCACTTTTAAAGGAACTTCTACTTTCCAAATAGAAGAAAAGACTTGATCATAGCGATTAATTGGGCTGAAAGGAACATACCTCTTGCATAACTCCGCGTAACAAGATGAAATCGAGAAAATGTCGTCGACAGACTGCTGCCAAACGGCTCTGTCAGCGCCCATAGCAGCTTGGACTGAAGTTGGCAGCGACTGCTGCAGATGCAAAAAAAAAAACGCACCATGTACAGTAGCTGCCGAAGTGGGAATGCCAAGGTTGCTCCGCCTCCAAGAGTCATCTAACTAACCTCTCATACAAGCTATGGACACATCCTGCAAAAGAGAAGATTCAAACAAGATCGGAAAAGAGTCTTTTAATACCCCTCCATCCAACCAATTCACATGCCAAAAGGAAGTAGAAAAACCATCTCCCACCCGGAATTTACAATTATTAGCAAAAAAACTCCTCCGATAACTTTTTCCCTAACGAGCAAACATCCGCACACCAAACTGATATATCACGGCTATTTTTATTTTTATCACCACCCAAAATAGTTCGTAAATAATATCCTCATATCGTACCTTCAAAATGCGGGTACCATAAAGAATTGGAAGCTTATAAAATTCTCCACCTCCATTTAAAAAGAAGAGTCGTGTTAAAGTCTTCCAATCCCCTCATTCCAAGACCTCCCTTATCCACCGACAAGCACACGTCATTCCAACTAACCCAATGCATTTTTATCTCCTCCTCCGTACCTCTCCATCAAAAATTTCTTTGAATTTTGTTAATCTCCCTAATAACCTTCAAATGAGCTTTGTAAAAAGATAGAGTAAAAATAGCCAAACTACTTAAAACCGACTTTATAAGAGTGATTCTCCCTCCAAAGCTAACCCACCTACCATTCCAAAAAGACAACCTCCTCCTAATTTTATCCACCAAAGGTCTCCAAGTACTTATTCTTCTAGGATTAGAACCGATCATAATTCTGAGAAATTTAAATTCTTCCATTTCCGTCCTACAAGCAAGAAAATTGGTGGCCACTTCCAAAAAAAAAGAGGATTAACATTAACACCTATAAGCTTACTCTTGTGAAAGTTGATGCCAAGGACGGACACTAACTCAAACCCCTTCAACACCGCCTTGATTGCCCAAATGTGATTTCAACTTCTGTCCCCAACTAACAATGTGTCATCCACAAATTGAAGAACGTCGACAAAGCACCTCCCATTCACATTACAACCTGTGAAATCGCCATTATCCACCGCCTTATTAACCAAAAGTTTTAAACCTTCCGCTACAATTACAAAGAGAAACGGAGAGTAGGATCACCTTGACGCAATCCCCTTTCCACCCCAAATTCCTTAGTAGGACTACTGTTAACAAACACCAACATCTTACTAGTAAAAATAAGCGCCTCCATCCACTTTATCCAATTCTCTCCAAACCCCATTTTCCTCATAATGTATCTTAGAAAGTTCCAACTTACTTTATCGTACGCCTTTTCAAAGTCCACCTTAAAAAGAAGACACTCTTTCCCTCCTTAGAAACAAAATCCACCAATTCATTAGCAACAAGAACCCCATCAAGCATTTGCCTCCTCGGAATGAAAGCACTTTGACTATTGAAAATGATAGCCGAAAAAACCTTTTTAATCCTACTAGCCAACAACTTAGAAATGATTTATAAATACAACCCACCAAGCAAATAGGTCTATAATCGTAAAATCCCAACAGGTGAGAAGCCTCCGGGATTAGAGTAAGAAATGAAGTAATAATAGATTTAGACAACACCGCTCCGGAATAAAAATCTTTAAATCAAGCAACTACATCCGAACGTATGAAAGACCAACAACTCTTTATAAAAAGAAGAGACATATCGTCCAGGCCCGGACTCTTAGAACCGTCACAATTCCAAACCGCTTCCTTAATCTCCTCCTCCGAAAAAGGAACCTCAAGAGAAATACTTTCTTCCAAATTCAAAGATTTGAAAACAACGCCATCTAAAATAGGTCTATCAAAGCAATTCTCCATAAATTTTCCTTCAAAATATTCTTTCACCACCTCTCTCACCTCCCTAACCGAATTCACCACACCTCTATTAGTGACAATATAGCTAATGTGATTTCTTCTCCTCCTCTCCTTCATCATTCTACAAATTTTTTTGCTATTAGAATCCCCATCGTTCAACCATTTTAATTTAGACTTTTGAATATAAGCATGTTCTCTTTAATCTTAAGATTCAACCATATTCTTTTGCTAGCTTTTCTATTAATGACTAACATCTCCACATTCGCAACTTCAATATCTTCCGATGCATTCAAATCCCTAACTCCTTCCTCCACTTCCAAATAATAATTTCCGAAGACCGTCTTGTTCCACCATTTCAATCTATCTTTAATAAGCCGAAATTTTTCTTTCAACACATAATCTCCCCTTCCTCTCACATCCAAATCCTTCCACTCCTTCTCAACAAAAGAAATAAAATCCTTATTCGAAAACCACTTGTTATTAAACTTAAAAGGTTTAGGACCCCAATCTTCTTTATCCATCTCCAACCACAACGGACAATGAACCGACACATCCCTCATGCCGATTAATTGACCGACCACCCCCAAGATGAAACAACTAGATCAAAAACAAGAAACCTATCAATCCTACTTTTAGAATTCCCATCTTTGCTAAACCAACTATACTTCTTTCCCTTACA
The DNA here is from genome assembly GCF_029867415.1 of Vicia villosa. Classification (NCBI taxonomy): domain Eukaryota; kingdom Viridiplantae; phylum Streptophyta; class Magnoliopsida; order Fabales; family Fabaceae; genus Vicia; species Vicia villosa. Next base: position 70,393,953 of record NC_081186.1, on the reverse strand, counting down.
AGGGACATCAACAAGACCACTCCCGTCAATAAAATCTGAGAATTCCCTTCTCTCCACATTAATGTTATCCATGGAACGGCCTACTCTCTCCTCTATCCTTTTCACCACATTAAAGTCCCCCCCAAAGATCCATTCACCATAAATAAATTTTTTTCTTCAATTCTAACAATTATTTCCAAAGAACCCTCTTTAATACTAAAGAACAAGGAGAATAAATATTCACAACATAATAGAAGCCATTCTTCCAACTAACATTAGTGCCCTAATAGCCATTACCACGAAAACTAGATTGAAAAGTTACTGTATCAGTTCTGCAGAGAGTCAAGATTCCGCCCGACATACCCTCAGAAGGGGAAAAGGAAAAGTCAATCTCTTCCGACCCCCAAAACTCTTAGCTTTCGCTTATAATACTTCCACCATTTTAGTTTCTTGCACCAAAAACATATCCGCCTGACCCTTATTGATGATACTACTAATCCTTTTGCGTTTAATACTACTAAGTACTACCTCCTCCCCTTATATTAAAGGATCCCACTATCATTATAAAGAATTTGAATTCACCATCCCTCCATCTGTTCTGTTCAAATCAGCTTGGTACATATCATGAATTTTCTTCCGAAAGTCCTCCCTTGAATCTCCAGAAACCACCCTAAGATTCGCAATCACGTTCACCCACTTTTCGTCCGAAGATGCACAAAAATTAGACAAGATTCTGAAGTTACATCTTTGGATATCAGAATCTGCAGAGTGATCTCCATGGAAATTTTCAGAAAACATCCGTGAGGAAAAGAGTTATGTGAAAGACTAGCTGAATTTCCTCCACACAGTTCTATATTCTTTAAAAGGGAAGGTTTTTTCTTCAAACAGGGCCTTAAACTCCTACTAGGCCTAAAATTCTTATTAGGCCTAGTTTTTACTGGTTTGTGTGGCCCACCGATAGCCTCTTTACTTTTCAAAAGCAATTTTTTCCTCCTCTTCTTGCTTTTCACAAAAGTCTGTTTGATGTCCACCGAAGCATTAGCATTATCGAAAACCACGCTTGTGTAAACTTCCATGTTCTCCATAGAGTCCTTGACCCTGGTGTCAACAGAAAAAGACTCAAATATAGGGTCGGATATGTAATCTGACGCGCCCCTGCCTTTTTCATGATTTAAACTTTTAGCCTCTACAGCCATCAATACTCCAAGCGTGACAAGAAACTCCATTTTAAAATGTTTGATATTTCTAGGAGGGTAGTCGAATGTTTTAAATTTTTGGTAGGTCAGTAGTGTTGATGTTCCACAATCAAAAGCTGTTTAATAAAATGTGTGACCGAATTTGATAATTTAGAGTCTAAAATTAAATGTTAGATTATTTTATTAGAGATGGAAATTGTCTGATGACCATTTTTTTAAAGAAAATTTTATAAAATTAAAATTAAATGTTGGATTATTTATAAGAACAAACAAAACATATTTAATCATCAATTTTAACACACAAACTAAATTTCTTAGAGGATCTTATGATGAAAAATAGAATAAGAGGGAGTATTAAACACCCCTTTCAAATAATCAACTATTAAATAGAACTATTTTTGAAATTTTAGTTAGTACAGATATTGTGTTATGAATTAAGGGTTCTCAACTCCACTAAAAGAGCTTAGTTGATAGGTATATATGAACATTAGATCACTACTAAAAAAATTCTATTTTCCTGTGGATTATAGTTAAATTTCTGCAGGAAGTTTCTTACAGATTTTTGTCCCCAACTGAAACCTACGTGGGTAATATTTTCGGTAGAAATTTCCTCAAGTAATTCCGTAGGTAAAATCACAGAAATTTAAAACATAAATCCGCAGCTAATATATGTCAAATTTTTTTTAAAAAGTTTATAAAATTTAATATATAATTGATAAATTGAGACTACATCTTTCCTATACAATAATTTAGAATCCTCTTGAATTTAAAAGAATATTGCTCCCTTCTACTAAAAATTTTACACATACACTTGAATTTAAAAACAATCGTAGCATTCCCCAACTTAGCAAGCATGTGTCAAAAAAATTATATTCATAAGTTGTTATAAAAAAATTCGAGAAGTGCAATAATCCATGGTGTTTTGCCGAGAAATTTCTAAATACAAATTTGTTATAAAAAATTTAACTAGAAGACTAAAAAATTAGCATACCATGAAAGCACCAACCATCCTAAAGAGAATCATTTCATAATCTGTTACTTATAAATCCCTTATACTAAAGGGTAAACTTGCATTTTCTCTCATAAGCAGAGCAAGCATACCTATGAAAGTTACTTTGACATCACCACATAAATCCAACAAGACTGTACATCCATGGCTCTCTGCACTGCAGTATTCCAACAAAATTACAGTCTTAACTGAAAACATGAATATAATTAATAAAATTAATTAACTTACGTAGTACAAAGCGCATAAGTACAAGAACAAAGTGTAAATCATCAAACTAAAATTGTTTGGTTAAAATGGTAAATCACTATTGTTAGTGGAGAAAATTTTAAAAACTAATAACAAAAAGGGTTAATGAACTTTTTCGTCCCTTTAAATATTTCAAATTTCGTTTTTAGTCCCTCCAAAATTTTACTTCAAGAAATCGTCCCTTCAAAATTTTTCTTCCGAACTATTGGTCCCTAACGTCAAATTTCGTAGCTAATCGGTGGCTAAAGTCGTAGCTAATCTCTAGCAAATTTGACATTAGGGACCAATAGTTTAGATGAAAAATTTTTAAGGGACAATTTCTTAAAGGAAAATTTTAGAGGGACTAAAAATGAAATCTGCAATATTTAGAGGGACCAAAAAATTCATTAACCCTAACAAAAATTTAATGAATTAGATAGAGATATTATAATATGATAAAATAAAAATATTATGGTATTGTTTGGTGGGATGATGTAATGTTGATATTATTGTTGTACAATGTACTAATACTAGTTTAAATGGAATACTAGGATTTATGTATTATGCTAGTTTTCAATTTTTCTATATATTTTTTAATTTTATTTTTCAAAATTATCATACCATTTATTAAAATATAAATTGAAAAATTATATTATTTTAAAAAACTAGCTTTTATTAAATTTTAAAAAATTACTATTATTTTTAAAAAACATTTAAATGTATTAAATTTTATGCAAAAAAAATTACTTTAAAAGAAAAATATTTTTCATTATTTTTAATTCAAAAACTAATAAATATAATACAAAAGAAAATACGTATCAAAATTTGCAGAAACTTTTCTTGAGAAATTACCTGCGGATTATGCAATGTAGTTTGGTTTTTGTTCAAATTAGAAATTTCGCAGCAAAATCCACAGAAACATTTCCTGCGAAATTACCTACGGATTTAGTAATATAGATTATTTTTCTGCAAAATCTTGATCCGCAGGAAATGCTGTTTTGTTTAATTATTTCCCAGAAAAATTAGCAGGTATATCTGCAAAATATTCTCCATAGGAAATTCCGCAAGTAAATCGTATATTTCTAGTAGTGAATAAAATTCCCGTCATTAAACTATTTAACCACAATATCTTATTTATCCAACTTTAAAACATTATTAAACTACTTAACTAATTATGGTTATCGCAGAGTTTAAGAAGTGTACAAATGTTAGAGAGAGGTTCTCTCCCTTCTCTCTAACTCTTTTGAGAGTTTCATCTTTTGGCGCATTTTTGTTCATGGGTCATTTCACTGAGCATGCAGGAGGGTGGAGAAGAGTTGGTAGGCAGCAAGCTAAGAAGGACGGTAGGGGAGTGTGGGATGTGGCGGACGGAGGGAAGAAGAAGGTTAATGCCGGTGCGGTATCGTCGTTTTACATTACGGAGTTCGGAAACGAATGGGGAGCCAAGGACTTGTTCCACGAACTGAAAGAACATGGCGATTTGGTGGAGGTGGTCATTCCACCCAGGAAGGATCGAAGAGGGAAGAGATTCGGGTTTGCGCGCTTTCAAAATGTGGTTGATGAGAAGATGCTGGCAATCAAATTAGACAACACGTTGCTTGAAGGAAAGAAGATTTATGCAAACATCCCTAGATACCAGAGAGTTGGGAGTTCTAATGCTAGGGCACCATCGCAGGGGATCTTGTCAAAGGGCAGAAGCGATGCGGCCATTGGTAGACATGGAGAAGGTTGGATCGATAGACGGTCTTTTGCGGAGGTTGCGATGAATCGGAAGGCAGCAGGGATAATCAACGAAGGGGCTCCTTCTGTTAAATCTTTTACCATCTCTGCGGAGGAGGAGGACTTTATCAGATACGGGAGGGCGTTTGTAGGAACCTTGAAGTATTCTGCTATGGCACCAATGATGAAGAAGTTGTTTATTGAAGAAGGGATATTCACGATCAGGGTGACGTTGTTGGGTCCAAACTTGTGTCTGCTAGAAGATCTTATCTTAGGGGAGGTTGAAATTTTTATTGAGGAACGAAGGAAGTGGTGGGAAGAATGGTTCAGTAGCATTAGGGCATGGAAAGCTTCAGATATTGATAAGGAGAGATTAACCTGGATTAAAGTTTCCGGCCTTCCATGTCATGCATGGAGCGTGAAACTTTTCAAACTTATGGCTGATGCTTTTGGTGTTTTCATCAAATGTTGTGACAACACGGTGACAAGGGTGGTTATGGACGAAGCGAAGTTTCTTATCAAGACTAAGGTAGGAGTTTCAATCGACGAGACCTGTGTGGTGATAGTTGATGGGGAATCCTTTAGGTGTTTTATGAAAGAAGAGCCGTTCCCTCTTGTTTTTGTTGAAACGGCTTATAGAGATAGAGAAGAGGAGGAATCGGAGCTCTCTTCTTCTCCGGTGGAACCTGATTTTCTCGGGGAGGGGGGTGACAGCGACACATCAAAAGTACCTTTGACCTCGGACACAGAGCTGATGGTGACTAGTAAGGAGGCTGAATCAGGGACAGGCGGCATCAGAGGGACAGTATTGCAGCCCTTAGGCGGCGGGAAGGAGAAGTCCCTCTCAATAGGGGATAACGTGGTGCAGAACGAAAAGGGGGAGCTTTCTGATGTTTCTGCAAATTCCCAATTTATCGGTGCATTTAATGCCATTAATGATGGCAATTTTGTTATGGAGGACCTGGTTGTAGCACATAGCGGCAAAAAGGTATGCACGCAGGAAGATAAGAGCGTAAGTGGGACCAGGACAACTAGTAGCAAAATTATGGAAGGGTGTGATGTTTGTGGGCCTAAGGGTTTGGTTGCTAAATCCATTAGCCCATTATCTTTTGATAGTGCTTGCAGAAAGGCCATTGCTAAGCCCAATGGGGCCAGTAGTAAAATTAAAAAAAAGTCTGTTAGGAAAATTCAAGAAAATACAGCAAGGGTTTGTGCGGCCCCTTCTTACTTCGCTTGCATTGGACCGCGGAAAGCTTCCAGTTCCGGTCAAATTGTGAGGCACGAGGAGAATTTTGTAGAAGATCAAGCCGTTTTCTCCAAGGATGAAGATGACATATCAAATGGTACGTTCTTTCCTTGCTTGTCTCATACAGACTCAGAAGTTAGGAGGTGCAATCATAGAATCATCAATTCTTCTGGTTCTGAGGTGGGAAACAAATTGTGGAAATCTCTTGCTGGGTTGGGAGTGGTAGGTGGCGCTGATGATTTTAATTCTATTAGAAAGTTGGAGGAGATGGAAAGAAGAGATAAGGGGGGGCGACGGGAGAGAAGGTGATTAAAAGAGTGTTGACATGAATATTGTAACTTACAATATTAGAGGGGGTGGGAACTATTCTAAGAGAAAGAGAATTAGTTTTCTGTTGTGTTCCGGCAAAATAGATGTGTGTTTTTTACAAGAAACTAAGTTAGATTGTGTCACTGATTCTATTGCAAAGTCCTTTTGGGGAGGAGAGAATGTCGAGTGGACAGCCAGCAACTCGGTTGGTGCGGCGGGAGGTATGTTAATTCTATGGAAGAAGGATTCTTTGCAAGTCAATTTCAGTTTCAGAGGGTTAGGATATGTTGGTATCAATATCTCTAAAGATGGAAGACTGATTAATTTAGCTAACATTTACGCACCCAATACGGTTGTTCAAAGAAGAAAGGTGTGGGAAGGCTTGGTTCAAAGGCGGATCAGGGACAGTGACATTGAGTGGTGTCTTGGGGGCGACTTTAATGAGATTACTAGTTGTCAAGAGAGGCTGGGGGAAGTGGTTAATCAAAATAGAAGAGGTATGACTAATTTTAAGGAGTTCATTGAAACCATGAGAGTGGTTGACATCCCGTGCGTTGGTGGAAAGTATACGTGGTACAAAGATAACGGGAGAGCCATGAGTAGACTTGATCGTTTCTTGGTGACAACAAAGTTGATTGATGTGTGGGGGATTATAGATCAAAGGATTGGAGTTCGAGACATATCGGATCATGTTCCGATTCGTCTTTTTTGTGGGAATATTGATTGGGGACCGAAGCCGTTTAGATTCAACAACGCTTGGCTTAAACATGAGGATTTCAAATCTTTCATTTGTAATGAATGGGATAAGTTGAAGTTTATGGGAAGAGGAGATTTCGTTCTATTTGAAAAGTTAAAAGCTTTGAAGCCTCGAATCAAAAGGTGGAACCATGAGGTGTTTGGGTGGATCGATTTAAAGATTGAGGATGAGGTTGGTAAGATCAACAAGTTGGACGCTACTATGGCATCTAACTTCGGGTGCACTTCTTTTTCTTTAGTGGAAGAGAGGAAAGAAGCTACTAAGGAATTTTGGAAATACATCGGAGTTAAAGATAGCATGCTTAGACTTAAGTCTAGACAACTTTGGTTAAAGGAGGGCGATAAGAACTCTCGGTTTTTCCACAACTCTATTAGAGAAAGAAGGAGGAGAAATGCAATTTCGGTGTTGGAAGGCGTTGAGGGAACGGTTGAGGGTGTGGAAGAGATTAAAGTGGAAATCAAAAACCACTTTGAAAATTACTTTAAAGAAGATGATTTGGATAGGGCTGTCCCGGAAGGAGTAGAACTTGCAAGATTGAATGATGTGGATAGAGCTTGGTTGGATAGGCCTTTTGAGGAGGATGAGGTGAAACAAGCAGTTTGGGATTGCGACGGTAGCAAAAGCCCCGGTCCGGATGGCTACTCAATTGAATTTTTTCAATTCTTTTGGGAAACGATAAAGAAGGATGTGCTTTTATTTGTGGAGGATTTTTACGAAAAGGCGAGATTAACTAATGGTTGTATGTCTTCTTTCATAGCTCTTATTCCGAAGGTTAAAAATCCCCAATCCTTGAATGAATTTAGACCAATTTGTTTAGTTGGATGTTTGTATAAGATTCTTGCTAAATTGTTGGCGGGTAGATTGAAATGTGTGGTTGGGAAATTGGTGTCGCCTAATCAAACGGCATTTGTGCCGGGGAGAAGCATCTTAGACGGTGTGTTGGTTGTGAACGAAGTGTTGGACCTAGCCAAGAGAGAGAAGAGGAGTTGTCTCATATTGAAGGTGGATTTTGAAAAAGCCTATGATCGGGTTAATTGGAAGTTTCTTATTTTCGTTCTCAAGAAAATGGGGTTTGGTGATAGATGGTTGAGATGGATGGAGGGATGCATATGCAATAGTAGGATGTCTGTTTTAATCAATGGTAGTATCACGAAAGATTTTAAGGTGAAAAAAGGGCTCCGTCAAGGTGATCCGTTATCTCCTTTCTTATTTGTTCTAGTCACGGAAGTACTTACGGCTTTGATGAAAGGAGCAATAGCAAATGGAGATTTTAGGGGGTTCAATATTAATGAAGAAGAAAGTGTTAATGTGTTACAATTCGCGGACGATACCATAATATTGGCGGAAGGTGATACGGCGAATTTGTGGAGTATTAAGGTTTTGCTTAGGGGCTTTGAATTAATGTCGGGGTTGCGAGTCAATTTTAACAAAAGCAAACTTTATGGGGTTCATTTGGATGAAGATTATATAGAAGCGGCGTCTATTTTTCTATCTTGCAAAGTGGGCACTACTCCTTTCAAATATCTTGGTGTCAAGGTGGGCGACAATCCGCGGAAGCTTTCTATGTGGAAGGATTTGATTTCGGTGTTTAAGAAGCGGTTGTCCGTGTGGAAGGGTGTCAATCTCAATAGTGCGGGGCGGGTGTGTTTGATTAATGTCGTGTTAAACTCGATTCCCATATATTCTCTTTCCTTTTATAAAGCGCCATCCAAGATATTAAATGAAATCCGGGCAATTCAAGCTAAATTCCTATGGAATGGTAGTGATTCTAAGAGAACTATCCATTGGGTGTCTTGGGACACCGTTTGCAAATCTCGGGAAGAAGGCGGTTTGGGTGTTAAAAACATTGAAATAATGAATTTGACTTTGATTAGTAAATGGAAGTGGAGGATTTTGGTGGAGAAGGAGGCGGTTTGGAGTAAAATTCTCAAGGCAAGATACGGAAATATAAGGCTAAAAATTCTTATAGGTGACATATCGGCCGTGAAGAAAAAAGACTCTATTTGGTGGAGGGATTTATTAACATCCGACAATTACGCTTCTCTTTTTAATCATAATTTTGTAGGTGCAATTGATTGTAATCTCGGAAGCGGCGAAGCTGTCCCGTTCTGGTACAGCATTTGGTCGGGGCAGCAAGCTCTTATGTTTCAATTTCCGGAGCTGTTCGTGCTTGCAAACAATGACGCTCTGTCGGTAGCGGATGCTGGCAGTTTCGGTGACTTCGGGTGGAGATGGAAGTCCGCAGAGGTGCTGCTACATGAGGGCAGCAGCAACGACTTTTTATGGAAGGAGTTGTTCGACCAAATTGATGTTTTTCGGCCTACGGAGGGGAGGCCTAACAGCTTTTCATGGGGCTGCAATAGTGAAGGAGTTTTCAAGGTAAATTCTTGCTATGCTAGATTTTATGAAAAGCTTAAAAGTCCCTCCTTAGATTCTTCTATTCTCAAGAGAGTTGGTTTTCTTTGGAGCATTAAAGCCCCTCCTAAAATCCTCTTTTTCGGTTGGAGACTCGCTCATAATAGATTGGCAACAAAGGACCAATTATTAAAGCGGGGCATCTCCTTGATAGAGGGAGGGAGTTTTTGTGTTTTTTGTCATTTGGAGGAGGAAGATTTATCTCATTTAAAGGGAGGGTGTGTTGTCATTTCGAGAATATGGAGGAAGGTGTTCGAATGGATTGGTCCGGTTGACAATTTTTTGTTGGAAGAGTTTGAGGAGTTTTTTGATTTCTTTGAGAAGGTGAAGGCAAAAGCTAAGAGATTTATCATTGCGGTTATTTGGCTTTCTACGGTGTGGAACATTTGGTTAAATCGTAATGCGATTATTTTTAGAAATGAGTCGTTTAGTTTTACCGAATGTATATCGGGGATTGTATTGTACTCTTGGAATTGGCTTGTTTCGTATTATGCCGTTAGGGATAAGTGTAATTTTCACATTTGGAATATCCTTCCTCTCAATTGTTTTGAGTAGTGGGAGCTTTCCCTTTGTTCTTCTTGGTTTGGAGTATCCATAATACTCCTCTTAATCCCATTGCTTATTAAAAAAAAAAAATTATGGTTATTGCAGAATAATTACGTTTTTTTTCACAAATTTCATTAAAATTATTTATACTATTATATTATATAATTTATAATAATTTAAAGGGTTAAATAGGTTTTTGGTGCCTATAAATATTGCAGTTTCATTTTTAGTCCTTCCTAGGTTTTAGCTAGTTTTGGCAACGGTTTTTTTTGTAAAAACCGTTGCCTAAATGCAGGGAATGACTAAAAATAAAAACTACAATATTTATAAAGAACAAAAACTTATTTAACCATAATTTAAATTGGATGTTAGTTTTCAAGATGTTTTTCACGCGGAGTTAAATTGTCATGTACTATTTGTATGATATTAAAATTATTTGTACTACTATTTGTATGATATTAAAATTATTTGTACTATTATATATATAACTTACAATAGTTTAAATTGGACTTTAGTTTTAACTTTTAAGATGTTTTTTTTCACAGGGAGTTAAATTGGATCTGTTTTATGTGTATGATTATTTTTCACGTGTCTGTAATGGAGAAGAATGATGTCGACCATACTATTCAATATTATGGTAACCAATGGTGAAGACATCTATACACTCCACGAGAAATGCTAATTTGGACAAAAATCCAAATATTTTATATTTTGACACACGTAAATGGAGAATTGTTAGATATGGATGACAACGGTAGAAATAAGTATAGTTTCACACTATCCAAATTCGCACTAGAAATCGTCATCTAAATTCAAATTTAAATTCAAAGACTATTCGGATGATAAAATAACACTCACTTCCACATCTATTAGATTCGGGTTTTTCATCCGAACCCGAACCTGCAGCAAAACACATAAAATACAACAGTAACATTGAAATTTTTCATCAGTTTTCCTACAACTTTCCAACAGCAACATTACAATTTTCTATCAATTTTACTACAACTTTCCAAGATCAACATTACAATTTTCCACCAACATTGAAATTTAAATTAAAGTCTACAACTTTCCATCAAGTTACACTTATATATATTTAGTGACACTTATGTAATTTCAGGTCTAAGTGAGTGTGATTTCGGGTACAAGTTTTACACAGCCCAAAACCGCACCTAAAATAACGGTGGCACTCAAATCCGAATCTGAACTCGATCAACTCGGATTTTCATCTGTTAATTCAGATTCGGATGTTGGTGGATCCCGCAGATTTGGGTTTGTCTATCATCCGAATTGTTAGATAGACATAAACATAATATATGATCTTAGAAAACAATTGATTACTGTTTTTTTATTAATTAAAAAATAAAAAAAAATATTTTCTCTCTCTTTTATTATCACAATCACTTATAATTTTAATTAAAGAATAAATTAAATTTTAAATAATTTTTAAATTTTTTTATTAATTATTTTAAGATTATAAATATAGATTTGTTTCCGTGCAAGTATTTCTCAACTTAAATAAATAAATTTGAAAAATTAAAATAAAAAGTATTAAATAATATGATGAGATTATTGTGTTAATTTTTGTTGGGTAATACAAAATATTTGGGATTGTGGCCAAGCAAGTCTTTTTGAACATTGCACTTAAATTTTCATAAATGTTGCACTTTGAGTTCTTTGAAAGTTACATTATTGGTTCACTTATAAATTTATTTATTTTTGCACCCTTCAATTTAAGATCCTATCTATATATATAAATTGCATTTTAAACCCTTTAAATTTTTTTATTAGTCTTGACCTATATTTAAAATATAACAACCATTCTGATTATAAATAAAGGCAGCAGTCTAGCCTATATACATAAGATTTCCAAAATCATAATACCATGTTGTCGTTGAGTTTCCCTATTGCACTCAGGAACACGCTGATAACTACTTATCCACCAAAAGCAACAACCACCAACCCTGCTGCTTCTTCTCATTACCATTATTCATGTTTCCAATCACACCTATTCCCCTCTCAATCCCTGACCGTTACCAAAAGTCGAACTATGGCTGATGTTCCAAGTTTTCCAAACGTGGTGCTTGAGGACGAAGTGGAAGAGGAGCAGATACCGGAGGAACTAAGGGAGGAGATGATGCCGAAGCATGTGGCGGTGATTATGGACGGGAACAGGAGGTGGGCGAAAATGAGAGGGTTGCCGTCGTCCGAGGGACACTTAGCTTGCATGAAGACGTTGAAAAAAGTGGTGAAACTGTGTTTAACATCGGGGGTTAAGATTCTCACTGCTTTTGCGTTTTCTACAGAAAACTGGGTTCGCTCCAAGGTTATAATTTTAGTTCTTTTATTTTCCATTAGTTTAATTAATTTGTTCCATTTCATTAAAATTATTCTTCATGAGAATTTAATCGGGAGTACTTGTTCAGTTTTATAATTGCGGTTTAGCTGAATTCTCACTTGTTGTTGTGCAGGAGGAGGTTGAATTCTTGTTCAACGTCTTAGAAAGAACATTGAGTTCTGAAGCTGAAGCAATCACTAGGTACCAATTTAATTTAATGTATAGATACATATCCCATAATCAAACTACATAATAATGCCACTTTAATTCGTATTTAGTAAAAAAAAAAGAAGTGAAAAAAAAAACGAAATCTAAGCCATAAGTTATGTGTTTAAAATAATTAGGATTAATTGCAGATTAATTACATATTAGCTACTGTTTTTAAGTTTGTATAATGTTGATGTTAGCGACGAATTAAGGAATGAATATCTATCGGTATAAATTAAATTTATATAAATAATATACAATAGAGACAAAATGCCACATGCATCCACACGTCAGTATCTTTGCTATGCCAACATTATTATGTGTAAATGCTACGTCAGCCCTGTTAACGGATCTGGTAGCGCGGAGCAAAAATGCAGATAGAAAAGTATAGAGAGACAATTTTTTCAATTTTTTTAAGGCATTAACATTAAAAATAACTGGACTAATAAGATATTTAACCCTTGTCTTAGTTTTTTCTAAAATTTTGTCAATTGTCTTAGTTTTTTCTAAAATTTTGTCAATTTTTGTTTTTTGAGATCGATCCGAATCCAATCTATTGTATTTGGAATGAGATGTGTTACATGACCTGTACACCCTTAAATAAATTTATAAGCAAAAACATTAATAGTGCATATAAATTTACTGTTATCATTATTATTAATAACATTTATCCGACTTAAAACTTTTATTTTATTATTTTTTAAAACATCTGAATCAATTTTTTTTGAATGGATCCACATATTATAACCAAATATTTTTATGCTTTATTTATTTATTTATTTTTCTCTTATATTAAGTTATCTTAAATATATTAACTTTTTTTTCTCTTACACCTGTTTAATAATAGAGAAGGAATTAAATTATCTGTGATTGGAGATATGTCAAAGCTTCCCAAGTATCTACAAAAAATGATAACTATTGTTAAAGAGAGCACAAAGAATAATTCAAGATTTCAACTTATTGTGGCAATTAACTATGGTGGGAAATATGATATAGTCCAAGCATGTAAAAGTCTAGCTAAGAAAGTGCAAGATGACATTATTCATTTAGAAGATATTAATGAAAAGATAATTGAAAAAGAGTTGGAGACGGAGTTTTCTAACCCTGATTTACTAATACGGACAAGTGGAGAACTTAGACTAAGTAATTTCTTATTATGGCAATTGGCATATACAGAACTTTACTTTACTTCACAGCTTTGGCCAGATTTTGGAAAAGACGAGTTTGAAGAAGCCATAAGTTCATTTCAACAGAGACAAAGACGTTATGGTAGACGACATTAATTCATCTTCAACTCTCAAGTAATATATGTATGCTATATAATTATTTCCCCCAATAATAATAATAATTGATGTGATCCGCAAGTGCACGAAAAATATTATAGTAATAAAAGATTGTCGAATTAACAGGGACCAAATATCAACCTATCCTTATCTATGGTTGCTATGTAAATCTAAGGTTATGAAATTTGAGGAAAGGGAATTTAAAACTAGTTGGTTTTGGAAACTTAATAAAATGAAAACCAGAATGTGACTTGCATCAATGAATCGCATAAACGTCGAATTAATTAATTAAATCGGGATAATATTTTCTCTCAATTTAAAAAGGAACTAATTTAAATGAAATGTTCGCTTCCGCGCTACCGAAATCAAGTTTAAACCTAAAATCTATACTACTGCTTTCGCGTGTCCAGCGTGTTAAAGTGCAAGACTTATGTTTTAAAAACTAATTACTTTGATTAATAAAAAAGTTGTTTTAGGTGAAAAATAAATATAAAGATGTTACCAACTTTTGCTCATCTAACATTGGAGTTCAAGTTTATAAACGCCTGCTTTCGCGTGTCCGTTTATGCTCTTAAAAACTATATTCGAAAACATTTATTTTTACAATTTAAAAGAAGTATTGCTTTTGCATATTACTAACTTTAAAATATGAAATTTTACTTAAGTCAGATACAAGTTCCTTTCTTTCGAAACTCAACCAATACCTCTAAATTACACTTTTGCGATAATTATTTTAATTAAAAATAGTGTAAAAATCAGCCAAAAACAAACTCCAATTTAATTGTTTAATTTACGACTTAGATGCGAGTACCGTCAAAACGATCGTCCTCACATTCCAAACTCTGGTAATTTAGTCACATATAGCTAATACATAAAAGCTCGTTGTTACAATCCATACTAAGTAAATTAATCAGCAATTTCAATTATAATAGTAATGAAAATAGTAAAGTAGAAATCTAAATAATCTAGAATAAAATTGTAATATAATAATAAAAAGTTTAAAATAGAGACTCAATCCGGTGCAGAAAAACTTCATGAAACGTAGAATTAAAGATTATTCCGACAAGATTAAATCAGCTACAAAAATAATAAAGAATGTTTGCTCTAAACCTAACATTAAATCTGCACTAATTCCCCGGTGTGAGAAATTAAGTGCTTTTGCAATAAGTGTTTTTTCTTCCTAAAAATAATGCTAAGATTGGACACCTAAAACTGAACTCTTTGGTCATTTTTATAGCTAAACATCGTCCTAAAAACGGTTATATAATGTGTAGAATAGTTGAGAAAAATCAGGAATTGAGAAAGACTAAATCAGAGCTAACTGGCCGAAAATTCAAAAACGGAAGGTTGACGGGCGTCAAGCCTTCAAATTCTGCATTTTCCCAGGATGACGGTCGTCAGGTGAGCTGACAGGTGTGAGGTCTCCAAAACTTATATTTTTTATACTTTCTCTTAGACTAACAGGTGTCACACTTGAGCTGACGTGCGCCAGCCTGTTAAAAACTTGTCATGACATCATCAACAAGTATATTTGTCCCGTTTTCGCTCATTCTTTCTCCGTTTTCGCTCGCACGCATCTCAAAATCAACAAATATCTGAAATGCATGAATAATACCAACTTAACACAATAAAAACAAATGAAATGACACTAAATTGCATGTGAATCGGGTCAAAATATACTATGCGTTTTCGTGTTATCAAACTCCCTTATACTTGAACCCTTGCTTGCCCTCAAGCAAGTATGTTAGCATGTAAAAATGGTGTAAATTCAATAATGAAGTATAAAGACTTAGAGAATCTATAACAATCAAGTACTCATAACTGGCTACAAAATCTAGTTCTACATTTCCTCAATCTGAAGTGGGTCAGTGACACAATCATATTCAATCGGAAGCACTAAAACTACATATCATATCACATCAAAATCGTCCCCGGTTGTGAATCAAAATTATCTGTCACCATTTCTCCATCCTTCATTGGTGGCACTTCTTTCGCTTTTCCCTTCGCCTTGACTTGCATAGGTGAAAATAATTGCCTTCCTACTGGCTTATTCATTAGCTCGTGTTTGATACTGTTTGTTGCTACTCGACTCAGTGATCTACTTCTATGCTTTCTTCTTCCTTTGAAATCTCCTCTACGGGGTCCTTGACATTGGATTCTCCCCTTTGTAATTTTTGGGTCCATAAGATTGTTTCTCAGGCATCTAGAACTTCTCACGATAGGTTAGTGAGGAACCTCTTCCCCTTCCACTCCTAGTTTCCAGATCCCTCTTTACCTGCTGGTCGAACCCACTGATCAGTGGTTTTCACACATATATTTACCGTTGTTTTTAAGTATGTTTAAGTTGTGTTATTGAGTGTTTTATTTCTTTATTCGTCATTTTATGCTTTGGTTGTATGTTTTAATGTTTTCAGGTTCATATGGAGAAATCGGAGTAAATCAGTGCAAAACTCGGAGTTTTGAGGAAGTTCAGAAAACATGCTACAGGAGGCCTGGCACGGGTGGCCGTGTTGCACAACACGGGCCGTGTCAGGAAGAGGGCGCAAGAAGAACAAAAAAACAGTGGTGCTGCACGGGTGCCCGTGTTGCTCAACACGGCCCGTGTTGCTAAGCCTGGGACTTAAAAAATGAAAAATAAATAACAGAGGGCCAACACGGGTGCCCGTGTTGCTCAACACGGCCCGTGTTGGGTGATGACGCTGATTTCAGTGATTTTTATTATTTAGTTCAGTGGTTGGCCTGCAGAGGTGTTTTTGGGATTTCCAACCAACTTAAGTGAGTCTGCACTATTTAGGAGGGTTTTCAAGATGAATTAGGGGACTTTTTGGCTAGGAGAAGACACGATTGAAGATCGGAGAAAACAAGGGTTTGGGAGAGAAGAAAGTCTTCATGAACGGAAGCGATTGAAGATCAACTTTCATCTTAATTCTTGTAATGTATCTATTTTATAATTTGTTTTCTTTGAACAATATGAGTAACTAAACCCTAATGCTAGGGGGTGTCCCTGATTTGACTCTGTAATGATTTTGAATTCCTGAGTTCATTAATAGATTTGTTTTCTTATTTAATTTAATTGTACAAGGTTTTTATGCTTTATTTGTCGGACCAACAAGATTGATTTACGGTTAACAACCAGCTGGACAGCGGTTGTTAAGGTTTTTGTACGATTAGACTATAGTAGATATCACCTAGGACTAGGGATACCCTATAGTTACCGGTTAACTCTTGATAACATAAAGGCTTGATTTCATCATAATTCTCTAAGGACTTAGGAGTTAGGATGAATGTTCAAAGGTTTTCCCACTAAGGACTTAGGGGAAAATAATCTAAAGGGCGGTAATTAAAGGTTATGAACTTGTTGAAGAGATCTAAATCCAAGGTTGTTAGAACAAGATTTGTTCTTATCAATTATCTTAGTTTTGATGATAACAATAATATGAATTTTGCTTAAGATAATATGGTACTCTAATCCAATGCAATTTCCCTTTCAGGAAATATATAAAGAGTACGCATAATTCAGCGCTCAGAAGTTGTGTCTCAAATGGTTCAGCATGCAACATCAGAACATGGTCTGGCAAGACATCAGAAGATGGTCGAAGCAGAATCAGAACATGGGTCTATGGAAGCATCAGAAGAACATGAGATCAGAAGCACTGAAGCATCAGAAGATGGTATCACGCTCAGAAGCACTTCAAGGTCAGAAGATCAGAAGATGCTATGCACCAAGCTGTTTGACTCTGATGATATTCAAACGTTATATTCACAAACATCAGATCAGAAGGAAGTACACGTGGCAGACTACGCTGACTGACAAAAGGAACGTTAAAGCTACTAAAGGCAACGTCAGTAGACACAGCGTGAACAAGGCTCGAGGTAGTTGACAAAAGCGTATAACATTAAATGCAATGCTGTACGGAACACGCAAAGCATTAAATGCACTCAACGGTCATCTTCTCAACGCCTATAAATATGAAGTTCTGATGAGAAGCAAGGTTAACGATTCTGCACCAAAACAACTCATATCAAACTTGCTGAAACGCTGTTCAAATCTAAACTCAGAATCTTCATCTTCATCAAAGCTCACTACATTGCTGTTGTAATATATTAGTGAGATTAAGCTTAAACTGTAAGAGAAATATCACAGTTGTGATTATAGCTTTTAAGAAGCATTTGTAAACTCTTGAATAGATTACATTAAGTTGTAAGGAACTAGAGTGATCGTGTGATCAGTATACTCTAGGAAGTCTTGGTAGTTGGCTGAGCAGTTTGTAACTAGAGTGATCAGGTTGATCAGAATACTCTAGAGAAGTCTTAGGAGTGAACTAAGCCTAGAGTGATCGTGTTGATCAGTATACTCTAGAAAAGTCTTAGGAGTGAACTAAGCAGTTGTTCCTGGAGTGATCAAGTTGTGATCAGAATACTCTAGAAGACTTAGTCGTGGACTAAGTGGAAAACCATTGTAATCCGTGCGATTAGTGGATTAAATCCTCAGGTTGAGGTAAATCATCTCTGCGGGGGTGGACTGGAGTAGCTTCGTTAACAGCGAACCAGGATAAAAATAATTGTGCAATTTATTTTTATCGTCCAAGATTTAAAGTCACACTTATTCAATCCCCCCCCTTTCTAAGTGTTTTTCTATCCTTCAATTGGCATCAGAGCGCCGGTTCTAAGGTGCAAGCACTTAACCGTGTTTAGAAAAGATTCAGGAAGAGAAAAACGCTTCATTTAAAAGATGGCTGGTGAAACTCCGACAAATCCACCTGCATCTACATCTGGCTCTGCTGAGCAATACAACGGTAACAATGGTTATACAAGACCGCCGGTATTTGAGGGTGAAAACTTTGAATACTGGAAAGATAAACTGGAAAGTTACTTTCTTGGTCTAGATGGTGATCTATGGGATCTTCTGATGGATGGTTACAAACATCCTGTAAATGCCAGAGGCGTAAAGCTAACAAGGCAAGAAATGAATGATGATCAAAAGAAGCATTTCAGGAATCATCATAAATGCAGAACTGTTTTGCTGAATGCTATTTCTCATGTTGAGTATGAGAAAATATCAAACAGGGAAACAGCCTATGATATATATGAGTCCTTGAAAATGACTCATGAAGGAAATGCTCAAGTCAAGGAGACCAAAGCTCTAGCCTTAATCCAGAAGTATGAAGCCTTCAAGATGGAGGATGATGAAGACATTGAAAAGATGTTTTCGAGATTTCAAACTCTGACTGCTGGATTGAGAGTTCTTGACAAAGGATACACCAAGGCTGATCATGTGAAGAAGATCATCAGAAGCTTACCCAGAAGATGGGGTCCGATGGTGACTGCATTCAAGATTGCGAAGAATCTGAATGAAGTTTCTCTGGAAGAGCTGATCAGTGCCTTGAGAAGCCATGAGATTGAGCTGGATGCAAATGAGCCTCAAAAGAAAGGTAAATCTATTGCATTAAAATCTAATATTAAGAAATGCACTAACGCTTTTCAGGCTAGAGAAGAAGATCCTGGAGAATCAGAATCTGAAGAAGAAGATGAACTGTCCATGATTTCCAGAAGGGTAAATCAACTCTGGAAGAGCAAGCAAAGGAAGTTCAGAGGCTTCAGAAGTTCAAAGAAATTTGAACGTGGAGAATCTTCTGATGATAGAAGATTTGACAAGAAGAAAGTCATGTGCTATGAATGCAATGAGCCTGGACACTACAAGAATGAATGTCCAAATCTTCAGAAGGAAAGTCCCAAGAAGAAGTTTCATAAGAAGAAAGGTCTTATGGCAACCTGGGATGAGTCAGAAGATGATTCAGAAGATGAGCAGGCCAACTGTGCGCTGATAGCGACAGAAGATGACGGATCAGAATCTACATCAGAATCAGATTCTGAAGAGGTATTTTCTGAACTTACTAGAGATGAGTTAGTTTCCGGTCTAACTGAACTACTGGAACTCAAGTCTCAGATTAGTCTCAAATACAAAAAGCTGAAAAAGCAATTTGAATTTGAAACAAAGAAGCTTGAGTTGGAAAATTCTGAATTAAAAGAAAAACTTTTAAAATTATCCAATAATGTTGGATCTCCTTCTGATTCAGAAAAATCCACTCCTAGTCTAAACCATATTCTGAAAGAATATGATTTAAGTTTCAGGAAGTTCTTATCTAGAAGTATTGGCAGAAGTCAGCTAGCTTCTATGATATATGCCGTATCCGGAAACAAAAGAGTTGGCATTGGTTATGAGGGTGAAACCCCATACAAACTTGAACCTGTTGATGAAATGAAACTCACATACAAGCCATTGTATGATCAGTTCAAGTATGGCCACTCTCATGATATTAGGCACACTTCACATGCACAAAGTTTTCACATAACACACACCAAGAAGCATGTGACACAACCTAGGAAATATCATGAAACTCATATTAAAAATTATCATGCTGTTCCTCCTATTGCTTACAATGTTAAACCCAAGTTCAATCAGAACTTGAGAAGAACTAACAAGAAAGGACCCAAGAAGATGTGGGTACCAAAGAAAAAGACTATTTCTTTTGCAGATTCTCTTGATAACAAAGAAGACAACATTCAACATGACATGACACCTGGACTCAAGTTGCTCTCAACACTTGAAGGGAAGAAAGATTGTCTTCCAAGTTCTGGTTCTTAAATCTGTTGAAGAAACTATGTTTGTAGGAATTCAGAAAAGAAGCTTATTAGTCTTGGAACCATCTATGATGTTTGCCTCTAAAGCATTGATGTTTCATTCTTGATTATTCTGAATGCTCTAAATGCTACAGAATATACAACATTGAAACATTGATTGTGGACAAATCAATAAACATCTGTTTTGATGATAAACTTGTTTCTGATGAATCAAAGAGCTTAAGAGTTTCTGCAGATACAGTTTTGTCTTATCAAAAGCTGCAGAACAAAGAAGTGAATCTCCAGAAGCTGTGTACATCAGAAGTAATGAATCAGAAGGTCATTCAGATTTATATCAGCACTTCAGAAGGAATGTCTCCAAAAGAGAAAGTTGATCAGATCAGAAGCAGTGATCAAAATCTGAAGGCGTAAAGTCTATTCTGATATTTACAGCTGTCATCTATTATCTGATGGTGAACACGTGTCTGTACGGTTTGTACAAAGCGTGCAGTTGAAAAGACGCCGACCTAGGTAACTGTTTTAAATCATTTCATTTACCACTCTCTCTCTCTCTCTTTATGTCTCTCATCATTTAATAAAATTGATTTCTCTTGATTCTGAAACTGTTCAGTTTAATTTTTATTATTTTTCTTTTCAAATCCGTTCCTATATATTCATTTCAAATCATCTCATATATTTTTTTCGCTCCCTTGTCTCACTTTCTTCCTGCATACATTCTGTCTGAGAGCCTCTTAGTCTTTCTGAAACCCTAACCGAAAACCCAATATTTGTTCTTCTCTTTTGATCGTTCTGGTTCAATGGCTGCTTCTTCATCTCATTTTGCTGGGTCATCTACTCTTCTTCATATGCACGATGAAACACACCAGGAACTCACCCCTGTTGTTGCATGCTCCATCCCCAAAGATAAATTGGAAGTTTTGTGTGAACTCATGGTCGACTTTGACAACCTTGAAGAAAATCAATTTCATCTTAAAGAAGACATCATCTTTCAAGGATGGACCTCGTTGTTTGCTGAGTTCGTTGGCCCTGTTTATCCGGATCTTGTCAAAGAGTTCTGGGTACATGCTGTGGTTGCACCAAAAGCTATACTCTCTTTCGTCCATGGAAAGTCTGTTGTTGTCACTGAAAACATCCTAAGAGTGATGTTTGATCTGAAAAATCCTGAAGGGGTTTTTGAGTCTGATCAAAGAGAAGATGTGGAAGATATTCTATCCACTCTCTATTCAAATGTCAAGAAAACTACACATGTTAAGAATTTGAAAGATATCTACAGAATCTGGACAAAGATCCTTCTCGGGTGCTTCTACCACAGGAAATCAACTCATGCCTCGGATTTCATCAGTAATGATCAAAGGTATATTCTTTATTGCATTGCCACTCAGAAGAAGGTTGATGCGATTTACATTATCTTCAACCATATGTGGAAGGCAGTAAAGGATTCCAGGAATGCTTTCAGAAAGGAAAATGCTGGAACAACCATTCCTTTTGGTAGGATTATTACAAACCTTCTGGTACATTCCAAGATTGTTGAAAGTCTGGAGTCTGAAGGTATCATCAAAGATCTTGCTGTCACCACTGGAGCCTGTCTGAATGCCTTCTCTCTAAAGAAGATGAAAATAATTGACACTTTTCTCAAAGTTCCTGAACCTCTAGCTGGAACAAGAACCATAAGAGAACCAGTTCTGGCTGACTTTGAAACCTTCTTCAATAGTGAGGTACCTGAAGTCAGAACTGATTATCTGAAATCTCTTGAAGAGAATAAGAGTTTTAAAGATCAAGACAAAGGTGCCCCTTTCAAAGTAAATCGCAAGAGGGAAGAAAGGACTAAAAGAAAGCATGATTATCCTTCTGCTGTCTCTAAGAAACAAGAGGTTTCTAAAAAGGTGATTGCTAATGTTGTTAAGGCCATATCTGATGACTTTGAGAAAGAGAAAAAGAAGAAGAAGTCAAACAAAAATGATGAGACTGTTGAGGTTGTTGAAAAGAAGATAACCAAGAAGAGGAAGATGATTATTCAAAGCTCTGATGAAGACAATATCCCTCAAGAAGCTGAAAACCAACAAGAAGTTCAGGCTTATGTCAGAAGGAAAGAAATCTCTAGAGGCAAAGCAAAGATTATTGAAGAGCCGAAGAGTAAAAAGCTGAAGAAAACGGAGGATGTGACCAAAGCGCTTCTGAAAGGTTCCAAAGGTATATGCATTTCTGAACCTATTTCTGTTCCTGTTGTTCGTTCAGAAGTTACACCAATAGAGGTTGTACCTACCCCTGAACCAGAAAAAGCCTCATCAGAATCACCCGTTGTTGTCCATATTCTTACACCACCATCTTCCCCTATAACCATTCCTTCTTCACATACAAACAAATCCAATTCTCTTCCTCCCTCACCATTTCCCTTTACAAAAACTCCACCATCTCCTCAATCCATTCCGTCTCCTTCATCCTTCACTAATCTTGTCTCTGACCAAGCTGTTGACAATCTTGTTCTGAACATACCACCCATTCAAACTCTCTTTCCACCACAAACAAATATCTCCATCTCTCAACCACCTCCACATGCCAACTATAATCCTGTCCCTTCCACCTCCCAAAATAACCTTAGTGACTCTATTCTTCCAACTTCTGCATCACATGAGCGGTTGCTCCGTGATTGCAACTACACTCCCAGGTCTCGACCTGACACTGAAGTGGTAGTGTTAGATTCTGATACTGAAGCAGAATCCTCTTTTAAGTTGAATAGAGATCCTCAACCGTACTTCTTTCCCAACCCTATCTTTTCAAGGTACCCTATTGGTGAATATTTTGAAAAAGCAAAGAGGAATCTCAGAAGCATATTTGATACTCTCAGAATTGCTGAAAGTTCTGGATTGAGTGATGTTGCTATGCGGAACCTTTGGAGGATCTTTCGCAAAGAATCAGATGCTCTGCTTTTAGAACTTCAGGAAGTCTGTGCAGCTGCTGCCCCACGTCCTCGTGGAATTCTGAGAAACTATGAAGACTTCTGGTTTGCTCGTCTCAAAGGTAGATATCTGTTGGAAGAGAAGCCCTTTGTGGATGAGATGGAACAGTTGAGACTGGCTGCTGAAATGGAAGCAAACCCATGCAGGGACATGGTTATCTGGATTCCTGAGTATCCTGTTCTGCTTGGAGACTTCAAGACCTTATTTGACTTTCTAAGGGAAAACCCTTCTAAGAAAGACCCTAGCTTGGTCATTCCAGAAGTTGTTGACCCACCAGAAGCTGAAGGTCCCTCTGCTCCCAGGAATTTAGCTGCCATTCTTCAGGCTCTAGAGAATGGAGACTCTGAAATTCCTGCTGCAGAGTATGGAGATGCTTCTATGCAAGAAGCAGATGCTGAAGATCATGTTGCTGAATCAGACCCTGTTGAGGATATCCCAGCAAATGATATTTCTATGGAAGCTGCAAATCAACATGCCATTCCTGTGGTTGAAAGCGGTGAAGCTTCTTCTGATGAACCTTCTCGTCTTGCAAGGACTCTAGAAGCGATTCAGAGGAGACAGGATGAGCAAAGCTCACTCAATGACAAGTATGATACTTTCATTGAAAGGCAAGAAGGACACAACAACGATGTTAAAGAGATGCTGGCCAAGATCTTGTCAAGACTAGGGCCATCTTAGATTGAGTCTGTGTTGTTTCTTTCTTTTCTTTGCATCTGTTTTGTTTCTGTGCATCTGATCTTTTCATCCTGTACTTTTGTACCCATTGGTTGAACCTTAATGAAATCATCTTCTTCCTCCATGTGTTCTGTTTTATTCATCTGAATCTTTTCTATTTTTTGATGATATGACAAAAAAGGGGGAGAAATACTGTGATAAATGATTTGATTTAATCAGTTGCATTCACTAACAAGAACTGCAAGTTCTATATGGTTTAAGTGTTTTGCAGGTACAGAAAAGTGAAGTGAATCTTCAGAAGCAAACACTAGAAGCAAAACCATAAGAAGCGTTATTCTGTAAAAGGAATAAGCTCTTGGAAACTGAAGCAAGCTGAGTGCTGTCAAGCTTCAGAGATCAGAAGCAAGAAAGAAGAATGAATCAGAAGCACTGATAATAGAATTTGAATATCATTGTCTATCCTGTTCTGACAAAATTCTATTTGCTCTGATACATATAATGTTATGGCTCTGATACATTATTTGCTCTGATACATGTTTTTAGCCTAAATGCTCTGATACATTTGGCTCTGATACATATCATGTATTTGAATATACATTTTATGTTCTAACTCGCTCATGCTGACTTTTGTCGTTCAGTTTTTGTTCTGTAACATTTCAGGATGTAGAGATGCTCTGATGATGCTCTGGTACATTCAACAATGTTCTGATACAAATCTAGCATGAAGTGATGTTGGTAGACATTCAAAGTTCTGAAGCTATCCGAAGGAAGCAGAAATCAGAAGATGTGAATGTTCTAGAAGATCCAGAAAACTCAAGTTCTGAAGCTGTCCTGAATGGAAGCAGAAATCAGAAGCTGAGAATGTTCTGAAGATCAAAGAAATTCAAGTTCTGAAGCTGTCCTGAATGGAAGCAGAAGTCAGAAGCTGTGAATGTTCTGAAGATCAAAGAAATTCAAGTTCTGAAGCTGTCCTAGATGGAAGCAGGAATCAGAAGCTGTGAGTGTTCTAAGGATCTAAAGAAATTCAAGTTCTGAAGCTGTCCAATGGAAGCAGAAGTCAGAAGCTATGAATTCTCTGAAGGCAGAAGCTTATATGATCGTCTCTACCGAAATAATCAGGGAAGTCTTTTATCAAAGTTCTTCGAGTATTTATTTCAGGGGGAGATTATTTATCTCAGGGGGAGATTGTTAATCTCAGGGGGAGACATATTCATATGCTTATGCTATAGCTGTGTAATTTGTCTTTTGCCGTCTACTCTTTCTGATCGCAAATTCATATCATTTATATATGTTTTTGTCATCATCAAAAAGGGGGAGATTGTTAGAACAAGATTTGTTCTTATCAATTATCTTAGTTTTGATGATAACAATAATATGAATTTTGCTTAAGATAATATGGTACTCTAATCCAATGCAATTTCCCTTTCAGGAAATATATAAAGAGTACGCATAATTCAGCGCTCAGAAGTTGTGTCTCAAATGGTTCAGCATGCAACATCAGAACATGGTCTGGCAAGACATCAGAAGATGGTCGAAGCAGAATCAGAACATGGGTCTATGGAAGCATCAGAAGAACATGAGATCAGAAGCACTGAAGCATCAGAAGATGGTATCACGCTCAGAAGCACTTCAAGGTCAGAAGATCAGAAGATGCTATGCACCAAGCTGTTTGACTCTGATGATATTCAAACGTTATATTCACAAACATCAGATCAGAAGGAAGTACACGTGGCAGACTACGCTGACTGACAAAAGGAACGTTAAAGCTACTAAAGGCAACGTCAGTAGACACAGCGTGAACAAGGCTCGAGGTAGTTGACAAAAGCGTATAACATTAAATGCAATGCTGTACGGAACACGCAAAGCATTAAATGCACTCAACGGTCATCTTCTCAACGCCTATAAATATGAAGTTCTGATGAGAAGCAAGGTTAACGATTCTGCACCAAAACAACTCATATCAAACTTGCTGAAACGCTGTTCAAATCTAAACTCAGAATCTTCATCTTCATCAAAGCTCACTACATTGCTGTTGTAATATATTAGTGAGATTAAGCTTAAACTGTAAGAGAAATATCACAGTTGTGATTATAGCTTTTAAGAAGCATTTGTAAACTCTTGAATAGATTACATTAAGTTGTAAGGAACTAGAGTGATCGTGTGATCAGTATACTCTAGGAAGTCTTGGCAGTTGGCTGAGCAGTTTGTAACTAGAGTGATCAGGTTGATCAGAATACTCTAGAGAAGTCTTAGGAGTGAACTAAGCCTAGAGTGATCGTGTTGATCAGTATACTCTAGAAAAGTCTTAGGAGTGAACTAAGCAGTTGTTCCTGGAGTGATCAAGTTGTGATCAGAATACTCTAGAAGACTTAGTCGTGGACTAAGTGGAAAACC
The DNA here is from genome assembly GCF_029867415.1 of Vicia villosa. NCBI lineage: Eukaryota > Viridiplantae > Streptophyta > Magnoliopsida > Fabales > Fabaceae > Vicia > Vicia villosa. Next base: position 70,368,059 of record NC_081186.1, on the reverse strand, counting down.
ATTGTAATCCGTGCGATTAGTGGATTAAATCCTCAGGTTGAGGTAAATCATCTCTGCGGGGGTGGACTGGAGTAGCTTCGTTAACAGCGAACCAGGATAAAAATAATTGTGCAATTTATTTTTATCGTCCAAGATTTAAAGTCACACTTATTCAATCCCCCCCTTTCTAAGTGTTTTTCTATCCTTCAAAGGTTATTACAGGAAAATCACACACTATACCCCTAGCATAATACTCATATTTGTCAAAAAGCCAATTTACTTTTCTGCTTATTTTAATTATTGTTTAGTGACAATTATCAAACAAAACCCCAATATTAGTTTTTGTTTAATTGATCTATAATTTGAACTCGATATTACTACGCAGTCCTTGAGATCGACATTCGGGGAATTTCCCTATTATTACTACAGAGGCAAAATAGTACACTTGCTATTTTACCGATCAAGTTTTTGACGCTGTTGCCGGGGACTGCTAAAATATATAGTTTTGATTTTAGTTCAATTGAAATTTTGTTGCTCGTCAACTAAAATTTTGTTTTTGTTTTTGTTTATTTGAATTTGATTTTAATATAAAAAAAAAGAAAAAAAGGCTAATTATTTTTGCTTCATGAATTCTTCTATACGTTGCTACTAACAAATTGTCTGAGTTTTGTAGCTATGTATTGTTTTGATACATTGCCACCTGTATCTCCTGCATGTTGGTCGCCTGATTCAGGAGTCACCTTGGAAGAGGCGACTAAAATTTTCAAAGCATATAAGAGGGAGGTAAGAATCCTTATGAATGAATGTAAGGAAGCTAACTTTTATCCAGATAGATTTATTTGGAGAAAGTTACAGTTGGAAGAAGAGTATGTGGAACCAGAAGAAAAATGCTTAACATCAGATGAAGAGGATGCAGTAAGAATAGAAGAATTTGAGGTAAAAAAGAAATATGGGGAAGAAGAAATAAGGAAACTTGAAGATGATCGAGTTTTGGATAAAACCACAAATTTAACAATTTGTGAAGAGGTGGACATCCAACAAGAAAATTTTCAACAAAAGAGTATTCCCAAAAACTATTTTTACAACAAGGCAGATGAAAGACAAGAAATTGACAAAGTATTGGAAGACATTTATGCCTTGTTCAATAAAATTAAGCTAAAGAGGATTTGGGAGCAACATCATCGGTACTTTAAGTTCATGGGATTGCTACCAAACAAAAGAAAGAAAAAAGATGATGTGTTCTTTGTGTCATATATGCCACCCTAACAAGGGGAATGGACCGTCGAGCTATGCGACGTTAAACGAAGCGCTTCGTGGGAGGCAACCCACGGTTTTAATAATTAATTTCTCTGTTTGTTTATTTTATTTTCAGGAAATAAAAGGGGACGTCTCTGGTGAAAGCTTGGAAGTGATCATTAGAGTGCATTACCCTCTGTGAGTCACCTCTCTCAGGCTCGTTCTGAAACATTGAGGCCAATGTTTAGTTCAAGTTTGGGGGAGGCTCTTCTCTTTGCATTTTATTTTTATGTCATTTTTATGTTATTGGTATGATGTGAAACCATAAAGTGAATTCTGCCCAAATTTTGACCGAAATTTTAATTTTTGTTGAAGAAGTTTTGATCCTAAAGAGCGATCGGGAATAGTATATAGAGATGAAACGAGGATTGTTTGAGGATAGGAAGTGCGGAATAATGTGACAAGAAGAGGTTTGTTTAATCACCCTTGGTTCCCTAAAAGAGATACGAGTCTAACGTGTAGATTTGCACCATAGTACTTGTCTCCTGAGAAGTATTTCTCGAGTAGTTTATTGATACAGTCTGGCATAATTCAGATTCACTTGCATGATGACTGGTTGAAAAAAAAAGAGATATAAAGTTGGCACCAAATGATGAAAAGGCGGTAAAAGGCAATCGGCTCGCTAAGTTGGGTAACCCTCACCCGGTTACTCAGCCCAAAGGAGATTGAACCCCAAACGTCGTCCAAAAGGACAATATATAACTGCAAAGTTTGAAAATTTCATCGATAATAAAAAGTAGCCAATGCTGCTAGTTTGGTGTCAGGAAAAGAAAATAAGAAGCCTTGATTCGTCTCATGCAGGTGATGATTATTATAAGAGATGTAGTGCCTTAATATGATTGTCCGAATGAAAGAGGAGGAAAATCGGAAAGAGACTTAAGTGCAAAGCATAGTTGGAGAGGTATCCGAAACGGGAGCTTGAGGTTTAATGTGGTAACAAAACTCGTCGAGTCAGGTGAATGCCGAACCAACTGTTTCTTGATCAATACAGACGGATATCTCACGTATGAACACCGTGTGCTTTGAGGGTCATTAACTTTTGTAATTGTCGCTTGAGGTCAAGCAACGGTTTAAGTTTGGGGGAGTTTGATCAGTGGTTTTCACACATATATTTACCGTTGTTTTTAAGTATGTTTAATTTGTGTTATTGAGTGTTTTATTTCTTTATTCGTCATTTTATGCTTTGGTTGTATGTTTTAATGTTTTCAGGTTCATATGGAGAAATCGGAGTAAATCAGTGCAAAACTCGGAGTTTTGAGGAAGTTTAGAAAACATGCTACAGGAGGCCTGACACAGGTGGCCGTGTTGCACAACACGGGCCGTGTCAGGAAGAGGGCGCAAGAAGAATAAAAAAACAGTGGGACAACACGGGTGCCCGTGTTGCTCAACACGGCCCGTGTTGCTAAGCCTGGGACTTAAAAAATGAAAAATAAATAACAGAGGGCCAACACGGGTGCCTGTGTTGCTCAACACGGCCCGTGTTGGGTGATGACGTTGATTTCAGTGATTTTTATTATTTAGTTCAGTGGTTGGCCTGCAGGGGTGTTTTTCGGATTTCCAACCAACTTAAGTGAGTCTGCACTATTTAGGAGGGTTTTCAAGATGAATTAGGGGACTTTTTGGCTAGGAGAAGACACGATTGAAGATTGGAGAAAACAAGGGTTTGGGAGAGAAGAAGGTCTTCATGAACGGAAGCGATTGAAGATCAACTTTCATCTCAATTCTTGTAATGTATCTATTTTATAATTTGTTTTCTTTGAACAATATGAGTAACTAAACCTTAATGCTAGGGGGTGTCCCTGATTTGACTCTGTAATGATTTTGAATTTCTGAGTTCATTAATAGATTTGTTTTCTTATTTAATTTAATTGTACAAGGTTTTTATGCTTTCTTTGTCGGACCAACAAGATTGATTTACGGTTAACAACCAGCTGGACAGCGGTTGTTAAGGTTTTTGTACGATTAGACTATAGTAGATATCACCTAGGACTAGGGATACCCTATAGTTACCGGTTAACTCTTGATAACATAAAGGCTTGATTTCATCATAATTCTCTAAGGACTTAGGAGTTAGGATGAATGTTCAAAGGTTTTCCCACTAAGGACTTAGGGGAAAATAATCTAAAGGGCGGTAATTAAAGGTTATGAACTTGTTGAAGAGATCTAAATCCAAGGTTATTACAGGAATAATCACACACTATACCCCTAGCATAATACTCATATTTGTCAAAAAGCCAATTTACTTTTCTGCTTATTTTAATTATTGTTTAGTGACAATTATCAAACAAAACCCCAATATTAGTTTTTGTTTAATTGATCTATAATTTGAACTCGATATTACTACGCAGTCCTTGAGATCGACATTCGGGGAATTTCCCTATTATTACTACAGAGGCAAAATAGTACACTTGCTATTTTACCGATCACCCACTTCCCTTATGGAGCGTTGGATGCTGAAACATAAGTGTTAGGTTTTCTCCCTTGCTATAAGTCAGGAACTGCTGTCTCTTATAGGGAACTCCCCTTTTGTCAAAATATAATTGAGCTTTGTTGTTCCTTTGTTTTTATTTCTGGTGCGCCTATCGAGCATTTTCTACTTCCTTAGCAGCTTTCTTGTCGAAGACTGAGCTGCATCTTGGACAAAGCATTACCTTTGATTCCCTCGCCTTGCAGCAGTAAAAGAAGTCGACTAGACCATTGACAACTTTGAGATAGACAACATTCCTCTTATTCTCGTTGCTTTTTCCATCCTCTTCTTTGACTTCCAATTCGAAATCCTCAGTAATTTCGACCATTTTGATTTCCACTAGTTCAACATAGTGAGTTTCCTCAATTTGAAGTGGGAAAGAATCAATCTTCATGAGAGCCTTACTCTTCTCAGGAAAGTTCAACCTTCTGTAAAATTAACTGGACTAATAAGATATTTAACCCTTATCGTAGTTTTTTCTAAAATTTTGTCAATGTTTATTTTTCGAGATCGATCTGAATCGAATCTATTGTATTTGGGATGGGATGTGTTACATGACCTCCCTTAATTAAATTTATAAGCAAAAACATTAATAGTGCATATAAATTTGCTATTATCATTATTAATAACATTTACCCTACTTAAAACTTTTATTTTATTATTTTTTAAAACATCTGAATCAATTTTTTTTAATGGATCCACATATTATAACCAAATATTTTTATGCTTTATTTATTTATTTATTTTTCTCTTATATTAAGTTATCTTAAATATATTAACTTTTTTCTCTTACACCTGTTTTAAGGAAGGAATTAAATTATTTGTGATTGGAGATATGTCAAAGCTTCCCAAGTCCTACAGAAAATGATAACTATTGTTAAAGAGAGAACAAAGAATAACTCAAGATTCTAACTTATTGTGGCAATTAACTATAGTGGGAAATATGATATAGTCCAAGCATGTAAAAGCGTAGCTAAGAAAGTGCAAGATGACATTATTCATTTAGAAGATATTTATGAAAAGATAATTGAAAAAGAGTTGTAGACAAAGTTTTCTATCCCTGATTTACTAATACGGACAAGTGGAGAACTTAGACTAAGTAATTTCTTATTACGACAATTGGCATATACAGAACTTTACTTCACAACTTTGGCCAGATTTGGGAAATGACGAGTTTGAAGAAGCTGTAAATTCATTTCAACAGAGACAAAGACGTTATGGTAGACGACATTAATTCTTCTTGAACTCTCAAGTAATATATGCTATAATTATATTTCCCCCAATAATAATACTAATAATTGAGGCGATCCGCAAGTGCACGAAAAATATCGTGTAATAAAAGATTGTCAAATCCACATAGATCAGATATCAATCTATCGTTATTTATTGTTGCTATGTAAATTTAAGGTTATGAAATTTGATGAAAGGGAATTTAAAACTAGTTGGTTTTGGAAATTTAATAAAATCAACAACAGTCGCAAAAACGTCGAATTAATTAATTAAATCGGAATAATATTTTCTCTCAATTTAAAAAGGAATTATCTTAAATGAACGGTTCGCTTTCGCACAACCAGAACCAAGTTTTATTTTAAAGTCTATACTGTCGCTTTCGCGTGTTCAGTGTGTCAAAATGTAAAACTTTTGTTTTTGAAAATTAATAACTTTTGATTAATTAAAAAGTTGTTTTCGGTGAAAAACAAATCTAAAGATGTTACCAACTATCGCTCATCTAACATCGAAGTTCAAGTTTATAAACGCCCGCTTTCGCGTGTCCATTTATGCTCTTAAAATCTATTTTCGAAAACATTTAATTTATAATTTAAAAGAAGTCTTGCTTTTACATATTACTAAATTTAAAATCTAAAATTTTACTTAAATCGGTTACTTTCTTTCGCAATAAATATTTTAATTAAAAACAGTGTAAAAATTAGTCCTAAAACAAATCCAAAGTTAACTGTTTAATTTACAACTTGATTAAGAGCACCGTCAAAACGACAGTCCTCACATTCTAGACTCTAATAATTTTGTCAGATATAGCTAATACATAAAAACTACGGTTACAATTCATATTATTTAAATTAATAAATATTTCAATTATAATAGTAATAAAAATAATAGCAGTAAGTATATATATATATATATATGATCGTACCTGATCAGACGGATCGTCAGGGCCTGCTCGGATGTTGGATCTTTGTGAAGTGAAGGGGGGGTGTACTTGCAAGGTACTCCGATGCCAAAGTAAGAAGACGAGCAAAGGAGTGCAAGTACGAGCTAAAGGTTAGAAAGAATTGAATACCTGACCCTCTAGTGAAAGAGGTTATTTATAACCCCCAGCGCTAGGCCATGATCTCGCTATTGGGCTGGATTTCCAGGCCCAACTAGGACACTGCCAGGTTTCCTGGGCAGAAATACCGAAGGTGCGTGAGTGCCCTCTATCCTGGTTAACCGCTCCGAAGTTCAAGGGAGACGCGGTCTTTTAGGAACCACGTGGACTCCGTATTATTCGGGGGGTTGGAAGTGAAGGAACCCTACGAGGAGAATGGGTCCTCGGTGGAGAAGGCGCTCGCGGGGAGCGCCTATGCCGAGCACTAGAAAGCTCACGGGGAGCACTTATGCCGGGCACGGTGAAGACGAGCACTTGATTGCTCTTTATGGGACATGGACTGGTTTGGGCCTCCAAGGCTAAGTGGACCGAAAGTAGATTGGGCCGAATCTTGGCCTAGTCCAGAACAGGAGCCCCCCAAGTCGGAGTTCCGAGTAAGGAGCTTCGACTTCGCCAGTGGTCGGCCCATGTCCAGTTGATCCTCGTCTTTCGCCTGTCCCTCGGATGGAGCCGTTCGCGATGGGAGACGAGAGATCGCGCATGACCCTCACTCGCTGACGTGGCATTGAGTAATGATTGCCTAGGGGTAGATGGCGGCGCCTAGGGAAGGCTGCATCAGCCGACGTGACGTTTCATATTCCGAGCGTTTCTTCTATAAAAGGGGATAAACCCTCTCATTTGGGATTTTTTGTTCTCCGTTTACGTGCTCGGCTCCAGCGTTGATTTTCCCAGGCTTCCATCGTTTGACAATGCTTACTTGAAGGATTACGCTCAAATCTGTTGGAATCATGTCACTATCAGGTACGATTGATATTTAACTCTAGATTACGTACATCTTTCTTTATTTTTAGAGAATTTATAGGGTGCGTTTCTGCCGTTTTGTCGTCTAAGTCGGCAGTTTCTCCTCGTGAGATTCAAAGGCCATAACCGTCTCCTCGGGTTATTCAAGCGATGCCCGGGAGAGGTTAGTAATATAGTTGATTTTTCCGTTACCGCCCGGTGCCTTCATGATTTGGCCGGCGAACTCATGCTTTCCCTCGGCTCATTCATAATATGTTCGACGCGTTTAAGGATAACGTCGGTCACGCTACGTGGGACTCGAGCGCGTATGTTTTGTTTGATTTTTGCTAAGTTTAATGGGGTGAGTCCTCGGCTAGCAACCAAGTGCATCTCTGACGAGGGGTTTAGCCGGGGGCTTCGGCGCCTGCTGCTCTACCCTTTCACTTGTGTCGCGGTGGAAGGGTGGATTTGATGAACCATCGGATTCACTTTTTCCTTCTGCGTGCAGGTGAATCCCATTCAGGATCTAGCTCGTCGTCAGGATCGGAATCTAGCTCGTGGGCTAGTTCGTGGGAGACAACTGCGAGTAGTTCCGACGTTGAGGTGATCGAGGTTGACAGCTCTCATCTCGCGGCTATAGCGGAGGGGGAAGAACAGGAGGGTTCCCCTAGTTCCGGTGCCGAGGAGGGAGTTCCGCCGACCCCACTCTTCGATTATGATTGTGAGAATAGTGTTGATTGGGTGGCCGACGAGCCTCTGACCGTGGTTTCCCGATACACCGAATCTCTGAACGGGGCTTTCAGGGAGGTTGAAGATAGGGGGCCCAACGACCCTCTAAATTTCCAAGTCGGGTGTCCGTCTAAAAATGATCGGATCTGCTCTCGTTTCGCCGGGGATAGTTTTGCGATGTACGAGTATGTGTTCAAGGAGCTAGGGTTCCGTCTTCCTTTCACCAGTTTTCAGGTTGCCCTGTTGGCCGGTCTCAGGTTGGCTCCGTCTCAGCTACATCCAAATGCCTTCGCCTTCATGCGCGCGTTCGAAGTTGTTTGTGATTATCTGGGAATCGGGGCTACTATTGCCTTGTTCGGCCGTTGCTTTCGTGTTCATAGGTAGTCGGCCGGTGGGGGATTCAGTTGGGTGTCCTTCAAGAATGCTGACCGTAAGCTTTTCCAGATCTACGTTGATTCGGTGAAGGATTTCAAAGATCGATATTTCATTGTCCGTCTTCAAAGCCGGGAAGCTTATGCTCCGTTGGCTCGGATGGTGACGGTCCTTGACGAGGATGGGAGGCCCGAGCGGGACGAAACCGGTGCGATTAGGACCAAGATTTGTAGCATGTTCCCTTTCTTCTGGTGGAAGGGGCATTTCGATCTTCCTCCCAAGAGCTATGCCTGTGATGATGCGGATCTGGACGAGCAGGAGACGGCGTCTTACGCGGTCTTATGCAAGTACGTGGATAGCTTCTCACTGACCCTGTGGGTGACGAGGAGTGGTGAGCCTGTATTAGACGAGGACGGTGTAGCGAAAGTTGAGGCGCGGGCCATCAACACGAAAGCTCTTCTGTCCTGCAGGACGTCCGAGGAGGCTAGGGCGCTGCTAGGTGGTTTTTAGGATATTTCTCTCTTGTTCTTCTTTAGTAACGCCCTTTGCTAATCTGTTTGTTTTGTTTTTCAGATGCTATGCCGGAGAAGGATGAGAAGCTTCTGAAGATATCCCATGATGCGAGGAGGGTCCGAGCAAAGAACAAGAACCAGTCAACTACTTCGGGAGATAATTCAGGGTCGGTAGCTCTCCTCGGGTGATCGCGGAGGGGGAGAAAACTCCAAAGAAGATGCGCAAGGCTGAGGCGGCTCGGGAAGAACCGTCGAACTTGGGGCCCGGCCGTGGATTCTCGCTCCCTCCCTGCTTCAAAGAGGGCCAGTTCTTCGAGAAGTATCCTCTGTCTGTCTCCCCATACGAAGCCCGTCGTGTCGAGAGAATGACCGCTCCTGCCCGTCTCAAACAGCTTGCCTGTGATACTGCTGCGGTAATGAAGGTTGTGGAGATGGCTCATGTGCTCGCGAAAGAGGGCACTGTTTCCGCCGATGCCTTGAAGAAGACGGAGACTGACAAAAAGGCTGCCGAGGATGAGGTGGTTAAGCTGAAAGCGGCTCGGGAGAAGGCGAGGAAGAGGATTGAGGATCTCATTAAGAAGAAGGATGAGGAAGTGGAGGCCGAGAAGAAAAAGTTTTTTGACCTCGAATAGTCCTAGGCGCCGACGGCGGAGGAATCCTCTGATGTGGCTGTGCTAAAGACCAGGATCGAGTTTGCCGATATAATCGACGACTTAAAGCTCGAGCTTGCTGATATAGCCGAAGCTGGGTTTAGGAGGGCAGTTCAGCAGTTGAGTCTTCTGAACCCGGGGCTGAAGACAAACAACATTGGTCTTGTGTCGAGGATCGTGGATGGTCAGATTGTGCCCGACACCCCTGACGAGGAAGAATGAAATTTTTCTGTTTGATATTCTGGGCCTGCGCGCCTGTGTTTTCTCGGCCTGCGTGCCTCTTCTTGTTTCTTTCCTAGATTTTGGGGCCTTTGCCCGGGATATTTGGGGCATGCGTGCCCATCTATTTTGTAACATTCGGATATCACCGGTCAGATTGGTCGGGTTTTAGTTAAATTTCCGCCTTTAAATCTTGTTTATGTTTTGATTTTCCTCTCCGTGTTTAGAATGTTTATTGCTGCAGGAAATTTGTGATCGGACCATGTTTGTACTCCGGGTGAGTGATATTATACTTAGAAGTATTTTATTTTTGGACTATGCTCGGCCTTGGTTGATTTTCCGGGCATGTGGGGTACGACCTGGGTGCGCAGAGCAGGTGTGCGCTATTAGCGAGCACGAGACCGCAGTCGGGGCCAAGCGCTCGCGGCGTGAACGGTCCCATCGCGAGCTGGGGTTCTTCCATGCAGGTACTGCCACTGTGGGTTTAGGTGTAGAGTTCCTCGTGTAGTCGGTTTTATTCCTCGGTCGGGAGTTCCGACTGTCGTTGTCTTGGAGTGCTCGCGTTCGTACCATGACGCGAGTCCGCGCCCGGTCGCCCTCCCGGGTTCGGGACGAGCGCTCGGGGATTGTTAGCTTGTTTCTAGCTGTAATAGCGTCTGAGTTTTTCAGCATTCCAGGGTCGAGCAAGTTTTTCATCGAGGAGGTTCTCGAGGTAATAGGCGTCATTCTCGGTTTTATCGTAAACTCGGTATGGGCCTTCCCAGTTTGGGGCGAGTTTGCCCTCGTGCGAGTCTTTCATGTTTCTGCGGAGCACTAGGGCGCCGACTTCGAACTCGCGTCTGATGACTTTAGTGTTATGGCGCAGAGCTATCTGCTGCTTTAGCTTGGCTTCGCGGAGGGAAGATCTTGTTCGGATCTCTTTGACCATGTCGAGTTCTTCCCTCATGGCCTCGTTGTTGAGTTCTTCTTCGAGAGGTGAATCGGTCCGACGAGAGGGCTCTCAGATTTCTACGGGAATTACGGCTTCGGTGCCTTAGGTCAATCTAAACGGGGTTTTGCCTGTGCTCGAATGAGGCGTCATCCTATATGCCCAGAGTACGCTGTGCAGCTCCTCGACCCAGACTTTCTTAGCTTCGCCGAGTCTTCGTTTTAGTCCTCGGAGGATGACTCGGTTAGCCGCTTCGGCTAGCTCGTTTGTTTGGGGGTGTTCCACCGAAGTGAAATGTTGTTTGGTGCCGAGTTTGGCTACGAACTCTCGGAACTTCCTATCTGTAAATTGGGTACCGTTGTCGGTTATTATCGCCTGTGGTACCCCAAACCGAGCGAGTACGTTTCGTTTGTAAAAATGGAGTACGTTTTGGACTGTGATTTTGGCGAGCGCTTCGACTTCTATCCATTTAGTAAAGTAGTCCACAACGACTACCAGGTATTTGTTTTGGTACGATCCTAATGGGAATGGTCCGAGGAGATCCATTCCCCAGGTGGAGAAGGGCCAGGGTGACGATAGAGATTTAAGCTCGTTTGGGGGAGCTAAGTGCATATCGGCGTGGCGTTGACATTTATCGCATTTCTGGGCATGCTCTTTGGCGTCTTGTTGCATGGTCGGCCAATAGTACCTTGCCCTGAGAGCCTTTCTTGCTAATGATCGGTCGCCGAGGTGTTGGCCGCTGATCCCCTCGTGAAGTTCCTGCAGTATCTCGAGTGCTTGAGAAGCATCGACATATTTGAGGAGAGGAATGGAAAATCCTCGCCGGTATAGCTTGTTCTCGATGATAACGTACGAGCAGGCTCGCCTTTTGATCGTGGAGGACTCCTTCACGTCGGTCGGCAGTTCGTCTTTTGTGAGGAAGTTGTACACCGGGGTCATCCAACAATGGTCTTCACCTATGGCGAGCACTGGTAGGTGGGGCGCGCTCTTATCTACACTTGGTTGATAAGATTTCTGGGATCACTGATTTGTTTCTGCCTTTCTTCCTCGTGCTTGCGAGTTTGGACAAGACATCAGCCTGGGAATTATGTTCGCGAGGAATATGCTCGACTTCTGCTTTTCAGAAGTTTTTCATCTTATATTTGACGAGTGCGAGATACTCGACGAGCACGTCGTTTTTGGCTTGGTAATCGCCATTGACTTGGGATGCGACGAGTTGGGAGTCGGTGTAGATCTTTACTTCCCGGGCACCCACATCCTCGGCGAGTCGTAGGCCTGCTAGGAAGGCTTCGTATTCGGCCTGGTTGTTCGACGTGGTGAAAGACAAAACTAAGGATACTTCAATGATGAGTCCTTCTTCGTTTTCCAGGATGATGCCGGCTCCACTTCCCGAGCTGCTGGAGGCGCCATCTACGTAGATGGTCCATTTATTCTCGACAGGAGGAGGGGAGGTGGCAATCGAAGTCATCTCGGCTACGAAATCGGCCAGCGCCTGGGCTTTCAGTGCTTTTCTGTTTTCGTATTGAACGTCGAACTCGGATAGCTCGAGGGACCACTTTAACATTCTCCCGACCATATCTGGTCGGCTGAGGAGTTGTTTGATTGGTTGATCGGTTCGGACGACGATGGTGTGGGCGAGGAAGTAGTACCTCAGCCTTCGGGCAGCTATTATAAGTGCCAGCGCGACTTTCTCGATTTGTTGATATCGCACCTCGGGTCCTTGCAGGGCTTTGCTGGTGAAGTACACGGGCTTCTGCCCGTCTTCAGTCTCTCGGATTAAGGCCGCGATAACCGCTTCGTTAGAGACGGCCAGGTAAAGGTATAGGGTCTTGTCGTTGCCCGATCGGGAGAGGACGGGTGGCTCCGAGAGGACTTGTTTGAGGTGGGTTAGTGCTTGTTCGCACTCCTCGGACCATTCGAAGGTTGCTTCCTTGCGTAGTAATTTAAAGAATGGGAGAGCATGCTGGGCGGACTTCGCGACGAAACAGGACAGTGCGGTGAGCATCCTGTTTAGGACTTGGATGGATTTCTTATTGTTAGGTGTGGGGAGTTCTGAGAATGCTCGACATTTATCTGGGTTGGCCTCTATTCCTCTTTCGGTTAAGTAGAAACCGAGGAACTTGCCTGCCCGGACGCCGAAGGTGCACTTCTCTGGGTTGAAATGCATCTTGCAGGACCTGGCTTACTCGAATACTCGTTCGAGATGCGTCGTGTGGTCGGTGTCTTCTCAGGATTTGACGATCATTTCGTCCATGTATACCTCGAGGGTGTCACCTATCTCTCCCCGGAATACCTTGTTCATCATCCGCTGGTAAATGGCTCCGGCGTTTTTGAGCCCGAAGGGCATTACGTTGTGGTAGTAGTTGCCCGACTCGGTCATGAATGCCTTGCACTGCTTGTCGCACCTCGCCATGGGGATTTGGTTGTAACTTGAATAAGCATCCATAAAAGACAACAATTTATAGCCGGCCAAGTTGTCGACCAGTCTGTCAATGTTAGGTAATGGATAAGCATCTTTGGGACAAGCCCGGTTAACATCAGTATAATCAACGCACATTCTCCATTTTCCATTAGATTTTTTAACTAGTACAACGTTTGAGAGCCAAGTTGAATACTTGGCCTCGGAAATAAAATTTGCCTCTAGGAGGTTTTTTACAGCTTTCTCGGCAGCCTTCGCTTTCTTGGGAGACTGCCGACGCCTACGTTGAACTACTGCCTTTGCGGCTGAATCGATGGAGAGATGGTGGCAGGCGACCTCAGGGTCGAGTCCAGGCATTTCAGCTGCGCTCCAAGCAAACAGGTCGACGTTGGCGCGAAGGCAAGCTACGAGTTGTTTCCTCGGCAGATCGGGGATGTCCTTGCTGATCTTTACGGCCTTGTCAGGGTTGTCGCCCAGCGGGATGAGCTCAAAGTCGCCGTCCGGGATAGGCCGGACAAGGTGATCAGTCTTAGGTTACGGCTCTTCGCCGTTCTTAAGCTCTTCTTTCGTGAAGCGAGCGTCAAGGTCGACTGAGCTGACGTTGGTCGGTTGCTGAAGATCTTCTCGAGGAGGCTTGTCTTCGTCTCTTGGTTTCTTGTTGGAGTTGGAGGCATGAGTGATTAGCTGTACCCCTTCATCGACGCGTCGAATATCCTTCTGGCTGCTTCAATGTTGGCGTTGATGGTGGCTACTCGTCCCCTCTTCGTGTAAAACTTCATCTTTAGGTGTACGGTCGAGGGGACGGCCGTGAGTTCAGCTAGAGTGGGGCGTTTGATGATGCAGTTGTAGAGGGTTTTGCAGTCGATCACCAGAAACCGTGTCCTAACCTGTCTGGAAGCTTCTCCTTCCCCGAAAGTGACGATCAGTTCGACGTAACCCCATGGTTTGGCGGTCGTCCCGTTAAAACCCTGGAGGTCGGAACCTACATATGGAGTGAGGTGGGAGTCGTCCAGCTTGAGGGTCTGAAAAAGATGAGAATACATGATGTCGACCGAGCTTCCCTTGTCGATCAGGATCTGAAGGACATCAAAATTTGCCATCCTCGCTCGAATAGGTAGGGGGATTGTAGCATTTGGGGCTCCGCCGGGGAGCTCTTCGAGGTAGAAGGTGATTGGGTCTGATTTGCCTCTGAACTTCTGGAGGGTTGGGCCGAGGTCTGAGTTGGTGCTGATCAGCTCGTCGAACTTTCTCTTTACGGAGCTGATTGTGAGAGAACCTGGATCCCTGCCATTAGAGATGACCATTGCGGTCGGGAATCCTTCCCATGCGCTCAAAGCGGAAGTTGCTCCAACTGAAGGTATGAAGTCCTCTGGTCGCGTGACGGACATAGCAACTTGCAATGGTCGGCCATCTGGTGAATTGTCCTCGTCAGAGTTCCTAGGTCCTTCTCTCCAGGAAGATTCTCACTTCTTCGTGTATTTAGACAGGCGACCCTCCGTAATTAGAGTTTCGATGGCATCCTTGATGTGTATGCACTCGTCGGTCAGATGCCCATGACTCTTATGATATTTGCAGTATTTAGATTTGTCGGTCCCCGGTCTGGTGGGATTTGGCCTCGGCGGCTTGACGTTGGAATTTTTGAACTCGGTGCTCTTGCACTCGGACAGGATGCGCTCGCGTGACATGATCAGGGGGTGTACTCATTGAAACGACCATATGGCCCCCTGTGTTCCTACGCGTCACGGGACCGGTCATCTTTTCTCTTTTCGTGGCCTCGGCGTGAAAGAGAGCAGTCTTGGCTTGAACTGCGGGCAGCGTCGTTGCCTCTCGAGGCCTTCTTCACGGCTGCTTCGCCTTCCTTGAAAGCAATGTAAGCTTGGGCTTTGAGGAGGAGGACGTCCATGGTGCGCACCTTCTCAATTTTGATGGCCTTCTTGAAGTCGCTCCCTGGGAGGAGCCCTCGTTCGAGGAGGTACCTCTTCATATGGTCGGTGGTCTGCACCTGGACGGCCTCTTTGTTGAACCTGTCGAGATATTCTCGGAGGGGTTCGTCGGTACCCTGGATGACAGCTTTGAGGGTCGCTTCAGATTTCGGTTGTCGGCGGGAGGCCGTGAAGTGGTTGGAGAAGAGTTTCTTGAGCTCTGCCCAGGAGTGGATGGAGTTGGGAGGAAGGTTCCTGTACCAGGTCATTGCTCCCTTTCTGAGCGTGGTCGGGAAGATCCGACATTTGATGGATCCTCGGACCACGTGATAATCCATGACGGCTTCGATGCTCCGGATATGGTCGTCCGGATCGGTGGTCCCGTCGTAGAGATCCAGGGTAGGGGGTTTTTCCATTCCCCGGGGTAGGCGGGCTCGTCGGATCTCTTCCGGTAGTGGGCTGCGAAACTCTTCCTCGTCACTTGGTCCGGGGGAGGTTGAGTCTCTTCCATGGTTGCTATGTTTTCGCCGAGGTTTTTCTTGTGATTTTCCAGAGGTTTTGCGATTGTCCTCGGGAGGAGAACGCTCGCGGGTCTTCACCACGGTCTTGGTGGGGCCCCAGTGATCTTGTTCGGGAGAAAGGCTTCTGGTTTCTTCCACCTCAGGCTTCTGGTTCTTCCTGCTCTTTCGCGGAGGAGAGCGAGAGTAGGATCTTCGGCGACGGTACCTTCTGGGCGGGGAGCGCGAGAACGAAGGTGATCGGCGGCGATGTCTCTTCGGCGGGGAGCGAGAGGAGGAGGGGGAACGCGATCGGTGGCGTCTCCGCGGGGGAGATCGTGATCGTCGCTTCCTTTCCAGCCTGTCGATCTGCTCACTTTGTTGTTGGATGAGACGGTTGGTCTTCTTGATCTCCGCGAGCAAAAGGACTGTTGTGGACTCAGTGTCCTCGGGGGCATCGACTTCCTCTTGGTCGTCCTCATACTGGGTTCTCTGCCTCTGGGAGGTGTGAGTGAAGGAAGAGGCTGGTTGCCCGTCCTTGGAGTCAGCTTCGTTGTTCTGGTTTCGAGCTTGCTCTGGCCTGTTATGGACTTGAGGCTGCTCGTTCCTGTTGTTTTGAGCTTGCTCGCCCCTGTTATTTTGAGCTTGCTCGCCCCTGCTGTTTTGAGCTTGCTCGTTCCTGCCGGGTTGGGGGATTTCATGCCTTGGTCTCCCTTGCCCGTCAGCAGGGGGTTGTTGTCCCTCTCGTCGGTGTTGATTCTGTCCGTCAGCAGTGGTACCGTGAATGAGAGGATCGAGATGGAAGGGATCAGGAGTTTGGTTGGTGTTGTTGTTGTTGCCGGCCATGATGATCGCAGGATGAATTAGCTTTGATCTTTGTTCGTTAAAGACGGGGAAGCTTGGTTCCCACAGACGGTGCCACTGATCGTACCTGATAAGACGGATCGTCAGGGCCTGCTCGGATGTTGGATCTTTGTGAAGTGAAGGGGGGGTGTACCTGCAAGGTACTCCGATGCCAAAGTAAGAAGACGAGCAAAGGAGTGCAAGTACGAGCTAAAGGTTAGAAAGAATTGAATACCCGACCCTCTAGTGAAAGAGGGTATTTATAGCCCCCAGCGCTGGGCCATGATCTCGCTATTGGGTTGGATTTCCAGGCCCAACTAGAAGACTGCCAGGTTTCCTGGGCGAAAATACCGGAGGTGCGTGAGTGCCCTCTGTCCTGGTTAACCGCTCCGAAGTTCAAGGGAGACGCGGTCTTTTAGGAACCACGTGGACTCCGTATTATTCGGGGGGTTGGAAGTGAAGGAACCCTACGAGGAGAATGGGTCCTCGGTGGAGAAGGCGCTCGCGGGGAGCGCCTATGCCGAGCACTAGACAACTCACGGGGAGCAATTATGCCGGGCACGATGAAGACGAGCACTTGATTGCTCTTTATGGGACATGGAGTGGTTTGGGCCTCCAAGGCTAAGTGGACTGAAAGTAGATTGGGCCGAATCTTGGCCCAGTCCAGAACAGGAGCCCTCCAAGTCGGAGTTCCGAGTAAGGAGCTTCGACTTCGCCAGTGGTCGGCCCATGTCCAGTTGATCCTCGTCTTTCGCCTGTCCCTCGGATGGAGCCGTTCGCGATGGGAGACGAGAGATCGCGCGTGACCCTCACTCGCTGACGTGGCATTGAGTAATGATTGCCTAGGGGTAGATGGCGGCGCCTAGGGAAGGCTGTGTCAGCCGATGTGACGTTTCATATTCCGAGCGTTTCATCTATAAAAGGGGATAAACCCTCTCATTTGTGATTTTTTGTTCTCCGTTTACGTGCTCGGCTCCAGCGTTGATTTTCCCAGGCTTCCATCGTTTGACAATGCTTACTTGAAGGATTACGCTCAAATCTCTTGGAAACATGTCACTATCAGGTACGATTGATATTTAACTCTAGATTACGTACATCTTTCTTTGTTTTTAGGGAATTTATAGGGCGCGTTTCTGTCGTTTTGTCGTCTAAGTCGGCAGTTTCTCCTCGTGTAAAAATTTACTTAAGAGATTAAACTCAAAAAGATATCGGTAATATTGTGTAAAAATTTGTAAGTTTGAATACTTTTGACACTAAAGTTGAAACTATAAAAATATAGTAAAAATAAATTTTAAATGCAGTAAAGTAACTTGAATGCAATAAATCACTGAAAATATAGAATTTAATAATTCATAAGATGGAACGCATACACATAGATTGTTAGATCACTCGTTTCTCTGAACACTGATACGTTGAATTTCTAGAGTTTATGTGAAATTGAGGACCCTTAAAAACATTAACATTCCTTATATATTAGTCATAATATAACCGTCTACAACTGTCAACTTAGCAAACTTTGCCACATCCTAAAACCATGCAAAACTGATTTCTGCAAGCTTTACACGTGTTTTGAATTATTGCCTGATCTTATCCATTCTAGCCTTGTTCGACTATCTCCAGTTGTTTTGTCACTTGGAAACCTCAAAAAATTTCTAAGTCCAAATTATATATCTTCGGTCTTTGTGATATTAAGAGTTCGACCAAAGTCATTTCATCCTTAATTTGACAGAAGAAATTATAAAAAAGGTTGAGACTGACCATCTCGATTTGAATATTGACTTATTTCTCAAAATTGAATTTAAACTCTAAAACTTGAAGCTTTGTGTCGAAAATCTAAGATAACACTCCCACAATAAACGAGGTCGGGTCAGACTAAAGAACTAGATTGTCCCATCTGGCTCAAAACTAACGTGAAAGAGGCCACCAAATAAAGAGACTTAAGGACATGAGATACTAATTTTATGGCTAATTGGTAAACATTATGGCCTATAATCTGACAAGAGAATCTGATTTCAATTCACGATTAAGATGTCACACTTAATCAGAAACAATCACCTTAATGCTCCTTATTTGATCTCGAGTGCTAAGAATATCAGAACTACTATATAATTTGGTGATCATCGAAGAAATAGAAGACAAATAGTTTCATCGACAAGTGGTTGAAACTTTGTTGGTTTTACCATATAAAAAGAAACACAACTCGATGAAATATTCTCTTATCTATTATATTTAAATAATACTTATAATAAAAAAAATACATTTTACATATTTGTAAATTAGAAGGTGACAAATTATTATGATTGTGAGTAAATTATTCATATTTTGAACATGACAATTCATGTCTCACGTTTTTATTAACGTGCTACATACAACACAACCAACAAATTTTGTCTTATATTTATTGTTTTTCCTTATAAATAGGATATCCCTTTACACTATAATAACACCTTCCATTTCTCACATGCATTAGCAAGTCAAGAGAACCCTTATCACTTTCCTTCACATTATTGCTACCATGTCTGCGTTAAGACTCCCCATTCCATTACAGAAAACTCTAATAACATATTCTACACCAAACACAACCATCTCTTATAATTCTAATCATTACTCTTATCAAAATTTTCTTCCATATTCTTCTGAAGTTTCTAAACCCGTTACCAAACGCTGCACAATCTCCATGGCTTTTAAGCATGAAGTGAAAGATGAAACTTTTCCCGTTTTGGAGGCATTGCCTGCAGATCTGCAGGCGGAGCTGATGCCGAACCATGTGGCGGTGATAATGGATGGGAATGGGAGGTGGGCAAAGATGAAAGGGTTATCGGCGTCTGCCGGTCACGATGCCGGTATGAAGTCGTTCAAAAGGATGTTGAGGCTATGTTATAGCTGGGGAATAAGGGTTCTCTCAGTTTTTGTGTTCTCTACTGATAACTGGAATAGGCCCAAGGTTATTATTAATTACACTTCTTAGTTTAATTCACCTGGATTTTGATTTTGCTTAGATTTTTTAATTTGTGATGGTGGTGGTGTAGGTGGAAGTTGAATTCTTGTTTGAACTCGTGGAAAGATTAATACATTCTCAAATTGAAGAATGGAAAAGGTGTCAAATTCTCGTTATTCTATGAAGCACGGACACCAAAAACACGACACCAAAAACACAACATATATAATATTTAAAAATTCTAATATTTGAAAATTTATAACTAGAATTGACTTATTATATAGGGATGGAATTAAAATATCTATGATTGGAGATACATCAAAGCTCCCTAGTTCTTTGCAAAGAACAATAACTAGTGCTGAGGAAATTACAAAGGAAAATTCAAAATTCCAAATTATTATGGCGGTTAACTATGGTGGAAAATCCGATGTTGTCCAAGCATGTAAAAGTTTAGCCAAGAAAGTGAAAAATGATCTTATTCTTTTAGAAGATATTGATGAAAACATACTTGAAAATGAGCTGGAGACAAACTGCACTGAGTTTCCTTATCCGGAATTACTGATCCGGACAAGTGGAGAACTTAGAATTAGTAATTTTTTGTTATGGCAATTGGCATATACAGAATTTTTCTTTAACAAAATACTTTGGCCAGATTTTGGGAAGGATGAGTTTATAGAAGCTTTAATATCATTTCAACATAGAAAGAAACGTTATATGGTGGTGGATCTTATTAATTAATTCACAACTATTTATCTTCCAATGTCGTAGTGATGATTTATTAGAAGATAAAGTATCTTGCTTGTCAAGAAATGGTTGTTTGATAAGTCGTCGAGGTGTATTTGTTCTTTTTTTAATTGGTTAGTGGATCATATTCTTAGTTTGTGTCAATAACGGTTCAAGTATATCATATGATTTTCTTGTCGGTGTGGTCCTTAATTGCGTGTAAAGGTTTTCTACTTTGTTCATGATAGTTCAATTTCCCTGACTCTAGCCTGGCTATTTTTGTCTATTTTTCGATCGATTTTTTTGTTTGATTTTTCTTTCGCTTTTTGTTTTGTGGTGTAACTTTTGTTTCGCTTTTTCTTGTTGTATAAGAATAGAGAAAATGAATATTTTTCTATGTGCCTGTGAATATCTGGATGTGATCGAATTTGTTTAAATGCCTAAAGGGCTGAAGGTGATTTGGGGGGCTCAGATACCATCAAAACTGAAGATATTTGGTTGGAGAATTCTGCATGATAGATTGCCGACGAGGAAAAATTTGCCGTGAAGAGGAATTATTTTGCATAACAAAGGGGATCTGTGTGTGTTTTGCGAGCAACATAGCGAAAATCCAAATCATATTTTCATATTCTGCTCTAGGATGCAAAGGTTGTGGTCAAGTATTACGCTATGGCTGGATATTGATACTCACCGTGCAACAGACTGCTACAGCCAATTACAGTTGAGCGTTTCCTCATTGACGGGAAAAATGCAGAAAAAAAGGGCAGCAACTATTTGGGTGACTATTTGGCGGTGCATTTGAAAGTTTCGAAATGATATGTTAGAATTCGGTTCTGTGGTATTCTTGGTGGTGGCTTGCTATAGAAGCCAAAGTTAGAATTAGGTGTAATTTTTATGAGTGGTTTAAAAACCCGTCTATGTGCATGTAACTAGAGGTTGCTGGGTTCAGGTTTTACCTGATTTCTCTTGTAAGGGTTGAGTATCCCTAATACTATCTTCTTTAATACAAGAGTTATTTATGAAAAAAAAATATAGAAATAAATATGTGCAAATTTTTTTATGGCCTGGTAATAACCAATGTAATTTTTCCGTGACTCGGGCATACCATTTACTATTATGTAATTATCAGAGTTTATATACTTATATAAAGTGACAAGGTTTGGATGCTTAAGACTCTAGAGTGTGTTAGGAATTTTGTGTAGTTATTGCGACATGGAGGGTTTGGAAAGCTTATTGGGCTATGACTTGTCATGACTTCTGACTTAAGAATGAAGGAATGCAATAAGATAAAGAAGGTGATCACTAAACCGGAGTAAACTCAAAAATACCCTTTTGTATCATCAAGAAATTGAACTTCGGACGCTCAAATTATACAAAAAATCACTTCATAAGAAAGTCACCCTATCCAAATAAAAAAATGTCATGATTTCAATCTCCAAACTAACTCCAAGAACAATATTGCATGTATGTATTGTTTGTGTGTGTTAAAAAAATGGTGAATTCAGATTTCAGTCTTCTGACTAACCTCCTCAAGAACAATATTACATGTATGTATTGCTTTTATGTGTTAAGAAAGGGTGAATTCAAATTTCAAAATCCAGACAAATCCTTGAACAATGTTTTACACATTACTTGGGTGTTTATTTCATAACAATGGAGTGCATCCGGATTTCAAAATCCGGACCTAAAAAGTATTTTACACCCTGTCTTGGTGTCTATTTCATAATTATGGGGTGAATCTGAATTTCAAAAAATCAAACAAACCCCTAGAAAATGTTAGAAATTCGGTATGATAATCCTGGATATCTTCGAAGAATCGTGTTCGTTCACTTTCCGAACAAAGTATTTCGACCCTATTCTTGTCTGGGTTCACAAAATCTTTGCGGGGATAATTCTCGAAGAGCAATCTGTTTTCTAACAATAGAGAACAGATCAGGATGTAGAGAGGAAGTATGATTTCGTTTTTCAAAATCGAGGCCAAATGACTCCATATATAGGAGACCAATAACAGAAAACGAACAGACACACCTTTTCGGAAAAGAACGGTCATGTCTGTTGGGAAAGGGTACAACTATTCAAACGAACAGACACACCTATTCCAGCCACGGGCGCTGCCCCTTGGACCCCGGCACGGCGTAGCCCCGCACCCCGCCAAGGGCTCTGCCCCTTGGACCCCGACGAGGCGCTGCCCCGCACCCTGCCAGGGGCTACGCCCCTTGGTACCCCCCGTTTCTATTATTCGTATTCAATTACACGTTTGGCTCGACGAGCGTGCACTCCGCACTACCCTAACTCGTTTCAAACTTAACGCATAATTGCATTGGCCTATAGTAAATCACATTACTACCAAAATACATTGATGATACTAAAATCACCAACAGAAAATATTTTAAACCCCTTGACATTAATTAGGATTTTTTTTTTATAATTTTAAAACCATACAATATTCACAATACAAACCATACACATAAGCCAAAGTCGGTCATAACTAAGATCCAATTTTTATAACTGATTTAAAAATCATACATCAATCATTCATAAAATACAACAAACCATACAATTTTTTAAAATATTTACATGAAAATACTAATAAAAATATAACTATTGGTATATCTAACACCGATGTTCCTCCTCTTCCTCCATTATTCCAATGCATTTCGTGCCTATGCTGACATTATCTATAGAGTGACCCTCTCAAGAGAGCCTTTTTGAAACTCTTCTCTAGCTATGACCTCTCTCCCGATAACACCAATATAGAGAAATATAGATAATACATCACCGATATGGTCCACACATGTCTACTCCTCTTCTAGTAACTCTTTATGAGCTGGCCTAAGAGGATCTCTTTCTGGCTCTGGTGCCATATACGAATGAGACTCTCTATAAAACTATTAGACGCAATTGTATATCATACACCATAGAGGAGGAGCTGAAACACTACTTATATTCTCTAGCACCAGATGCTCATAGGAGTCCGCATATATCGCATCAATATCTCTATGGAGGACAATGGCATGAGCATCTACTGTGGGGTCCCTAGATTTACCATGAAAATACTCAAATTGTTGCAATACTCACTCAGATGTGTTAGGGAGACAACCAGTGTCATTAATTTAACCTATTTTACCAAGAACTTGTCATCAACTTCTCCAAATTAGCTATATATCTGTAAATTTTTCAACTAAATTTGAGGATCAATATTTTTTTCTTTTGTGTCTTTGGGATGATCATAACCATCTTCCACTAGCTTCCACAGCTCTAGATCTTGAGAGAGAAAAAATACTTATCTTTTTAATACTCAAATCTTTCTCCATCAAACATATGAGGTCTGATTGAATAATATTCGTTTGTTCCTTCATCATTAACATTTGAATTTTCAATCATATTTTACTCAAAAGTCTTTGAAAATTTCTTTACCCACCTCCCTATGGGTGGTCACCTCCTGCGAAAAACCAAAACTACCCCTGCTTCGGAAGTTCATTTCCGAAAGCGTGTTTTTTTTAAAAAATTGACTTACTTCGGAAGTTCATTTCCGAAACAATTATTTCGGAAGTTCACTTCCGAAATACTACGATTTCTGCAGATTTATCAAAACACTCCCCCTCCCCCAATCATTTACCCTAAATCAAAACAAAAAGTGGCAGAGGCGAAAATTTGTGCAAACGGAATTCCAAAGCTGCATCAAGGCTCCAATCACACTGCTAAACAACATTCAAAAGCCCTCAATCCTAACACTTTGTAAGTTTTGAAATTTTTAGATCTATTATTCAAATGCATGTTATTTAGGGTTTTAATTACATAAATGATATATGGCTAGGTTGTTAGTAGTATTTAGGTTGTTTAGAAGCATTTTGATTTGGTTTGAAGGTTGATTTAGGGGTCTGGCATGGAAGTTGCAGAAAATTGCATCGCAGGGGTGTTTCGGAAGTTCATTTCCGAAAACACCTCCATCCCAGTTTTCGGAAATGAACTTCCGAAATATATCAGAAGTTCAAATTTTTTTGTTTTTTATTTTGTCTCGCATATTAATCGATTTCAACTGTTTACAGGAACATGTCAGACAACCAACAAGCACGCAGGACTGCGTCTTCTAAAGAGGGCGCTAAGGGAAGAAAGAGTTCTTCAAAGAAGGAGGTGAAAGAGGTGAAGGAGGTGAAGGAGGTGAAGGAGAAGAAGAAGCTTTTGACTGGTTCTGCTTCTCGTCCCCTGGGAGTCCATGGCTCGGACGCGCAGGCTCAGCCTTCAGGCGTGATCAACGCTGATGGTTCTGATAATGAGTGGGATGAAGATTGGTATAATTATCTTCATTCGGAGGAGTTCGCTCGTCGAGAAGAATAACGTGTTTTTATTTTGTTTGATGTGTATTTTGTAACGCTCGTCGGGCAGAATAACATGTTTTTGTTTTGTTTGACGTGTCTTGTTTTGTTCTGATTTCGGATTGTATCGAATAATGTTTTTGTATTGGATTTATCATCTTAGTTTTTGGAAGTGGTAACCGGGGCTGGAACATATGACGGAGGAGGTGGATGTCCGGAGGAAGAAGAACCGGAGGTACGTCCACCGCGACACAAAGGAGCCAATCAATGTAAGCTATAGTTTATCATTATCATCTGGGGACGTCATTTCTAAAAAATCAAGATTAAAAATAATAAGATTTTTTTCCCAATTTTTTGTAATGACGTCCCCTGATGATAATGATAAACTATAGCTTACATTGATTGGCTCCTTTGTGTCGCGGTGGACGTACCTCCGGTTCTTCTTCCTCCGGACATCCACCTCCTCCGTCATATGTTCCGGCCCGGGTTACCACTTCCAAAAACTAAGATGGTAATATTATCGTTGTAATCTTCACCCGATTAAATAAAGCGAATTGAAACTTTAATTTTCGTTGGAAGTCTTTTTTTCTCCCCACCACTCTCTCATCCCCACCTACCCGTGTTCAACAATATGTAACTTAAATTTTATGTAATATTATCGTTGTAATCTTCACCCGATTAAATAAAGCGAATTGTTGTTGTTTTTCATTTTATTCTGTCCAGACCTATTTTCGGAAGTGCATTTCCGAATTCCTCCAAGGGGGGTGCGCTCGGAGATGAACTTCCGAAACACCACATTTTCTGAAAAAGTCACTTTATTTCGGAGATGAATCTCCGAAATCAATATTTTATATTAAAAAAAATACGTTTTCGGAAGTTCATTTCCGAAAACACCTTTTTCAAGAAAAAAAGTACAGTTTCGAAAATGAACTTCCGAAACAAGGGGTATTGTGGTAAATTCACCGGAGGTGGCCAAGAAGGTTGGGAGGTGGGTGAAGAAATTTTCAAGTCTTTTAATATTACACTATTAATTAAGTGCTTAAATAAGAGTCCAGACCTCTTAAGCAAACTGAAAGTGAGAAGAATACGAAAGAATTGGGATTTGAAATGTATTGACCGATTTGAACTTTTTTTATATGTGTTCGAATGAAACTCAAGTAAATCATAAAAGATGATAGATACAAACAAGTGTTTACAAGTATCATTAAACTAAGGATATAAACAACTCTAAATAAAAATACAATTATTTTGTGTCTTTAAACAAAAATTGTGTACAATGAAATCACTTGTTTGCTTCTTTCGTGACTTTGAACTAGAGCTTTTTCTCTATATGACCTTCTTTTGAAATTTAATTTTTTTTTCAAGTTGATTCTCAAATGTTTATTCATAGTGTATTTCTTGCATTGGTGGGATTTTTTATGAATAAAACATTAAGAACTTGAGTCTTTATATAACTTCCTTTTTTAGATGATCTTTATCTCATGAGAAAGGAGTTGTTGAGATCATTTACTATTTTTACATGCTATTTTGTACTCTTAACAATTATAGATGGTTTTGTCGTGCATGATGATGTACCTTTTGTCACACAAATCTTGTATCGTTTGTCCCTTATGTACCAATGGTTAGTTGTTTTAGAACTCAATAGTTTGAGACAGAGAAAATAAAAACTAAGTTATTATATTAGAGAATATACTTAGATGATGTTTTCCAGAGGAATGAACTCATAGAGGATAGCAACTTCATCTTTAATCAAAGAATCATATATGTTGACTTTAAATCTTTGAGTTGACTAAAGGAACTTGTCATTGCTTGAGCACTTAGGACTAGGAAATATCATTGTCTATTTGTTCCAGAGTAAGTCACCATGTCTAACGCTTAGAGGTTGCTTCAACTCCGCATTAATGAAATACTTATATGATCACTGGGTTAGATAAAATCTTCTAGTTTATCTACTAACCAGAGAATTATTTGTATAACTTTTTTCTTTTACTTTTTTTAACAAATAAATTTTAAAAAATCTTATTAGAAGCAATCTATACATATAACAAATGTTAGACAGTAAAATTATTCTCTCACAAGTTCCTGTTCATTTCAAATTCCCGGATTTTATTCACGTTTCTGTCGATGGCCGTCCTTTCAAGCTATCTATTAGGGAGGATACTATGGGTCAATTCAGGCTTTCTCCAGGTAAACCTAAATCTCTCTCTTCTTCTGAGATTGATTCTTCTGAATCCGATAACAATAGCTGCGACCTCGACATAGTTTATAAATCCGATTCTTCTGTGAAAAGTATTAGACACCGTTCTCCTTCTATTAGTGACTGTAGGAATGGTCCTATTATATGCCCTGTTTCGCCGGTTCATTATGTTCCGTCTAATGATTCTGTTGGTTCGGGGGAGGTGGGAAGTGAGGGCAGCGGTTCTGTGTATGGCAGACATGGCGATAGGAGGAAGGATGTGGCGGAAGTTTCCGTGGGGTCGGAGGATAAAAATGTTGCATCTTATGGTTTTGGTGTGGGGAGGAAAAACGATATGGTGGGTTCTGAGGGGCTGGCGGGCAGTATTGGGTTGGTTGCTGAAACTCAGTGCGCCGAGGGAGGTGGAGATGGAGTTAGCGAGACCGTGTTTGGAAATTTTGACGGGGATTTATGTCGTCTCAGGAGGGTGCGGGATTTATAAGGAGTTGGTGTTCCGTTGGAGGGAAGTGGAAATAAGAAGGTGACTGGTTCTTTAGAGGAGAATTGCAAAAGTGGGAGGAAGAAAATTAGAATGAAATGTTTGAATGGTGTGGGAGGTTTGGGTAAGGGGTGGGTGAACAAAAGAAGGTCTGGGAAGGATATTAAAAGAACAAGAGGAAGGAACAATTTTGAGAAGTTGGATGAGGGTACCAAGAAGGGCTCATTAGATAAGTTTATCTATAAAGAAGGTGGGGGACAAAATAGTGGTTCGGTATCATTGTTCTATGACACTCAAGGGGAGGATTCCGATATAAGAAGAAGTAATTTTAGACAATGGGAATTCTTGAAAAATGATGATTCCGGTAAGTTGTGGTCGGCGATAGTGGCGTTGGGTGTGGTGGAGGAGGAGGGGCGAAGTAAACTTCTTAGTATAATTGAGGATCTAGAAAGAGAGAAGGACAAAGAAGGGAAGGTAAGGAGGGAGTCAAACAACGGTTCCTAATGATCATAGGCTCCTTGAACATTAGAGGGGGGATGAATGTTCTCAAGAGAAGGAGAATTTCGTCTTTGATTAAGAGGGGTAATGCGGATATTTTTTTAATTCAAGAAACAAAAGTTGTGTGTATGGACGATGTAACGGCTAAACATTTTTGGAGAGATACGGAGGTGGGGTATTCCTTTTCCAATTCTTTGGGGCGTTCGGGGGGAATTCTTACCATGTGGAAAAAGGACGTTGTTGATTTCGAGAATAGTTTTAAAGGGGACGGTTTTGTGGGAATCAAAGTGTCGTGGAACAATCATTTCTACTATGTGGTTAATGTTTATTCTCCTTGTGAGCATAGAAAAAAGAAAGCGTTGTGGAAGGAGCTTCTAGGTTTGATGGAGAAATTCAAAGATGGGGAATGGATTTTAGGAGGTGATTTTAACGCTATTAAAAATGGAGGAGAAAGAAGAGGAAGGGCGGTTTCGGAGAATCAAAGAGAGATGAATTCTTTTGCGGAACTCATAGATAAGACTCTTTTGGTGGACATACCTTGTAAAGGGAAAAAAATTTCATGGTTTAGTGGAGATGGCAAGTCGAAAAGTAGAATTGACCGGTTCTTTTTATCTAGTAAGGTTGTGAGTAGATGGGAGGTGATTGGCCAATTCATTGGAGATCGGGATGTTTCGGATCATTGTCCTATTTGGGTGAAGTCGGACAAGGTGAATTGGGGGGCTAAACCTTTTAGATTCAATAATGAGTGGTTCGCTTTTGAGTCCTTCATTCCGTTTGTGGAGGGAGAGTGGACGAGTATGAAGTTAGAGGGAAGAGGTGATTTTGTTTTAAAAGAGAAGCTTCGGCTCTTAAAAGACAAACTTAAATGGTGGAATAATGAGGTGTTTGGGAGGATAGATTTGGAGATGGAGGATGGGGTCCGTGAGATGAACTTAGCCGATGAGAAGTTAACGGAGGATGATTATGCTAACTTTGATGTGAATATGTGCTTGAGAAGGGAAGTGTGTGGTAGATTTTGGAAGAACTTAAGGTTAAAGGAAAGTATGCTTCTTCAAAAATCTAGAGTGAATTGGCTTAAAGAAGGAGACAACAATAGTGGTTTTTTCCACAAAATTATGAAACAAAGAAGAAGGTTGAATCACTTAGGGCCTTTAAATCACGAGGGGAAGATGGTAGAGACGGTGGAGGAAGTGAGGGAAGCGGTGTTCAATCACTTTAATGAAAAGTTTTTTGAAGACGATAGGGTGAGACCGACTTTGGATGGAATTCAATTTAGGTCTATTAGTGGAGGTGAAGCTTCGGAAATTGAAAAACCTTTTCTTGAAAATGAAATAAAAGAGGCGGTTTGGAATTGTGGGGGGGACAAAAGTCCGGGCCCGGATGGGTATTCTTTCTTGTTCTTAAAGAAGTGTTGGCATATTATCAAAGATGATTTCGTTAATTTCTTCAAATCTTTCTTCGAAGGGAATTTCATTTCAAGGGCGGTGAGTTCTTCATTCCTTACTCTTATCCCCAAATGCAAAAGTCCCTTGAGTTTGAACGATTATAGACCTATTTGTTTAGTGGGGTGCATGTACAAGGTGGCGGCTAAGCTTTT
This sequence comes from Vicia villosa, assembly GCF_029867415.1. Lineage (NCBI taxonomy): Eukaryota > Viridiplantae > Streptophyta > Magnoliopsida > Fabales > Fabaceae > Vicia > Vicia villosa. The sequence continues at coordinate 70,339,373 of NC_081186.1, read as the reverse complement.
GGCGGGTAGATTAAAGGGGGTGCTTAATTCGATTATATCAAGTTCTCAAAGTGCTTTTGTTCCCGGAAGACAATTGTTGGATGGGGTTTTGGTGGCGAATGAGGTGGTAGATTTTGCTAGAAAAGAGGGAAAAAATTGTCTTCTTTTCAAGGTCGATTTTGAGAAGGCTTATGACAAGGTTAATTGGAGTTTCTTAAGATACATGCTAAAAAGGATGGGATTTTGTGATAAATGGATGAGGTGGATGGAATTGTTGATTTTTAATAGTAAGATGTCGGTGCTTGTGAACGGAAGCCCTACAAAGGAGTTCTCGGTTCATAAGGGTTTGAGGCAAGGAGACCCTCTTTCTCCTTTCCTCTTTGTGTTAGTGGCGGAAGGATTAACGGGTCTTGTGAAGCAATCTATCCATATCGGAGAACTTCAAAATTTTACACTAAGTGATTCTTGTAGTGTGGACATTCTTCAATTTGCGGATGACACATTGATCATGGGGGAAGGGAGTTGGAAACATGTCCGTGCTTTGAAAGCGGTGCTTAGGGCCTTCGAAATTGTTTCGGGGCTAGGCATTAATTTCCATAAAAGCAAATTGATTGGGATTAATACTAATGTTCATTTTTTGGAGGCCGCGTCTCACTTTCTTTCTTGCAAATTAGAAGAGTCTAACTTTCATTTTCTTGGTATTCCGATTGGTTGCAATCCGAGGAAGGAATCTACTTGGAATCCTATCGTGGCTAAAATGAAGAATAGATTGGAAGGTTGGACAAACCGATTATTGAATTTAGGTGGAAGAGTTACTCTTTTGAAGTCCGTGCTTAGCTCCTTAGCTATCTTCACCATGTCTTTCTACAAGGTTCCGTCTAGAGTGGTGAAGAAGTTTACTAGTATTCAAAACAAATTTCTTTAGGGGGGGGGGGAGTGGAGGAAAAGAGGAAAATTCATTGGGTAAAGTGGAGCGATGTTACTTTGCCTTTTGAGGACGGAGGGTTAGGAGTGAAAAATATCAACTTGTTCAATTTTGCTCTCCTTTGCAAATGGAGATGGAGAATTCTAGAAGGTAGTAATTCTTTATGGTACAAGGTTTTGAAATCTAGGTACGGTGACTTAACCCCCATTGTTTGCGATGATGGAAGAGGGAGTAAAGTTTTCTACAATTGTTCCTTTTGGTGGAAGGATTTACTTAAAGTTAATTCTTTTTCCTTTAATGATCCCATTGTTGATAAGTGTAGATTTAAAGTGCTTAACGGTTTTTCCATTCCGTTTTGGGAATCCTCTTGGTTGGATGAGAGACCCCTTAGAGAGGTTTTTTCGGTTATCTTTGATAAGTCGTGTTTGAAAAAGGTTTCGGTTGCGGCCATGGGAGGTTGGGAAGAGGGTTTATGGAAGTGGGAGGATTTAGGTGTGAAAGAAGGGGTGTTGGGGGATGAAGGGGCCGATAGCATGTATGGCGCTCTTAAGAGCCGGTGGGAGGAATTTGGGGGAATGAAGGAAGGTAGGGACGTCGTGGTGTGGATGGGAAAGGCGGATGCGGGCTCGACTTTTTCGGTTGCCTCATGCTACGACTATATTAGGAGGCTTCGGACTCCTCATGGGCCTTTTGAAAAAAATCATGAGGCGTTTGGGATTCTTTGGAAATCGGAGGTTCCGTTTAAAGTGAAGGCGTTTGGTTGGAGACTATTCCGAAATAGACTTCCTACTTTAGATCTCTTGGTGAGACGGGGCATGACTATTCCCGCGGATAGTTTAAATTGTATTCTTTGTGATAATTGTGTGGAGAACAAAAGACATTTCTTTTTTTCTTGTGGAGTGGTCAAGAAAGTGTGGTTGGAAGTTGCCGTTTGGGTGGGAAAAAAGGAGAAGGAAGAGGAAGATTGTAAAGCTAATTTTTTGGAGTGATATAACTTTTTCCGTTTTAAGAAAGTGAAAAAAGGGAAGGAGGGAATGATTTGGCTTGCTTGTGTTTGGACTCTTTGGATCCTTAGAAACGGTGTGCGTTTTCGGAAGGATAGGTGGAGCGTTAACGATATTGTTTGGAATATTAAATCTTTAGCTTGGAAGTGGATGTTTTGCGGTAAAATTACACATCCCAATTTCTCCTATTACGAGTTTGTAACGGATCCTTTGTTTTTCCTCTCGTTGTAGTAGTTGGTTTGTAATTTTCCTTTTGGTCGGGTTTCTTCCCGTATCCGCTTGTAAAGGTTTGGAGAACCCTTTGTTCTCCTTTTTCATTAATATAATATCTCTTGCTTACTAAAAAAAATTTTTATTATCAAACCTAAAACAAAGATCGTTATTTTTCAAAAAAAATATTGGTTTAACATTTCTGATCTAAACCCAACAACACATAAAATTTTTCCTCTCGTTATTTTTTTAAAGCTGAAACAAACAGATCGCATAATATCACTCTATAAAAAAGTGTTAAGTCCATTACCCGCCATCTTTCAGACTAGGGGTGGCAAAACGGACCGTGACTCGCCGGCCCGGCCCGCACACCCGCCAAAAAATGGCGGGTTGGGTTGGAATTTTAGGCCCGCCGCTCGCCAAAGTCCGCCCCGCCAAAATCCCCCGCCCGCCATAGCCCACTCCACCAATGCCCGTCGCCCGCCAAAGCCCGCCCCTCCTCTAAAATTCCATCTTTTTTAGTTAATTCTAGTAATTTCAATTCTTGATGGTTTATTTTATATATTTATTTATAAATATATGTAATACTTTTTTTAAGTAAAATTTATTAAAAAGTAGCTTTTATAAAAAATTAGTGAAAATTTTAATTAAAAGGTAAAAAAAATCTATTAATCTATTAAAAAAATGAAAAAAAATATAAATAAAAATAGGCGGGCAAGCCCACCACCCGCCATTTTGGCGAGACGGACATGATTTTTATGTCCATTTTATTTGGCAGGCATGCCCGCCCCGCTCGTTTTTTGGCGGGCTTAAGACGGGGCGGGCGGCCCATTTTGCCATTCCTATTTCAGACCACTTATAAATTTAATTCCCTTGAGTATTCAAAGTACAAATATTTCTCCCGCAAGTAGAAGATGCACGCTCTCCCGCCCACCTAACTAATGTCCATAAGTCCATTTCCCCCACTTAATTCATCCCATATCTACATCATAGCTCATTTTTACACATTAGAATCATATGAAAGTATCCTCTACCTTCAATTAGCTAACGATATTAGAATCTTGCTGTAAATTTTTAGTTACTGTTATAACATGGTCGAATAATTTATTACTAATGTCAGTGCATAATCATTAAACTTATTTTCAAAAATGTGAGATATTGGATCGAACTCTAGTATTGTCGAAGGGTAGCTTCTTGGTTCGACAGTTCGACAGAGTTAAGCATGAAGTCGAAGTATTGTTCACATGCTGGTGTCGAAGTGTGCATGCTGAAGTCGAAGATGGGTCTAGCATGCAGATGTCGAAGATGCTAGGGTTGTTAGCATGTTAAATTAGGTTTTAGTGTTTAAACCCTAATTTGTTAAGTTAGCTTGTTTATTAAGTTGACTTGTGTAATGGGCCTTGCTGAAAAAGCCCATTAGTTAGTATGTTAGGTTTTATTATAAATAGCATACTAGTCTCTCATCATTGCTAAGCTGCAAATCCTAATTTAGGGTGAGAGAGGTTATTTGTTATTCTTGTAAACTTGTAATCTTGTTTTAAGAGAAAGTGAAAGAATAGCAGTTATAACCAATTTTTGTGTTCCTCTTCTTCCTTGTCCTTTATTCTTCCTTGTTTTATACTTTGTTCTTGGCATTGAATTCACAACAAAAAAATAAATTAATTTTATTAAACTCAATTATGTTAAAAATAATTATTTTCATCACCAATTCATATACATACTAAGTCCTTTCTCATAATCATTCCTTGCGTTTCTACTAAAAAGATTCTTCTCAAGATATTGTGGAGCATAGTCGCCCTCACGTATAGATGCCTTCCAAATTCAAACAAACAAATATTTTTCTTTATCTTCGTCCCATTCTTCATGTTACATGCAATCTCTTGTTTCATATTCAAGGCAACAAAAAAAGATTAACAATTGCATTTGGCGGAATCAGATCTGGTTATACTTATACGCAATATGCATATGACATAGTCAGAACTCAAAAGTGTAGTTTATTACAAGAAAACGTGACTGTCACGATGACACCATGTTTTAATTTCTATTAACACCAATCCCCTCTCATCTTTAGCAAAAATTCATATTATATTAATATTACTTTTTCATTATTGAAAATTTGCACATGGTTAGCTTCATGTTTGAATTAATAAAACGTAAGTTGACAACTTAAAATGTGAATTACTTTATTATACACGTATTTTTGATGTTTTATTAAAGCAACATTAGCAAATTTTTATGTTAGAGGCGTCGTCTAACATGGCAAATGCTTAAGTCATACTTCTAATATAGCATCTACTATCTATCTATTAAAAATTAATGGTATAAATTCTCTCTATTGTTTTCTCATCACAAATTTTTTGCACAAAGTAAAAAACAGTTAACTAATTAAATAATATTTACTTTTTGGATCCAAATCTCCTATTACATGTCATGTGTCATTTATTTTTTAACATTTATCAATTAAATATTACATACATTCACTATTTCTTTTGATTCAAATTTCCTATTTCTCTCACATTTTCCCTACATTTTCTCACTTTAACTTTAATATTCTTTTATCTCTATTTATTTATTATCATTAAAAATACTAATAATTTAATTTTTTTTATTTTAGTAAAATTAAAAAATATTTATTTCACGGGTCTCTATAAACATAATATCTATTTTATTTTAATCAACCATTGTCTTAATTTGAGAGTCAAAATTCTTATTTAAATTTTTTTTCATCTCACGGTTTTTGTATGATTATTTAATACAATTAAATTTATATGATTATTGTTCATTTTATAACTAAGTAAATCATTTCAAATTTTTCATTTGTATCTAAATACATTTTATATCACATCAAATAATTTTTTTCATCTCACAGGTGTTTGGAAGGAAGAATTTTTTGTAGAGCTGGCAAATTTTATAGGCACTTTCTTGGCTTTGGACATTAAGACGGTCTTCGGGGACGCTCGTGATGTTGCAAGGATTCGTGTATCAGTGCCGTTGGAATTCTCTTTGCAAGAGAGGTTATCGCTTCAGGTGGACAATAGGGTATTTTCTTTGGTTCTTAGGGAGGACTTGGGCAGTTTTTCTTCCATTTCTGTTCCGGGAAGTGATAATATGTCAGGATCAGATTCGGTATCGTCCTCTATGGAGGCGGCATCAGCTTTTGATTTTGCAGAGGAGGAGGATGAGATTCAGGATTTTTCCAGTAGCAAGAATGGGGAGGTTTTAGGGACTCGGGAGGTGGTGGCGGAGAGGGACTCGAGGGATGTTGTTGCTTTCGCGAGGCCTGCAGGTGAGGCTTCTGTTTTGGTCCCAGTAATGGAGGGGCATTCTGTAGAAGCGGAAAGGCGGGCATTGACTATTTTACCGGCAGAATCTCTTGGGTCTGCAGTGGGGGTCGGTGAGGACAGTGGCAGTTCTGGGACTATTGTTCCCATCTCTCAATACTTGAACAGTGTTGCTCGGAATGTGACTGGCAGTGTCCATGGAGACGGTGATGACTTGCGGAAGGGAGTGAGCGGTATTGATGATGCTGTTCCTTTGGATGCAGGTTCTGTTGGTTCTTTTGATAAGGCCATCATTGCTTTCAATGAAAGGAAGAAAAGGAGATTCAAAAAGTTGGCTTTCAAGAACTTGTCGGAGGTAACGGGCTCTCTTCATCACAGAACTTTAAGAAAGAACTACAGGCACAAAGTGAAAGGACCTTGGGCAGGCGGTAAGAAACCAGTAGAGCTGAGACGCGCGTCTTCAGCTACTGGCTGTATTTTTCAAGCTGCCAGCACTGGAATGGTATGCAAGGGTGGAGCTGCTAGCCTTCCTCTGGGGGCTGTTTTGAGCGATGGCAGTATGGTTAGGGGGAGTTGTGTTCATGGCAACTTCAGCGGTAGTAGCGACATAGAGAGGAACAATCGAAGGCAATGGAACGTATTATTGGGTGAAGAAAGTTCTAAGGTGTGGCATGAGATGGAGTCTTTGGGGGTCACTCACAAAGGGGAGAAGTCCGAGATTGTTAAAAGAATTGAATTGTTGAATCATCAAGCGGTTTTGAAAAAAGGAGGTTTGTTGGGGTCAAAATTTAATGTTCAATGATTATTGGAACATTAAATATTAGAGGGGAAGGCAATGCTTTGAAAAGGAAGAGAATTAATTCTTTGATTTCTAAAAGCAAGGCGGATGTTTTCTTGATTCAAGAGACAAAGATTAGTGAATTACAAGGTTTTGTGGCGAAAAGTTTTTGGAGTGGTAGTGATATCGGTTTCTCTTTTTCTAACTCGATGGGGAGGTCGGGAGGTATATTGACATTATGGAAGGAGCAAGCTATTGAGGTTATCTTTAGCTTTAAAGGGGAAGGGTATCTCGGTATCAAGTTCTACAAAGATAATAAACTTTTTTACTTATTGAATGTGTATTCGTCTTGTGAAGCTTCCAAGAAGAGAATACTGTGGCGAAAGATTTTAGACATGAAGGATTCTTGGAATGACGGAGAGTGGATCATAGGTGGGGACTTTAATGCGGTCAAAGATAGGAATGAGCGGAAGGGAAGAGGGGCGGTTTCCAATAGTCAAGAAGTTAGCGGATTTGCGGATTTCATTGTAGAATCAAGATTAGTTGATGTTCCTTGTAAAGGAAAAAAGTTCACTTGGTATAGCGGAGATGGTAGATCGATGAGTAGAATTGATAGGTTTCTAGTATCGGATAAAGTGGTGAATGATTGGGGTGTGGTTGGTCAATTGGTGGGGGAGAGGGATGTGTCGGATCATTGTCCGGTTTGGTTGGAAGTTGACAAAAATAATTGGGGTCCTAAACCATTTAAGTTTAACAATGAATGGTTATCTTGTGGTTCTTTTTATGCTTTCGTGGAGAAAGAGTGGATGAGTTTTAGAGTGGTTGGGAGAGGTGATTATGTGCTTAAACAAAAGCTCTTTCTTCTCAAAAATAGTCTTAAAAGGTGGAATAAGGAGGTTTTCGGGAGGTTGGACTTGGAAATTCAAGACGAAGTTAGTGCTATTAATCATGGGGATGTTTTGTTGGAAGCGGGAGATGAGCTTATGAACTCGGATATTTTATTCAATAGGAAGGAAGCTACGAGTCGTTTTTGGACGAAATTGAGGATTAAAGAAAACATGTTAGTCCAAAAAGCCAACTTGAAGTGGATGAAGGAAGGTGATTCTAATAGCGGCTTCTTTCACAAAGTGATGAAAGAAAAAAGAAGATTCAACCACATCGGGCCTTTTATTTCTTCGGAAGGCACGATTGAATCGGTGAAAGACGTAAAAGATTTTGTAGAGCTTCATTTTTCAAAGAAATTCGAAGAGGAGGAAGGGGAGAGACCAATGTTAGACGGTATTTATTTTGATAAGTTGAGTGGGGTGGATAGTGTTTGGCTTGAAAGACCTTTTCAAGAGGAAGAAATTAAGGAGGCTTTAAAGTGTTGTGGAGGAACTAAAAGTCCGGGGCCGGATGGTTTTTCTTTCTTATTCATTAGGAGATGTTGGCCTATTCTTAAAGAGGACTTCTTGAGGTATTTTGAGCACTTTTTTTTGGGAGGGGAATTATCTAAAGCGGTGACCTCTTCTTTTTTGGCTTTGGTTCCGAAATCTTCAAATCCTTTATGCTTAGATTATTATAGACCGATTTGCTTGGTAGGGTGTATGTACAAAATTATGGCTAAAGTTTTGGCGGGAAGGCTTAAAGCGGTCTTGAATTCTTTAGTTTCTCATTGTCAAAGTGCTTTCGTCCCGGGTAGGCACTTGCTTGATGGCGTTTTGGTTGCTAATGAAGTGGTGGACTATGCCCGAAAGGAAGGTTTGTCTTGTTTCCTTTTCAAAGTTGATTTCGAAAAGGCTTATGATAAGGTCTCTTGGGATTTTTTGCGGGGTATGTTGGTTAAAATGGGTTTCGGAGCTAAATGGAGAAAATGGATGGAGTTGTTGGTTTTTAAAAGTGACATGTCGGTGGTGGTTAATGGGAGCCCTACCAAAGAGTTTGAGGTTAGGAGAGGGTTAAGGCAAGGTGATCCATTATCTCCGTTTCTTTTTGTTCTTGTGACGGAGGCCCTTTCTAGATTGGTTAGAAGGTCTATTGATGTTGGAGAGTTCGAGGGTTTGGTGCTAAATAGAAGATGTGCCGTTGACATTCTTCAATTTGCGGATGACACCCTTTTAGTTGGTAAAGGCTCTTGGAAACACATTAAGGCTCTAAAAATTGTGTTGAGGGCTTTTGAGCTCGTGTCGGGCTTAGGCATTAATTTTCACAAAAGTAAATTGATTGGGATTAATATCCCGAATCAATTTTTGGAGGCCGCTTCTTTGTACCTCTCTTGTAAGATCGAAGATAGTAACTTTATTTTTCTTGGAGTTCCTATTGGTTGTAATCCTAGGAAGGAGGCTACTTGGCTACCTCTTTTGGAGAAAATGAGGAAGCGTTTAAAGGGGTGGAGTCATCGTTTTCTTAATCTTGGAGGTAGGATTACTCTTTTGAAGTCTATTTTGAGCTCTTTATCTATTTTCATCATGTCTTTTTACAAGATGCCGTCTAAAGTGGTTAAAGAAGTCACCAAGATTCAAGCCAACTTTTTATGGGGAGGGTTGGATGAAAAAAAGAAGTATTCATTGGGTTAGTTGGAAAGTTGTGTCTTTACCTTACTCCATGGGAGGTTTGGCTATAAAAGATATAAAAGATTTCAATTCGGCTCTTTTGAATAAGTGGAAATGGAGGATAGCGCAAGAAGGAGGATCTTTGTGGCATGAGGTGTTAAGAGCCCGTTATGGAGATGTTAGTATGCATGCTTTTACCGGTGGAGATTCTTTCAAGCCATTTTCTTCTTCTTTTTGGTGGCGAGATTTATTGAAGGTTGGTATTTCTACTCCGTCTCATGAGGATCCTTTTTCTTCCAATTGTTGTTTTGTTGTGGGTAATGGTTTTACTACCCCTTTTTGGGAAGTTGTTTGGTTAAATAATATTGCTTTGAAGGATTTTTTTCCGGATCTTTACGAGCTTTCTTCTCTTAAAAAAGTATCCGTAGCGGCTATGGGAGGATGGCGAGAGGAGGAATGGGTTTGGGGTGATTTAGGTATTTCGGAGGAGGATGTGGAGCTAGCGGGTCTTGTGTCGGAGATGGAGGAGCTTCGGACCCTCCTTGAGAATTTTGGGGGTTTGAAAGGCGGTAGGGATTCCGTGAGTTGGAGTATTGGGTCGGAAAAGGTGTTTTCGGTAGCTTCGTGTTACAACCGGTACGTTTCATTGCGTACTCCGTTTGGCCCATCTAAAAAGTGTGAGGAGGCTTTGGAAATTGTTTGGAAATTGGAGGTCCCTTATAAGATTAGAGTCTTTGCTTGGAGGCTTTTTGTGAATAGGCTCCCCACTAAAGATCTTTTAGTGTATAGAGGTGTTTCTTTTGCTTCTTCTATTTCTAGTTTAAATTGCATTTTTTGTAACACGCATTTGGAAGAAAATGATCATATTTTCTTTAAATGTGTTGTGATCAAAGTTGTTTGGAGGGAAATTGGTGTGTGGTTGGATTTTCCGGATCGGAGAGAGGAGGAGGGAATGTCTTCTTTTATGGAATGGTTTTTCATCGGTCGGAGAAAGGGAATCAAAGATGGCAAATTGGGGGTGTTTTGGCTAGCCGTTTGTTGGAGTATTTGGTTAACAAGAAACAGATTTTGTTTTAGGAATGATAAGTGGAATATTAACAATATAGTTTGGAATATAAAGTTTTTGGTGTGGAGGTGGGCTTCCTATGGCGACATTGCTTATTCCAATTGCAATTTTTACGATTTTTGCAAAGACCCTTTGTCTTTTATGTCGTAATGGGAATTGGTTTGTAATTTTGCTTTTTTTTGTCGGACTAGTTCCGCTCCTGTGTAACAAGGTTTGGAGAACCCTTAGTTCTCCCTTATATATAATTCTTGCTTACACAAAAAAAAAAAACACAATGTCTATTTTATCTTAATTAACAATTACATTTATTTGAGAGACAATTTTTATTTTCAAATGTTAAAATTTCATTTTTTTTTTCTTCATCTCATATGTCATTTTCTTATATGATTATTTAATACAATTGAGTTTATATAATCAATGTTTATTTATAATTAAGTCACTCATTTTAAATTTATATGTATTTAAATATATTTATACAATTAACTTTTATAAATATATTTGATATTCCAGTTTTGATATCTTACTAATTAACTCTTATAAGTTTTGATATTCCAGTTGTTTGTCATATTTTTATAGGTAATTTGTTTAACAATATGTCTCATTATGATAATATATTATATATGGGGTTTCTCAAATTCTTTTGACTTGTATTTTGTTTGGAAAAAATTATTTTCACTCTTTTAAATTCAAATTTATTTTAGAAGATTTAATTCAATTTCAATTTAGAAAAAATTGTTTCAATTCAAATTATGATAATGTGTTTTGTAAATTATTAATTGAATTTGCATAAATAAATTATTTAACTGAATTTACATTCAATAAAAGATTTAATTAGATTTTGCTCTCATCTGGTTTGGGGAAGATTTACTTTGGTCTAAATTTGATTTTATTATATTGAATTTTTTTTGGATGTATACAGACATTTATATGAATAGACCATCCTCCTTATGAATATACACTTGAAAACCGTTGGATGTGCTTGAGGTATAAATCTCCAGCAGCAAGGTGCATGCTACTCTTTTAATAAGGAGAAGATTTCAGAAGCATGACTATGTTGTCGGTTGACAGGTTTCATCTTGGAGCGGTCTATCTTAGGGAAGTCGGTCAAAGAGAGATATGGTCGGCCCAAATAGTTTCCCACATGCCCTCGTGCTTCAATGTGAAGATGAGGGTTTGGAGAATTTCTCCCTAGGCTCCTGATCACCCTTCTCCATACTTGAGCTGTCTGGAACGTTAAACGTCTATCCGAAGGTGCCATTATGATCATACTTGAGAATTGAAACCCTTTAGTGTTACGTGCGAGAAACGCGATCGTTGATAGGACAATTTTCTTTCCACAATGTCAGTACATAAGTGTAGGAAGAACTATAGTCACTTTCTTTTATACCTTTATTTTCTCTTCATTATTGAGCAGTTACCTCTTTTCCTCTTCGAAACATTATTTTCTTGTACCTGAGAACGTTAGCGAGATATGACTAAAAAATTTCCGAAGAATGTGAAAGGGAATCTTGCGAATCAAACATCTCTATGGGGAAAATCTATATATTCTTCTATTGTGTTTGTTTTTACCAAAGAGGGTAGCATGGACAATGATTTTCTTAAAGTGGGGGAATCATCGCTTTGGGGTCTCACCACCACTGGTGAGGACGACAAACTATGCAGTGAGTATGGTAACTATACCATCCCTATGTATGAATATCTCTTATCAAACTTGTTCTTAGACGACGGTAACATATCTAGAGGGGGTGAATAGATTCCATACTTCAAAAATGAACTTTTAAAATAGTTTTTAAAAATTATAAAAGCAATGGTAAGGAGAAGGTTTGGCCTAGATCAATTAAGTCGTCTAAACTGAACCGATTATTGGAAACTTAGATATGCACACAATTATAAGAAATGGATCACAACAATAAGTAAGTTGATATACATAATTCTCAATCAATTGTTTTAACAATCTTACTATGGTAACCTATCTCCAATAAAAATATTAAAGAAAACGTAAATTGACAAATTTTCAAACACTTGGCGTGTGATCGATTTTTTAAGATTTTTGTTTTGAGTTTGTTGATATCAAAAACCTCTTAGAATCACTTATATTATAAGGCAATCAACAAACCAATTTAGATTTCAAGTCACCCATGAAGGTACTAGTGAGGTGAAGAGGACAAGGTTGGGTGCATTAACCCATGAGTATGAACTTTTCATAATGAAACTTGAAGAGAACATAAATCAAATGCAAACATGATCCACTCATATCGTGAGTCATATAAAACTCTGGGAAAAATATTCGCAACTGGCAACCCAAAGTCACTATGATTTCTGAATCAAAGGATTTGGTGACTATGGCTACATATACTCTATTTGGAAAACTGCAGGAACATGAGATAGAGCTGAATAGACTTGCTAATGATGAAGAAGATAATAAAAATAATGGAAAAGTATTGCGCTTAAAGCTACCAACATCGGAGATATGGAATAGAAAGATGAAGATTGTCAAAGTGAGATTAATAAACTCGTAAAGTTTATGTTTCAAAAATTTAAGGAGTTCCTATGTCATGAAAAACAAACTTCAAGACTCCACAAGCAAAGTATAGAAATCTCATACATTCCTACAGGTCATCAATGCGAAGAGAAAGGGCATATAGGACCAAACTGCCCTCAAATTAACCAAGAGAAGAAACTAAAATTAAAGAAACTTCAAAAAATCCAGAAATAGAGCATACATATCCTGGGATAACAATTATATAGAATCTTCATATAAAGAAGAAGCAAACCTTTGTCTCACAGCAAACAATCAAGATGATAAAGAGGTTTTTAAAACTATCTAAAGAGGTTTTTAAAACTATCTAAAATAAGCATTCCTTAAAATGAAATCCTTTTTAAAACCTCTTTTTCGAAAAATACCATGACTATGGAAGAAATCATACATATTACCTTTGGTAAAATAACCCCCAGTAGGTAGAAGTAGAGGTTGTTACTCTTTCAGGTATCCCGTAGAGAGTATCATTGGAAGATGACTATCGAGAAAAAGAAAAAATGTCAACAATGAAGAAAACTCAATAAGTCGACCCAAGATAATCAATGTCCAACTAAAGAATGGAGAACCATTAAGAACTATCTCATTCAGAATATTAATGGAGATATTTATAAAGGAAACACTCCCTTAGCATAAAAGTATATGATATCAAAAGATAAGAGAGCTTCCTAAAGTGCTTATATAAAGGCGTTTGTCTATATGCTCTATATTTTATTGATATCCCTCGACAAATGTGAACAAGGTATTCACGTTGATGGTATCATTCAACGGATGCAATCACAAAACCTACCAAAAGAATCAACGAAGTTATTTTGGAGCAAAAGGGTACCAAATACAACATGCCTAAAAACCTAAGGCCTAAGGAGGATGAAAAGGAATATCCTAAAAATGAAATGGCTATCTATTAAAAAGAATATGAGAAACAAAAAACCCTCTTGTTGTATAAAGCTCAAAAGATTTCTTGGTTCTGCTAAAGAAAGAAATATCAAGTGGAAAATACTCTCCAAAGCGTACCTATCAGTTGATTTCAAAATTGAGTATTACCTTACGCGGGGAGAAACAAATTTTAAATCATATACATTCTATAGACTACTACTATCCATCTTTATAAGGTAACTAGTTCCCTTTACATGTGATCTATATTCTTTGATTTTGTTACTCTTTTTTTACTGTAATAATCTTGTTTTGCATGCAAATATATATAATAGCTTATCACATGTTCGAAATGATAAAAAAAAATGTATACTTATTACCCTTTACTTATAATAATCCTTATTAAGTTTGATATTTGATAAAATGCATATGTTATACTTGCTTACATTAAATCATGTTCAAAATGTTTTCACTTGCATACTGCATCTTTTACCCGCCTTTTTGAATTTGACAAAGGGGAGAAGTATACTCTCAAGGGGAGTATATGTTCTATATAACTCAAGGGGAGTATTGTCCACCCAAAATATATTGTTTTGTTTCTTTTACCATATTCTCTGAGAGATGTGTTGTCATCGTCAAAAAGGTAGAGAATGTGGAACCTTGTTTTGCAAGGAATAGACCTTTAATAAAGATCAGCGTGTGAAGTTTTGATGATGACAATGCACGAGGATCCCTATGTGCTTGCAGAAGAGGACTAAAGATCAAAGTGCCTATAAAAACATATACTATCTAGCATGAAGTCTTGAAGTCTTGAAGCCTCTGTGAGAAAGGTGTGAAAGTTCTCCAAGTATTATTTGTCGGTCTGTCTGAGGTAACTATGAACTGTAAAAATAAGGTAGTAGTTTAAAAGTAATAAGGCAACTCACATACACATTAAAAACACTTTTCCTAAAAGAAAAACATTTGAAAATGTATTGGAAGTTGTGCCAAATAACTTAGGAGCTCTAGAACTGACTAGATGGGATATTTTGTCTAATTTAATCGATTAGTCTAATTGATTAAAAAAGATTAAACTTACGCCCCAAGACATTTCCACAACTCCTATACAATTGGAAAAACTCCTAAACGATTGGCAATAAATCTATATCACAACCTTCCATTTTGAGAATCATAACAGCCATATTCATTTAATTTAATCGATTAGATCAATCGATTAAATAGTGAATGAGGCCCATGGATTCTTTCCTTTTTTTGATGATTCCAACTACTATATAAAGGGAGGTCTCAATCACTTGACGTCATGCCACTTTCCCACTTATGATTGCCTTAGTTCTTTGGACTGAAATTTTATTTGTGAGGCGAATATTATTTCGTAAGTGGTCGTGTTGGCCATTTGTAGTCTTAAGGGTGCGATATCTTTAAGAGATTGAGTTTTAGTTCTTGAGATCAACCATAAATCTCTGTTATTAGTTTATCAAGCTTAGCTGGTAAAAAGCTTTGGTTTTGGTTAAAGAGATCAACCATAAATCTCTAAATAGTTTCACTAGAACAAGTTGGGGTAAAGGTCTTCCATAGGTTAAGAATAAGCTTGAAAGGTCAAATTGTATTAAGGTTCATGGGCAAAACCGATAAAAGCTCATAAGTCAGTAATGAAAAATGTCAAGAATAACTCTTTGGGACTGAACTAGGCCAATGTTCGACCAAACTTGGATAACTCTCTGTAGCACTCTTTCTTTCCTTACTCTCTTTAATTTTCGGCAATATATTTTATTTTATTTAATTTCTACTACGCTTTACTACTCAAAAACATTACTAACACGATCTTAATCTAGAAATGGAAAAATATCCACACTTTTTATAAACCACAATTCGCCCCCTCTTGTGCTTTAGGTTACTTGTTTAACGCAAGACATTTCCGCTATAACAAATCTGATTATAAGTTGCTAAAGCATACAAGCAAGAGACTTCCGATGCCCAAACGTACAAGTAATGGACTTCAAAGCTCAGGCACGCAAGCAAGAGACTTCAAATGCCTAAACACACAAGTAAGAGACTTCTGATTGCTCAAGCACACATGCAAGAGATTTCCAAATGCTCAAGCATACAAGCAAGAGACTTCCTACAATGTATCTAGCAGATACATGATAATGATAGAGTGATAATTACACTTGATATACAATCGAAGGTGTAATCAGAATACAACACAGAAAACTCTAAGGCTTAAGAACTTCTAAGAATGTACAATTTGTAAGAAGTTGTAAGTAAGCTTGTGCTTTTTGTTTTGGTATAATAACTTATATTTTCTTATCAAGGCGCAATGTTGTATATTTCTCCAAATCTTCAGCTCCTTTTATAGAGTTCCATGAAGGAGTCGTTGGAGAGAACTTCAAGCACAAGAGAGTGTTTGAGAGAAGCATCAACAAATTCGTTGCAAAGCTTTATGTTATGGTTAATTTTGTTGCAATCCACTTAAAATTCCTTTGCTACACAAGGAATTATCAGCTTTAAATCTTCAGGCTTCTGCATCTTTCTGCTAAGTCTTCATGTTCTAAGAATATGACAAATTGAGCTTAGAGTCTGATACCGACCTGTCAAAAATTCCTCGATTCTTAAGCTTTTCTGACTTCGGGTTCTAATCCTTTAGAGTCTGAGTTTTGGCTTCTGATCCTTTAGACTCTTACTCTTCAGAGTCTAGAGACTTCAGCTTCTGACCATCAGAAGATGACTTGATCAGAAGTTGATTCTTCAGAGTCTAATCTTCATAATCTGCCTCTAAGAGCTTCTCTTAGAATTTTCAGCGTACTTTTAGAACTAACTTTCAATCAGCATATTATTCTTTGAACCTGCACACTTGAACACATATTATCTACCTAATTGTTCATTAAATATTTTGGTATCATCAAAACCTAAGGGATATGGTACAAACCAATTTTTTTCAACAAATAGATTTAAAAAGGATATAGGAAACACAGCTAGTCAATTACTCATATGCGGTACACAAAAAAATTGGGTCGGTTAATGGTTGATTCAATAGGTACTAACAACACACCAAGGATAGTGTAAAAACACAGTCCCGCTTTTCACGATCAAAAACCTTTCTCGTATACAAACAAATCTAAATCATGCCATTGTGCAAAATCCTAACTCTCCTATTTATTTTCATCTTTTTCCATTCGGGACAGTCACATTAAGGTCCTTTATCTTTCACACACATGGTAGGCAAGCCGATTAGCGATTATGATCAACATCTGATTAAATTTACTCATTTTTGGCTCAAAGATGTATTTTTAAATGTTCAACCACCGTTGGGCTAAATGATCAGGTGAAGGTCACCTAACTTAGTAGATGCACTATTCCCATTTTATTCATTTATTACGCAACTGATCATTCACTTATATTCATTGACCGACCTACTTAATGTGTGACTCTAGATGTGCCTGAGTGGATATAAAAACTACTCAAGGATTACTAAGAAAAAACTTAAGGTAATGACACAACATGTTTTCAATTTGATTTCCATATTTAAGAGGTTTGAAGTGTCGGCATAATACCAATTTTGCAAAAAAATTCTCGAGTCTCCTCAACCTTAACCTCACCTATTTTGGAACCTATAAATTTTTAGAACTAGACATGGATCCTAAACATTTTCAAAAAAAATTGTTAGGTTCAAGAAATTAAGGGAAAATTAACAAGTAGAAAATCACACATAAATGACTCGATAACACATGCATATGACTCGATACACTACATTAACAGCAGAATCAAAAATTAACTTACGAGCAAAACAGATAAAAAAACAAATAAACTAAACTAAGAAAATAAAAAATGAAATAATGAAAGAGGCAAAACTCCTTCCTTGTGTAACACCCCTATTTAGAATTATGTTGCTTATGTGTTTATTTATGAATATTTTGTGATTTATTGTGTTTATTGGATTTTTTTGGTGGGGGAGTGAGACCTTGGGTTAGAATATATATTAGAATAACTAAATAATGATTTTATATTGTTAGTAATTAAAATAATAAAGAAAACAGAATATTAGAATGTGTAGAGATTTTAAGGGCATTGCGGTAATTACATGAGGATAAGTAAAGACATATGAGAAAAAACATAGTTAAGGGTCAAATGATACTAGAAAAAGAGAAAATAGAGAAAAGATAATATCATTATGTTTGTACGTGAAATTGAAAAGAGGAGAAGAGTGCTAGGGGTAAAAGGAGGCTTAAGGAGAACAATACATCCATAGAGCTTGAGAAGCAAAAATTGCTAGGAATAATAAGGTAAGAGTGGGTAATTGCTTTCAATTATGATTGATATGAGGGGAGGGTAGATTAAGATTTAATCTTCTTTGTGTTAAATGAATTGTCGATGAAATTGTGGTGATAATTCATCTGTTTTCATATGCCATGATATGAATTGATATTATATGTGATGATGTGTTGTGGTTGTGTCCTTGAAATAAAGTGAATCCATGAAAATTGATAGAATATTGAGTGAGTTAGAGCATGAATCTAATTAGTTGAATCATGAGAAAATTTGATAGATTGATGTTAATTACCATGATGTATGTATTTTTCTTGCTAGACAACTTATATAGATGAAAATCCCGTAACATTGAGAAATTGGAATTTTTGGAAAATTATGCAGGACCAGTTGATTGCTTCAGGATGTAAATCGATTGCTCCATTAGCAAATTTGAAAAAATATGCATAATCAATCAGTTGCTCCGTGATGTAAATTGACGGCTCCTTTGGAAATCACATAACAACAACGTTAATCAATCGATTGTTGTATAATGTAAATCGATTGCTCCTTTAAAAATTTATGTAACAGTAGCGTCAATCAATCGATTTCTTCATGATGTAAATCTATTGCTTCATTGTTTTGATCCATCCAATGTTTTGATCATAAATTTTGATTCGTATGTCCAAATGATGACTCGTTCGAAGTGTTAGAAAGTTAATGCACTGAACTATAACATGACATAGAAAGGTGAATTATTTGATTATTTTTGTGAATTTGATTTCTTATATGTCATGTTGAAGAGTTATTGCACGGTTGTGATAGTATTGTGTTATTATGACTTGTTATGAGGATGAAGATTGATATTGTTGTTGTGGTGTTGATGTTGGTGATATTGGTGATGTTTCTATGGTGTTGATATTAATGATGATATTGTGATAATGTCTTAATGATGTTGCATGTCCAAATATACACATGCTATGTTGATGATTGTCGCACGCTCGCGAAAAATGAACAGAGTCGCCACCAATATATTTATCCCATAAGGGAAAGGAATATCAGAAAACCTAACAAAGGAAGGAACAGGGTCCTGCGACCAGAGAATCTAGGTACGGGAGTCGGTTACGCAAGGGGAAGGTATTAGCACCCCTCGCGCCCATCGTACTCGATGGTATCCACCTATGTTTGTTTCTATCTAATGGGTGTATAACTATGTCTATGTCTAAATGCGAATGTATGCAAAAGAAATACGGGGAAAAGAAGGAATATTTACTAATGTGCTCGTTCAAGCCCCGCGACTTGATGCCTACGTATCCTTTTCAGGAATCAGAGCGCCGTAGTTCGGCTCCATAGTTTCTGTTTGTTTTTGTGTTTTTTAGTTGGGCGGCGTTAACGCTCGCGCTCTTGCATAAGGGATCGACCTAGGATGCAATAGAGCGGAGATAACAATGCCCTTAAGAAAGGAGAGAGAAGAGAGAGGGTTTGAGTGTTTCGAGGAAATCCCTAAAGCAAGGGAAACTCGAGTTACTCTATGGTTTGTGTTTTTTAGAAGTTGGGAACTTACGCCCGAATGGAACCCTAAAGCAAGGGAGATCCAAGCACTCGAACATTCCCTTAAGCAAGGGACGTTCAAGGTTCCATCCCCTTTTTAAGAATTTTCACTTTGATTATTAGTGTTTTAAGTGTTTTCTTTGTATTTTTTATGGGGATTTTATTCAAGTATCTTTATTAGTGTTTTATGTTGTAAAAGGAAAAGAAGTGCAAAAGGGAACTAGTCCTAATTTCTACATCTATGTTATTGTCTAATTCTAATTCTTAATAGAAAATGGGGAGGAAAAAAACAATTAAGCATTTCACAATATATGGAAAATATTCACAAAAGAAAAGGAATTAAAATCTAAACTATTCATGAAAATATTCACAAGCAATTACATTTTTATTCATGTGAAAAGCTATTTTTGAATTATCAAAGAAACAACTATTGTGAAGTGAGTCTAAAATCTAATTATTGATTTTATATATTCTTTTTATTTGATTTAAAATTGATACTATGAGTTAAAAATGAAAACAAAACCAAATTAGGGTGAAACTCTAAACCACACAACAGGAGGTGCATTAGCAGAATTCGTATGAGTTAAGGGCAAACTGGGCTCAGCGATGGGGTGTGGAGATTAACAAATGATGAGCCCATTTATCCAAACAGTGCGCTAGCGTCAGCATTGGGGTGGTACGGTTAGTAAAGCAGACATAAGCCCAAACATGATAGTAAAAAATGAAGCCCACATCACTCAGCATTTTTTCTATTGTTATTATTAATGTTATACATGAACCTAACGTAACATGGCATCAATTGGGCACACTCAGACTTTAAGTCACAAAAGGACAAAACAAGGCACGAACCAATCCACACTCGCCACATACCGGTCCAATGATTGCAACGAGTCAAAAATAAACCACAAGCTGGGAAATGTATTCAATAGGGACATGCCACGTAAGACAGAGGGGTGAACCCCATGCACACACAGAGACGCCGGAGCGCAACCTCCGGTCGTCTTCTCCGGCCACGATGGCGGCGGAGGGGGATGAGATTTCCCAGAAATGAAAAAAGCTTAAGCCTTTCCACTCCAATTTTCATGCTGAATCTGATTCTAGTGTTAGTTTTCCCTAACTCGCCTTCTAAGATGCGCATCGGTTCACTTTTTACAAACCCTAACATGGACGAAATTCATCAGAACACATGTAAACGATTCGCCCACCTCCTATACATTCACAGATCCGAAATACATGATCTAAACAGATTGTCATACACATTACCAGCACACGGATTCAAGCCCAGATTAATCTAATTGAAGCATAGACAAGAAGCAAGATTATACACTCTCAGATGCACATGTCCTACATGTTATTGCTATGATGTCAAGGGAGATCCGCGGACTTACCTCTTGACGGTCTTTCAACGGAGAAAAGAGAGAGCTCCAAGCTTGTATGCTACTGACTTGAAGATTGCTTCGATCCTGAGAACTCGATGGTAGTGTAATCAACTACAGGAATCCATGAGAATTGATGTGCTTGCTCGAATCTTTGTGGATGGGAAGTGTGGTGATGTTGATGATGCTTCAGGTGTGCCAAACTCAGGGATTCACATACGTTGAGGGAGGACTCAAATCTTGTTAGAAAGTCAATGGTTGGTGATGGTGAGCGCGGAACTTTGAGTTTGTTGTGGAGTTGAATCCATGAATGAAGATACTATGGTGGTTATGGAAGTTTTGTGGTGGTGGTGATTGAAGTTTTTGGAAGTTATGGTGGAGAGAGAGAGAGGAAGGTGAGAGAGAAGAGAGAGAGGGAAAGAGAGAGAGAGAGGGAGAGAGAGAGAGAGAGAGAGAGAGTATAGTGATATAGTGAAGAGTGGAAGTGAGTAATGATTGCTGCATGAGCTTCTATTTATATTGCCAACCATTGGTTTGTGATTCACAATCCTTGAATGTGGGACTTGGAATAGTTTGCAACACCTCTTTTTCCATTTTTCTAATGTGGGACTTGCAACATAACTCTTTTCATTTTTCCAATGTGGGACTTTAATATGTGTATGGTGCAATTGTGTGTTGCTTTGTTTTTTTTCTTCATGCTGTGGTGCTCACTTTAGACACTTATATCTCAAACCATGGGTTGTTAAATGATGCAAGAATGGTGTCATATCAAAGAGGGCATGGGATAGAACAAGATTGGTGTTGATAATATCTCAAGATAAGGCTTAGAAGTATGGGAAAAACAGCCTTGAACTCATGCAATTACCACTGCACATGCCCAGCAGCATGCTGTCCCATGCGTATGGTCAGATTGTGACTCTGCGAGGGTGGTACTTTGAGCCTCTCTATCTCGATCAATACATATCCAAAATCAGTGATATTGGTCTCAATGGATAGAGGACATGACAAAGAATAGTTTAGAACTGGGCTTGTTTAAGATAGAGACTTGTGGAGGAAGAAAGAGACCTTGACATTTGGCCCACCACGTGTTTGCTGAAATGCGTTGCATGCCCAGAATTCTGTGTTATGGCTGCCTGCAGAATTTGGTCAGGGTTGGGGCACCACTTTGAAGGCTTGTATCTCACTCATTATTTGTCCAATTGTACCCATTCTTGTTTGGATGGATAGAGGATATGGCAAAGAAGAGAATGATACCAAGCTTGCATTCATATCACTTCTGTAGAGCTCAAAAGATGGTTGGAGATTTGGCATGCCATGTGTTTGTGAAAATGCCAGGTCATGACCTGACTTGTGACCTGGAATATGACTTGGTTCAAATGAGTTTCCAGCAACTTCACACCACTTTAACTCTTCATACAAGCTTCAAATGAAAAAGTGTCCAACTACAAAGTTGTTCTCCTCCATGAGAGGAACAACTTTGATGTTGGAATTTTCTTCAAAAAATGCCATCTGCCACGTGTAATCCAGTGCTGAAGTGGACTGCCCAACAAGATTTAAAGTACCCAAAAATTTTCTAAGTGTTGGAATTTTGCCTTTTTACTATTTTTCCCAACTTTTTGCTGAACTCCCGATTTTATCCATTCTCCGACTTGTCTTGATTAATTTTCCACCAAAAGTCAATATTTGAATAATTTTCCCGATTTTGACCCAAAAGTCAACTGTTCCGACTTTTCCGACTATTGACGAAATTCCCGATTAAATCTCTTCCAATCAATTCCAGTCAAACAAACACCTCCACAAGGCCAGCATGAGAAGTTTTTTCACACATAGAAGCCATTCCTGATTAAATGTTGACCAGAAAGTCAACCGGTTGACTTTGGTCAAAGAAACCCTGATTTAAAGAACCGGATGGTTTGCAAGCCAGTATCCTTCAACCAATGCCTTGACTTGAGACAGAGAGAAACCCTAATCCAGGAGGGCTTCTTTGAACATGGAACGACATGGTTACACCTCAATCTTCTTGTTCTTTGATCAAACTTCTTTGTGATAGAGCTTTTTCTTGCTAGCCTTTGAATAGCACCAATGATATGAATGCATGAATATGAATTATGACCTAAGCGATGTAGGTACATGAATGCAAAGCCTAAGCCAGTTAGAAGTTAAAGGGTAGGACAAATTTGGGGTATGACAATGATGATAATGTTGTTGATGACATATTTGACTAGCCGAGGTCGAACATGTATGTGTTGTTGTTGCTGCTGAGAGTCCATGCATCCATGTTGTCGGAACTTCAGTTCTAATTATGATGTGGTCTCATTTCTATGGTGGTGGTTCGAGTGCTAGTAGTTAATTTCCTATGATGGGAGGTTAGTGAAGTGTTACCCATGGTGGCGGTAACGATTTTATGATGTGCTCCTGTTCAAGAGTGAATCAGATCCTATGGTGGCGGATCCTGTATCCTATGATGGTGGAACAGGGAGCAAAAAGAACCTGTGTGGTCATGAATTGGTACCACATGCATTGAGTCATTGTTGTTGCATAACATTCTATGTGGAATTGCATAGTTTTGTTGATGCTATGTAGTTTGGTGATATTTGTATTTGTTATGTGATTTATATGTGAGCTTTATGATGGAAGTTATGCATGAATTACTGTTATGATTGGGGTGTGAGAATATGATGTATTTGATGTTGTTGATTTGTAATTTACAATTTTTCAAATCTATTCTGTCTTATATATTTTATAATTGATTATGATTACTCACCCCTTCTGTTTAAATGTTGCCTCTACGTGGGTAACATGCATATACTCAGGAGTAGCTTCCATTGAAGTATTTATGGTGAGTAATGGATTGAATGGGGATAACTTGTGACGTAGCCAAGGTGCCAATACAAAGTTCTCAATGGAAATGATTGTTGTATGAAACTGTGATTTGAAAATATGGGTTTGATAGGATGATAGGATCTACGATCCACAAGAATGAAAAAGATGAGGATAAGGTCAACGGACCTACGATCCACAAGAATGAAAAAGATGAGGATAAGGTCAACGGACCTACGATCCACAAGAATGCAAAGGATGAGGATAAGGTCAACGGACCTACGATCCACAAGAATGAAAGAGACGAGGATAAGGTCAACGGACCTACGATCCACAAGAATGTAAAGGATGAGGAGAAGGTCAACGGACCTACGATCCACAAGAATGCAAAGGATGAGGATAAGGTCAACGGACCTACGATCCACAAGAATGAAAGAGACGGGGATAAGGTCAACGGACCTACGATCCACAAGAATGCAAAGGATGAGGATAAGGTCAACGGACCTACGATCCACAAGAATGAAAGAGACGAGGATAAGGTCAACGGACCTACGATCCACAAGAATGCAAAGGATGAGGATAAGGTCAACGGACCTACGATCCACAAGAATGAAAGAGACGAGGATAAGGTCAACGAACCTACGATCCACAAGAATGCAAAGGATGAGGATAAGGTCAACGGACCTACGATCCACAAGAATGAAAGAGACGAGGATAAGGTCAACGGACCTACGATCCACAAGAATGCAAAGGATGAGGATAAGGTCAACGGACCTACGATCCACAAGAATGCAAAGGATGAGGATAAGGTCAACAGACCTACGATCCACAAGAATGAAAGAGACGAGGATAAGGTCAACGGACCTACGATCCACAAGAAAATTATTGAAAAGCACTTAGACTGGGGATTGGGGATTGGTAAAACCAAGTATCGGCACCGTGGGTGGAGGAGATTTGTGATGGAGTAGCAGATATCAATTGGAGTTTGTAAGGACATTTTATGTGGGGATGTATCATTGTCTTGATTGAGGGATGATTTGCATTATCTGGCTTATGCTTTGTATGCACGTTTGACTTTTTCTATGGCGTAATGTTCCGCTTTTGACGGATATGCTACGCTTTTGAGGATGCAAATGCTATGTGCAATGGGTTCTATATGCAAAGAGTGCCAAATAAAGGCCCTTGGTGGAACAGGAGAGTAGGCTCATTGGGGTCCGTTGCCTTGTGATCTTGAACCATCATCGTGAATTGATATTGGAACCCTACAGTACCAAAGATTATTGGTAATTGCGTTGAGGGTTGGAACATATCCCCGCTGGGGATGAAATGATTTTGCTCGACTTTCCTTACATCCTATGCTGCATGGGGAGTCATGAGTTTTGAGAGACCACTCTTCGTCTGCCATATGGAAGAGGGATATGGACCTTTTTCATGTGCTCCGTGCTTACCAGTACTGATGAATTATACTCTGGAACTTTCATGCGGGATGATGATGACCTTTGTGACATACCATGAGCCAAGATTGTAACACCCCTCTAAATAACCCGCGGCAATTAAACAAATTATTTAAATCAGAGTAACATGTAGAGAGGTATCACACTTCATAAATAACAAAAGCACACGTCACATAAGTCATGCATCATTGGAACACCTGAAAATCATAACTCATTATCCAAACCATGTTCTACGCAGCGGAAAAGTACATCATCAAGTCTACATTATTACTAAATGTATCAGACTTCAACCAAAACAGATAAATATAGAGTTACAATCAAACTACAAACAAACGTTCCCAGTGTTACAACTACCAGAGCATGACACCTGACGCTAACTAAAAACGCTGACTCATGAGCTAATCCTCATCGAGTCGATCAGCCGCTATCCTCAATCTGAAAATGACAACATGTAAGGGTGAGTCTCGTCATAATTAACAAATGTTATAAGGTTATAAAGCA
The DNA here is from genome assembly GCF_029867415.1 of Vicia villosa. Taxonomy (NCBI): domain Eukaryota; kingdom Viridiplantae; phylum Streptophyta; class Magnoliopsida; order Fabales; family Fabaceae; genus Vicia; species Vicia villosa. Next base: position 70,314,246 of record NC_081186.1, on the reverse strand, counting down.
ATAACACGTCACAGTTGCATCATTCACCCAATTGTTTCATAAACAGACAATCAAAACAAAACAAATAACAACCAACACATCATCAGCATTTACAACACTGGAATACCTCCAAATCATGTCATAAATCATGCATATGAATGAACTGACACTATGCATGTGGTACCAACGTCATCCAATGGGAATAACCCATGACCGATCTATCATCATCCAGATACGGCCCTGCCAGCACAGATTCCACACAATGGGAATCATGCCCTTCACTGATCCAACACATCCCTTATGGATACAGTATCAACAATGCACATGAATGAATGCAACATATATAACATACTTATATCATTATCAACATCATCCTCAATCATCATCATCATCATTCAAGTATGTTCATATATATTAACATCATTCAACCACAATTCTATCATCATCATGTCGAAACACGTACATATTTGCTACAATCATCGTCATCATCAAGAAATAGCAACATATATTATCATCATTCTAAAACCAGTCAAATCATCATCACATAGATCGTTTAATAAAGTTCATTTAGCCCAAAACGGCGCATCAAATGAACCAACGGTTAGAAAGTTACGCCTCTTTGAACTTTCTTAAAATATCACAAAACATCAACAGCACGCGGCGCCATCAAACATTCGCGGCGCGGTACGAATCGAAACAACGCCTTCGCGGCGCGTACACATGTTCGCGGCGCGGAACGATTTGGAACAACGCCTTCGCGGCGCGGTCACCCGTTCGCGGCGCGTACTGAACGCAACAAAACTTCCTGACCTTTTGCCTTCAGGTTCGCGGCGCCTCCCCTCTGTACGCGGCGCGAACCGCGATTCTGGAAACCCCAATCTGCAGAAAAACAGCATTCCATGTATCCCAAACACCCCAACACATACCAGTGCGAACATGGAGAATTATAATGCACAAACAACACAATTTACGTCTCATAATGCACCAAATATTCATCAATTGAGATTATAACAACGCATACATCATAGATTCAAAACACAGGGTCAAATATCACACAATTGACATAATCCCTAAACCTATTATATGACTCAATTGATCCGAATTCTACATCTATTCAGCATTATCAACCCCTAACCCGATAATAGATGGTAATCAAGACAAGTCCCCCCTTACCTTAGATAATTCTGGATTCTTGGTCTCTCCCTCTATCGTTCTCCTTCGCGTTCCTCGTTCTTCAGACTTCTTTCTTTCACGCTCTTTCTTGGTTCCCAAATCCAATGTTTATGAAATAATAAAATTAGAAAAAGGTTTTACAGAATCACCCCCCCTTCTTCCACTATTTCCACATATGGCCCAAAAGCCAAAACCTCATTTATTTATTATTTCCACAATTTCTTTAATAATTCTAATTATTAATTCAATAATAAAATTAAATTAATATTAAAATTATACGGGCGTTACAACCCTCCCCCACTAAAAGAGTTTTCGTGCTCGAAAACATACCTCAAGCAAAGAGTTCCGGATAGGAATCTTTCATCTGGCTCTCTAGCTCCCAGGTAACATTTCCTTCAGCTGGTCCTCCCCAAGCTACTCTGACTAAAGCTATTTCCTTGCCACGCAATTGCTTCAGTCTTCTATCTTCAATCCTTACAGGCAACGTTTCAACCGTTAAGTTGTCTTTTACCTGTACATCGTCTACTTGGATCACATGGGACGGATCTGGAATGTACTTCCTCAATTGAGACACATGAAACACGTCGTGCAAGTTTGCAAGCATCGGCGGCAAAGCGACACGATATGCCAATTCGCCCACTTTTTCAGAAATTTGGAACGGTCCAATAAAACGCGGAGTCAACTTCCTTGACTTCAATGCCCGACCAATTCCTGTCATAGGAGTAACTCTCATAAACACATGATCTCCCTCTTGAAACTCAAGTGTCTTCCTTCTTTTATCATAGTAACTCTTCTGACGACTCTGAGAAGCTCTCATCTTCTCCTGAATCATCTTAATCTTCTCCGTAGTCTGTTGTACAATTTCCGGCCCAATCACGGCACTCTCACCAGATTCATACCAACACAACGGCGTCCTACATCTCCTACCATACAAGGCCTCAAACGGAGCCATACCAATACTCGAATGATAACTATTGTTGTAAGTAAACTCGATCAAAGGCAGATAACTATCCCAAGTACCTCCTTTTTCCAGCACACAAGCACGTAACAAATCTTCTAACGACTGTATTGTCCTCTCCGTCTGTCCATCCGTCTGCGGATGATAAGCAGAACTCAACCTCAGTTTAGTACCCAAAGCCTTCTGCAAACCTTCCCAGAACTTAGACGTAAACCTCGGATCTCTGTCTGACACGATACTTGAAGGAATACCGTGAAGACTAACTATCTTCTCGATATACAACTGGGCTAGCTTCTCCATCGGATAATCCATCCTCACCGGTATAAAATGTGCAGATTTCGTCAACCTGTCTACCACGACCCAGATAGCTTCACAATTCTTGCCAGTCCTCGGCAAACCCGACACAAAATCCATTGATATGCTATCCCACTTCCACTCAGGAATAAACATCGGTTGCATAAACCCAGACGGTTTCTGATGCTCAATCTTTGACTTCTGGCAAATTAAACAAGAGTACACAAACTCGGCAATTTCTTTCTTCATTCTCGGCCACCAAAACAACTTTTTCAAATCATGATACATCTTGGTAGCACCAGGATGAATACTCAACCCACTACGGTGTCCTTCTTCTAAAATACGTTTCCGGAGTTCAACAATATCAGGGACACACACTCGATCACCAAACCTCAGTATACCATTTTCATCAATTCTGAATTCACCACCCTTGCCTTGATTAATCAAAGTCAACTTATCTATTAACTCAACATCATCTTTCTGACCCCCTCTGATCTCTTCAAGAATGCCACTAGTCAACTTCAACATACCCAATTTGACACTAGTAGGAGTACCTTCACATACCAAGCTCAAGTCTCTGAATTGTTCAATCAAATCCAATTCCTTCATCATTAGCATAGACATATGCAAGGTTTTCCTACTCAATGCATCAGCAACAACGTTTGCCTTACCCGGATGGTAATTCAAACCAAAATCATAATCTTTCAGGAATTCTAACCATCTTCTCTGCCTCATATTCAACTCTTTCTGGTCAAAGAGATACTTCAGGCTCTTATGATCACTGAATACCTCAAATCTCGAACCATACAAATAGTGTCGCCACAACTTCAAAACGAACACTACAGCTGCCAACTCCAAATCATGAGTCGGATAATTCCTCTCATGTACTTTAAGTTGTCTCGACGCATAAGCAACTACTTGCTGATTTTGCATTAACACGCCACCTAAACCCATTAGTGACGCATCACAGTAAATCACAAATGATTCTGTCGGATTCGGCAAAATCAAGATAGGAGCACTAGTCAACCTTCTCTTCAGCTCTTGGAATCCCTCTTCACACTTTGCATCCCAAATAAAAGCTTGTCCCTTCCTGGTTAGTTTAGTTAACGGCAATGCTAACTTTGCAAATCCTTCAATAAACTTCCTGTAATAACCTGCAAGGCCAAGAAAACTACGAATCTCTGATACTGACTTCGGAGCTTCCCACCGAGACACGGCCTCTATCTTTGTAGGATCAACAACAATACCATTCTTAGAAATCACATGTCCAAGAAAACTAACTTCTTCTAACCAGAATTCACACTTCGACAGTTTGGCAAAAAGTTGCTTCTCCTTCAACAGTTCTAGCAGAGTTCTGAGGTGTTCGGCATGTTCTTCCTCATTCTTAGAATATATCAGAATATCGTCGATAAATACCACCACAAACTTGTCGAGATAAGGATGAAATATTCTGTTCATATACTCCATAAAAACACCAGGTGCATTAGTAACTCCAAACGGCATTACCGAATACTCGTAATGTCCATACCTCGTTCTAAAAGCAGTCTTCCGAATATCATCATCTTTCACACGTATTTGGTGATACCCAGACCTCAAATCAATTTTACTAAATACTCGTGCTCCAACCAACTGATCCATCAAATCATCAATCCTCGGCAATGGATACCGATTCTTGATAGTAACCTTGTTCAATTGTCTGTAATCTACGCACAGCCTCATCGAACCCTCTTTCTTCTTTACTAGCAGCACAGGCGCACCCCATGGAGAAACACTAGGACGAATAAATTTCTTCTCCAGTAATTCTTCTAACTGCTTCTTCAGTTCGGCTAGCTCAGACGGCGACATACGGTACGGTGCCATCGACACTGGACTGGTTCCCGGAATCAATTCAATAGAAAACTCCACTTCTCTTTCCGGTGGTAATTCATTTACATCTTCAGGAAAAACTTCTGGAAATTCACACACCACAGGTAATTCGCTACTAGCCACCTTTTCTTTCACATTCATCATTGCGAACAACATAAATACCGCTGCACCATCTCCGATAGCCTCATTCACCTGCCTAGCTGTCATTTCCAGATTATCAGCACAACCCTCTTCAGGAAAAGTTACCGTCTTCTCAAAACAGTTGATATGAACACGGTTGAACTCCAACCAGTTCATTCCCAAGATTACATCAAGTTCTTTCAACGGAAGGCACACTAAGTCCATTCCGAATTCTCTACCAAAAATGTCAACCGGACAATTCAAGCATGCAGACGAAGTAGTTACTGAACCCGACGCAGGAGTGTCAATAATCATACTTCCATTTATGTCAGATATCTCAAGATTTAACCTCGTAGCACAGTCCAAAGAAATAAAAGAATGAGTTGCTCCAGTATCAATAATCGCAACTAAAGGTGTGCCATGAATGAAACACGTACCTTTAATCAATCTGTCCTCTGGAGTAGTCTCTGACCCGGTCAAAGCAAAAACTTTTCCTCCCGATTGGTTCTTCTTTGGCTTAGGACAATTAGGACTGATGTGACCCTCTTCACCACAGTTGTAACAAGTCACAACTCTCTTCTTACAATCAGCCGCGACATGACCCACTTCCTCACACTTGAAGCACTTCTTCTGGTTCAGCTTACACTCATTCCTACGATATCCCATCTCACCACAATTGTAGCATCTGATACGAGCACTGGAATCTCCCCCACTGGGTTTCTTCCAATCAACAGGTTTACCTCTACCATATGGTTTACCCCTGTCCATAGGCTTCTTCCCCTTTCTGTCAACCAACTCGCGAGAGTGAGATGACTTCAGCTTGATGCTATCTTCCTCAAAAATCCTGCTACAATCCACCAGATCAACAAATCTCCGGATCCTCTGGTACCTGATACCCTGTTTGATCTCGTCACGGAGGCCATTCTCAAACTTGACACATTTCGAGAATTCACTGGCTTCGTCGTTGTTGTAGTGCACATAGTACTTTGCCAGTTCCACAAACTTGGCAGCATACTCTGGTACAGTCATGTTACCTTGAACCAACTCCAAAAATTCCACTTCTTTTCTGCCCCTGACATCCTCAGGAAAATACCTCCTCAGAAACTCCCTTTTGAATATAGCCCAAGTAACCGCTGTACCGCCGGCATCCAGTTCAGCTTTTGTTGTCAACCACCAGTCATCAGCCTCCTCAGACAACATGTGGGTACCAAACCTCACCTTGAGATTCTCAGCACAATCTATGACTCGGAAAATCCTCTCGATCTCTTTGAGCCATTTCTGAGCACCCTCAGGATCGTGCGTGCCTTTGAACAATGGAGGATTGTTCCTCTGAAAATTCCCCAGTTGCCTATCAGCACCAATCCCTGTTCCTACAGTCCCTCCTCCAAGCACACCAGCAATCATGCCCAGAGCCTCAGCAAGAGCATCATCGTTTCTTCCTCCTCTTCCAGCCATTTGTTCTGCTTAAATACAACAATCCATTCAGAACAAGTATCGACAATAACTCGTATTAGTCGTATACACAGGAAAACTGACACTGACACTAAGACTCTGGTCACAACGACCGACTATGCTCTGATACCACTATTGTAACACCCCTCTAAATAACCCGCGGCAATTAAACAAATTATTTAAATCAGAGTAACATGTAGAGAGGTATCACACTTCATAAATAACAAAAGCACACGTCACATAAGTCATGCATCATTGGAACACCTGAAAATCATAACTCATTATCCAAACCATGTTCTACGCAGCGGAAAGGTACATCATCAAGTCTACATTATTACTAAATGTATCAGACTTCAACCAAAACAGATAAATATAGAGTTACAATCAAACTACAAACAAACGTTCCCAGTGTTACAACTACCAGAGCATGACACCTGACGCTAACTAAAAACGCTGACTCATGAGCTAATCCTCATCGAGTCGATCAGCCGCTATCCTCAATCTGAAAATGACAACATGTAAGGGTGAGTCTCGTCATAATTAACAAATGTTATAAGGTTATAAAGCAATAACACGTCACAGTTGCATCATTCACCCAATTGTTTCATAAACAGACAATCAAAACAAAACAAATAACAACCAACACATCATCAGCATTTACAACACTGGAATACCTCCAAATCATGTCATAAATCATGCATATGAATGAACTGACACTATGCATGTGGTACCAACGTCATCCAATGGGAATAACCCATGACCGATCTATCATCATCCAGATACGGCCCTGCCAGCACAGATTCCACACAATGGGAATCATGCCCTTCACTGATCCAACACATCCCTTATGGATACAGTATCAACAATGCACATGAATGAATGCAACATATATAACATACTTATATCATTATCAACATCATCCTCAATCATCATCATCATCATTCAAGTATGTTCATATATATTAACATCATTCAACCACAATTCTATCATCATCATGTCGAAACACGTACATATTTGCTACAATCATCGTCATCATCAAGAAATAGCAACATATATTATCATCATTCTAAAACCAGTCAAATCATCATCACATAGATCGTTTAATAAAGTTCATTTAGCCCAAAACGGCGCATCAAATGAACCAACGGTTAGAAAGTTACGCCTCTTTGAACTTTCTTAAAATATCACAAAACATCAACAGCACGCGGCGCCATCAAACATTCGCGGCGCGGTACGAATCGAAACAACGCCTTCGCGGCGCGTACACATGTTCGCGGCGCGGAACGATTTGGAACAACGCCTTCGCGGCGCGGTCACCCGTTCGCGGCGCGTACTGAACGCAACAAAACTTCCTGACCTTTTGCCTTCAGGTTCGCGGCGCCTCCCCTCTGTACGCGGCGCGAACCGCGATTCTGGAAACCCCAATCTGCAGAAAAACAGCATTCCATGTATCCCAAACACCCCAACACATACCAGTGCGAACATGGAGAATTATAATGCACAAACAACACAATTTACGTCTCATAATGCACCAAATATTCATCAATTGAGATTATAACAACGCATACATCATAGATTCAAAACACAGGGTCAAATATCACACAATTGACATAATCCCTAAACCTATTATATGACTCAATTGATCCGAATTCTACATCTATTCAGCATTATCAACCCCTAACCCGATAATAGATGGTAATCAAGACAAGTCCCCCCTTACCTTAGATAATTCTGGATTCTTGGTCTCTCCCTCTATCGTTCTCCTTCGCGTTCCTCGTTCTTCAGACTTCTTTCTTTCACGCTCTTTCTTGGTTCCCAAATCCAATGTTTATGAAATAATAAAATTAGAAAAAGGTTTTACAGAATCACCCCCCCCTTCTTCCACTATTTCCACATATGGCCCAAAAGCCAAAACCTCATTTATTTATTATTTCCACAATTTCTTTAATAATTCTAATTATTAATTCAATAATAAAATTAAATTAATATTAAAATTATACGGGCGTTACAAAGATGACGGCTAGAACCTGCAACCTGCATAGAAAACAACGTTTGGATGCAAATGGTGCCCCTTAGAGCACTTTTATGTTTATGTAACATCATGTTTCGTTTTGATTTTGTGATTATTGCCCCCATGCTTTCAATGCAATGTTTAATAACGAATTAAATCATACCTCGCATGTGCAAAAATGAAAAGAAAGAAAGAAAGCTTTTGCATCAAAAGATCATTTTATTGATGGAATGCCTGTGAATAGGCTTCTGTACAAGGAAGCAACTCCTAAATGAGGTAGTTGCGAAAAAGAAAATAAAAAAAATGCAAAGAGCAAAATGGCAAAGAAAAATGCTCGGATTTCCATTAAAACTGATATTGCTACAGTTCCCATATCCTCGATCCTCTCAATGCTTTGCTTCAGAAGGGTAATGGTTGGATTGATCCATCCGTTCTGTCAAGGGCGTATAGTGGTCTTTGTGAAAGATATTCAGACTGCAGCCTCTCGCTTTTGATCCCTAACTTTTACCTGGATCGCCCTTTCGAGTTTTCAATCCAGCGGGATGCCCCTTTTTGCCTAAGTCGCCCTTTCAGCTTTTCAACTTAGCGGGTTATTCTCTTTTTTTTTGTTTTATCCCTAATTTTTGCCCAAACCCTTTTGGTTTGCCGGGATGCCCTTATTTTTGCCTAGGTACGTCGACCTAGCGGGTCTTTTATGCGTAGTATTTTTTGACTGAGTCTGAATTGACTGGAAGCGGAACGTCTTCCCCATCCATCTTTGTCAGGATTAAAGCACCACTTGAAAATGCTTTCTTCACAATGTATGGTCCTTCATAGTTGGGAGTCCATTTGCCCCTTGGATCGGTGTGAATTGGCAAGATCTTCCTTACGACTAGGTCACCTGTGTGGAATTCTCGAGGCCGAATTTTCTTGTCATATGCTTTCTTGATCCTTTTTTGGTACAACTGGCCATGGCAGATAGCAGATAAGCGTTTCTCCTCAATTAGATTGAGATGATCAAGCCTCGTTTCAACCCATTTTGTTTCCTCGAGTTTGGCGTCCATCAAGACTCTCAACGAAGGAATTTCCACTTCGACAGGTAGTACGGCCTCCATACCGTAGACGAGAGAGAAGGGAGTTGCCCCAGTTGAAGTACGAACCGAAGTTCTATAGCCATGCAAAGCAAATGGCAACATCTCATGCCAATCTTTATACGTTCTAACCATTTTCTGGACGATCTTCTTTATATTCTTGTTAGCAGCTTCGACTGCGCCATTCATCTTTGGCCGATAGGGTGATGAATTGTGATGTTCAATCTTGAACTCTTCACACAACTCTGCCATCATCTTGTTATTAAGATTGGACCCATTATCAGTGATGATCTTGTTTGGAACCCCATATCGGCATATGATCTCTTTCTTGATGAAGCGAGTAACGACTTGCTTGGTTACATTCTTGTAAGAAGCAGCTTCAACCCATTTGGTGAAGTAGTCGACAGCAACAAGAATAAATCTGTGTCCATTCGAAGCTTGCGGCTCTATCCGTCCGATCATGTCTATGCCCCACATAGCAAAGGGCCAAGGCGATGTCAGAACATTCAAAGGAGTTGGAGGAACATGGATTCTGTCAGCATACACTTGACATTTGTGACACTTCTTCAGATACACATAACAATCACTTTCAATCGTCATCCAATAATATCCTGCTCGTAATATCTTTTTGGCCATAGAATGCCCATTGGAATGAGTGCCAAAAGATCCTTCATGAATTTCCCGCATGATCAATTCTGCTTCGTGTCTATCCACGCATCTGAGCAAAACTGAATCATAGTTTCTTTTGTACAGGACGTCTCCTGACAAGAAGAATTTGGATGCTAACCTTCGAAGCGTTCGCTTATCACCAATCGTAGCGTCTTCGGGATACTCTTGCTTCTCAACATACCTCTTGATGTCGTAATACCATGGCTTTTCATCATACACATTGTTATACCCCAAAATTTGCCCACATCTTTTTTCAAGAAAACTCCAATCTGGAAATTAAGAGTCTCATATAATCATGGATTTTTATTTCAACAAATATCCTGACATATGAAATACTTAGTTTTTAGAATTTTTCTTATACAGTAATTTGGCTTGCAGTTGAATTTATTCTTACGCAAACGCCAAATACTGTTTATTACTTCACACATGCTATTTATTTATTTATAGATAAATAGTACTGACACAATTGGTACAGAGTTAAATCTTTTGCAGGCGCAGAATCAGGAAACTCAGACTGTACAGTCAGTTGACAGTCAAACTGCTGGCAGTACAATTCTCAGTGTTTTGTACCATCAATCAAATCAATCTTTCACAATTCAAAATTCCAAGATTTTTGTTCTAGAAGTCTTCTGAATATCACGCGATTAGCAGAGACTCAACACTGCACAAAAATCAGGTACGTTTAACTGTCTCCTACATAAACAGTCCCTGACTAGGGTTTTCTTGTTTTACAGGAGAAACAAGTTTTTGAGAGCTCAAATGGATTTCATACACATCCATATATCTCAAAGTACCATCATACAAATTTTCAAACTTCAATTCACTCAGACGCACCGTCAGCAGCTCAAACAGTCAACAGACGACCCGTTTGACCAAAAAAGTCAACAAACAGTCAAAAATGAAATTTTTTGTCAAAGTCCATATTTTGTCAAAGGATTCATCATTTGATCATTGGATGATCATAATTCATCAAGGAAAGATCAAAAATCAACAAAACCCTAAGATTCAAAATTAGGGTTTTTACCTGAAAAGTCAACTCAACTTTGATTGGTCATAACTCTCTCATCCTTCATCCAAAAAATTCAAACCAAAGCTCATTTTGAAGGAAATTCAATTATCTTTCAAATGCAATTGATCCCATGGTCATTGCATTCACCATTTGAAAAATATGACCAAAGACATTACAGGTCATTTTCAAAGTCAACAAAAAGACACTTTTTTCAAAAGGACACACAAGGAGCATCAAAAATCATTTTGACATGAGACCAAAGACATTGGTTAGAGGACTCTTTGAGGTTTCCAAAAAGTGCAAGAACTCCTTCATATGACAAAAATTGAGGGATTTACACCTTGTTGAAGTTGGCTAAATTTTGGGAAAATGCATGAAATCAACATTGCTCAAAAATGCATTTTTTCCAAATGGGGCCAAGTTTTCATGGTTCAAACATGTTTGCCATGTTATTATGGGCCTCCCACGACCAAGACTAAGCCCATAACATTTTTCATCCATTTTTGCTTGATTTTTTCTTATTTTAAGATTAAATTAAAAGGAAAAATGAAAGGATAATGGATAGCTTGTATTCCAAGCATGACTCATCAATATGACTCATTCAGCTCTGTCTCAAAGCAAAGTACAGCAGAGGGAGAGAAGAAAATCAAGCCATAGTGGCTTAAATGCCAAGCTACATATGTGGAAAAGTCAAGATTCTAGCAAAAGCACTTATTGCTTTCTAGCTTAGATTTTAAGCACTTCAATGCTTATAAATAGGCTAGCATACTTCAGTAACAAAGGAGACAAGTTCAGAAACAAAGCCTTACTCATAATACACTTGTAACCACTTGGAACTTTTTGAAAGAAATTCAAAATTCGAATTTTAGTTTCTAACTAGTTTCAGTTCAAACAAAGCATTCAAACATCATCTTTGAACATCAATAAACGTATCCCAATCAATTACAAGCCTTGAAGCTCACTAAATCGAGCTATACAGGTCATAATTTGTTCGAACTTAAATCAATTCGTATCTGGTTATCCACGCATGCTTAACAAGATGTAGACATATAGTTGAGTTTGGTTTGATGTGTAGATCATTTCTGGAAACTTAATTGAAGTTTGAACACGTATACACGAAACTACCATTTTAGGGTTCTTCATCTCAAAATTAGGGCTTTCCAAATTAGGCAAAATTACAGGTTCAAACATGTCCTATTGAATTCGTATGGACCAGACGAATTCAACCATGGTATCGCGCCAGATTTATATCACGTTTTACTTGTATTCGCTATTTTTTGCAGGTGTAATAGGTGGGAGTTTTTACACCACCTGCAAACGCAAGGTGTAAAAGGATGGTTCTGATGAAGAAGATGATGCGTGGCTCCTCCCTATTGGCCAGAGAGCGCGCGTGTTTTTTTTTAAAATAACTTCTGATCCTGTGCTTTGCAGCCCACGCTTTTGCCATGTGTCTCAATTTAATCACCTTCTGATCCACTTGCCAACTCATCCTGCGTACCAGACACGCTAGCCCATGATATGGACTCTCAATCCAACCACACCTGATCAGTATCCTTTTATTTTCTATTTTTATTTTAATTTCTTTGTTAAATCAATTAAAAATAGTTTTAAAAATCCAAAAAATACACAAAAAATATTTTTAGACTTCTAAAATAATATATTATTTTCTGAAATAAAAATATTTTATTTTTCTTCAAAATTTCAATATTTTGCATAATTAATTAGTATATATTTATATATTTGCTTTTTAATTATTCTAACCAATCAAAAAAAATCATAAAAAAAATTGTTCTTTGTGTTAAATATTGTTTATATATTATAAACTAATTTTGTACATATTTTGAATAATTTTCTCTTTAAGTTTTAATTATTGGTATAATTATTTGCATAATTATGTTTTAATTAACTTAAATCAATTTCAAATCAATTCCAAAAATTCCAAAAAAATCAGTTTTGTTTTAAAATTAATTGACAAATATTTTGTACATATTTTAAACTTAATTTCTAGGTTTAAATCTATTTTCATCTTTTTTCTTCATTTTAATTTAATTAATCATGCATTAATTATAATTAAAATCAAATCATAAAAAATCCAAAAAAAGCATGCCTTCTATTTTTCTTGCAATTTAAATTCCTAGATAAATGTATAGGATGTCAAAATCATGTAAATAGGCTAGTTTACATTTCCTGCACAATCGATGTAATAGCGTAGATTTACTTTCCGCACTTTACATTTCCGCATTTTAATTTCCAGCAAATATAAACTGCGTGTATGTCAAAGATAAAATTGAACCGTTAGATCACTAACTTCAAAGATAAAATATCTGAATCCAATCACAATCACACTTGCACCTCTTAAGGTAATCCCTTCACATTCTTTTCAAAATCAAAGTCAAAATTCCACTGTTTCGAGTACAAAATTGAACCTTTTGTTTGTATCCGGTGAAAGGATAGATTTTTAAAGGAAATAAGGATAAAGACCTTACAACTCAGGGTAGACCTCCTAGTTTGCTTGCTCAAATCAAAACAAACAAAATTCTCATACACTGTTGTTTTTCAAAACAAAACTTTCCAAAAAGACAATACTTTGTATACATCCAAACACGGATCATTACAAAGTTAACGTTCTTTTCAAAACATCTTTCGAAAGATAAACAAACATTTTGTATACATCCACACAAGGATCATTACAAAATTCAATTTACAAAGGTATTTGAAACCACATATGAGCATTCTAAAGCAATTGAAAAGTAATCGAAAAACAAGTGAGCTAAGCAAACTTAAGAGCCCATGGATAACCATGGATACAAAGGGTGCTAACACCTTCCCTTGTATAACCTACCCCCTTACCCAGAATTTCTTAAAGGTCTTTTTTCTGTTTCTTTTATAAACCTTTCCTTAATTGGATAAAATAAAAGGTCGGTGGCGACTCTGTGAATTTTCAAAAATGCGAAAGCATTAAGCGATAAAAAGAGTCAGTTCACGTATCTCTCCCGAATAGAGGTATGGCCCGAATAAAAACGGAGGTCCACACACATCTTCAGTAGTGAGACAGTGGGCAGGGAATGCATGTGCAGGTTCTTTGTAACGGAGGATCGTTATGTCCGGCATTTCTTTAGGGGAGCTAACTCTGAACATAGCCGCCAAAGTGGCCAAAGCATCTACCAATTGATTTTCCTCTCGGGGGATGTGATTGAAAGTGATTTCCTCGAAAGCGGGCAGCAACTCCAAGATATAGTCCTTATAAGGAACTAAATTGGGGTGTCGTGTCTCCCAATCACCTCTCACTTGATGTATAACCAAGGCAGAATCCCCATAAACCTCAAGGATCTTGATTCTCATATCAATGGCTGCTTCGAGACCCATTATGCAAGCTTCGTATTCTGCGACATTGTTCGTGCAATCAAAGCATATTCTAGCTGTGAAAGGGATGTGAGTTTGACGAGGAGAAGTCAAAACTGCCCCAATACCATGGCCCATAGCATTTGATGCACCATCGAACGTGAGAGTCCAACGCTCTCCTGGTTCGGGTCCTTCATTATCATCTAGTTTCATGATATCTTCATCAGGAAAGTCAAACTTCATTGACTGATACTCTTCTAATGGTTGATGAGCAAGATGATCTGCAAGGACACTTCCTTTGATGGCCTTCTGTGTGACATACTGGATGTCGTATTCTGATAAAAGCATTTGCCAACGGGCTAGTCTTCCTGTAAGGGCCGGTTTTTCAAAGATGTACTTTATCGGATCCATTTTGGAGATCAATAGAGTGGTGTGAGTCAACATATACTGCCTCAATCGGCGAGCAGCCCATACCAAAGCACAGCAAGTTTTCTCGAGTAGTGAGTAGCGGGATTCACAATCGGTAAACTTTTTGCTCAGGTAATAAATGGCGCACTCTTTTCGACCAGACTCGTCATGTTGGCCCAGCACACACCCCATAGATCCTTCAAGCACAGTTAAGTACATAAGAAGCGGCCTCCCAGGAACTGGAGGCATGAGAATTGGTGGCTCTTGGAGATACTGCTTGATCTTTTCGAAGGCTTCCTGACAATGATCATCCCAACGGATATCTTGATTTTTGCGCAGCAGTTTGAAGATGGGTTCACAAGTGTCAGTGAGATGAGAAATGAACCTGGCTATGTAATTCAATCTCCCAAGGAACCCTCGAACTTCTTTTTCATTCTTCGGTGCTGGCATGTTCTGTATTGCTCTTACTTTATCAGGGTCGACCTCAATCCCTCGTTGGCTCACAATGAATCCAAGTAACTTTCCAGATCGCACTCCAAAAGTGCACTTGTTTGGATTAAGCCTCAACTTGAATTTACGCAAACGAGCAAACAGTTTCTCAAGATATACCAAGTGTTCCTCCTCAGTTTGGGATTTTGCAATCATATCATCGACGTACACCTCAATCTCTTTATGGATCATGTCATGGAAGAGAGTCACCATTGCTCGTTGATACGTTGCACCAGCATTCTTAAGGCCAAAAGGCATCACCTTATAACAATACGTACCCCACAGAGTGGTAAAAGTGGTCTTGGTCATGTCTTCAGGAGCCGTCTTTATTTGATTATAGCCGGAAAAACCATCCATGAAGGAGAACACCGAATGCTGAGCAGTGTTGTCGACTAGCACATCAATATGAGGCAGAGGGAAATCATCCTTCGGACTTGCCCTATTCAAATCTCGGTAGTCAACACACATGCGTACCTTTCCGTCCTTCTTAGGAACAGGGACGATGTTTGCAATCCAAGGAGGATATTCACACACAGATAAGAAGCCAGCCTTCAACTGTTTTTCAACTTCTTCCTTGATTTTCAAAGCCATATCAGGTCGAGTTCTTCGTGGTTTCTGCTTTACAGGCGGACATTCTGGTTTGAGCGGTAACCTGTGCATAACTATGTCCGTGTCTAAACCAGGCATGTCTTCGTATGACCAGGCGAAGATGTCAACATACTCTCGAAGCAACTCAATCAACCTTCTCTTTACATCATTTTGCAAAGCGGCCCCTATCTTGACTTCTCTCTTTGCTTCTTCTGAACCGAGGTTGATGATTTCTATGGCTTCCTGATGTGGCTGAATAGATTTCTCCTCTTGTCTCAAAAGTCTTGCCAATTCCTCAGGGACTTCACAATCTTCCCCACTATCCTCATCAGCTTGGTCAATTGGATTCTCAAGGATATTAAGACGTGGAACTGTAACATTATCATTTTTGATGGAATTCGAGCCGGATCTGCACGATGGATGATTTATGCCTTTAGAATGCAACACATAAAGAAGAAAAAAGAAAAAAAGCTTTGCCATTTTTGAAAAAAAGTTCTTAAAGTAAAAACAAAAATGAAAGAAACGGAACAGTAATTGCATGCGAAGATATGATTTTCATTCAATATTAAACAAATTGAAACAACATGGGGGCCCTTCTTTGTACAAGTGGTCAAAATGCTTAGGGCGAAGCATATGACTTATCGAAACAAGAAAATTACATCTCCATAAAAGTGACTCTAGAGATGTCCAAGATAGTCCAATTGTTGAGCTCCTGTCCAGGCGCAGCATGGCAAACGAATCTGGAGAGATCTTCTTCATCATCATCATCCACGGCGAGAACCTGACTTCCAGAACTGGTGCTTGCACTGACGAACACTTGAGAAATGGGGGGAATCACCTTCTTTCCAGGAATTATGCTGAGCTGAGTAGAGGAAGACGGTTGATACCCAAGGCCATACTTGTCTCGCTTCTCATGGACATCAATCAGCTTGCCCCAGGCACTATGGGGAGTACCAGCTTCTAAGAAGGCCTTAGCATCATTTAAAGATGAGAGGGGTGCTCCGAGTTCCTTCTTATTCTCAACCACGGGGAGTTTATCAACCGACACAATCTCTAAGGCCTGGAAAGGTGTCTCTTGTATCTCTCCCTCCACTTCAACATAACGGTATGATGCCAGATTATTGACTATCAAATCTTCTTCACCAGTGATCACAACAATCTTGTCATTCACAACAAATTTCAAACACTGATGGAGGGTAGATGTCACAGCCCCAGCAGCATGGATCCAAGGACGACCCAAGAGGCAAGTGTATGAAGGACGTATATCCATAACATAGAAGGCAATATAGAACATGTGAGGACCAATCAAGACGGGCAGATCAATTTCCCCTTCTACGGACCTTCTAGAACCATCAAACGCTCTGACACTCATAGTGCATGGTCTCATCATAATCCCATCCATACTCAGCTTAAACAAAGTGGTCTTGGGCATCACATTAAGAGAAGAACCTGTATCAATCAGAACTCGAGACAACACAGCATCCAGACACTTGACGGAGATATGCAACGCTTTGTTGTGTGCCCTACCCTCAGGTGGAAGTTCATCATCCGAAAAACCCAAACAATTACCAGCAGCAATGTTGGTCACAACCCCTTCAAACTGAGGCACGGTAATGTCTTGAGTTACGTGAGCGGAAGCCAGAACTTTCATCAGAGCATCACGATGAGCTTCAGAATGCACCAAGAGAGACAAGATGGAGATCTTGGCTTGGGTCTGATCAAGTTGGTCAATCACTTTGTAATCACTTTTCTTAATGATTCTCAGAAGTTGCTCGGCGTCTTGTGCATTACGGGTCTCAGGAGGATCAACAGCAGCTTGCTTCCCCTTTGTTTGCGCACTAGCATCCTTGTTGGTTTCTTTAGGAAGTGGAGGAGGGGCAGCGAAGATCCGACCACTACGGGTAATGCCACTAGTGCCAGTAATATTGGTGATGCTCGAATTACCCACTGGAGGACAATCATATTTCTTTCCTCGAATATACACAGCATTATAATTCCAAGGAACAGCCTTGGAATTACTCACAGGAGAGGGAACGAGAGATGAGTTTGAAGGGGTCAGAGGGGCATCTGGAACCTGAATAACCAACGGAGTTCTCGAAGCCTGAATGGCCAAGGGAGTACTTGGGGCCTGAATGACCAAGGGAGTACTCGGAGTATGGATGATCAAAGGAGTACTTTGGGCTTTTGTCGTATCAGCAGGAGAATAAGGGATCTCTAGAATAGCCACTTCGTTATCAGGAACAATCTTTTCCACTCTAATGACACCTTCATCCATCAGCTTTTGGATCTCCTCCCTCAACCTAGCACATTCCTCTGGATTAGAAGAACACTGCAAACAGAAGTCATGTAGTTCACACAGAACCCTTTGTTGCACAAGATGTTCTCTGACAATTGCAAGCGGCATTTTGACTTCATTCACATCAGTTACCAGGATTTGTTCGTCACACAATTCAACAACATTGGTCGTACCTGCATGGGGAGGCATAGGATTATTCTGCACATTAGGACCAGTAGGAGTGAACGAGATAAGCTTGTCATCGAGAAGATCCTGGACTTTGTATTTTAACGCTTTACACTTTTCAATCGTATGGCCTGGAGCGCCTGAATGGAATTCACAACGAGCATTAGCATCATATCCTGGAGGAAGAGGACTAGGCGGAGGGCCCATTTCACGGAGTTGCACCAACTGACCAGCAAGTAATTGGGGAAGGAGCTGGGCATATGGCATCGGAATCGGATCTATACGCCTATCAGGGTACCTCTGCCTTTATGGAGCTCTTTGACCTTGAGGCCTAGGATTCTGTTGACGATTCTGAGGAGCAGCAACTTGTTGTTGTGGTACGAAAGGCTGTTGGGGTGTCATCCATGGTTGTGGAAATGCAGCAGCGTATGCCTGAGGGGCATACGGATTGGGAACAGCATATGGCATCGAGTAGTAAGGAGGTGGAACAGCAGAGTATACTGGAGTTCGACCTTGGTCAACTGAAGCAGTAGTGGTTTCACCTTCTTTCTTCTTCACAAACCCAGAATACGGCTTCTTACCATTACCACTTGAGTTGCTAAGACTAGTAACACCCTGAATGGTACCCGCTTTTACACAGTTCTCAACCCGTTCACCAATGATGACCACATCTGAGAAGGACGGAGAAGTATTACTAACCATGTGCTGAAGGTACGACCCTTTCAGAGTACCCATAAACAGATCAATCAATTCTCGGTCAAGAAGAGGAGGTTGAACTCGAGCAGCAAGTTCACGCCACCTCTGGGCATATTCTTTGAAAGATTCTTCAGACTTTTGTGACATATTTTGCAGTTGGGCACGGCTAGGAGCCATAGCAGTATTGTAGTGGTATTGTTTCAAGAAGGCATCAACAAGTCCTCCCCAAGTACTGACATTGGCCCTCTCAAGTTTCATATACCACTCCAACGGGGCTCCTGTGAGACTGTCCTGGAAGAAATGCATAAGCAGAGGTTCGTTCTCGGCGTGAGCGGCCATCTTACGACAGTAAGAACGAATGTGAGTTTCTGGGCAAGTAACTCCCTTGTACTTATCAAAATCTGGCACCTTGAACTTCGGCGGAATAACAATTCCCGGTACCAAGCTCAAAGCAGCGGTGTCGAAACTCGAAGTTTTAGCAACCTCAACGGCCTTAAGGCGTTCTTCGAGAGCTTGGTACATCTTAGCAGTCTCTCGGTCAACTCAGCAGTAAGATCATGTTCAAGATCAATAACCTCATGGTGGTCATCCACTACCTTTGCTATCCCCTCAACAGGAATCTCCTTAGTTTTTACTCCCCCATCAGCAGAGTTAGTAGGAGTATCCTTGATCAATCCAGCAACGCTCTTTCTGAGCTCTTCTTGTCCTTGGACAACGACATGGAGAGTCTCCATAAGTTGGGTCATTCTTTCCCCCATAACATCCATATCCCTACGGAGGGCAGCTTCATTCTGTTCAAATTGATCCATGATTCTCTTCTCGTTGTTTCTAGTGCGGTAAGGATGTAAGGAAGTCAGCTTCGTCGTCGGAAAAGAAATCTGTCGTTGGAAGGGACCCCAATTAGAATCTGATAAAAAAAATCTGAAAATGCAGTATGATATGAGTGCATGGGTGCATGTGTGCATGTTTTATTATTTTCAAGACTTTTTAGCTTTGTCTCAAACCGACAACACAAGATAATGGAGAACACAGTGAAGCATAACCAAGACAAGCACAACCGAGATAAGCAAACAGGATAAGGAAACATAATCGATTAATTCCACAACCAAGTTTTGAAGTACAAAATATTCTGCTCCCATGAGCCAACAAATACAGAAATAAAATCAGGAATCCCATCCAACAGGTCTGGTGGTGATTCTACAACAAAATCAACACTTAAGCAGGGTCCTCCATATCCACATGACGGAGGGGGCTCTCCCCAATGTTCTTATCACTCCAAGTCTTCATTTCTTCAAAGAGCTTCTTGGTCTCAACACGAGTGGGCCTCTTGATGATCTCTTGAATCAGCAGGTCCTTTCTGAAATGCATGGTTTCCATGTGGCGATTCTTCACCTCCCAATACCTAGCTTCCTCTTGAACTTGGGCATTACTCTGGTCTTTTTCTCTTATCTGGCCCTTCAGCTTTCGGATCTCTTCATAACACTTCTCTATGGTATTCTGGCGATCCAACAAGAGTTTGTCTGCTTTCTTTCGACGAGTCTTTTCCGAATTGGCATTTTCAGTCTGAATCTGGAGTCTCTTAGTCAAATCTGCCAATTGAGTCTCGTAATGTTCCTTCAGCTTCTTCTCTTGAGTTTCAGTAAATTTAGGGTCTATAGTCACCCTTGGCCTTTTCTGGGAAGTACTTCCTCTAGCATACAACTCTTCAAGCTCTATTTCTTTTATTTTCAACTTGTGAAGAGCAGAAAGCTTCTCTTGCCTATCAGTATTCATCTTAACTTGCATTGTTTCCATTTGTTCAGTCAACTTCCGATTCTGCTCAACAGTTCGATTATAACGAGGCATAGAGACAATGTCGGGTTGTACACCAGCAGGAGGATACAAAGGATCCTTTGGAGGGAAAGGCATCCCTTGGGTGTTAGCCACAGCTTCAACCCACTCAGTATAGTCTTTATAAGTCGCACAGTCTCTTTGACCGAAATTCTTCTTATCCCTCCAGCAAATACTCTTCCAGGCTTGCGCAGCTTCTGCCATTTGTCCACTATCGGTGGCTGAATGATAGAAAATATTCTCAGCAATCTCTGCTCGTTCAGGAGGACTAATGAAAGCATATCCATATGTTCTTCTAGCCAGGACAGGATTATAGTTGATCCCACCTCTGATGCCCATGAGAGGCACATTTTTGAACTTCCCGCAACTCATAACAACTTCCATGTCATCCAAAGATCGGTTGTACCAGACAATGTCCTTAGCTCTAAGCCCCATAATCCTCTCAGCCCATTTAGATGTGTACCTACTATCAATAAAAGCTCCACGTTCCGGCAAATGTGATCTGAACCAACGGTATAGCAACGGAGCACAGAATCTAACCAAACCTCCTTTCTGCCCATTCCGGTGATGAACGGAATGATAAACATCCCCCAGGAGTGTAGGAACGGGGTTCTGCAGAATGAATATGTGGATGGCATGCATATCAACAAAGTCAGGCACATTTGCGAACATCACAATACCATAGATACTTAGAGCCAAGATAGCTCTAAAAGTGTCCCACTCTTTGGCTTCAGCAGCATCACAACCTCTCTTAACCAGGAACTCCATACGAAAACCAAAACTTCCTCCCTTCTTGGTGAGATTTGCTTCCACGACCGACTTGCTCAAATAAAGAGCCTTAGCAATTTCAATGGAATCGGGGGCCTTCATGGTGCTATAGTAAGGTACCTCTTTCCCAACAGGAATGCCAAGGAATGACGAATACTCTTCCAAGGTAGGGGCCAGAAGATAATCAGTGAATGCGAAACAACGGAGGGAATGATGATAGAACTGAAGCAAAGTATGAACCCCCTCTTGCTCATACTTGGTGAACGGCATCTTGAGGAGGCTCAGAATGTACCCATATTTTTCTCAGAAATTGGTTGACTCATCCGGCGTGATCTTCTTTGCCAGACACTCAACAGAATTCAGATTCGGATTCACAAAAGAATAAGAGAAATTGCGCCCGCCAGTCTTCAGTGGTGGAGCCATGTGTTAGTCGGAGACAAAGCCAAAAATTTCCTGAAAATAAATGAACATGCATGTTAAATGATATGGTGGAATGCATTTCATTGGGGGAATCCTAAAATCTTTTCATTATTTCTTTTTCTTTTCTTTTTCTTCTTCTTTTTTTTTGCAAAAAGGTATGTGTATATTCTTTTTCTTTTCTTTTCTCTTTTTGGAAATAGATTTTAGGATTCTCCACAAATGAAGTGAGGTGGATGCAATAGCATGATGTGTCATGTGCGTGATGTGGTGAGAGACTGAATGTCTCTCGCAGTTCCGAATATCTGGGTAATACTGATTGTAACAGGTTCAAAATTTCGGCTTCAGATTGCAAAATGGAAATCCGGGTATGATGAAGGCTAGTATCCTGTCCCTCCCCAAACTCACGGGTATGAATTCTAGACACGGACAGGTGGTCCCTAATGGTCACTAGGGTCTATAGTTCCCATGGGGTACAAAGTGTTTGAGGCAACAAGCGTGCCAGACACAGTGTTCCATGAAAGAACCTCGCCCAGTTGTGGTACCCCACATCAACTCGATCGTAGCAAGAGCTACGGGAGTCAACATGAGCATCCACGCTAATCCTATGTGTCACTTGGCCTGGGTAGTGGGCCTTTTACCTCATACAAACCCCCCACCTGCAAAACAAAACAGAAGACCCCAGGGAACACAAAATATAATCCATATGCATGATGTGCAAACAGAAATAAACATGATATGCAGGAAAAGAATAAGCATGCAAACATATATACAAGGTATAGACATAAAACAAGTAAACACCCAGTAAATAAACAAACAAACGCAGGCTAGGATCGACTCGCCAAGAATGGACCCGCAATAGGTCTAGCAACGTCCCCAGCAGAGTCGCCAGCTGTCGCACGCTCGCGAAAAATGAACAGAGTCGCCACCAATATATTTATCCCATAAGGGAAAGGAATATCAGAGAACCTAACAAAGGAAGGAACAGGGTCCTGCGACCAGAGAATCTAGGTACGGGAGTCGGTTACGCAAGGGGAAGGTATTAGCACCCCTCGCGCCCATCGTACTCGATGGTATCCACCTATGTTTGTTTCTATCTAATGGGTGTATAACTATGTCTATGTCTAAATGCGAATGTATGCAAAAGAAATACGGGGAAAAGAAGGAATATTTACTAATGTGCTCGTTCAAGCCCCGCGACTTGATGCCTACGTATCCTTTTCAGGAATCAGAGCGCCGTAGTTCGGCTCCATAGTTTCTGTTTGTTTTTGTGTTTTTTAGTTGGGCGGCGTTAACGCTCGCGCTCTTGCATAAGGGATCGACCTAGGATGCAATAGAGCGGAGATGACAATGCCCTTAAGAAAGGAGAGAGAAGAGAGAGGGTTTGAGTGTTTCGAGGAAATCCCTAAAGCAAGGGAAACTCGAGTTACTCTATGGTTTGTGTTTTTTAGAAGTTGGGAACTTACGCCCGAATGGAACCCTAAAGCAAGGGAGATCCAAGCACTCGAACATTCCCTTAAGCAAGGGACGTTCAAGGTTCCATCCCCTTTTTAAGAATTTTCACTTTGATTATTAGTGTTTTAAGTGTTTTCTTTGTATTTTTTATGGGGATTTTATTCAAGTATCTTTATTAGTGTTTTATGTTGTAAAAGGAAAAGAAGTGCAAAAGGGAACTAGTCCTAATTTCTACATCTATGTTATTGTCTAATTCTAATTCTTAATAGAAAATGGGGAGTAAAAAAACAATTAAGCATTTCACAATATATGGAAAATATTCACAAAAGAAAAGGAATTAAAATCTAAACTATTCATGAAAATATTCACAAGCAATTACATTTTTATTCATGTGAAAAGCTATTTTTGAATTATCAAAGAAACAACTATTGTGAAGTGAGTCTAAAATCTAATTATTGATTTTATATTTTCTTTTTATTTGATTTAAAATTGTTACTATGAGTTAAAAATGAAAACAAAACCAAATTAGGGTGAAACTCTAAACCACACAACAGGAGGTGCATTAGCATAATTCGTATGAGTTAAGGGCAAACTGGGCTCAGCGATGGGGGTGTGGAGATTAACAAATGATGAGCCCATTTATCCAAACAGTGCGCTAGCGTCAGCATTGGGGTGGTACGGTTAGTAAAGTAGACATAAGCCCAAACATGATAGTAAAAAATGAAGCCCACATCACTCAGCATTTTTTCTATTGTTATTATTAATGTTATACATGAACCTAACGTAACATGGCATCAATTGGGCACACTCAGACTTTAAGTCACAAAAGGACAAAACAAGGCACGAACCAATCCACACTCGCCACATACCGGTCCAATGATTGCAACGAGTCAAAAATAAACCACAAGCTGGGAAATGTACTCAATAGGGACATGCCACGTAAGACAGAGGGGTGAACCCCATGCACACACAGAGACGCCGGAGCGCAACCTCCGGTCGTCTTCTCCGGCTACGATGGCGGCGGAGGGGGATGAGATTTCCCAGAAATGAAAAAAGCTTAAGCCTTTCCACTCCAATTTTCATGCTGAATCTGATTCTAGTGTTAGTTTTCCCTAACTCGCCTTCTAAGATGCGCATCGGTTCACTTTTTACAAACCCTAACGTGGACGAAATTCATCAGAACACATGTAAACGATTCGCCCACCTCCTATACACTCACAGATCCGAAATACATGATCTAAACAGATTGTCATACACATTACCAGCACACGGATTCAAGCCCAGATTAATCTAATTGAAGCATAGACAAGAAGCAAGATTATACACTCTCAGATGCACATGTCCTACATGTTATTGCTATGATGTCAAGGGAGATCCGCGGACTTACCTCTTGACGGTCTTTGAACGGAGAAAAGAGAGAGCTCCAAGCTTGTATGCTACTGACTTGAAGATTGCTTCGATCCTGAGAACTCGATGGTAGTGTAATCAACTACAGGAATCCATGAGAATTGTTGTGCTTGCTCGAATCTTTGTGGATGGGAAGTGTGGTGATGTTGATGATGCTTCAGGTGTGCCAAACTCAGGGATTCACATACGTTGAGGGAGGACTCAAATCTTGCTCAGAAAGTCAATGGTTGGTGATGGTGAGCGCGGAACTTTGAGTTTGTTGTGGAGTTGAATCCATGAATGAAGATACTATGGTGGTTATGGAAGTTTTGTGGTGGTGGCGATTGAAGTTTTTGGAAGTTATGGTGGAGAGAGAGAGGAAGGTGAGAGAGAAGAGAGAGAGGGAAAGAGATAGAGAGAGGGAGAGAGAGAGAGAGAGAGAGAGAGAGAGAGAGAGAGGGAGAGAGAGAGGGAGAGAGAGAGAGAGAGAGAGTATAGTGATATAGTGAAGAGTGGAAGTGAGTAATGATTGCTGCATGAGCTTCTATTTATATTGCCAACCATTGGTTTGTGATTCACAATCCTTGAATGTGGGACTTGGAATAGTTTGCAACACCTCTTTTTCCATTTTTCCAATGTGGGACTTGCAACATAACTCTTTTCATTTTTCCAATGTGGGACTTTAATATGTGTATGGTGCAATTGTGTGTTGCTTTGTTTTTTTTCTTCATGCTGTGGTGCTCACTTTAGACACTTATATCTCAAACCATGGGTTGTTAAATGATGCAAGAATGGTGTCATATCAAAGAGGGGATGGGATAGAACAAGATTGGTGTTGGAAATATCTCAAGATAAGGCTTAGAAGTATGGGAAAAACAGCCATGAACTCATGCAATTACCACTGCACATGCCCAGCAGCATGCTGTCCCATGCGTATGGTCAGATTGTGACTCTGCGAGGGTGGTACTTTGAGCCTCTCTATCTCGATCAATACATATCCAAAATCAGTGATACTGGTCTCATTGGATAGAGGACATGACAAAGAATAGTTTAGAACTGGGCTTGTTTAAGATAGAGACTTGTGGAGGAAGAAAGAGACCTTGACATTTGGCCCACCACGTGTTTGCTGAAATGCGTTGCGTGCCCAGAATTCTGTGTTATGGCTGCCTGCAGAATTTGGTCAGGGTTGGGGCACCACTTTGAAGGCTTGTATCTCACTCATTATTTGTCCAATTGTACCCATTCTTGTTTGGATGGATAGAGGATATGGCAAAGAAGAGAATGATACCAAGCTTGCATTCATATCACTTCTGTAGAGCTCAAAAGATGGCTGGAGATTTGGCATGCCATGTGTTTGTGAAAATCCAGGTCATGACCTGACTTGTGACCTGGAATATGACTTGGTTCAAATGAGTTTCCAGCAACTTCACACCACTTTAACTCTTCATACAAGCTTCAAATGAAAAAGTGTCCAACTACAAAGTTGTTCTCCTCCATGAGAGGAACAACTTTGATGTTGGAATTTTCTTCAAAAAATGCCATCTGCCACGTGTAATCCAGTGCTGAAGTGGACTGCCCAACAAGATTTAAAGTACCCAAAATTTTTCTAAGTGTTGGAATTTTGCCTTTTTACTATTTTTCCCAACTTTTTGCTGAACTCCCGATTTTATCCATTCTCCGACTTGTCTTGATTAATTTTCCACCAAAAGTCAATATTTGAATAATTTTCCCGATTTTGACCCAAAAGTCAACTGTTCCGACTTTTCCGACTATTGACGAAATTCCCGATTAAATCTCTTCCAATCAATTCCAGTCAAACAAACACCTCCACAAGGCCAGCATGAGAAGTTTTTTCACACATAGAAGCCATTCCTGATTAAATGTTGACCAGAAAGTCAACCGGTTGACTTTGGTCAAAGAAACTCTGATTTAAAGAACCGGATGGTTTGCAAGCCAGTATCCTTCAACCAATGCCTTGACTTGAGACAGAGAGAAACCCTAATCCAGGAGGGCTTCTTTGAACATGGAACGACATGGTTACACCTCAATCTTCTTGTTCATTGATCAAACTTCTTTGTGATAGAGCTTTTTCTTGCTAGCCTTTGAATAGCACCAATGATATGAATGCATGAATATGAATTATGACCTAAGCGATGTAGGTACATGAATGCAAAGCCTAAGCCAGTTAGAAGTTAAAGGGTAGGACAAATTTGGGGTATGACAATGATGATAATGTTGTTGATGACATATTTGACTAGCCGAGGTCGAACATGTATGTGTTGTTGTTGCTGCTGAGAGTCCATGCATCCATGTTGTCGGAACTTCAGTTCTAATTATGATGTGGTCTCATTTCTATGGTGGTGGTTCGAGTGCTAGTAGTTAATTTCCTATGATGGGAGGTTAGTGAAGTGTTACCCATGGTGGCGGTAACGATTTTATGATGTGCTCCTGTTCAAGAGTGAATCAGATCCTATGGTGGCGGATCCTGTATCCTATGATGGTGGAACAGGGAGCAAAATGAACCTGTGTGGTCATGAATTGGTACCACATGCATTGAGTCATTGTTGTTGCATAACATTCTATGTGGAATTGCATAGTTTTGTTGATGCTATGTAGTTTGGTGATATTTGTATTTGTTATGTGATTTATATGTGAGCTTTATGATGGAAGTTATGCATGAATTACTGTTATGATTGGGGTGTGAGAATATGATGTATTTGATGTTGTTGATTTGTAATTTACAATTTTTCAAATCTATTCTGTCTTATATATTTTATAATTGATTATGATTACTCACCCCTTCTGTTTAAATGTTGCCTCTACGTGGGTAACATACATATACTCAGGAGTAGCTTCCATTGAAGTAAGTGGAAGCTAGTTGCGAAGACATTTCCTTTATTATCGTTTTATTTAGTGGTTTCTGCTCTGATCATGTAACATCGGGTTGAGGTTGACGTTTGCATTTCCTAAACTACAATGCTGTTTATTTCGGAAACAATTTGTGGAACTATGTTTATTTTGTTTCGAGTTAAATGTTTTAAGACTCAAAGTGTGTTTTATTTTATAATAAAGATTAAATTATGATAATTCCGCTGCGACGTTTTTAAATGAGCATTGATGTCGTATAAGCATCATGAATATGTATGGTTTGAGAAGATGAATCTTAGATTGTGTAACCCGTGTTACGAAGCAGGATATTTATGTTGTTTTTATGAAGTGTGACACCATTGTGTGACTTGTTTTAATTAATATACTCGTAAATTATACGTGGAATTTAGAAAGGTGTTACACCTTGCACTTAAATCCTATATTGTCCCTAATGTAAGGAAATAAGGGCAAGAAATGAGGGTAGAACCAAGAGAGGGAGAAGTCAGCACCTCCTACACCTACTGGGGCGAGGTGCCATGCTGAGCCCCTGTAAAGATGACATCATTTCCTCAAGCAACTCATCATGATAGTGCTCACGCTGGGCTTCCTGTGCATTCCTATGGTTAATGTCACGATGCATACTTTGTAGCTGTTGCAACGTCTAAAACATCATCCGGTCGCGCTGAGCCTTTCTTTCCCGCTTGGCATATAATATTTGATCATGCCCCGCCTCTCTATCGCTGCACAGCTGCTCCTCAGCATTGAAGTCGGCAACCTCATGTCACAACACGTTGAGCTCATAGTCAACTCTACTACAATGATTTGAAAATAGTGTTAGCCAAGAGTTTTTGGAAGTAACGAATCGTCGGATTATGAATGTGGGAAGCTTTGTTCCCTTCAGTAGTGTAAGTAACAGTCCCTGTTGGTGGTATTCTAGAGGTGGTATGTTATAAATTATAGTGTTACAGGATTCTGCAGAGGAAAACTGGTTTTAGTCACTTTCTGCACTATACTTCTACTGGTGGAAGAACATTGAAAAACTGCTAATTTTATTAAATTCACCACTCACTGCTATATATTTCTTAGCATTTCAAAGCCTTTATATAGGCTTGAATCAAAACTAACATAGAAGACAATAAGATGATAATTAAGATGAGGACTCTTTGGTTCTCTCAATATTAATGATATCATTCTAACATAACTCTAAATAAAGACAGTAATTATATTATGATGGTTACAATTCTTTCATAATGCTTACTAATTGTGGTGGTTACAACACATTAATTTTAACACTCCCCCTTAATGTGTTGCTCTTTAACTCTCATTGCTTCTCTAAGTTGCTGAAATCTTCCCCTTGGTAGTGCTTTAGTAAAAATGTCTGCAAGCTGCTCTTGTGAATTGCAGAACACTAACTGCACATCGCCATCTTCGATCACATTTCGGATGACGTGGTGCTTTATATTAATATGTCTTGATTGACTGTGGAAAACAGGATTCTTCACCATGGCTATTTCTGATTTATTGTCACAGTGAAGCACCAGACTTTCTTCTTGCTTTTCTCCTATATCTTCAAGTATTCTTCTCAACCACAATGATTGTTGTGTAGCCAAACCAGCTGCCAAATATTCTGCTTCAGCTGAAGATTGCGCTACAGTCTCTTGTTTCTTTGAACACCAAGAAATTACTCCTGATCCCAGGCTGAACACATAACCAGAAGTGCTTTTCATGTCATCAACACTTCCAGCCCAATCACTGTCACAGTAGCCTTTAGCTTCAAGTTTAGAATTCTTTTCAAAGCTGATTCCATGCTCCATGGTTCCCATGACATACCTTAGAACTTGTTTTGGTGCTCCAAGATGTAAATGACTTGGTTTACTCATGAACATTGAGAGTAAACTAGCAGCGAACATTAAGTCGGGTCGTGTAGCTGTTAGATAAAACAAGCTTCCAACCAAACTTCTATACATGCTTGCATCTACTAATCTTCCACCATCTTCTTTTTTTAATTTTTCATTCACCACTAAAGGAATATCAACAGGTTTGCAGCCATTCATCTCAAACTTTTTCAAAATATTTTTAGCATATCTCCTTTGACAAATAAAAACTCCATATTCATCTTGGTAAACCTCAATACCAAGAAAATGATGCAGCAAGCCAAGATCACTCATCTCATATTTTTTCATCATTTCTATTTTAAAATTTTCAACCATTTTCTTGTTGTTACCCGTATACACCAAATCATCAACATAAAGGGCAACAAGAAGAATATCATCTTTACCTTGATGCTTCACATACAAGGTATGCTCACTCTGACTTCTTTGAAATCCTTGTTGAATGAAGTAGCTGTCAATTTCACTATACCATGCTCTAGGGGCTTGTTTCAACCCATATAGAGCTTTCTTCAACTTGTAAACTTTTTCTTCTTGGCCTTTAGTCACAAAGCCTTGAGTTTGCTGCACATATACTTCTTCTTTTAATTCTCCATTCAGGAAAGCTGACTTCACATCAAGTTGGTACAAGTTCCACCCTTTCTAAGCTGCTAATGCAATAACTGTTCGTACAGTATCCAATCTTGCAACTGGGGCAAAAGTTTCACTATAGTCAATTCCAGGTTGTTGCGCATAGCCTTTTACTACCAATCTAGCCTTGGCTCTTTGAATTGACCCATCTGGATTATGCTTCAATTTGTACACCCACTTTACTCCAATAGCTTCTTTGTCATTTGGCTTTTCAACTAGCTGCCATGTTTTGTTTTTCTCAATGGCATTTATCTCTTCTTGCATCGCATTCCTCCAAACATCTTCTTTGATTGCTTCATCAAAATTTTCTGGTTCCACAACACAATAGTTACATCTTGCATATATATCACTCAAATCCCTCAATTTTATTGGAGTTGAGCTGGGAGATGATGAACTTGAACTTGGTGAACTTGGATAGGATGAGGAACTTGGTGTACATGGGGCTGGTTGCTCATTCTCAACTGCTGAATTTTGTTGTTGTAATATGATTGCAGGGACTGGTTTCTCCTTCATTTGGTATTCCCAATTCCAAGAAGCGTTCTCATCAAATACAACATCCCGGCTAATGAAGTCTATAGCCCTTTGACATGGAACTATAGCCAATAAAGACACATATTTCACTTGTTTCTTCCAGCTTTGTCCTCTTTTGTTTAGGAATTTGAGCATAGCACACACATCCAAAACAATTAAGATGGTTCACCGACGGTGTTCTTCCACTCCAGGCTTCAAATGGAGTCTTTTTCAACACGGCCTTTGTTGGACACCTGTTCATCAAATACACAGCAGTGTTAAATGCCTCGGGCCAAAAGGTTTTAGGAAAGCCTTTCTCAAGTAGCATAGATTTCTCCATCTCCATCACAGTTTGGTTCTTTCTTTCAGATACACCATTTTGTTGAGGTGTATATCCAATAGTGAGCTGTCTTTCAAGACCTTCTTCTTCCCAAAATTTGTGAAATTCATTTGAGGTGTACTCCTTTCCTCGATCACTTCTCAGCATCTTTATAAATCTGCCACTTTGTTTTTCAACTAATGCTTTAAATTTCTTAAAGACTACAAACGCTTCAGATTTTTGTCTCATGAAATATACCCAAGTCATGCGGGTAAAGTCGTTAATAAACAAGATAAAGTACCTGTTTTTGCCATGAGACAAAGTATTCATAGGACCACACACATTTGTGTGTACAAGTTCCAACACTTGTTTGGCTCTCCATGCACCTTCCTTTGGTTTGGAAATGGTTGCCGGTGGTGTTTGCCTACGACACATCCTTCACACACACCATATTTTTCTTCGATTCTTGGAAGCCCATACACCATCTTCTTTTGATAGAGTAACTTGAGACTTTTGTAATTCAAATGTCCAAGTCTCCTGTGCCATAAACACGAGTCATTCTCTTCTCTGGCCATCATGCTTACATTTTTCTCATAGTTGAAAGATAGTGGAAAGCTCCTGTTGCTAGTCATCTTCACAATGGCAACACTTCTTCTTTCTGAGTCAAAAATTCTGCACTCTCTATTCTCAAAGTTTACAGAATAGCCGTGCTCCAGAAGTTGTCCAATGCTAAGAAAATTTTCGTTTAATTCCGGCACATAAAGCGTGTCATGTATAACTTTGCTTCCTTGCTTCGTGGTGACTCCAATGCTTCCTTTCCCTTTCACTTTGACATGTTCTCCATTGCCCAATTTGACTTTTGAGCCGAATGAAGAATCAATGTTTATAAATGCTTCCTTATGTCCGGTCATATGGTTTCTACAGTTGCTGTCCAAATACCAAACATTTTTACCTTCTTCATGCAATGCTTTTTGACAAGCAAAAAATAAATTTCCTTCATCAGATTCTCCTTCTACGTACAAAGCATGTTGCTGATTTGCAAGACGACAATCCTTTTGGAGGTGCCCGAATCTCTTGCAATTGTGACATTACGGTTTGCCTTTGTTCCAACAGTCCTTCTCGTCATGAGTGCCGCTGTTACAAATTTTGCACCATTTGTTTGATGCTTCATTCCATCTTCCGCCATTTGCGCCTCTTCCAGATCTGCCACGTGAGTTTCGACCTCTACCTCTTCCAAATCTGCCACCTCTAGAAGACTCACCTCTAGATTGTGTTTGGGGCTTATTTTTACCATTGTTGGGCTGAATGTTGAGTTTAGATTGAAAGGCACTCTCAATTGATTTTTCAGAATGTCGTAACATCATTTGCTCGTAGGATCTCAAAGACCCCATCAACCCTTGAATAGTCAAGGTATATAGATCCTTGGTTTCTTCTATCACACCCACCATTGGGTCAAATCTTGCTGTCAGACTAATCAGAATTTTGTCAACAATTCTGCGATCTTCTATCGTATCACCATGCGACTTCATCTGATTCACCAACTCGGAGAGTTTGTTGAAGTAATCATTCAGGCTCTCGATCTCCTTCATCCTTTCATTTTCATAATCTCTCTTAAGAGATTGAAGCTTCACCGTTCGCACCTTTGAGTCTCCTTCGAACTCTTGTTGTAGGATACTTCAGGCTTCTTTCGATGTTTTAGCTCTCATAATCCTTGGGAAGATGGATAGAGAGACTCCTTTTTGAATCATTCAGAGAACTCCAGCATCTTTGATCTTCTTCTTCTTCTTCTTCAACTCTTCAAGCCGTTGGCTTGATTCTTCAGCTTTTTCTTTTGATTTTTCAGCCTTCGTTGGTGCCGGTTCTTCATATCCGTTTTTGACATACTCTAGAACATCCAAAGATGTGAATAGAGTCTCCATTTTAACAGCCCAAAAATCATAGTTCTCTCCTTCAAATAGAGGAACTTTGACATTGTTGTAAGTTGTAGAAGGGTTGTTTGTAAAAGCCATAACTTTTGTTGTTTTTGCTGCAGCTGCAAGGATCTGCAGCTCTGATACCACTCTGTTGGTGGTATTCTAGAGGTGGTATGTTATAAATTATAGTGTTGCAGGATTCTGCAAAAGAAAACTGGTTTTAGTTACTTTCTGCGCTATACTTCTACTGGTGGAAGAACATTGAGAAAACTGCTGATTTTATTGAATTCACCACTCACTGCTATATATTTCTTAGCATTTCAAAGCCTTTATATAGGCTTGAATCAAAATTGACATAAAGGACAATAAGATGATAATTAAGATGAGGACTCTTTGGTTCTCTCAATCTTAATAGTACAATTCTAACATAACTCTAAATAAAGACAGTAATTATATTATGATGGTTACAATTCTTTCATAATGCTTACTAATAGTGGTGGTTACAACACATTAATTTTAACAGTCCCGATCAGTCACTCCCAAAAGCTGTCAAATTCATGTTGCCACTGCCCCCATAAGGGTACCTTGCAGGAAATACCCAGGGTGGCTGAAATTGCAACAAATTTGCAATCTCGTTCTGGTCTAATTATTTATACTCACGATTAAATATTTGAAAGGTTGCATGTCCTTCAAGGTTGAATCTCTCATAGGTAAGGTGCCTAAGTGATACAAAGTGGTTCCAACCTATCCTGCCTAGCATAAGATAAACACTGTCATATAGTTTGAGTTGAGATACAAAATGTTTCATGATCATGTTTGCAATGATTTTAATAATATATTTTGCCGTTGAAAAGGTGCTGTCAGGTTTAGAGAATAGAATAATTTATAAGCAAGCCATCATGTTTATAAATAAAGAAATCAACCTAGCCTCTGGCATAACGTTTCATTGTTCATTTGTTTTCCAAGTTCACCAAATTAATTACAAAAGCCATTTTCCACAATCACATACAATGCTTTCGCTGAAGCTCCCAACTATTTCACAAAAAAAAACTCTGACAACTCACCCACCAAAAATAACAACAACAAAAACCAACCATGCTTCTTCTTTTTCTTCTTCTCATTACCATTATTCACGTTTCCAATCACACCTATTCTCCTCTCAAACCAGGATGATTACCAAACATGGCACGATAGCTTCTGTTCCAAGCATTCCAAACGCGGAGCTTGAGGACAAAGTGGAAGAGGAGCAGATGCCGGAGGAACTGAGGGAGGAGAAGATGCCGAAGCATGTGGCGGTCATTATGGACGGGAACAGAAGGTGGGCGGAAATGAGAGGGTTGCCGTCGTCCGAGGGGTACGTAGCTTGCGTGCAGTCGCTAAAAAGGGTGGTGAAATTGTGTTTAAGATGGCGAATCAAGGTTCTCACTGTTTTCATGTTTTCAACTGAAAATTGGCGTCGCTCCAAGGTAAATTATAATTTCATTTTATAATATAATTATTTATCCCATTTTAGAAAAAGTTTAGTTAAATTTCATTGTCTTTGTTTAGTTAAATTTCGTTGTCTTTGTTTAGTTAAATTTCATTGTCTTGGTTTTATGAGTTTTATTTTCAGTTTAACTTGATAGAATAGCTTTGAAAGTGTTAAGTTATGAAAACTTATTTAAGAAAACCATTTCATGATATCATAAAAAAAAAGTTTTGATTGTTATCTCCTTCACGAAAATAATTCAAATAGTTTTGATATGTTCTTTTATTTTTCATTAAAATTATTTTTTTTATCTATTTTTTAATTATTTGTAATTTATATTTTTTATCTCTAAAGGTCCACAAAAGTTTACTGTTTTCGTTTTCATTTTTTTATATTAAAAATTGATTAGATGTCTATTTTTTATGAAAAATAACCTGTATTATTTTGATTTTTCACAAAAAAAATATTATTTAATAATTTGTCATTTTCACAATTGATATATTATTTAAAAATAAACACACAATCAATTTAAATATTATAGTATTTTGGATTGAACTTTAGTCTCGACAGAGTAGCTTCATGGTTCAACTGGGATTTGCATAATACAGTTGAAGTAGCATGTAATAGTTGAAGTTGTTTATGTATTTTATTATGTAGTGGTTATGCACGTCATGTATGAGTGTTATTATCATACATGACATACATGTGCTAGTTGTCTATAAATAGGTTGCTCTCTCATACATGACATACATGTGCTAGTTGTCTATAAATAGGTTGCTCTCTCAGATTGTGGAGAAATGTCGGTTGTTATTCTATTTTGCTTGTAATCATTAACTCTTAATGAGAAAGTGAATGAATAACCGTTATAACCAAATTTGTTTTCTTCTCTCTTATCTTACTTTGTGAGTTGAACCGTTTTTCTTGTGTTTATTCAAGAAACTCTCTCTTTGTCACAAAATTGCTTTATTCTTAAAGGCGATTATCACAACAAACTGGTGCGTTAGCGTGGATCAAGATGCCATCAATGGAGTCTGAGATCGAGAAATTCACCAGATTAAACAATTTCGGATTGTGGCGCTTAAAGATGCGAGCCCTTCTTGTTCGACGGAATTTGTTAGAAGCGTTGAAAGGATTGGAAAACGTAGGTGTTCCCTAACGGATAAGAAGAAGACTATGATGATCGAGAAAGCTCATTATCCCATCATATTGAGCTTTGGTGATAAGGTTCTCCTATAGGTCTCAAAGGAGAAAATTGCAGCAAGTGTGTGGCTAAAACTTGAAGGTCTTTACATGACAAAGTCCTTGGTAAATCGTCTATACCTGAAGCAAGCTATGTATTCATTCAAGACGAGTGAAGACAGTTTTGACTGAGCAACTGGATATGTTTAATAAATTGATTCTTGATCTTGAGAATAAGGATAATGGGAATACATCCATTTTACAAGATGATTATGAATCATATGATGTTCTTGTAGTTTCAAGCAGCAACTCTAGCAAGGAGTGGATTATGGATTCAGGTGTACTTGGAACATAACTCCAAACAAAGACGTGTTTGAGGAATTATGTGATCATGATAAGAGATCATTGCTGCTGGGAAACAACAAGGCTTTCAAAATTGTAGGTATTGAATCAAGGAGATTCAAGCATCATGATGAGTCAATAAACTTGTGGAATGGTGTCTGGTATGTACCTGATCTAAAGAGAAATTTGATTTCTCTTGGCCAATTCGAAAAGAAAGTATATGTTTTCAGAGGAGAGTAAGGTATCCTAAAAGTTATAAAGGGGTCGAAAGAAGTCTTGAGAGGCGTGAAATATCAAGGCTTGTATACCCTTAAGGTTGAGGTTGTAAATGGATCAGCAGATTTTGCATCCGCAAAGCCTATATTGAAGACAGAGCTATGACACATGAGATTGGGCTATGTTAGTGAAACAGATCTAGTCGAATTGGGGAAACATATTCTGCTAGGTGGTGACAATGTTGAAAGATTGGAGTTCTGTGAACCCTATGTATTTGAAAAACTTGCAGAGTGAAGTTCAATAAATGCAAACAAAGAATACATGGATCCCTTGATTAGATTCATGCTGATCTTTGGGGGTCTGCAAGAAGTCCTTCACACACTCAGGCGCAAAATATTTCTTATCCCTAGTTGATGACTATTCACGGGAATTGTGGGTATTCACTCCAAAAACTAAGGATGAAACTTTTGAAAATTTCAAGAGTTGGAAGACTTTGGTCGGAAAAAAAACTGGTAGGAAGGTCAAGAGATTGAGGATCGACAATGGCCTTGAGTTCTCCAATGCAGCCTTTGACAGTTATTGTGCTATGTTTGGTATTGCTGTTAGTTACCAATTTGTGTAAATATCTTAGGTAATTTTTGGTAACTCTCAAGTCTTTTTGTGGTTAATAGTAGTATTTTATTGTCATTTGGTATATATTTATTCTTATATTTATATTATTGT
Source organism: Vicia villosa (assembly GCF_029867415.1). NCBI lineage: Eukaryota > Viridiplantae > Streptophyta > Magnoliopsida > Fabales > Fabaceae > Vicia > Vicia villosa. Next base: position 70,277,748 of record NC_081186.1, on the reverse strand, counting down.
TGAATAGTTCTTATCTTTGCAATCTATGTTGGATTTTGTAGTTTTTATAGATAATTGGAAGCTTGGACCATGGAAAAAGCACTTTGAAGATGTTCCAAGACCAAAGCCAAGGATTGCTGAAAAGAGGTAGCGCGCTAAGCGAGGTTGAGCCCGCTAAGCGCGCTTTTGAAGAAAAGAAGGAAGTTCTGGCAGAGAGTTCCGCGCTAAGCGAGGTCTGGAGCCCGCTTAGCGCGGTTGGGCGGTTTAAGAAATTATTGATAGCGCGCTTAGCGGGCTGCACCGCGCTAAGCGCGGTCTGCGAAACTTTGTTTATTTGTTTATGGGCCAGATCACTTTTGAAGGGATGTAGAGATATTTTAGAGAGAAACAAGAGCATAATACACTGTAGCAAACATAGAGTTGAAGATTGGAAGCCTTGATCGTCGATTAATCGCCTTTGATGCTTGTTGATCTTCATCCTTTCCTTCTTGTGCAAGCTACCATTCTCATGGATAGCTAAATCCCTTTTGTATCAAGATAAGATGTAATCTTCCTAGCCTTTTGTATGTTTTTCTTGTGAATATATGTGTATGAACAAGTGATGATCAATATAGATGGTTTAGTTTGTTTATTAAAGCTTTTCTTTGGTATAAATGTTTGAGACATCAATGTTTGTATCTAGACCTAACTCATCATCTTTCAAACTATAAGTTGCAGACATGGATTTAGAGTTTGATGTTTACTAAGTATCGGTTTTTAAACGTTATTTGTATTGTTTAAACGGTGGAGAAATCGTCAGTTAAACAATACGGTAAATCTAACTATATCGTTGCGGACACGGACGATATAGGTGTCGATACGTAATTATATTGATCGTTAGTAAGTTCATAAGCATCTATTTATAAGGAAACATACAAATTTAGGTCGATGAAATCGAATCTTGATACATTTTCTTTAACTTAGAACTTTCATTAATTTACTCTTTGCTACTAAAAGAATTGAATGATCTTTTGCAAACCTAAAACTAAAGTAACATTAACTCAAGACAAAATAGGCTATAGAACGGCGGTGATATCGCAATAATCCCTGTGGATACGATAATAACGAAAAGTACACCACAATACTATTTCAACAAAATGGCACCGTTGCCGGGGACCCTTCCCTTCCTCTATGTCAAATGAATACATCTTGGTAGCTGTGGATTACGTGTCTAAGTGGGTGGAAGCGATTGCTTCACCCAAAGCGGATGGTAAGACCGTGATAAAGTTTTTGAAGAAAAATATATTTTCGCGGTTTGGCTCGCCAAGAGTATTAATTAGTGATGGTGGATCTCATTTTTGTAATGCCCCGCTTGAGAAAGTGTTGGAGCAATATGGAGTAAAGCACAAGGTGGCTACTCCATATCATCCACAAACTAATCGGCAAGTTGAGAGGACCAATAGAGAAATTAAGAGAATTCTTGAGAAAACTGTGTCTAGCTCTAGGAAGGATTGGTCGATGAAGCTTGATGAAACCTTGTGGGCGTATCGGACCGCTTTCAAAGCACCGATCGGTCTTACACCATTCCAAATGGTGTATGGTAAAAGCTGTCACCTTCCCGTAGAACTAGAACATAAGGCATATTGGGCCTTGAAGCTTTTGAATTTTGACCACAAGTTGTGTGGAGAGAGAAGAAAAATCCAACTTAATGAGTTGGAAGAGATGAGATTGCATGCCTATAAGTCTAATTCGATTTACAAGGAAAAGACCAAATTCTATCATGATAGTAAGGTTAGAATGAAGGACTTTAAGGTAGGGCAATTAGTTTTACTTTTCAATTCCCGGTTAAGACTTTTTCCGGGAAAGTTGAAGTCTAAATGGTCCGGACCGTTTTTGGTCAAAGAGGTTAGAAGCCATGGGGCTATTGTGATAGAGGACCAAAAATCAAAGCAAGATTGGGTAGTTAATGGTTAGAGGTTGAAGGTTTATCGAGGATGCAATTTTAATCGTGAAACTTGTGTTTTATCGTTTGGTGATCCTTGATTGCCTTTGACCGTCGAGCTGACCGACGTTAAACAAAGCGCTTATTGGGAGGCACCCCAATTTGTAAATATTCAGCTTGTTTTATGTGTTTTTTACCGTTTATGTTTTTTGCGTTCTGGTCGAGCCAAAATCAGTCTACCGGTAAAGTTACACTTGCTGGTAGAAGAAAAATTTTTTTGTGTTCTGTTAAGCCCGCTTAGCACGCTCTAGCCCGCTTAGCGCGCTTTGAAGATTTTTGAACCTTTAGTTCCAGAGAGTTGCGCGCTTAGCGCGCTCCTAAGCCCGCTTAGCGCGGGTCAGTTTTCAAAAAAAAAAAATATTTTTGAATTTTGGGCCTTTGTTTGTTAGACCCGGCCCAGCGCGTTCTGAATGGAGAAAATAGGGTTTTGAGGTTTTGTGGCCTCATTTCCCTCATTTTTCTCTCCTAAAAGAATTTCCTCTCTTTGCTTCTCCATTTTTGTGTTGTTTAGCAATCTAACTCCTTGCTTTTTCTTCTCCTTCATCATCACCAAGGTAATTTCTCTATTTCCTTTGCTATTTCTTTATGCTTGTTTTATATATTAGGGTTTAATTTTAGTTTAGGAATAGAAATTTTGTGGTTAGGGTTGTTGTTTTGAAAACTTAGTGATTCAATCTGGTTTCCAGTGCTTTGTGCTTGTTTAGAATCATATTTGGGTGCTGGAAATGCATGGATGAAACCCTGGTTCGCAGGGGATTTTTTCTGCAAATCGCAGAGCCCGCTTAGCGCGGTAGGCGCGCTTAGCGCGGTCTGGGGATTTCAGAAAAATCCCCTCTTCTCCCTGTTTTTGTTTGATGCAGGGGGAGTGATCTTTTGTTTTAATTCTTGCTGTGGCTGTTTAATTTTTGTTATGTATTGTGTTAACATTTTGGTTTTGTGGTGCCGTGTTCCTAATTATTTCAGATGGGACCGAAATTCCTGGGCTCTAAGAAAAGAAAGACTGGAACCGAAGGTGGCAGTTCTTCTCAAGCACCTAGGGCTATTCCGTTTAGTCAAAACCGTTTTAAGAGTCATGTCCAGGAGGCGAGGTTCAAGAAGTTAGAGGTTAGGACATGGTGGCCAGAGCGAATTGTGAGGATCAATCCTGAGGGAACCTATGGGTGGTGTCATCGCACCATTGAGGAGTATGGTTGGCTTAGACTTTGTGAGCCTGCACCTAAGTTTCATTTGGAGATTGTAAGAGAGTTCTATGCTAATGCCGTTCCAAATGAAGAATTTCCGGTTGAAGGTGTTCCCTTTGAGTTCAAAACTTGGGTGCGTGGTAAGGAAATTGATTTTTCTCGTCAGGCTATCCGTGAGTTTCTTGGAACTCAATTACCTTTTGAGGATGGTGAGCTGTGTGGGTATCATGTGCAATTAGCAAGGGGTAATTTCAATTGGGAGCATCTGAGGGAGGTCTTGTGTTCGGTTGGGCAGTCTTATGATCTTAATCCTTCACAACAGCCCCAGAAATTCTCTAGGAAGTCGTTGTCTACTAATGCTCAGATTATCATGTCTGTGGTCCTTCATAATTTGAGGCCTAGGAGTCACACTTCTTCTTTACCTGCTGAGTCTGCTGCTTTGGTTGCTCGTATGATTGAGCATGAGCCGATAGATATTACTCGCATTATTGCGAATGAGCTGAAGAGGGTTGCTTTGAGTGGAACTCGCCATGGTGATCGTGCTCCCTGCAAGTTGATATTCCCGGGTTTGATCATGAATCTGTGCAGGAAAGCTAGAGTGCAGATTCCTTCTGAGGGGCTTATGTCCATTGACACTTTTATTGATGATACTTTTATTGAGCGTTATTGTTTATCCAGGTTAACTGCTGTTCCTGTTGCTGCTGCTCGCCCTGCTCGCCGCCGTAGTGATCCTGATAGAGAGGAGAACTTGGCATTTCATATGGCACATCAGAGAGCATTCATGTTTATGCATGACGCTATGTCTCAGCTGAGGTTGCAGATGATGGAGCCCCATGTGGCTCATCCGTGGAGTTCTCGCCAAGATTTGGTGGATTATGCTAATTGGCCTGAGGTCAGTCCATTTCCTGAGGAGGAGGGAGATGGTGGCGAGGATGAGAATGTGGAAGATGATGAGGATGAGTAGTTCTTTTTAGTTGATGCTTAGTATGTTTAGTTAGTATGTTTAGTGCTAGTTTTTTTTTTATTTTTGACTTAAGCTTTGTAGTTTTTTGTTCCGTCCTTTTATAGGATGAGGTATTTTGAACCTTAGGCATTGCTATGCCTTTTTGGATATTTTGACACCTGTTGGTGTTTGTTTTTAATTTATTAAGTTTTTAGTTTAATTGCTTTTATTTCTATATACATATGCAATTGTGTTTTTAAATTTTTGTTGTTGTTCTTGTGAAAGTGCTTCCTTTGATGAAGCAAGCTTTTACAACCAATTGGGGCGGTGATGATATAGTGTGAAATTAGTACGTGCAAGGTACATTTCTACCGTTCCTTTAATATACCATGAATGAGATGCTTGTAATTGTACAAATGAGATGTCATCTTTTCTTTAACAAATATAGTTCAATAATGAATCATTTTAGTTCTAAAACTAGTGTGAGGAGCCTTTCCATTGTACATATATATATATATATATATATATATATATATATATATTATTTTGTGGTTACCAACAATGTGCGTTTAACTCGTGTTTATTATGTTTAATCTTGCGTTTTTTATTTTAATTGTGTAAAGCATGAAAGTGATCAAAGCATGTTGTTTCGCATTTCGAGTAAAACTTCTCTACCATATATAACCTACCCGGTGAGTGTGTGAACATTTGATAACCACTTTGAGCCTTTTTGCCAAGATTCAATCGGTATCATTTCCTTGTTTATATTTGCCGATTTTTGATCTGAATCTTGATGACTTTCTTTTAACCTTGAAGAGTACCATGAAATGTGGTTAGGAATGATTCCTTTTCGCCTTAGAATAGAGAGCATTCGTGATTATGTGGTGGTAATATTCAAGTTGGGGAGAATAAAAATTTTTGGTTGTATTGGTGATGAGAAGAAAATAAGTGATTGCTCGAGAGAGAGAAAAAAAAAAAGAAAAGAAAAAAAAAAGGGAAAAAGTAAAAGAAAAAGAAAAAGAAAAGAGCTTTGTATATAGCTAGTTTCCTTTAAATTAAAAAGATGAACTCTTGAGCAATAAAATTGTGTGATCGGTTGATAAGGATGTGTGGATATAATCATGATTTGAATGCTCTCTTAGGAATTGACCCCTTTTGTTTCAATGGCCTTGAGAAATGACACTTCCTTGTTAACCAAACCAAGTTTCAACCCTAAAGTCTTTGTGATTCTTGCTTTTACGCTTTTTATATAAATGTTGTGTAGATGAATGCATAATTAATTCTGGATGTTGGCGACATTGTTGTGTGAGTGTTAGGACCTCAATTTTGTCTCTTACTAGAGAAGTGTATAGGTTGTGATTCAATTTTGAACTTATTTTGTTTTAGGAATTTTAGACATCAAATATGTATTTAGTATTAGTATCTGCATCATGGTGTTATTTTAGTAAAGGTAAGATGTTACTTGTGTGCTTATGGAATTTGAACCACCCAATTGTTTTTGTCTTAGCTTGTGATCTCTTGGTGTATTTGTTTTGTTTGAGGACAAACAAAGGTTTAAGTTGGGGAGAGTTGTTAGTTACCAATTTGTGTAAATATCTTAGGTAATTTTTGGTAACTCTCAAGTCTTTTTGTGGTTAATAGTAGTATTTTATTGTCATTTGGTATATATTTATTCTTATATTTATATTATTGTTGAATAGTTCTTATCTTTGCAATCTATGTTGGATTTTGTAGTTTTTATAGATAATTGGAAGCTTGGACCATGGAAAAAGCACTTTGAAGATGTTCCAAGACCAAAGCCAAGGATTGCTGAAAAGAGGTAGCGCGCTAAGCGAGGTTGAGCCCGCTAAGCGCGCTTTTGAAGAAAAGAAGGAAGTTCTGGCAGAGAGTTCCGCGCTAAGCGAGGTCTGGAGCCCGCTTAGCGCGGTTGGGCGGTTTAAGAAATTATTGATAGCGCGCTTAGCGGGCTGCACCGCGCTAAGCGCGGTCTGCGAAACTTTGTTTATTTGTTTATGGGCCAGATCACTTTTGAAGGGATGTAGAGATATTTTAGAGAGAAACAAGAGCATAATACACTGTAGCAAACATAGAGTTGAAGATTGGAAGCCTTGATCGTCGATTAATCGCCTTTGATGCTTGTTGATCTTCATCCTTTCCTTCTTGTGCAAGCTACCATTCTCATGGATAGCTAAATCCCTTTTGTATCAAGATAAGATGTAATCTTCCTAGCCTTTTGTATGTTTTTCTTGTGAATATATGTGTATGAACAAGTGATGATCAATATAGATGGTTTAGTTTGTTTATTAAAGCTTTTCTTTGGTATAAATGTTTGAGACATCAATGTTTGTATCTAGACCTAACTCATCATCTTTCAAACTATAAGTTGCAGACATGGATTTAGAGTTTGATGTTTACTAAGTATCGGTTTTTAAACGTTATTTGTATTGTTTAAACGGTGGAGAAATCGTCAGTTAAACAATACGGTAAATCTAACTATATCGTTGCGGACACGGACGATATAGGTGTCGATACGTAATTATATTGATCGTTAGTAAGTTCATAAGCATCTATTTATAAGGAAACATACAAATTTAGGTCGATGAAATCGAATCTTGATACATTTTCTTTAACTTAGAACTTTCATTAATTTACTCTTTGCTACTAAAAGAATTGAATGATCTTTTGCAAACCTAAAACTAAAGTAACATTAACTCAAGACAAAATAGGCTATAGAACGGCGGTGATATCGCAATAATCCCTGTGGATACGATAATAACGAAAAGTACACCACAATACTATTTCAACAATTGCTAGGCACAAGACTGTAGCAAGTACTCCTCAGTAAAATAACATTGATGAAAGCTTCAATCATACTATCTTTGGAAACGGTAAAATGCATGTTAGTTAGTGTTGGATTGAAGAAAGTGTTTTAGGCTGAAGTTATTGCTATTGCATCATATATGATAATTAGGTGTCCTTCAAGTGCTTTGGGAATAAAGACACTTGAAGAAGTTTGGTCAGGTTATCTATTAGATCTCGAGAAACTTAGAGTATTTGGCTGTGTAGCATATGCTCACATTAGGCAAGACAAAGTCGAACCTAGAGCTTTGAGATGCATGTTCCTTGGGTATCCTGAGGGAGTTAAAGCATATAGGTTGTGGTTTCTAGACCCAGGTCACAGGAGGTGTATCACAAGTCATGATGTAGTTTTCAATGAATCTGAGATGGCGTTCAAGAAAACTGATGATGTTGGTCGAAATGAAAATATCTCTAAAGAAGAGCAAGAAAGGGAAGAGTTTCCTATTGAGGCAGAGCATATTGATGTTGAATTGCATAACCCAAATGAAATTGAAGAAGTAGCACAAGGTGCTGATGAAGATGAGGAGACTGATAATAACTATCTGTTAGAAAGAGACATGACAAGAAGAGTCATTAGACCACCTTAAAGATTTGGTTATGCAGATCTCATAACATTTGCCTTAATCTGTGCTAGTGAGGTTCTTGATGAAGAACCTAGAGATTATAAGGAAGTTATGAGGAGTCGATGTAAGAAGGAATGGTTGAAAGACATGGATGATGAGATGAAATGTATTCATGACAAAAACACATGGAAGTTGATTGAGAAACCTGCAAAGCCAATTTAGTCAATTGTAAATGGATTTTAAAAGTAAAGCAAAGGGTTGAAAGTGATATGTCCAAGATATTCAAGTCAAGAATGGTTGCAAGGGGCTTCATTCATAAGGAAGGAGTGGATTTTAATGATGCATTCTCTCATAATTTGAAACACATATCCATTAGAATGCTTCTAACTATGATGGCTAGATTCGACCTAAAACTTGAGTTGATGGGTGTCAAGATTAGGGATGGCAAGCAGACCCGCACCCGCGGGGCCCACCCGCACACGAACCCGAGTCAACGGATGAAAATCCGAGTTGACTAGATTTGGGTTTGGGTTCGGGTGTGGGTTTGAGTAGCGCGAAACCCGCACCCAAAACCCGAAATCACACCCGCTTATATATATATATATATATATATATATATATATATATATATATATTATATATAACATATATATATATATTATATATATTTAAATATATATATTATATATATTTATAAATATATATATATATATATAATATATATATATATATATATATATATATATATATATATATAATATTGTGGAAAGTTATAGAAAAATTGTAGGAAAAATATATTTTTTTTATGTATTTTGCTGCGGCTTCGGGTTTGGGTGAAAAAACCTGAACCCAACGGGTGTGAGCGTGGGTGTTATTTTGCCACCTGAATAACATTTGGGTTTGGGTTCGGATTCGGGTGCCAATTTCGGGTGTGGGTTTGGGTAGTGTGAAACCCGCACCCGACTTGACCTGTTGTCATCCCTAGTCAAGACTGATTTTCTATATAGTGATATTGACCAAACAATTGTGATGAAGCAACTTGAAGGGTATGAAGTAAATGGTAAGGAGGATTATGTGTGCAAGTTGAATAGGTCGCTATATGGCCAAAAATAATCTCCTAGGCAATGGAACAACAAATTCGACAAGTTCATGGCACACATAAGTTTCACAAGGAGCAACTTCGATCATTGTGATTATTTGAGGTTCTCACCTGAAAATTCACTTGTAATCCTATTGCCCTATGTGGATGACATCCTCATAGCAAGCAACCTCGTCGAAGAAGTAATGAGGATGAAGAATAAACTTAACCAAGAATTCAAAATGAATGACCTTGGATTTGTAACCAAGATTTTTGGTATAGACATCAAGAGAGATAGAAAGCACTTGAAATTATGTTTATCTCAAGATTCATATCTATGGAAGATTCTAGAAAGGCTTGTTATGTGCTTACAACCTGTTATAACGCCACCAACTCAGCAATTCAAGCTAAGTATAACTCAAAGTCCTAGTATTGATGTTGAAAGAGTCTATATGAATAGCATACCATATGCTAACATAGTAGGTTCTTTGATGTATGATATGGTCTGTATCAGGCCAGACATAGCATATGCAGTGATCCTTGTAAGCAGGTACATAGCCAACCTTGGAAAAGGCATACTGGTAAAATTAAAATGGATCCTAATATACATATAGGGATCTCTGAGAAGAGTCCTAGTATATGGTGGAACCAAAGGTGATGATAACAAATTTGAAATAGAAGGATTTGTTAACTCTGACTATGTAGAATATATGGATACGAGAAAAACTATTTTTGAATATGTTTTCACTATGTTTAGTACATCAATCAGTTGGAAAGTGATGATTTAGAAGGTTGTAGTCTTATCAACCACTGAAGTTGAATATACTTCCCTCACTGAAGCTGTAAAAGAAGCCTTATGGCTAGAAGAGTTTACTAAGGAACTGAAATATTAAGGTCAAGCAATCACCGCTAAATGTGATAGTTAAAATGTGATACATATAGCAAAAATTCAACCTATCATGAAAGAACCAAGCACATTGATGTTAAGATACATTTTGTATGGGAGAGAATCAAAAGGGGAGAAGTCAAAGTGGTGAAGGTTTTGACTAATCACAATGCTGCTGATATGATCACTAAGTCATTTCCAAGAAACAAGTTCTTCCACTGTATGCAGTTGATAAAGCTCCATAATGATAACTAGTTTGTTCCCTTGATGTTGTGGAGATTGTTCCATGAGGGAGATTTGTAGTATTTTGGATCAAATTCTAGTCTCGACATGAGTAGCTATATGGTTTGACTGGGATGTGCATGTCATACTCGAAGTATGTTCTAGCATGTAATAGACGAAGTTGTTTATGTATTTTATCATCCAGTAGTTTTGCATGTCATGTATGAGTGTTATCATCATACATGACATACATATACTAGTAGTTTACAAATAGGCTGCTCTCTCAGGTTGTTGAGAAGGGTTGGTTTTTATTATGTTTTGCTTGTAATCATTATCTCCTAATGAGAAAGTGAATGAATAAGCGTTATAATCAACTATATTTTTTCTCTCTTCTCTCACTTTGTGAATTGAATCGTTTTTCTTGTGTTTGTTCAAGAAAATCTCTCTTTCTCATAAAATTGGTTTTTTCTTGAAGGCGATTTTCACAACAAATACAATTTGAGAATGACTAAAATTATATGTATTAAAAATAAAGAAAGTAATTTCTTAAATAAAAAAACTAAAATTGTAATTTTATAAAAAAATAATAGTCGAAAAACAAACCTATATTAATATTTGTATAGGGTGTTATTAAAGATATGGTGTACTCCCTCCGTCCCAAAATATAAGAGAAAAAATGCATTTTTCTTATCCCAAAATATAAGAGAAAAAATCATCTTTCATTTCTTTCAAAGTAAAATTAAATGCAAATTGCATTTAACTTACATTTTCTCTCATCATTTCTATAACCAACAACCAATTAGAACTTTTTTTACATCTTCCAAAACACTTTATTTCAAGAAAATCATAAGTCAAATGATTGTGTTTTTACTTTTTTTAATAAACTTGGTTTTTTTTTCTCTTATAATTTGGGACGGAGGGAGTACTTAGGAACATGGCATGTTATAATGATGGTTTATCTAAGTTTTGATTGGTGATGGTGCAGGAGGAGGTTGAATTCATTTTTAGCCTCCTTGAAAGAGTAGCACATTCTGAAATTGAAGGAATCATGAGGTACTAAACTCTTACTTGAGATATTAAATATAACGTCTTTGCACTCTAAATATTTATCTCTTAATTATATTTTCCATTTTGTAATTAGCACTTAATTTATTTCTTATAATAGAGAAGGAATTAAACTATCTATGATTGGAGATTCGTCAAAACTTCCTCGAACTTTGCAGAGAATGATAACTACTTTTGAGGAGAGTACAAAGGATAATTCGAGATTCCAACTTATAGTGGCAATTAACTATGGTGGGAAATATGACATACTCCAAGCATGTAAAAGTGTAGTCAAGAAAGTGCAAGATGACCTTATTCATTTAGAAGACATTAATGAACGCATAATTGAAAAAGAATTAGAAACTAAGTGTACTGAGTTTCCTTGTCCAGATCTAATGATCCGAACTAGCGGAGAACTTAGAATTAATAATTTCTTATTATGGCAATTGGCATACACAGAACTTTATTTTACTCCACAATTTTGGCCAGATTTTGGAAAAGATGAATTTTTAGAGGCCTTAAGATCATTTCAACAAAGACAAAGACGTTTTGGGGGACGACATTAATCAATCTTCAATTATGGTAATTTTCAGTTTATAAATTATTGTGTGAGGGCTTTCTAATTGCGGTGTTGTTTTTTATATTTAATTTCTTTCTTGTTGGAACTGTGATCCCTTTTATTTAAGGCTTTGTATGTTTTTTAACATATATAATTGTTGGATCAATGTATTTATAATACAAAATTTAACTTTTATTTGATTGTTAATGTATTAATTTTAAATAGATTTTTCGTCTTCAAGTTTTAGAAAATTAAGTTTTGATCATCTTCTTTTGATTTATTCAAGAAATGCAATGCTCAGTCCAATTTAAAAGCAGCGGGCAAAGGCGGAGGTGTAGAGTGGACGCATGTTCGTAAGAGAAGGAAGCACTGCAACATTTTAACTATATGCAATGCGGAAAAAATATTGCAAATTCTACAAAAAGCATTGCCATTATTCAGACCGTGCCAAACCAAGGTGTTGCGCTAGCCTTTAGGAACGATTTTTAACCCAACGACAACGCCTTATTCAAAACCGTTGTTGTAGTTTTCCTTAGAGAACAATCTCAAACAACAACGGTTAGACTAAGTTTTCAAATAAAAAACAATAGCATTTTTTCGTTTTTTAAGAGAGGGACTATTTTATGGAATATAGCAAAGGAGTTTAGCCATAGTAGATTTTAAACAGTTCTGATATATGCTTATTTTATTTTTTTTCTACAAAAGCTACAACAACGCTTTCTATACTAAAACATTTTTTAATCGTTGCAAGAAATGATGTAATATCATTTTATTTAATAAATATGATAATATCATCATTTAAAAAAATTTATATAATAATATTGAAATACTAATTTTAAAATGATCTTACAATTTTAAAAAAATGCATAACAAAATTCTTTATATATAAATATATATATATATATATATATATATATATATATATAGAGAGAGAGAGAGAGATAGAGAGAGAGAGAGAGAGAGAGAGAGAGAGAGAGAGAGAGAGGGCATATCATATGAGAATGTCTTTTTTATATGAGAATGTGAGAATCAATCTGAACCGTTAGATTTTAAATTAAATGGTGGAGATTATGTGTGAATCTTTTTTATCTCTCCTTCATTATTAAAATAAATGATGTAGGAGAGAAAAAAAAGATTCACACATAATCTCCACCATTTATTTTAAAATCTAACGGTTCAGATTCATTCTCACATTCTCATATATAAAAAGCATTCTCATATGATATGCCCTAGGGCATATCATATGAGAATGCCATCTTTATATGAGAATGTGAGAATGAATCTGAACAATTGGATTTTAAAATAAATGGTGGAGATTATGGGTCTCTCTCTCTCTCTCTATATACATATATATATATATATATATATATATATATGTATATATATATATATATATATATATATATATATGTGTGTGTGTGTGTGTGTGTATGTATGTATGTATGTATGTGTGTGTGTGAATCATTGATTCCCAATCAATAAAATATCTTCAAATTACATATCGTAATTATTGATTCACAATCAACAAAACATCTTCAAATTACATATCCTAATGTTAATCATCCTAAATTTTTTAATCATATGTGTTTTGCAGGGGCGGATCCAAACATTATATATTGGTGGGACTAAATGTGAAAGAAACTACAAACTAAATCATATTGAAAATAAAAAGTTATATTGTTTAATGCAATACATTACAATAAAAATCGTCTACCATCCATTTCTTGAAAATGAGCTAAAATAACATCATTGTTAATTGTTCCAATAACACCTCTTCCCAAACTTCATAGCTGAAAAAACATGCTCCACACTTGCAGTTGCTACCGACAAGACTAAAGCTAACTTCAAAAACTTGGAAACCATATCAAATGTGTTGCACTTATATGCTTCCACAAGTTTTGCATAAAGAGCTTAAATTCCTTTTAACTTTGTAAATTTTTTGTCACCACGAACATTTCTAACATAATTTTGAAGTTGATTTCGCACCATCAATTTCGGCACATCTACAAAATCATTTGGATAAAGTTCAACTATTCTTAATAATTTTTTCACATCAAAAGCTGCAAATGATGATGAAGGACTCAAACATGAAACACATTGTAAAAGTTCAGTATTCTCTTCATCAAACCTAGTATTGAGTTCATGCAACTGCAAATCCAAAACATTAAACAAATAACCATGCTTATAATGATGCAAATTAAAAACACTATAAGTTATAGCATGTCGTCTAGGTTTCTTCCCTTGCACATACGGTGCATCCATATCAGGTACATCAATATCATGCTTATTGCAAATTTCCATAACCTTAGATATATGTTTTTCTCATCTATCATTCCTCATTTCTTGTAATTCTTGTTTGGTAACATTGACAAGTGACAAAGCATTAAAAGATTTTAATCACGCTTTTGTAACGCTATACTCAGATCATTTGTAAATCCTAAAATCTCAGTCATCATATATAACATGAAGTTAAAATCAAAGGATTGACGCACATCTAACAAAAGCATAGTTTCACCATATTTTTCAAATGACGTATCATTCCCAACTTCATCAAATACTTCAATGATGGCATCATACAAAGTCATCAAACTAGTGAGAGTTCTAAAGTGGGAACACCAACGAGTTTCACGTGCTCTAGCAATAGATGATTCTTGATTTAATTCACTTGTTTGTCTCATAGCAATTCATGTCTCTTGATAGAAGATCGTATGAAATTAACAAGCATATTTACCTCACCAGAAAAACCACTAACATCTTCATAAGTCTTAGCATATGCAACAAGTGCAATTGAAGTTGATGGGCGAAGTAATGCACACAATAAGCATATGGATTCTCATTTTGGATTAAAGTTCTGAAACCACCAAACTTACCTCTCATATTGCTAGCTCTGTCATACCCTTGCTCCATAATTCTAGATAAACTAAAGACATTAATAGACAATAACTTCTCAAGTGCCTCCTTAAGTGACTTATCACTTGTTTCTTTAACACTTACAATGCCAAGAAACCTTTCATTTACCAAATCTTCACTATTAACATAGCGAATAACAATGACCATTTGTTCTTTACCAGTAATATCACTAGATACATCAATCAAAACATAAAACACATCATCAGCAATATCACATATAATTTTTTGAGTTATTTCACATGCACAAGCAGCGGCAAGATCCTTTTGAATCTTAGGGGAAGTCATAAGGTTCTTTCTTGAAGCACAATCTATTACACTAGATATCTATGGGTTACTTTCCTTTAGAGTGTCCACCAAATCAAAAAATGGTCCCTTAAATAAAGAGTAAAGGGACTCACCATTCTGTTAGACGCTGGCCTGAGGATCTAGAGGGGGGTGAATAGATCTCACAGAGTTTTTCGGAATTATTTCGAACTAAAGCAAAAGCGGTTCTGAATCGACTTGCGTCTATTCCGGACCGTTATTGCAAGGGTCGTATATGTGACAAAACCACAAGATAATTGAGATTAACGATGAAGTGATATGTTATCGAATCAATACGTTTCACAGCTGAAAATCAATTAACTTCTAAATTGACAAACTTTGGTTTGCAATGCAGTAATAATGGAATAAGCAAAAAGACAAACACTTGGTGATAATGTTCAAATTGATGATGATTCAAGATGTGGTGAATTGTGATGTTTATGCAGAACCTTAATTCACAATTTTAACACTTGAATCGTTAATCAATTTTGCAATTATGACCAAATATGAACAGAACGTAAATGAAAAGATAAAAGCGACAAGAACACGATATTTGTTCAGGCAGTTCGTCGATCGTCCTCGCTACGACTACGTCTGCCCCCAATTCCAAATTGAAATTGGGAAATCTTCCATTAATGTTGAAAGTAGTATATACAAAGAAGAAAACAAAGCGATAAACAATAAACCGAATTTGTCGATCCTTTGAATCTTCTTCCCCCTTAATCTTGAGTCAGATCAAGGTGATCCAAGAGCTTCACTTGATCCCTTTTCTGCAGTGTCTTGAATTGCCTTGAACCCTTGTTCTTCAATCTTCACACTCAGATGGATCCTCGATGAAACCTCTTGATAAAAACCCCCAAGAAACACCTATCTTGGAGGACAAAACCCTCGGATTTTATTCACCAAAAACCCCACAAATCTTCACCCACTAGGAATCTTCAATTCCGTTCCATGGACGTTATCGAACTCGATCACTAACCCTCAACGCAAGAATGATTATGTGTAATTGTGTTGGAGATGATGAAGAACGAAGATGAGAAGCCTTTGTGTATCTTTCAGTCGTTGGTGTTGTTTGCAATAATTGAACCTTGGAGCTTAGGTCGACCTAACAGAGGTAAGAATGAGTCAGAATGAATTTGTTGCCAGTTGAGTCGACCTATTGCTAGGTTAGGTCGACCTAGAATCAGTTAATTCAGTTTTTTGAAGAATTCTTCAGATTAGGTCGACCTGTGGATGTGAGTGGGTCGACCTAACAGTGATATGACAAAAACTCTTCAGTTTAGGTCGACCTGGGAGTGTGGTTAGGTCGACCTACTTGTGGTATTTCTGAAACTTTCTTGTTTTCTTAGTTTTGAGTCGACCTAGATATATTGCAGGTCGACCTGATTTGTCTTGACTAGCCAACCTAGCATTTCCTTGAGTTCTTTTGCTTAAGCCTTGTTATTTGTTTGCTTGTGGAGTTTGCCATGGATCAAAAACTTCTTTGTGAATGTGACCTTGTATTTACATTCTCCCCCTTTTTGATGATGGCAAACACTCAATGACATCTCTAGCAAAACAAGTAGTGATTGCTCCCCCATACTCTTAGCATCCATAACTAAGCTCCCCCGTACTCTCAGCATCTATTCCCCGTACTCTCAGCATCTATCTCCCCCTTTGACAACATCAAAAAAAAGAAATGCACGAGTAATAGAAACAAGAGACAGTATAAAATAGATAAGGCAGGAACGTAGCACACATAATCGTTAACAGAAGCAAGTAGAGGTGACATAATATCCAAAAAAAACTTTTAATGTTACAACCAAGCACACATAATATTCAGACAAATTTAAAAGAAAACTAAACTAAGTACTTAGAAATCTTTAGTAAATATTCATGACAATGATGGAATGAGATGTAATGATATGATGGAGTGAAAAGATATGCATCCTAACGCCTTCCCTGTCTTCCTCTTCCTCTTTGAAATGTTTGAGGACGGTCTTCTTCAACTTGTTCCAACAGATCAAGCACGGAGTGGTTTAGAGTATTGAAGCTTTGACTTATGTTGGCATGACGATGCAATGCCGTTTCCTCAAACTGATTTTGTCTTAGAGTCAAGTTGGAGGCAAAAGTCTCAAAATCGCTTTTGTGGTCTTGAACCAGGCTGTATAGTGATTGATATTGACGGTGTTGTTCGTCATATCAATCTTGTTGAAGTTGTTGCATGTTCTGGAACTGAAGCTGCTGTGTGTCGAAGTGTTGTTGCTGTAGGAGTTGCATATTTTCAAGCATGGAGATGATGTTGGACTGATCCGGCAGAGGTGGAGCAGTGTATCCCCAAGGAATTTCTTCCTCTTGAGGAGGTACATATTGCCAATTTGAGTCCGTGTCATGAGCTACATCTTCCATGGTGTGATCCTCATCATTTGCTATTTCTTGATCATTTCCTTCTTCTTCATTCCCTGCAACGTGACCAAATTCCGTAGGATCATCATAGTTGTAGATGATCTTTCTGGTTCCCTTTTGAATGAGATAGTAGGTTTTCTTATTTGGATCCCAATGGTATCCCATGAGGGTCAAGGTTGTTTGGGAGAAGTCTTGATTCTGTTTCATGTGAATGTAGGACAATCCATCGAGTTTCATGCCGAAATGGTTCACGATTGTTTGAATGATTGAGCCATAGCATAGAGCAGTAGTCTTCTGCTTTACCTCTTCAAACTTGGCAGTTAGAAAGTGTGGCCAGTGCACACGTGTCCTGTTTTGAATCAGGTACATTAACACAACCTCATTTCGTTCAATTCTTGAGAATCCGCCTGCTCGTGGTCGAATGACTCTTGAGATAATCCAGTTGAGGAGCCTAGGATCTCTTTTTAGGTGACCGGCTGTGATGGATTCATTTTGCTTGTCAAAGACGGCAGGGTCTTTGAGAATAGATTTCATGTAGGCGACATGATCATAATTGGCCGGAAAGTCACCGTCTTCTATACGAACTTCATCTCCTAAGAGTGTAAGACCAAAGATACTTATCTAGGCTCGTTTGTCAACAATATGGGATCTCGACCCCATCTTAAACCTAAAATTACAACCTTCCTCTCTTGTGAACCCTGCATAGAAAGCCCTAACAGTGTTTTCACAATACGGTGTGGCACACTCCAAAAGGGGGTGAACATTTTGATGCTGAACAAGACTGACAACATCAGGAATGTGCATGTGCTTAGCAACATGTTGATTATAGATATATTGCTTGACTACCTTCCTCTTCATTTGCCATTTTTCAAAATTTTCTTTGCAATCAGGATGAACAAGGGCTACAGCACTTACCGGTTGAGAGGATGATCCAGATGCGATTTCCTTTCCCTTTCTTGATTTTGGAGGCATGGTTGTTGATGATTTGTGTGAGAGGGATGATTTTTGACACTCTTTGAACTTGAGGAATTAGGGTTGGCCGTACACAATGATATGAGAATAAGTGGGAATGAAAAGAGGAAAGATTATGAATGATGGGGATGGGTCGGGTCGACCAACAGACCCAAATTTGGGAACTTTTGAAGCAGTAGGTCGACCTAAATGAAGGCTGGGTCGACCTAACAGAGAAGCCTTTAAAAAATTGCAGATTAGGTCGACCTAAAAAGAGGGTAGGTCGACGTAACTGGGCATTTTTGGTTTCTGCTGAAAGTTTTCTTCTGTAGGTCGACTCAGATGCAGGTTAGGTCGACCTAAGTTGCTTCAAATGTTTGAAATGCCTTAGGGATGTTACTATATGATGCATTTATGCTTAGTTACTTGCTTGTATGCCCAAAACATGATATGTTATGAATGGAGATGATAGACACATATATGTAATTGAGATATATGGATAAACATATATGAAGTCACTATAAGCATGTTAATTGATAGCATATTATAGTATCAATAAAATTTTTGGAAGTGAACAATAAACATGTTACCGCTTTCTCAATATGTAGGTATTTTGTCATCATTGTGTGGAATCCTCTTGTCAGTGTGCCATACTCCTAGATTTGATGATGAATTGTTCTGATAGAATGTTTCACAACTTGATTGCTTGATTTTGCGAAAAACTCATCTAGTATCGATTACTTGATGTTCTCCCGGATGCGGGACAGGGTCCCAAACATTATTCTGCTTAGAATAGGTTTAAATTTCCTTGCAATGCAACTTGCCAATTGCACATCAAGTAATGCGTCCTTTGTGTTTTTCGGGTTAACTTGTATTTGTGATGTATCTTATACATTAGTGGTGACCAGGTCACCTACATTTCCTTTGCCAAGAATAGTTCTTCATAGATGACATACCAAAAAGTGATATGTCTCCCTTTATGTGTCTTGAGCATCAGCTATCAAGGAACCACCACCTTTCGGCGATGTCAAGACACTTTTCCTGCAAAATTAATTTAGAATAGAAGGTCCCCAATCTTCATTGGGTCCTAGGTGGTGAGTACAGAAGTTGTTGCACTTAGGCAACCATTGAAATACTCCTTTAGGAACTAAAATCCTCCTAAATTTGCATTTTTCAATGGTATGGCCCTTTTTGCAACAATAATGACAGGTAATATGATGAGAATATGCTGTTTTGCTAGTTGATACTTTTGGTACAAAAGTGTATTTACTATATAAAGGAGTATACGATCTTTTGAACTTATTTGGATCAACCGCAAAAGTCACTTTTGGTTGTAGAGCCTTGTCTAACATGACTTTTAGATCTCTTACTTCTTTTTTCCAAATGTGACATGTCTCACAACCAAACCATGATGTAGGATCTATTTCAACTTTATCCTTTTGAATGTCTAGCATAGATTGTTTTAAAGCTTCCATATCCTTTTCGGTTTTCTCAACTTTTGATTCAAGATATGAAAAGATTTTCTTATTTGAGGCCAAAAGTTTGAAAGCTTTAATTGCATCTCTATGTAATTCTTCAAAAGCAAGTTTTAGTTGAGAATGAGATACCTTATCTATGAGTTCAGGTTTAAGATGACTTACAGCTTTCTTTTTCTTGTGTTGATGAGCCATAAAACATAGGTTTGCTGATTTTTCTTCATCGCTTGATGAGCTTTCACTAGATGAATCACTTTCCCATGCTATGTAGGCTCTCTTAGATTTGTTATGACCTTTGCTTTGGTTCTTCTCTTTTTCCTTCTTAAGGTATGGACAATCCGATTTGTAGTGACCGGCTTTCCCACAATTAAAGCAAGGGCCTTTGATTTTTCCTTTGTTGTCGTCATCTTGTTTGAACTTGTTTGATTGCTTTCTATAGTTGATCAAGCCTTTGTCAGAATGTTTTGCTCCATTTTTCTTTAGATATTTGTTGTATCTTCGCACAAACAGTCCCATTTCCTCATCATCGGAGTCTTCGTCATCACTTGTATCACTATCCTCTAGCTCTTGTCTTGAGGTCTTGGAGCTTGAAGCTTTTAGAGTTATTGACTTCTTCTCTACCTCTTTCTCCATGTTCTTTTCTTTCTTTGTCCTTTTCTCATGCATGTCAAGGCATTTAAGGTGTTGTTCATGTTCCTCTAGTTTACCAAAGAGAGTGGTAATGTCTAAGGTGTTTAGATCATTTGCTTCCTTTATTGCTGTAACCTTGGGTTGCCATTCCCTGTTCAAGCATCTTAAGATTTTGTTAGTAGCAACTGCATTGGAAACAGGTCTATCAAGAGAATTTAACCGATTTTTCAGGTGAACGAATCTCTTCTGCATGTTTTCGATGGATTCACCATCTTCCATGTGGAAGAGTTCGAACTCTTGAGTTAACGTATTGATCCTAGCTAGTTTGACATCATCCGTTCCCTCGTGGGCAACTTGCAATGTGTCCCACATAGCTTTAGCGGATCTACAATGGGAAACGCGATAGTATTCATCAACTCCTAGAGCAAAGATTCGAATGTTTCTCGCTTTCCAATCGTATGCATATCTCTTTTCATCTTCAGCATCCCAAGTATTTTCTGGTTTTGGAACAACTGCACCAGCTGCATTTGTCATGGTGATCTGAAAGGGACCATTGACAATAGCTGTCCAGATGTTCCTATCAATTGCATTGATGTGAACACACATACAATCCTTCCAATAGCCATAGTTTTCACCGTTGAAAACTGGAGCTCTATTGTGAGCCCCTTTAGGTCCGGAAGCCATCTTTCCAATAAGCGTTTCACGTAGCACGAAATAAACCAGAGCTCTTGATGCCACTTGTTAGACGCTGGCCTGAGGATCTAGAGGGGGGGTGAATAAATCTCACAGAGTTTTTCGGAATTATTTCGAACTAAAGCGAAAGCGGTTCTGAATCGACTTGCGTCTATTCCGGACCGTTATTGCAAGGGTCGTATATGTGACAAAACCACAAGATAATTGAGATTAACGATGAAGTGATATGTTATCGAATCAATACGTTTCACAGCTGAAAATCAATTAACTTCTAAATTGACAAACTTTGGTTTGCAATGCAGTAATAATGGAATAAGCAAAAAGACAAACACTTGGTGATAATGTTCAAATTGATGATGATTCAAGATGTGGTGAATTGTGATGTTTATGCAGAACCTTAATTCACAATTTTAACACTTGAATCGTTAATTAATTTTGCAATTATGACCAAATATGAACAGAACGTAAATGAAAAGATAAAAGCGACAAGAACACGATATTTGTTCAGGCAGTTCGTCGATCGTCCTCGCTACGACTACGTCTGCCCCCAATTCCAAATTGAAATTGGGAAATCTTCCATTAATGTTGAAAGTAGTATATACAAAGAAGAAAACAAAGCGATAAACAATAAACCGAATTTGTCGATCCTTTGAATCTTCTTCCCCCTTAATCTTGAGTCAGATCAAGGTGATCCAAGAGCTTCACTTGATCCCTTTTCTGCAGTGTCTTGAATTGCCTTGAACCCTTGTTCTTCAATCTTCACACTCAGATGGATCCTCGATGAAACCTCTTGATAAAAACCCCCAAGAAACACCTATCTTGGAGGACAAAACCCTCGGATTTTATTCACCAAAAACCCCACAAATCTTCACCCACTAGGAATCTTCAATTCCGTTCCATGGACGTTATCGAACTCGATCACTAACCCTCAACGCAAGAATGATTATGTGTAATTGTGTTGGAGATGACGAAGAACGAAGATGAGAAGCCTTTGTGTATCTTTCAGTCGTTGGTGTTGTTTGCAATAATTGAACCTTGGAGCTTAGGTCGACCTAACAGAGGTAAGAATGAGTCAGAATGAATTTGTTGCCAGTTGAGTCGACCTATTGCTAGGTTAGGTCGACCTAGAATCAGTTAATTCAGTTTTTTGAAGAATTCTTCCGATTAGGTCGACCTGTGGATGTGAGTGGGTCGACCTAACAGTGATATGACAAAAACTCTTCAGTTTAGGTCGACCTGGGAGTGTGGTTAGGTCGACCTACTTGTGGTATTTCTGAAACTTTCTTGTTTTCTTAGTTTTGAGTCGACCTAGATATATTGCAGGTCGACCTGATTTGTCTTGACTAGCCAACCTAGCATTTCCTTGAGTTCTTTTGCTTAAGCCTTGTTGTTTGTTTGCTTGTGGAGTTTGCCATGGATCAAAAACTTCTTTGTGAATGTGACCTTGTATTTACACATTCCCTCAAAATGGCATGCCACACCTCAAGATAAACTTAGTAGCTATAAGGGATGTGTTTACACGAACACGATATTCAACATTCATTTGCTTAGTTTGATTAACAAACGCGACCTTAATATTTTAGTTTGGGTTCATGAGAGCATAACTCATATGCACACAATCAACATAAATATTAGAAGAAGTAGCATGATTAGCCAATCTTTGAGCATTCTTCCAATCACCAAAACCGTCTCCCACAAATTGATCCCCCCCCATATTTAGAGACATTTTTAAACAAAAAATATTGCAAACAAAATGCTAGATCCTTAGATTCACTATAATCAATCCAATCATACAAATCAAACCAATTTTTGCAAAATCGACGTCTTTGTTTATCTTGAATAGACCAATGGGTAAACAAAATTGTGAGGAGGTTGATGACGACCTATTTTTAAATAAGCTTTTCTATAAAAATTAGCTGAAGAAGTAACTTTGTCTCTAAAAATTAGTTGAGTTTCCGATGCTCTAGATTAGCTGAAGAAGTAACTTTGTCTCTTAAAATTATCGGAAACCATTTATGATAAATTGAGAAAATTGAATTATTTTAACAAATCGGGGTTTTAGGGTTCAACTTAAAAAGAACAAAAAATAAAGGAAAATTAAAATACTCACTTTACCTTAGATTTTCAATCACCCATAAATAGATGTATCCAAGTCAAATAGAAAAATTGAAGGAAAAAGTGAGAGATTAACAATGAGAGCGAGAGTGAAATGTTAGTGATGTTTGAGAGGGGGAATGAAATGGATTAGTGGCATTGGTTACTGTAATATACTGTGTGTTTGTGTGTGTGTGTGTGAGAGAGAGAGAGAGAGAGAATTAATAATTTTTTTTACTTTTACAGCTTAATCTCTCTCCTCTCTATAACGTATATATTACTATGTACTTCAACATAACCACCTTTCATTTCTCACATGCATTACCCAAATTAAGAAAACTTTTTATAAATAGAAGAATACATTAAAAACCTGGAAATAAATAGAACAACCCTTCCATAAAACTAAAAATGTGAAAAAATAGTCTAAATGATTCAACAACATAACCTGTTTGCCTCCAATATTGTTACAGACCAACACTCCTAAAATTTTAAAGTTGGTAAGGTGAAGTTCCAGCTATGATTTTATATCTCACTTTATTTCATCAAATTTGAAATTGTATAACATACCAGACTCTGAAGATTCAGCTTCTAAAGAAGTCAACTTCTGAAGATCAAAGTCTAGAGAAGGTCATCATCTGAAGATTAAAACCTGAATATCCTATACAATTTTTAAGTCAACCTCTAAAGACTCGGAGTCTGAAGGATCAAAATTTAAGACTCAGACTCTGAAGGATCAAAAGCTAAAGACAGTCAAAGCTCAAGAACCAAGGAGTTTATGACAAGTTGCTATCAGACTCTAAGGTCAATTTGTCTTTCTCGGATCACGTGAAGACTTAACATAAATTTGTAGAAGCCTGAAGAATTGCAACTAATAATTATTTTTGTAGCAAAGGAGTTTCAAATGACATTACAACGATATTAACCATATTAGGAAGCTTTGCAACTGATCTGATATTACTTCTCTCAAAGACTCACTTGTGCAAGAAGATCTCTCCAACGTCTCTTTGTTGATTTTCTATAAATGGAGCTGGTGACTTGGAGAAAACATAACACGTCACCTTGATAAATAAAGAGAAGTTACTCTGTCAAAACAAAGATCACAAGTTTAACTTAGGATTTCTTAACTCTTGTATATTCTAGAAATCCCTAAGTCTTAGAGTTTGACTATGTTGTATTCTGTCTATACCTCTTATTGTATATCAAGTGTATTTTATCACATTCTCTTAACTTTTGTTATTAAGTCATAATTCTCTTGCTTGTATGCATGAGCATTTGGAAGTCTCTTGCTTGTATGCTTGAGCATTTGAAAGTCTCTTGCTTGTATGCTTGAGCATTGGAAGTCTATTACTTTTGTGCTTGAGCATTGTGTCGCGGGCGAAAAATCGTTTTGTTCCTCTTTTTTGTGGATGAGACACCTGATGCCTTCTTTGGGCTCGAGTGCTCATAAAAAAAATGATTTTTCTTTTGTATCGACCAAACTTTTTATTATTTCCAAAGGAGGAAAAGGAAAAAAGCTGCAATAACCTAAAAAGTGGGGGGAGAGATCTTGGGTAAGAGGGTTGGTTATACGAAGGGAAGGTATTAGCACCCAACGTATCTATAGTACTCTATAGGTTTCTTTGCTTTGTTTTTCATTCCATGTTATTGAAAGGTTCTTGTGAAATAGGTGGGACCTAAGGTGTTTGATTATGCTCGCAAAGATCATCGCGATCCTCTGCATACATATCCCTTAGAGGGAATCAGAGCATCTGTAGCTCGGGGTCTACGGGTGCTAAGGTTTGAATGGTTTTTTTTGTTTTGTTTTGCTCGCCAAGGATCGACCTTGTGCCTACGTATTCTCAAAGGGATGTTGAGAAAGTCAGAGCAATCGTAGTTCCCACTTATGCTAGTGGAAGCAAAGGAAAATAGACAAATGTCGTCTAAATGCTAGATGTATCTAATCTATATCATCACATACATCTGTTTGATTTTTGTTTGTTTAACCAGCCTTGTGGCAAAAACTTTCAATGAAGTCAGCCTTGTGACAAAAAGTTTTGATTAATCAGCCAGCCTCGTGGCAAAAGTTTCAATGAAGTCAGCCTTGTGACAAAAACTTTAATTAATCAGCCAGTATGGTGGAAAAACGGTTTGATTGATTAGCCAGCCTTGTGGCAAAAAAAGATTGATTTTGATTGATTGATTGTTTGTGATGATATAGAAGAGATACTCCTAGCATAGAGATGAAAAATGTCTAATCTCCTAGGGTATTTGTTTTGGATATTGGGGATGCTTATAAGAAGCCCGTGGGTCCTTGTACGAAGCCCAAGAGGAGGCTATCCGAGGGTCCTTGCATTGTAAGCCCAAGAGGAGGCTATGGGAGGGACAATCCAGGGTCCTTGCATTGTAAGCCCAAGAGGAGGCTATGGGAGGGTCACTCGTTTGTACAAAGCCCAAGGGGAGGCATGGTATAGTTGGTTTGAGCTCTTAGAGCGATTTCACCGGGAAACCATACTCTATGTCCTAACCTAAACTAGAGAGATTCTTTGCACGAAGCCCAATAGGAGGCTATGGGGAACCTAGTGTTGTACTAAGTTGAACAAGTATATACATCACAATCACACATATGAACAAGTACAAACAAATATGCACAAGTACATGAACAAATATGAACAGTTATATGAACAGTTATATATGACAAAGTGTGTGTATATAATGGAGTTTATGAAGGAAATATACCTGTAAGCATGATCCATTTGCATACACGGGGGCTCGGGACTCATACTCGGGGAGAGGCCCATTTGAATTTATTCAAAGCTATGTAAACAGGTATTCACAAAAGGGCTTGGGACTTATACCTACATGGAGGCCCATGATATTTTTGGGAAGATTTAAAGAAACCTTCATTTTTGGTTTGTTATTCAAAGTAAAAAAACAGATTGATTGAGATATGTACAAAAGGCGTACAATGAAATACCTAATTTCATGTACTGGAATGGGTATGTACAAAAGGGGCTTGGGACTTATACCTACGTGGAGGCCCGTGGTATATTTACAAAACATGGTTGATCGTTTTATTTACAGACGCGAGGTTTAAAAAACCGTTTGAAAGTTTGTTTTGAAAGAGTTTTCTGTATAAAGAAAAACTGTATAAAAGAAAAAAGAGTGGGTCTTATACTCTCTAATATTCGAGAGGCCCCTGTTTTATTTTCATAAAACAAGGTGGATGGTTTGAAAAAGATGTGTGATTTGTTGTTAAAAAACTGTTTTGAAGTTTTGGAAAAAAAAGTTTTCTGTACAAAGAAAGACGAAAGGGACTTATACTCTCTAATATTCGAGAGGCCCCACATCGTTTTGAAAATCAATTTATCAATTAAAAAGATTTAACCAATAGTTTCCTTTGAGAATCAAAAAGAAATGGTTTATCGTTTTTGAAAAGAATCGCGATCGTTCGCTTTAACATGATTTGAATTTGACAAAAGTCAACTTAATTAAGTTAAAATCAAATTTTAATGCTTAATTAAGACCTAAGTGATTAGGGTTTGATCACAAAATAATTACAAATGATTAAGTTTGAAAATCAAATGAAAAATAATATTTTAAAGTATTAAAAACATTTAAAAACATGTCATTTTAAACCTATTTAAAAATGTATCAAATAAATATTTTTTGGTGATTTTTTTTGTATTCATAAAATATGTATATTAAATAAGAAGTGTTCAAAAAATGAAGAAAAAAATAAGTTGATTTGATTAGTTAAATTAATTAATGAAGTTTGTTAAAAAAATGAAAGAAAAATAGTGTTTAAAAAAATGGTTTTGTCTCCACAAGGACTTGAACTCGCGCCCTCTCTCTCACCAGCCAAAACACTTACCAACTGAGCCACGCTTGTGGCTTGTAATACATACGCCTTCAGTTTATTATATTTTAAAACCAATGTTTGAATTTCCCAAACCAAATCTGGCGCCAAGAACACAACCCTAACTGAATTTTGAAAATCTCCAAAACTGTGTTGTTTTGATCAAGTAAAGGGTCTATCTCA
The DNA here is from genome assembly GCF_029867415.1 of Vicia villosa. NCBI lineage: Eukaryota > Viridiplantae > Streptophyta > Magnoliopsida > Fabales > Fabaceae > Vicia > Vicia villosa. The sequence goes on along the minus strand of NC_081186.1, from coordinate 70,250,994 downwards.
CTCGGTTTTTCACGAGGAACATGATGGTGCCCTCATAATTCATTTATTTTTACTCTAAGGGGGTCAATTTTCGCATGAACATGAAGAACCCTAGAACTGAAATTCAATGTGAAATCGTGTATGTGCAAGTTATGATGCAATTGATTGAGGGTTAATGATCCTCATAGGTGCAGAAACAAGATGGTATGCTCACATTTCATTTATGATGCGTGCAAGTATGAGTTTGAAGTTCATGAGCACTTACCTTAAAAACGGCACAACTGAGAATCGAATTCTTGCTTGGAGGTGTTACAGAAGTTGTTTGATGATCTGGATAGCTTCAATGGACCTTATGGAAGGTGTCTGGATGCTTGGAACCATCTGAATTCATCTGGGCATGGCCATGGTACCCGATCTGCATAAGCTTCAAGAGTGAATCGAATTTGATGATTCTGAGGTTATTGGCTATATGTGATGGATTGGATAGTTCATATGTGATATATGGATGATGTTAGAAGTGGTAGTTTGGACAGAATTGAGCCTGAACAAAAATTGGCATGATAAGTCTCATGTTATGCATATTTGGAGGTGAGATGATGATTTTGAGTTTTCAGGTGTTTTGGGGTGTATGAGTGATTCAGACACATCATATATGACATTTAGAAGTTGTGGGAAGCATCACTTTGTTCAGAACTTGCAAGGTTTGGAGGTTGAGTTTTCTACCTCACTTTGAAACACATGACTTGTAATTCAAGAAAGAAGAGAGAAAACCTATAATTGTGAGGTTTTGGTGTGAATTGAAGAGTGGAAATGACCTCTATTTATAGGCCATGAGTTCTGAATGCAGAGCTTTGCAACTTGCTCAAGAATTGGTGATTTGGCATTTGGAGATAAAGTGGAATCTTTACATTTAATGCAAATGGTTAAAGTAACTAAACCATGGTTATTTTGGCCAAGCTTCTTATCTCTTTCCATTCTGATCTCAAATCAGAAAATATCATTCAATCATTGCTTCTATGCATCATTACTTGGTCCATTTGGCAATTTGGCTCATAACTTTGGCAAAATGACTTGAAATTTCAAGTGAAAAGCTCACTAATGGCAAAATTCAAAACCATAGCTACACTTCAAATTTTTTCATGCTCTTGGACATTTTGGAAAGCTCATATTACACACTTCAAAACCCTAGTTGAAAGTTTCTTCAACATCTTTAAGGAAATGGGTGAAAAAGATCCATGAACTTTGAAGAAAATGAGATTTCAAGTGAAATTTTCAAAAGATGCCAACTTTGAAGCTCCATATCTCTTAAATGGTTGATCTTATGGAAAAAATTTATATGTGTCAAAGTTGTTTATTGGATCAAAATCTACAACTTTCATGTTGGAAGTTTTTTTCAGTTTGTAGGTGAAATTTTGAGTTATTCCTCTCCAAAGTTTGAAAAAAACCATGAAAAACACAGAAATTTTTCTAAGTATGGAAAGTCAAACTTTTGACTTTTTGATTCTTGATTGATTTTCTTGATTTTTCTTGATCAAATGACTTCATACTTCATATATTGATGATTTAAAACTTCAAAAGTCATGGTTGACCAAAATTCCTCAAAAGTCAATGGTGTTCTTGTACAGTTGACTTTTTTCAGTCGAATCGCGTTTCTGGAGATTTCAAATGAAACAGGCTATCCTCACCATATGAATGGTATGAATGGATCACATTGAAGCATTAGAGGATATTGAGCCATGGTTTGAGTTGTGGCACCATGTCCTGATTAAAAAGTCAGTTGTTCAGTGCATTAGGTCAAAAACCCTAATTGTCGACCTGATGAAATTGATGACTGTGGATCTTGAATTGAGATACAATTTCCATTGTATGTTGTCATAGGGATTATTTGAGGATGATTGAAACCTTTGATTGACTTCCTGGGGATTTTTAGGGTTTCCCAAATGTGATCCCTGATTTCAGTCCCTGATAGTTCAAAACCCTGATCTGAGGATTTGTCTGATCAATCTTTGTGTAGGAGATGTCTTGAGTCAATAGATTAGGTCAAAATGATGTACTTGGGGTCTTGAGGTCATGTCTCAAGTCATTAGGTCAAATCCTGAGCAAAAGTCAAGAGTATGCTATCTTCAGTCAAAACCCTAATCTGGTTGATTCAGAGCTTTTGAGCTTGTTGAAATGAAACTTTGAGGACCAAATGTTGATTGTTGATGAAGATGATTCATTTGAGATGAAGGGAGAACAAAACCCTAATTGATTGTTACTTGTACTGATGAGTGATTTCTTGATTAAATCCTGCTGAGCACAAGTAACAAACACAAGCTATGCAATTTGTTAGAGATGCAAATGATGCATATGCAATGATATGAGGTGGTATCTTAGGTCAAAAATTGGGGTATGACAGATGCCCCTATTTAAGTTTCTTCAACCTGAGACATGAAGATTGAAAATCTTCGTTTTGATAGGGTGGAAGAGACTTAAATATCAGAAGACGCGAATTTTGGACCTAAGATACCAAAATTGCGAATGATGCAAGGATATCTTTACCGAGGGAATATCAAGAACTGACTCCACTGGGGAAAAGAGATCGGGAAGGATGTCTCAATCTGTTTTAGGAAGAAAATCCGTTTTATCGGGAAAGCAAGTGTATGCTTCACCTGGGAATGATAGCTTTGTAAGAAAAAACTTACCTATCGACATTATCGACTATCAACAGAGGGATAGACTTGTTTATAATGCGAAGGTGAAAGGTGTGAAACTGCATTACCGACTTTCAGCATGGTGACAGACTTGACAAGGTAAAAAGAGTTTCAAAGGTTCGGTTAATATTATCGACTATCAGCATTGTGATAGACATGTTAATAATATAACCAGAACAAAAGGTTACCGACTACCAGCCTCGTGATAGTGGTTTTGAAGGCATGATCAATTATCAGCCGAGTGATAAAATGATCCTGGAGACTTTGCTAGGGAAATTACTTGTTATTCAGCCTTGTGAACAGTAATAAGGCCCTGATTGTCAAATGGTCTTCATGATTGATTTCCTTGAGAGGAAAATCTTTTGAAAGAGACATAAACTGCTCAGATGATGAGGCTATTGTTTATGGTCTGTTTTTCCACGACTCTATTTGAGGAATCGGAATTTGAATTTTTGGTAAAGACAAAGTTCTAACCAAGAATGAATTGGAAAGAGACAGTCAAACAAGACTTTGTACCCATGAGGAATGAACTCGAATGGGTATTTTCTCCTTTGTTTTGAGAGGAGAAACTAAAGCAACCTTCTTCCACGAGGAATGATCTCAGTGGGGAACTGGAGAAAGAAAGGATGTTATTTCTGCTTATGGGTGACAACCTACTGGAGAGATGACACGCCCCTACTTGTTTCTTTTTTCTTTTCTTTCTTCTTTTTTCTTTCTCTTCCTTTTTCTTTTCTTTTTTTTTTTTTTTTTTTTTGGGATAGATATATCCTAAACAAGTGATTTTGAGGCAAACATTGAAAAATGCAAGAATGCATAAATGATGCAAATATGTATGAATGATGAATGTCATGAATGTAGCATGCATGCTGACGATACTGACAGACAGAGGAGTATATACTGGAGAAGGACCGACGTCGCAATACAACCAGATACTTGGCAAATGTTCTTCAACACGGTGTAGATAACACAGGTGATGAATGGTGTTGCATGTTTTAAACTTCTTTGGGGAAGATAAGTATCTTTTCTCATTGAGATGGAAGAACCTTTTCACTGGAGATGGAAAATCTTCATCACTGGGGATAAAAGAACTTCTTCAATGGGGATAGAAGAGCTTCTTCACTGGGGATAGAAGAGCTTCTTGTCATAATCTTTGATTCATCCTATGGAGATAGTTGTTGATGTTCCTTCTGTTGTTCACAACTCAAAGGAAAATTTCGCTTTTATTTTGAAAAAGAAAAGTGAAGTAAATTCATTTAAAACTTATTTTTTTTCTTTTTTTCAAAAGTGAATAACACAATTAAAGCGTCATTTTGCAAGCTAAAAGAAATTAGAGATTGCAAACAAATGGGCACAAGGCTCAAATTTATTTAATAGGATGGAAATCAGCTAAAGGCGTGATTCCATGGAGTATTTACAAAAGTTGGAAATGGTAATTATGCGGAAAAGGCTACATTGAAAGCAATAACCACTATTCCCCCTAACAACTTTGAGTTCCAACTGTGCTTGTTGCTTCAGATTGGCGATGATTTGATCGAAGATCCTTTGATGAAAAAGACTCCTCAGGTGACGAAGTACGGACTGATGCAGTTACTTTGTCATAAATCCCTAATTTTTGCCTAGATTGCCCTTTCAGGTTTTCAATCTACCAGGATGAATTTTTTCTGTTTATTGTCTCTAATTTTTGCCTGGACCGCCCTTTCGGGTTTTCAGTCCACCGAGACGCTCATTTTTGCCTAAGTCGCCCTTTGCGAGTTTTCGACTTACCGAGCTGTTCTTTTGTATTTTTTAGACAGAGTATTTCTTGACTGCATCAGCATTCACAGGACGTGGGAGTTCATCACCATCCATGGTTGCAAGAGTCATGGCGCCGCCAGAAAATGTTCTTTTGACAACATACGGGCCTTCGTAATTAGGAGACCATTTGCCCCTAGAATCTGGTTGAAAAGACAAGATCTTTTTAAGCACGAGGTCGCCTTCTTGAAATTCACGAGGTCGAACCTTTTTATTGAAAGCTCGTTTCATCCTTGCTTGGTATAACTGTCCATGACATAGAGCAGTCATACGTTTTTCTTCGATTAAGTTTAACTGATCGTATCTGTTTTGACACCATTCAGCCTCTGATAACTTAGTTTCCATGAGGACTCTCATTGATGGGATTTCAACTTCTACGGGGAGTACAGCTTCCATGCCGTATACTAGAGAAAAGGGAGTTGCCCCTGTTGAAGTACGCACTGAAGTACGGTACCCATGTAAAGCAAATGGCAGCATTTCATGCCAGTCTTTGTAAGTGACGACCATTTTCTGGATGATCTTCTTAATGTTCTTGTTGGCAGCTTCGACGGCGCCGTTCATTTTTGGTCTGTAAGGAGAAGAGTTATGATGCTCAATCTTGAATTCCTCACACAGTTCTTTCATCATCTTGTTGTTCAAGTTTGAACCATTATCAGTAATGATCTTGCTGGGAACACCATATCGGCAAATGATGTTATTCTTGATAAACCTCACAACCACTTGTCTTGTAACATTGGCGTAAGATGCTGCTTCGACCCATTTGGTGAAGTAATCAATGGCTACCAAGATGAAACGATGACCGTTTGAAGCTTTCGGTTCGATCATTCCAATCATGTCGATACCCCACATGGAGAAAGGCCATGGAGATGAGAGAACGTTGAGTAGAGTCGGTGGCACATGGATCTTATCTGCGTAGATCTGGCACTTGTGACATCTCTTCACGTGTTTATAACAATCAGATTCCATTGTCAACCAATAGTAACCCGCTCTTAAGATCTTTTTGGACATCGAATGCCCATTTGAATGAGTTCCAAAGGACCCTTCATGCACTTCATGCATTAACATGTCTGCTTCGTGTCTATCCACGCATCTGAGCAAAACCATGTCGAAGTTTCTTTTGTATAGCACATCTCCATTCAAGAAGAAACTGCCAGAAAGTCTCCTTAGAGTTTTCTTATCTTTGTTTGATGCCCCAAGTGGGTATTCTTGAGTTTGAAGGAAGCGTTTGATGTCGTGAAACCACGATTTATCATCGATGACTGCTTCAGTTGCAAACACATAGGCGGGCCTTTCAAGGCGCGTGATTCTGACTGTAGGCATATCGTTCCAATGATTGACTTTGAACATGGAAGATAGAGTAGCCAAGGCGTCTGCCATTCGATTCTGATCTCGAGGTATATGATGCAATTCAACCTGGTTGAAGAAAGTCAACAGACGTCTTGCATAATCTCTGTAAGGAATTAAACCAAGGTGGTAAGTTTCCCATTTGTCTTTGATTTGGTTGATCACAAGGGCTGAATCTCCATATATCTCTAGGATCTTGATCCTTAAGTCAATGGCTTCTTCGAGACCCATGATACAAGCTTTATATTCTGCGATGTTGTTGGTACAATCAAATAGCAATCTGGCGGAGAACGGGATATGAGTACCCTTGGGAGTGATGATGATTGCCCCAATTCCATTGCCAAAAGCGTTTACTGCTCCATCGAAAATTAGGCCCCATCTTGATCCAGGATCAGGACCTTCTTCAGGTAATGGTTCGTCACAATCTTTCATCTTCAAGTACAAGACATCTTCATCAGGAAAGTCAAACTTGATAGATTGATATTCATTAATTGGTTGATGTGCCAGGTGATCGGCGAGAATGCTTCCTTTGACCGCTTTTTGAGCACGGTATTCAATGTCATACTCAGATAACAGCACTTGCCACCGGGCAATCCTTCCTGTTAAGGCAGGCTTTTCAAAGACATACTTGATCGGATCCATTTTGGAGATTAACCAAGTAGTATTGTTGATCATGTACTGGCGGAGACGTTTTGAAGCCCAGGCCAAAGCACAACACGTTTTTTCGAGCATGGAGTAACGAGACTCACAGTCTGTGAATTTCTTACTCAGGTAATAGATGGCATGCTCCTTCTTACCGGTTTCATCTTGCTGTCCAAGCATACAACCCATGGATTCTTCTAACACAGTAAGGTACATGATTAATGGTCTTCCTTCAACTCGAGGAATCAATATTGGTGGTTCTAACAGGTACTCTTTGATACTGTCGAACGCTTTCTGGCAATCTTCAGTCCATACAACCCCTTGATCTTTGCAGAGAAGCTTGAAAATTGGCCCACAAGTAGCAGTCATTTGAGAGATAAATCTGGAGATATAGTTCAATCGTCCGAGAAATCCTCTTACTTGCTTTTCAGTTTTTGGTGCAGGCATCTCTTGAATAGCTCTGACTTTGTCGGGATCTACTTCGATACCTCTTTGGCTGACAATGAAACCCAAGAGTTTGCCAGATCTAACCCCAAAAGTACATTTGTTAGGATTCAAGCGAAGCTGATATTTCTTTAGTCGTTGAAACAACTTCAAAAGGTATTCAATATGTTCTTCTTCTGTGCTGGACTTGGCTATCATGTCGTCCACATAAACTTCAATTTCTTTATGCATCATGTCATGAAAGAGAGTAGTCATTGCCCTTTGGTAAGTTGCGCCTGCATTCTTCAATCCAAACGGCATCACTTTGTAGCAAAAGGTACCCCATGGGGTGATGAAAGATGTCTTCTCCATGTCTTCAGGAGCCATCTTGATCTGATTATAATCGGAGAACCCGTCCATGAAGGAAAAGACGTTGAACTTAGCGGTGTTATCAACCAGCATGTCGATATGCGGTAATGGAAAGTCATCTTTGGGACTGGCTTTGTTCAAGTCACGGTAGTCAACACACATTCTGACTTTGCCATCTTTCTTCGGAACTGGCACTATGTTGGCCAACCATTGAGGATACTCAGAGGTGACAAGAAAACCTGCGTCGAGCTGTTTCTGAACTTCCACTTTGATCTTGTTAGCCATATCAGGGTGAGTCCTTCGCAATTTCTGCTTAACTGGCGGACATTCTGGCTTCAATGGCAAGTAATGCTGAACAATATTGGTATCCAACCCAGGCATGTCTTGGTAGGACCAGGCAAACACGTCAACATATTCTTTGAGAAGGTCTGTCAACTTACTCTTGATATCAGCATCAAGCAGCGATCCAATGGTCACTTCTTTTTTGTCTTCTTCAGAACCCAAGTTGATCTTTTCTAAAGGCTCTTTGTGAGGCAGAATGGCTCTTTCCTCGTGCTTAAGTAATCGAGAGATCTCGTCTGGGATCTCCTCTTCTTCCTCTTCTTCGGCTTCGAACACAGGAAACTCAAAGTTGGGAGAGGGCATAGGGTTATTGCATTCAATGGGTTTATCAATAGTTAATCTGCACATGTGATTTATATCTATTTCAGAAAATTTATGAATGCAGGAGTGTATGCAGATTTTTTGAAAAAGTTTTTTTTTTATTATTATTTTTTTTTATTTTTGGTTTTTTAGGATTACCATTTCCAGAAAAAGCAAAAATAAAACATATAATGTAGGGAATTCAAAATGACACTTTATTTATGATTCATTTTTGAAACAAAGCCCTAAACACAAACTCATTTGTCTTGGGCAGGACAAAGAGGGAAACTTTTAAAACAAAGCCCTATACACAAAGTTATTTGGGCGGAACATTTAAAAGCAAAGCCCTATAAAACATCTCTCTGCTTTGGGCAAGGCAGGAGGTCAAAATAACAGCGAGGTGATTACTTTGAGCGGCGAACAACATTCGGAACGTCGACAGCTTTCCAGTAGCAACGAACTCCTCTGTGTATTATGTATTCAGGAAAATTCTCCAGAGAATTATCTTCAATATTGACATTGACCGCTGGTCGAGCAGGATTTGAAGGTCCTGGTTTGTCACCTTTGTTCTTTGTAGAGTTGAAACGGTCTTCTTCCACCTCTTGAAGAGCATAAGACGAGTCACAATCCTCAGAATTTTCAGGATGTATTTCCCAGTCTTCAGGATGAAGAGACTCATTGTCAGCGACACTTTCCGAGTCAGTTGCGGGACCATCTTCCCCTTCATCTTCAAAAATGGCATTTATGTGATAATAACCATCTTCAGGATTATGAACCTTGGCAGATGCATTGAAGTTGAAATCTTCAGTAATTTCAGGCTGCTGAGAAAATTGACAGTATTGGTAAGCCTCTTCTGGTTGACTATTATGTTCAAAGGAATCTCCCCATCCAGTTGGTTGGATATCTTCAATCGCAATCTTGTAACTTTCAGGTGCAGTATATTTCACCATATAATCAAATTTTCCACTTGGTTGTCCCAAGGTGTCCCAAATTTCTGCAGGAACAGGCTCAATTTCTTTAGCACTTGTTTTCTCTGAAGGAGGATATGGTTCTTCCTGAGATATGTATCCCGAGTCATTGAGATAACATTTCCATTCTTCTTCAGGATCAGGTAGACCTTCTTCGATGCATTCTTCGATAAGGACATTAACCTCTTGAGGAATTGGGTTAAGGAACCCTCCACTAATGAATGTTTCTTTGATCGGACGAAGGGTTTCATCCTTCTTGGTGCAGTTTGAGAACATCGGTGAACATCCGAGTCCCGCTCTGGTTTCATTCTTGGTCGGGATCACAACTTGCCCCCAGCCAGTGGTAGTTCCATCTTTCACTACTTTTACCGCCTCTTTGTAAGAAGAGATCGATGCTTTCTTCATGGAAGATTCGTCTTCTAAAGAGAGACCTTGGAACTGTGTTCCTTCCACATCATCAGCACTAATGAAAGAGAAATTGGATAAATGACTCACCATTAAGGCTTGTTCTCCACTTATTGTTACCAATTTTCCATTTGTTACAAATTTTAGCTTTTGATGGAGCGTAGAAGTTACTGCCCCTGCTTCATGGATCCATGGTCGTCCTAACAGACAGCTATAAGCAGCTTGTATGTCCATGACCTGGAAGGTGATTTGAAATGTATGTGGACCAATTGTCATGGGAAGGTTGACTTCGCCGATAACAGATTTTCGCGATCCATCAAATGCTTTGACTACCACACCACTGAATTTCATAGGCATTCCTTGGTAAGACAAGCGAGCAAGAGTCGTTTTTGGCATCACATTCAAGGAAGATCCGGTGTCTACCAACACATTGGACAAAGAGTCTGACTGACAGTTCATAGAAATGTGCAAAGCAAGATTGTGATTTTTACCCTCCTCGGGGAGTTCTTCATCACAGAAGCTTAAATTGTTACAAGCTGTTATGTTGGCTATTATCCCATCAAAGTGATCAACAGTCACATCATGATCTACAAAAGCTTGATCCAAGACCTTCATCAGGGCTTCCCTGTGGGCTTCTGAATTTAAAAGTAATGAAAGTATTGAGATTTTTGAAGGAGTCTGCATAAGCTGATCCACAATCTTATATTCACTTCTTTTGATAAGCTTCAAAATTTCATCAAAATCAGGATTGACATTGGTTCCACTGGATTGACCAACATCAGTGTTTGGATTACTGACAGGAGTTTCCACAAGATTCCCCACTGGTGTATTAACAGGATTTTGCCCAGTTACAGGAGCAACAGGCTGCTTTGGAGGTAGTGGAGTATACACACGTCCACTTCTTGTTACTCGACTCACATCAGCGATGTTCACAACAGATGAAAGAGTAGGTAAAGGAACTTCTTGTCCATTCTTTATCATTGTTGCATTGTAGTTGTATGGAACTGCCTTGTCAGAGTCATAAGGAACAGGTCCAGGTAGACAAATGATTAAAGGAGCAATAGGAACCTTCGGCTCATTGTAAGTAACTTCCATGCGCTCAGGCATGTTGAAATGAGGAACGATGACGTTAATTGTAGGCATTTCCGAGTTGATATCTGAGACTAAAAGCTCATGCGGATAACATCCTATCATGTTAACTTCATTTTCATCCCTATTTCTGTAGATCTCAATAGTACCATTATCTAGCAAAACTTGGAGATCTCTTCTCACAATCGAACACCCGTGAGGATCCACACAACATATTCTACAGGAACCGTATTGATGCTGGCGAAAACTCGGCCCCCGACAAAGAGTAGCGTGCATTTGTACCAAATCTGCTCTTGAGAAGTTGATATTATAGACTCGGTATTGGCCAGGACATCCATATACCATGCTTACAACATGCCCTCCATGATTGGGCAGCGGATTTGCTTGCACATTTGGATTCAAATTTCTGAAAGAGAGGAGATTTGACCTAACCAACCTCTGAACTTCGTATTTCAAAGCTATGCAATGCTCAAGATCATGGCCAGGTGCTCCTTGATGATAAGGGCATGAGACCTCAGCTTTGTACCACCATGGGAGTCTCTCAGGTACTGGTGGTGGTGCTTTAGTTTGAACAAGACCTCTTTCAATTAAAGCAGGGTACAATTCTGTGTAGGTCATTGGAATCGGATCAAACTGTGGAGCTCTTTGTACACGATTCTGATTATTGTTAAGCTGCTGAGCCTGTTGTCGAGGCTGTTGTTGCTGAAACTGAGGAGTAAATCCCGGATTAGGTGATGTATTAACAACTGGCGCAATAGCAGCAACCTGTCGTTGACGATTGACATTTCCTCTTGGCCTCCCTTGGGATACCATGTCAACACTTTGTTCCTTCTTCTTTGGGAAACCACTTCCGAACTTTTTGGTTCCGCTTGAAGATCCACCTTCTTTAGTTAGACGTCCAGTTCGGACTCCTTCTTCTAAACGCATACCCATGTTTACCATTTCGGTGAAATCACTTGGAGCACTAGCAATCATGCGTTCATAATAAAACGGACTGAGAGTATTCAAGAAGATCTTTGTCATCTCTTTCTCTTTTAACGGTGGATTAATCTGAGCAGCAGTTTCTCTCCATCGTTGGGCATACTCTTTGAAAGCTTCATGGTCTTTCTGAGCCATGGATCGGAGCTGATCTCTGTCCGGAGCCATATCCGAGTTATACTTGTATTGTCGGACAAAGGCCTCACCTAGGTCATTGAAAGTCCGAATATTAGTGCTATCCAAGCCTGTGTACCACTTCAGTGCGGCACCAGTTAAACTGTCTTGAAAGTAATGGATAAGCAACTGATGATTATCTGCATAAGTAGACATCTTCCTGGCATACATCACAAGATGGCTTTGTGGACAAGAACTACCTTTGTACTTCTCAAAGTCAGGGACCTTGAATTTAGCAGGTATTTGTACACTGGGAACCAAACATAGTTCCTGAGCATTCTTTCCAAACAAGTCTTTTCCACGAATAGCCTTAACTTCCAGCTGCATCTTGTTAAACTGCTCTTGGAGATCTTCCACAAGATTACGCTGATTCGTGCTATCACCTTGATCATGATAAATCTCATTTCCATCATAAGGAACAGTGTGAACCGTAGGGGTCGGAACTGTCATAGTGGGTTGAGAAAGTGCCATAGTGATTTGGGAAAAAGTTACCCCTGATTGTGGAATAAACGCCGAACCCTGTGCAGCAGGTGCTTCTGTTGTAGTTGTTTGAACCCCAGAGACATTATGGCGGAAACCTGTACCAAAGCTGAAAGGCGGGCCCCAACCTTCTGGCATGGAGAAAGATGGAATACCGAATGCAGCTGTAGAAACTGGAGTAGTGACCTCAGATGTCACTGTTGCTTGACTGTTGGGTGGCGGAGGCTGATTCTGTGCAGCCATTAAGGAGTCAACCAGAGTAGTGAGACTTTCCAACTTTTCCTGAAGGGTGGTCACTGTACCACGGAGCTCAACATTCTCTTGTTCAGAGTGTTCCATTACTCTTCTTCTGCTTGAACGAGTATTGTATCTGTGATCGGATTGCGAGCGTGGTCGAGAAACTTTGAGACGCGACAGCTTGACGATCTATTGGAGAAAGATCCAAAAGATGAGACTCTATACAACAGACTCGATATGCAGAATGATGTATGCAAAAAGAAATTTATGATTTTTCCAAATATTTTAAAGATTATTTCCTTGCAAACATTTGAACACAAACAAATCTTTTATTCATTCATTTTTTATTGCAATAATGGGAAATGTTACAACATTGGAGCATAGCTCCTTACAAAAGCAAATGATAAATAAAAAAGCTAAACAAATCCTAAGCATCTTCATCAGACGAAGAACCAAATGCATTGTGCAGCTTGAGCTTCATGATTTCTTTCCCATAGTGAGCTTTTCAATTCGGCCTTTTCAGCTCTCAGCTTGTTAACAACATTCTTCCAATCATCAGGAGTCGGAGCGTTGCTTGTCGAGCCTTCCAGATTTTTCTTGCTTTCTTTGATGTACCTCTTGATTGCAGCGTCTTTCTGGCGAATCTTCTCATCTTTGCTCATGAGCCATCCATCTTGACAGTAGAGTGTTTCTTCATGATCTTTCACTCTTTTCTTCAACTTTCTATTTTCCACTTCAGTGCTACGAAACTTTTCTTCCCAAGCATCTTTTTCTGTCCTCATCTTGGCTAAAGTGTCTTGGTATTCCTCCATAGCTGGAATGTTGGGTCGTTGAGACACTGCAGGAAACATGGGTTTTTCATAAGCATAAGGCATTTGGAACTCCTTGGCTCTTTTCTTTACCCAGCAGGTGTAGGCGTCCATAGCAATGCAATTTCTTTCCTCACCTTTTTCTTTCCATCGGACGTCGTACCAAGCTCTCATCATTCTTGCTTTCAACTTTTTAGGATTATCCCCTTCTCGGTAGAAGTATCCTTCCACTGAGGGACCAACAGGTTTAACTGAATTTGCATACCCGAGTTGTCGTCGGGCTAGGACCGGATTATAGTTAATTCCTCCTTGTGTACCAATGAGGGGTACGTTGGCGAACTCTCCACAACTATCGATGGTTTCTGTACCACAGCGAGCCAAGGTATACCAACGAATATCATTATTAGTAAGAGACATAAGTCTTCGAGGCCAACGCAAACCTTCTCGGTTTTCTGTGAAAATAGGAGACTCAGGTAAGTGTGAAACAATCCATTTGAACAACAAAGGTGCACAACATACAATGATTCCACCGCCTTGGCGATTCCTATGATGAACAGAGAAATACATGTCACCAAGAAAAGTCGGAACAGGATTTCCAATCAGAAAAATCTTTATGGCATTGATATCAACAAAGTTGTCGACATTGGGAAACAGAACCAACCCATAGATGAGCAAGGCTAGTACAGCTTCAAAGGCTATCATGCTACCAGTTTCGATGAAATCAAAGGCTTTCTTTATTAGGAAGTGTGAAGTTAAACCCGGGAGGTTTCCTTTGGTAGTCCAATTACTCTCTACTTCAGACTTTTTCAAATGGGTACTTGCTGCAATGACATGTGACTTAGGAATGGCTTCCAAACCATTGAAAGGTATTTTGTCAGACACGGGGATACCCAAGAGATTGGCATATTCTTCCAAGGTCGGTACCAACTGGTAGTCCGGAAAGGTGAAACACCGGTAGACGGGATCATAGAACTGAACCAGAGTTTTGAGAAGTCCTTCATCAACATGAGTGTTCAGAATAGGCAAAAGCTTTCCATAACTTTTCCTAAAATTAGAAGGATCTTGTACAGAAGATGCTAACTCTATCAGTCTTTCTACATCAGGCGCTTTGAAACCATACTTTTTGGTATACCTTTTTTCCATAACTTAATCCTATAATGTTTGCAAAGAAAATTCTCTAAATTTTTTGGAAAAATCATGTTTTTTATGGAAAAAGATGGGTTTTTTAATGAATGTATGAATGCATGGATGCGTGGATGCCACATATTCAAACATGGTGAAACAAACATGGTAACGCAAACAGGGTAACGCGAACATGGTAACGCATACATGGTAACACAAACATGGTAACACAAACATGGTAACGCATAGGTTCAAAGGTCCAAAGTCACGAGCATGAGGTCAGAGAACCAAAAATGGGATAGATCTAGTTAATCACCTGCATGACATGTTCTACTGATACGTCAGAGTCTACATTTTTCTTTCGGATATTACCGGCCTTCCACAATTAAACTCATGAGCCAGTAATATTCTCAAGAAAAACTCGTCTGAGTGTGGTTCTCCGCATGACAACTAATCCAAGTCTTCACCTGAATAGTTTCTGCACCACAACCTAATAAGGCCAGGATGGGTTGGGGTTCTACGGTCTCTCAGCTTCTACAGTTCAATGAAAGTAATAATGTCTTCGCTACGAAACATGCTAAACATATATTACCAACAAGGAACCTCCACTGAGCGGAAGGATTCTCACGTGCGCCTGCACATGACTATACCCTCCACCTAATTTCTTATGTGTACTTAATCCGGGTTAGGATTTGTCCATAATGTATCACTTGCAACAGAACCACACAAGTAACAGAACCAGAACCACACATATAACAAAAAATGAAATGAAAAATAAAGCAAATAGAATTAACCCTTCCTTTGGAAACAATAAAAAGATGATCCCCAGTGAAGTCGCCATTTTTCTGTCGCGGGCGAAAAATCGTTTTGTTCCTCTTTTTTGTGGATGAGACACCTGATGCCTTCTTTGGGCTCGAGTGCTCATAAAAAAAATGATTTTTCTTTTGTATCGACCAAACTTTTTATTATTTCCAAAGGAGGAAAAGGAAAAAAGCTGCAATAACCTAAAAAGTGGGGGGAGAGATCTTGGGTAAGAGGGTTGGTTATACGAAGGGAAGGTATTAGCACCCAACGTATCTATAGTACTCTATAGGTTTCTTTGCTTTGTTTTTCATTCCATGTTATTGAAAGGTTCTTGTGAAATAGGTGGGACCTAAGGTGTTTGATTATGCTCGCAAAGATCATCGCGATCCTCTGCATACATATCCCTTAGAGGGAATCAGAGCATCTGTAGCTCGGGGTCTACGGGTGCTAAGGTTTGAATGGTTTTTTTTGTTTTGTTTTGCTCGCCAAGGATCGACCTTGTGCCTACGTATTCTCAAAGGGATGTTGAGAAAGTCAGAGCAATCGTAGTTCCCACTTATGCTAGTGGAAGCAAAGGAAAATAGACAAATGTCGTCTAAATGCTAGATGTATCTAATCTATATCATCACATACATCTGTTTGATTTTTGTTTGTTTAACCAGCCTTGTGGCAAAAACTTTCAATGAAGTCAGCCTTGTGACAAAAAGTTTTGATTAATCAGCCAGCCTCGTGGCAAAAGTTTCAATGAAGTCAGCCTTGTGACAAAAACTTTAATTAATCAGCCAGTATGGTGGAAAAACGGTTTGATTGATTAGCCAGCCTTGTGGCAAAAAAAGATTGATTTTGATTGATTGATTGTTTGTGATGATATAGAAGAGATACTCCTAGCATAGAGATGAAAAATGTCTAATCTCCTAGGGTATTTGTTTTGGATATTGGGGATGCTTATAAGAAGCCCGTGGGTCCTTGTACGAAGCCCAAGAGGAGGCTATCCGAGGGTCCTTGCATTGTAAGCCCAAGAGGAGGCTATGGGAGGGACAATCCAGGGTCCTTGCATTGTAAGCCCAAGAGGAGGCTATGGGAGGGTCACTCGTTTGTACAAAGCCCAAGGGGAGGCATGGTATAGTTGGTTTGAGCTCTTAGAGCGATTTCACCGGGAAACCATACTCTATGTCCTAACCTAAACTAGAGAGATTCTTTGCACGAAGCCCAATAGGAGGCTATGGGGAACCTAGTGTTGTACTAAGTTGAACAAGTATATACATCACAATCACACATATGAACAAGTACAAACAAATATGCACAAGTACATGAACAAATATGAACAGTTATATGAACAGTTATATATGACAAAGTGTGTGTATATAATGGAGTTTATGAAGGAAATATACCTGTAAGCATGATCCATTTGCATACACGGGGGCTCGGGACTCATACTCGGGGAGAGGCCCATTTGAATTTATTCAAAGCTATGTAAACAGGTATTCACAAAAGGGCTTGGGACTTATACCTACATGGAGGCCCATGATATTTTTGGGAAGATTTAAAGAAACCTTCATTTTTGGTTTGTTATTCAAAGTAAAAAAACAGATTGATTGAGATATGTACAAAAGGCGTACAATGAAATACCTAATTTCATGTACTGGAATGGGTATGTACAAAAGGGGCTTGGGACTTATACCTACGTGGAGGCCCGTGGTATATTTACAAAACATGGTTGATCGTTTTATTTACAGACGCGAGGTTTAAAAAACCGTTTGAAAGTTTGTTTTGAAAGAGTTTTCTGTATAAAGAAAAACTGTATAAAAGAAAAAAGAGTGGGTCTTATACTCTCTAATATTCGAGAGGCCCCTGTTTTATTTTCATAAAACAGGGTGGATGGTTTGAAAAAGATGTGTGATTTGTTGTTAAAAAACTGTTTTGAAGTTTTGGAAAAAAAAGTTTTCTGTACAAAGAAAGACGAAAGGGACTTATACTCTCTAATATTCGAGAGGCCCCACATCGTTTTGAAAATCAATTGATCAATTAAAAAGATTTAACCAATAGTTTCCTTTGAGAATCAAAAAGAAATGGTTTATCGTTTTTGAAAAGAATCGCGATCGTTCGCTTTAACATGATTTGAATTTGACAAAAGTCAACTTAATTAAGTTAAAATCAAATTTTAATGCTTAATTAAGACCTAAGTGATTAGGGTTTGATCACAAAATAATTACAAATGATTAAGTTTGAAAATCAAATGAAAAATAATATTTTAAAGTATTAAAAACATTTAAAAACATGTCATTTTAAACCTATTTAAAAATGTATCAAATAAATATTTTTTGGTGATTTTTTTTGGTATTCATAAAATATGTATATTAAATAAGAAGTGTTCAAAAAATGAAGAAAAAAATAAGTTGATTTGATTAGTTAAATTAATTAATGAAGTTTGTTAAAAAAATGAAAGAAAAATAGTGTTTAAAAAAATGGTTTTGTCTCCACAAGGACTTGAACTCGCGCCCTCTCTCTCACCAGCCAAAACACTTACCAACTGAGCCACGCTTCTGGCTTGTAATACATACGCCTTCAGTTTATTATATTTTAAAACCAATGTTTGAATTTCCCAAACCAAATCTGGCGCCAAGAACACAACCCTAACTGAATTTTGAAAATCTCCAAAACTGTGTTGTTTTGATCAAGTAAAGGGTCTATCTCACTCGGTTTTTCACGAGGAACATGATGGTGCCCTCATAATTCATTTATTTTTACTCTAAGGGGGTCAATTTTCGCATGAACATGAAGAACCCTAGAACTGAAATTCAATGTGAAATCGTGTATGTGCAAGTTATGATGCAATTGATTGAGGGTTAATGATCCTCATAGGTGCAGAAACAAGATGGTATGCTCACATTTCATTTATGATGCGTGCAAGTATGAGTTTGAAGTTCATGAGCACTTACCTTAAAAACGGCACAACTGAGAATCGAATTCTTGCTTGGAGGTGTTACAGAAGTTGTTTGATGATCTGGATAGCTTCAATGGACCTTATGGAAGGTGTCTGGATGCTTGGAACCATCTGAATTCATCTGGGCATGGCCATGGTACCCGATCTGCATAAGCTTCAAGAGTGAATCGAATTTGATGATTCTGAGGTTATTGGCTATATGTGATGGATTGGATAGTTCATATGTGATATATGGATGATGTTAGAAGTGGTAGTTTGGACAGAATTGAGCCTGAACAAAAATTGGCATGATAAGTCTCATGTTATGCATATTTGGAGGTGAGATGATGATTTTGAGTTTTCAGGTGTTTTGGGGTGTATGAGTGATTCAGACACATCATATATGACATTTAGAAGTTGTGGGAAGCATCACTTTGTTCAGAACTTGCAAGGTTTGGAGGTTGAGTTTTCTACCTCACTTTGAAACACATGACTTGTAATTCAAGAAAGAAGAGAGAAAACCTATAATTGTGAGGTTTTGGTGTGAATTGAAGAGTGGAAATGACCTCTATTTATAGGCCATGAGTTCTGAATGCAGAGCTTTGCAACTTGCTCAAGAATTGGTGATTTGGCATTTGGAGATAAAGTGGAATCTTTACATTTAATGCAAATGGTTAAAGTAACTAAACCATGGTTATTTTGGCCAAGCTTCTTATCTCTTTCCATTCTGATCTCAAATCAGAAAATATCATTCAATCATTGCTTCTATGCATCATTACTTGGTCCATTTGGCAATTTGGCTCATAACTTTGGCAAAATGACTTGAAATTTCAAGTGAAAAGCTCACTAATGGCAAAATTCAAAACCATAGCTACACTTCAAATTTTTTCATGCTCTTGGACATTTTGGAAAGCTCATATTACACACTTCAAAACCCTAGTTGAAAGTTTCTTCAACATCTTTAAGGAAATGGGTGAAAAAGATCCATGAACTTTGAAGAAAATGAGATTTCAAGTGAAATTTTCAAAAGATGCCAACTTTGAAGCTCCATATCTCTTAAATGGTTGATCTTATGGAAAAAATTTATATGTGTCAAAGTTGTTTATTGGATCAAAATCTACAACTTTCATGTTGGAAGTTTTTTTCAGTTTGTAGGTGAAATTTTGAGTTATTCCTCTCCAAAGTTTGAAAAAAACCATGAAAAACACTTAGAAATTTTTCTAAGTATGGAAAGTCAAACTTTTGACTTTTTGATTCTTGATTGATTTTCTTGATTTTTCTTGATCAAATGACTTCATACTTCATATATTGATGATTTAAAACTTCAAAAGTCATGGTTGACCAAAATTCCTCAAAAGTCAATGGTGTTCTTGTACAGTTGACTTTTTTCAGTCGAATCGCGTTTCTGGAGATTTCAAATGAAACAGGCTATCCTCACCATATGAATGGTATGAATGGATCACATTGAAGCATTAGAGGATATTGAGCCATGGTTTGAGTTGTGGCACCATGTCCTGATTAAAAAGTCAGTTGTTCAGTGCATTAGGTCAAAAACCCTAATTGTCGACCTGATGAAATTGATGACTGTGGATCTTGAATTGAGATACAATTTCCATTGTATGTTGTCATAGGGATTATTTGAGGATGATTGAAACCTTTGATTGACTTCCTGGGGATTTTTAGGGTTTCCCAAATGTGATCCCTGATTTCAGTCCCTGATAGTTCAAAACCCTGATCTGAGGATTTGTCTGATCAATCTTTGTGTAGGAGATGTCTTGAGTCAATAGATTAGGTCAAAATGATGTACTTGGGGTCTTGAGGTCATGTCTCAAGTCATTAGGTCAAATCCTGAGCAAAAGTCAAGAGTATGCTATCTTCAGTCAAAACCCTAATCTGGTTGATTCAGAGCTTTTGAGCTTGTTGAAATGAAACTTTGAGGACCAAATGTTGATTGTTGATGAAGATGATTCATTTGAGATGAAGGGAGAACAAAACCCTAATTGATTGTTACTTGTACTGATGAGTGATTTCTTGATTAAATCCTGCTGAGCACAAGTAACAAACACAAGCTATGCAATTTGTTAGAGATGCAAATGATGCATATGCAATGATATGAGGTGGTATCTTAGGTCAAAAATTGGGGTATGACACATTGAAGTTCCTTACTTGTGTATTTGGGCAATCGGAAGTCTCTTGCTTGTATGCTTGAGAGATTTGTAATCAGATTTGGTCATAATGGAAATCTCTTAGAAGTGCAAGGGGACATGACTACTCTTGATTTATAAGAGGAACCAAGATAATTGCTTGTGTGTTTTCTTGTTCTCTTCTTTATTTCTGATCAACTTTATTCTGCGGCTAATCATCAGACTCTGACTCAGATTTTATCCTTGTGATCAGAATCTGATAAGAGCTTTTTAAGAGAAAAGGAAGAAAAAGTTAACACAATTCAACACCCCTTCTTGTGTTTTTGTCACCTTCAAAGTGAACTGAGATTCCAAATCTAAACAGTAATTATACTAATCAACAACACAAATAATACGATATCTCGGCTATGTTATTCTCCACTTAAAGTTTTAACCACTCACTAGTCAACTCCACCATTTTTCACTACATATAACTAATACATAAGACTAGAGAAAAAAACTCAAAAATTGAACAAAGCGTCAAAAGTTTAGTTGGCTTTGCAAGAACAGTACCTTCTATCATTAATCAAACCAACCAAAAACTGGAACAAAACAAGAGATATAATAAAAACAAACTATAAACTCTCAAAAGCCACAGTTTAACAATTAATCACAAACAAGTATCCAAAGCAACCCATTAATAGACTCGCAGGGGAAAATAGATTTTCTTCTTTTCTAACAATTTGCCAACTCCCAAAACTAAATACAATTTCCCATTTAAAAAATGGTTTAGGTTTTTTCAATGAATACAGTTTAGTAGGGGTTTCACAATAAACTCACAACTCATGGTCTACTAGGCGCTTAGAGAAGATTAAAATCATATTTCAGTTCAGCCATTAGTGTGAAAGATTAGCATCATATATATAGAAAGGGGTACAAATTAAAGATTACCTAGATAAAAAAGATAAACAAGTTGAACTAAGAAGTGATGAGACCAACTTGAGAAAGACCAAGAGTGACCGTCATGAGGGAATATGACGTAAGAGGGACCAAGAGTGAGTGCTAGTGTGAGCTTTGTTAACCCTCGTTCGCAAGTGACCGTCGCGTTATTTGTTAACCTTTGTTCTCGAGTGACCAGTTAGTAAACACAAATCATACACGGTGATGAATCTTACACGGGAGTTCCAATTGATAAGGAGAAATCGTACTCATGGGAGGGAATTGTGTGTACAATGAGAAGAAAGGGTTATGGTTCTAATTGATTCTTGAAGAAAGAAAGGGTTAGGGTTTGTGAGGCATTGTTCTGATTGTTTAGCTTGAAGGAGAAAACTTGTAAAATTTTGTTCTGAAGAAGAAGAGTCATGCGAATTGTTTAGCTTGGAGGGAAGATTTTTGTTTTAGCGCTCAACTTTTGGAACGGGGCGGTGAAATTTGGTTTTAGCGCTCAAGAGGTTTTGGAAAGGGAACGAATGAAATAAGAATTAAAAAGTCCTATGTTCGATTCTACCAACCTAATTTTTTTCATATAATAAATATTGGGTTAAACATACAAAGCCCCCCTGTAATATTAGGGGGGTTTGTTTTTAGCCCCTGATAATTTTTTTTTATAAAAAAATCTCCCTCGCAATTTCCAGATTGCCTCATATACACCCATAATTGCCACATTGCAGAAAAGATTCTCTCTGACTGCCAATGTGGCAGTCTACGTGATATTTTTTTATTTTTATATTTTTTAATTTTATTAAATTCTTTTATTTTTTATTTTTTTCATCAATTTTATTTTTCATTTTTATTCATAAACGAATTATTTATTTAATTTTTTTATTTTAAAGCGAAATTTATTTCAATATGTAATGGGCTTTTGGCCCATCTAGTCTCAACTTGGTTCCAATATCCAATATAGGTGTGTGCTATATAAAGACTAAACCTTTCTCTACAAAATTCGATGTGGGACATTAGTGAAATAGATGAAACTTTGCTACAACTTGTCATTGAGGCTCTGCAACCTACCCCCCAAGAGCACTATATTAAAACACAAACAATAATCAGAGGCATTTATTTTTGGTAATGGAAACTATAGTTGATTAAAATGCTACATCTTTTTCCATGGATTATTAGAGTAAATTGCCAATTTAGTTCTTGAAGTAAGGCATTTGTTTTTGATAATGGCAACTATAGTTGATTAAAATGCTACATCTTTTTCCATGGATTATTATAGTAAACTACCAATTTAGTTCTTGAAGTATAAAATAGTCCATAATAATCCATAATGTTCTAAATTTGTAAGGAATATATACCCCCACCACTATAAAATTATTATAGTAAACTACCAATCCGCTGCTAATAAAGACCATTCTCTTTATGATCTACTAGAGCACTTTTCAACCGTTGCATAAAATTTGTAAGGAATATATACCCCCACCACTATAAAATTTAACATTCGTTGCCTATTACTCTATACGAGAATGGAATTTTTACCACCTTAAAATTAGGCATTTCCATAGGGTAAAAATGTTGTAGTGAACTTGATGAAGGGTAAGGCATCGAACAATGTGGGAGGTTCGAGTCGAAGGGTATATGAGGACAAAAGGGTGAGTACAACCTTCTTTTTTACGTCAATACCAGATGAATATGGAGGTAAGGAGATACATGAAGAATTGATGGGATATAAGGACATTGATGAAGTAGTGATTCCAACCGAGATATCCTGGGAAAGAGATATTGATTTGGATTCAGTGGGCTCAATCCATTTGGTGATTCCAACCGAGAAGAACTCCTCTAAAATTCAGTGGGCTAAATCTATTTGGATTCTTGACATTCCCCCCATTTAAGTCCCTTCTGGTGTGGAGGCTTATGCGCAACAAATTACCCATATATGATCAATTGCAACTAAGAGGAATGAGCATCCCTTCCATGTGTTATATTTGCAAGAATTGTACTAAAACTACATTTCATTTATTTTTTGGTTGTGTGTTGGCTAGGAAGCTTTGGAATTGGCTCGACTCCCTAATTGGGCCAATAATTCATTTTCATAACTTGGATGATCTTAGTTTTTTTTTGTGACGAACTCAAATCTCAATGTTCCATTATTATCAAATCTGCCATTATTCATCTGTTGAATGGAATTTGGGCTGCTAGGAATGCTAGCAAATTTCAAGACAAAAATTTGCAATTTACTTTGGTCTGCAACCTTATTTTTGTGTAGGCTTCTTTTTTTTGGCTCAAATACTCGCCTCTCTTTCAAAAGTGATTTAGGTGCTTTCTCAACAATTAAAGCCTTCAATGCTCCTATCAACCCTCTAGAGCTCCTTCTATCAAGGAGGTTATTTGGTCTCCTCTAAACCGTACAGTAGTTAGATCAAGTGTAATGTGGATGGCGCTTATGCTAAAAATCCTTCTTCTGGTGGTTGTGGTGGGATTTTCAGAGATAGTAGTTGTCTCTTCCTTTTGGCCTTTGTTGAGCCTCTTTCTACCAACAACTTTGTGATTAATGAATTTTGTGCAGCTATTCGTAATACTGAAATTGATAAGGAGCATGGTTGGCATAATTTATGGCTTGAGTCGAACTCCCTCACTGTTGTGAAGGATTTTTCTTATGCTTGCTCGGCTTTAGTTCCCTGGAAGCTTAGATCTAGGTGGCTAGAATGTCACATGGCCATTTTGAAAATGTCTTTTTTCATCTCACATTTACTAGGGAGAAAATAGTTGTGCGGATTTTTTTGCTAATATTGGACGCACATCTAATGCCTTCACTATTTTGAACTCTTTACCGTTAGAAGTTATACATGATTATGTTAAAAGAAGGCTAAATTTATCTTTCTTTATTTTAGATTTGTTACTTTTTGAGATGGTCTTGAGCTAGTCCTCTCTCATTTTTGTGTAGAATTCTTCTTTTTGAAATATATTACCTTTATTAAAAAATATAATAATAAAAGGGGGAAATTTGAATTTGTACCAGAGAATTTGTATTCAAATCTTGTGCAGTCTTTATTATGAAATCCACCCATTCCACTTTGGATGCAGTTGCTTGGTTATTGAAAATCTTGAATAAAATATGTTAGGAAAATTGCACAGATATGAAATCATTGAAAAGACTTCGAAGAAAGTTTTCCGATTTGAGAAGGAGGAAAAGAAGGACATGATTTGTACATATCAAAAATACTTAGGTCGATATATGAACTCGGAAACTGAGATTAGTAGCTATAGCAAGGAAGTCAGCTTATAGTATTCAGTCGAGTAGGTCAGAGCGTTGTCCCTACTCGGGGCATTGACCAAGTCAGAGTGAGCAACAAATCACCATCTCGGTCGTCGACTATCTCTAGTCGACTGCGACGGTTACATGTGTGAAAAGGCGTCTGGGCTGTTATACAGGACGTTATGCACCATAAAGATGACAATAGAGGTTACGCTTGCTGCCATAATTAGGGGTCTCCAAGAGTCACTTCATTATGGTTTCAGGTCATCATTTCAGAGGTATGAATAATGGCTCTCATCTGAAGAATAAGCAAGATATTTACTCTTGAGTTCACTAGTGAGTTCACACATACCACTATTGTGTAACTCGAATCCCTTAATCCATTCACTCATCCTCTCAATTTTATATAATATAGTTGTAACCTCATTGAATTAGCTTATGGAAAGTTATCCAAAGGTGTTTTAAAGGAACATCTTAGCCGTAATTAGTCTTTGCATCGATGGAAAGTGTTATACCCCAAAATTTGCCCGCATCATTTTTCAAGAAAACTCCAATCTGGAAATTAAGAGTCTCATATAATCATGGATTTTTATTTCAACAAATATCTTGACATATGAAATACTTAGTTTTTAGAATTTTTCTTATACAGTAATTTGGCCTGCAGTTGAATTTATTCTTACGCAAACGCCAAATACTGTTTATTACTTCACACATGCTATTTATTTATTTACAGATAAATAGTACAGACACAATTGGTACAGAGTTAAATCTTTTTGCAGGCGCAGAATCAGGAAACTCAGATTGTACTGGTAACAAGTAGATTATTATTATCTTTTGTTTCCCACTAATTTTTGTACTATATTCCATTATTTTCAAAAATCTTTTCAAATCTCTTTTTCAAAAATCAAATCCTAACTTTATTCTCTACATCTCTCTTTTTCCCAACACTATCATACACTTTCTTTCAAATCTTATTTCCACTCAAATTTCCTTTTGTACGGAATCACTTCATCCCCCAACGTCTCTATCTTCTTTCCATTCTATAAATACCCCTCATTTTTTCCATAAAATCTCACATCAAATTCTAACTCATCTTTCAAATTCCTACCTCATATCTATTTTCTCTTCTTCCCTGACAAGAATGGCAAAGTGGATAGAGACACTGTCTCTTACAGTCATCACCATTGCTACGGTGATCATAACTTTCTTCTGCCTGCATAGTCCTGAAGAGTGTGGACCTGCAATGGTTGCACTCCCAATCATCTACATGTTATTGTTCATAGCATGGGTCATTAACCGTCATTCCTGAAGTCTGCCGTGATTCTTATTTCTTAAATGTACCGTTTATTCGTCGTACTGTTCAATATAGTATGTAATATTTGTACTGTCAGTATTAAATGTTGTACTATTTGTCATAATATTGCTTAATTACTAAGATAATATTTTGTGTGTTTTCTGCCAGTCAAATATTCCTATTTCTGTGCATTAAATGATTTTCAGGGTTATTATCGGTAATTTTGCCCGCATACCGTAAATATTAGTTATTTATTATGTCTATGTTTTTTTTAACAAGTCATGTAAATAAACTTTCATTTTTCACATAAAACAAAAACAACAAAAAAAGAAAATTAACTTTGACTGTTGATTTTTCACTCTAACTGCTACGTCAATACCTGAACAGTCAGTTGACAGCCAAACTGCTGGCAGTACAATTCTCAGTGTTTTGTACCATCAATCAAATCAATCTTTCACAATTCAAAATTCCAAGATTTTTGTTCTAGAAGTCTTCTGAATATCACGCGATTAGCAGAGACTCAACACTGCACAAAAATCAGGTACGCTTAACTGTCTCCTACATAAACAGCCCCTGACTAGGGTTTTCTTGTTTTTACAGGAGAAACAAGTTTTTGAGAGCTCAAATGGATTTCATACACATCCATATATCTCAAAGTACCATCATACAAATTTTCAAACTTCAATTCATTCAGACGCACCGTCAGCAGCTCAAACAGTCAACAGACGACCCGTTTGACCAAAAAAGTCAACAGACAGTCAAAAATGAAATTTTTTGTCAAAATCCATATTTTGTCAAAGGATTCATCATTTGATCATTGGATGATCATAATTCATCAAGGAAAGATCAAAAATCAACAAAACCCTAAGATTCAAAATTAGGGTTTTTGCCTGAAAAGTCAACTCAACTTTGACTGGTCATAACTCTCTCATCCTTCATCCAAAAAATTCAAACCAAAGCTCATTTTGAAGGAAATTCAATTATCTTTCAAATGCCATTGATCCCATGGTCATTGGATTCACCATTTGAAAAATATGATCAAAGACATTACAGGTCATTTTCAAAGTCAACAAAAAGACACTTTTTTCAAAAGGACACACAAGGAGCATCAAAAATCATTTTGACATGAGACCAAAGAAATTGGTTAGAGGACTCTTTGAGGTTTCCAAAAAGTGCAAGATCTCCTTCATATGACAAAAATTGAAGGATTTACACCTTGTTGAAGTTGGCTAAATTTTGGAAAATGCATGAAACCAACATTGCTCAAAAATGTATTTTTTCCAAATGGGGCCAAGTTTTCATGGTTCAAACATTATTTCCATAATATTATGGGCCTCCCACGACCAATACTAAGCCCATACCTTTTTTTATCCATTTTTTGCTTGATTTTATCTTATTTTAAGATTAAATTAAAAGTAAAAATGGAAGGATAATGGATGGCTTAAATCTTAAGCATGACTCATCAAGGAATCTTCATTTTTCTGCAGAGAATTGAAGAGCAAGGCAAGAGAAGTAAAGGAGAAGAAGACTTGGTCAAATATTCAAGGATTTTTAATATTTAAAAATCAAACTTTCAACCAAGCAATCAATGCTCTTAGCTTCACTTCCAAGCAGCCCTTGGCCTATAAAAGAAGTGGAATACATCAACAACAAACACACCCACGAAATATAGCCAAGGCATAAGCAAGAAAACTCATCAAATTTCTCAAAATTTCCATACACTTTGTAATTTTCAAATTTCATATTCCAATCAATATCAATACAAAACAATCATTCCAATCATCTTCTAAGATCATATAAAGTAAGAATGAACCCTTAATATGGTCCCATGAGAGTCGTAACACATGCATAGTGTTCTTCATGTTCATACATAATTAATTTTCGTTTTCCTATATTTAATCAACCTCAATGTAATCTAATCATTCCACTGAGTTTATGAGGTCCTATAAGCTAGATCTGGGCCTTAACATGTAAGCTCCCACGTGAGAATCACTCCATGCCATTAACAAGTGTTCATACGTGCTAAAACTTCAACTCCATCGAATCCATAGCTACAGCTTTCAAACAGCGAAACTAACATCATATTTGGACTCAGAGCATCCTAATTAGGGGATCTGGGTCATTTGTTTTTATTCCTAACGTTTATTTTTGCAGGTGTGGGAAGCTACCAAAAAATGGCATTTTTATCATAAAAATAGGGGAGGTTTAAAACCCCCGCTATTTGTTTGAAAAAATAAGAGAGACGGAGGTTGAAGACGACCACGCGTCCAAGCGTGGTTCGTCAGTCAAAGCTGACTCTTCCCTCCGCTAGCGTGGCTCTTGATCATTGGCTGGTCAACCAGTCTTCCCATCCACGCGTGCACATGTGGGTCCCAGTCAGAAAGTTTGAATCTCCTTGGATTCAGCACATGTTCCCCACCATCATATCATGCTCCCTCATGATCTGAGCCCTTGGATCATCTCAAATCTTCATCCAACGCATCAGATCAAGCTATTCATACCATGGACTCACATGCATACCACACCTGATCATGTATCCTTTTATTTTCTATTTTATTTTAATTTTCTTTGCAAAATTAATTAAAAATAGTTTTAAAAATCCAAAAAAATACACAAAAAATATTTTTAGACTTCTAAAATAATATATTATTTTCTGAAATAAAAATATTTTATTTTTCTTCAAAATTTCAATATTTTGCATAATTAATTAGTATATATTTATATATTTGCTTTTTAATTATTCTAACCAATCAAAAAATCATAAAAAAAATTGTTCTTTATATAAAATATTGTTTATATATTATAAACTAATTTTGTACATATTTTGAATAATTTTCTCTCTAAGTTTTAATTATTTGTATAATTATTTGCATAATTATGTTTTAATTAGCTTAATCAATTTCAAATCAATTTCAAAAATTCCAAAAAAATTAGTTTTGTTTTAAAATTAATTAACAAATATTTTGTACATATTTTAAACTTAATTTCTAGGTTTAAATCTAGTTTCATCTTTTTTCTTCATTTTAATTTAATTAATCATGCATTAATTATAATTAAAATCAATCATAAAAAATCCAAAAACATGCCTTTTATTTTTCTTGCAATTTAAATTCCTAGATAAATGTATAGGATGTCAAATTCATGTAAATAGGCTAGTTTACATTTCCTGCACAATCGATGTAATAGCGTAGATTTACTTTCCGCACTTTACATTTCCGCATTTTAATTTCCAGCAAATATAAACTGCGTGTATGTCAAAGATAAAATTGAACCGTTAGATCACTAACTTCAAAGATAAAATATCTGAATACAAACACAATCACACTTGCACCTCTTAAGGTAAATCCCTTCTCATTCTTTTCAAAATCAAAGTCAAAATTCTACTGTTTTGAGTACAAAATCGAACCTTGCGTTTATATCCGGTGAAAGGATAGATTTTTAAAGGAAATAGGATAAAGACCTTACAACTCAGGGTAGACCTCCTAGTTTGCTTGCTCAAATCAAAACAAACAAAATTCTCATACACTGTTGTTTTTCAAAACAAAACTTTCAAAAAAGACAATACTTTGTATACATCCAAACACGGATTATTACAAAGTTAACGTTCTTTTCAAAACATCTTTCGAAAGATAAACAAGCATTTTGTATACATCCACACACGGATCATTACAAAATTCAAATTACAAAGGTATTTGAAACCACATATGAGCATTCTAAAGCAATTGAAAAGTGATCGAAAAACAAGTGAGCTAAGCAAACTTAAGAGCCCATGGATAACCATGGATACAAAGGGTGCTAACACCTTCCCTTTGTATAACCTACCCCCTTACCCAGAATTTCTTAAAGGTCTTTTTTCTGTTTCTTTTATAAACCTTTCCTTAATTGGATAAAATAAAAGGTCGGTGGCGACTCTGTGAATTTTCAAAAATGCGAAAGCATTAAGCGATAAAAAAGAGTCAGTTCACGTATCTCTACAGAACAGAGGTATGGCCCGGAATTAAAAAACGGAGGTCCACAGAAAGTAACATGATTGTTCTATAAAAATGTAGTAAAGAACTCTATCTAACTTTTTCTTCTCCATGCAGTTGAGGTAACAGATTGCAAGACAAAAGTTATTTGACTTAATTTTTGCAAATAGACTATTTGCTAATTAATAAAATGTACATGTTAAGGCAATCTTGTCGTTATTTTTGCCAACGTTTGAGGCAATCTTGCAAATAAACTATTTTTTTAATGATGTGGTAAGGTATTGCTCAAAGCTTGACACCTATAGAAATGGTCCTACAACATATCCTCTAAGAGTAATTATGCATCACTCTTTTATAAACGTGTTATATACAACACAATCAAAAATGTTTGGACAACAATACTTGTCTGGAATATTTTTTTTCATAAAAACATATGCTCTACTATATATATTTATGTACTTCAAAATAACCACCTTTCATTTCTCACATGCATTAGCCAAATCAAGAAAACCCTTATCAATATAACCCTTCTTCACATTATTATTACTACCATGTTTTCTTTAAGACTCTCCATTCCATTAGAGAAAACTCTAATAACATATTCTACACCAAAAACAATTACCTCTTATAATTTTAATTATTACTCTTATCATAATTTTCTTCCATATTCTTCTAAATCCATTATCAAACACAGCACAATCTCCATGGCTTTTAAGGATGAAGTGAAAGGAGAAACTTTTATCGACGAAGATTTTTCCGAATTGGAGCCATTGCCGGGAGAGCTGAAGGCGGAGCTGATGCCAAAGCATGTGGCGGTGATTATGGATGGGAACGGGAGGTGGGCGAAGATGAAAGGGTTACCGGTGTCTTCCGGTCACGTCGCTGGTGTGAAGTCGTTGAAAAGGATGGTGAAGCTATGTTATAGTTGGGGAATAAAAGTTCTCTCCATTTTTGCGTTTTCTACTGATAACTGGATCAGGCCTAAGGTCCTAATTCATTATACTTCATAGTTTAGTTTCACTTTGATTTGGTTTTGTTAATGGTGGTGATGGTGGTGCAGGTGGAAGTTGAATTCTTATTTACACTCTTTGAAAGATCAATACTTTCTCAATTTGAAGAATGCAAGAGGTATCAATACTCTCTCAAAATAAATATATTAGAAATAGTCTTTACTATTTGTTTGTATTCTGTGTGATGGATAAAGGTCTTCTCAATTTCTTAAAAATAAATTGAAGTGTTACACTTACAATAGATTTATAATGAGTAAAGTATATAAATACAGTTATAAAAAAAAGTTTATAAATATACAAACTTTAAAAATTTGTGGCATTATATATATATATATATATATATATATATATATATATATATATATATATATATATATATATATATATATATATATATATATATATATATATAAAATAAAGAATCATAAACATGAGTTGGATATTATCTCATAATTCGATTAATCACACTCTATTTAGATGACTTGACACATGCATCATACTTTGAATACATCACATTTTACATAATCATACTTCATATTTAATTTCACTACAGTAAAATCATATTTCACATAATCATACTCCTCATTGATATTTCACCAAAGTCATATTTCACATAATATCATCTCACATTTTATTTAATCAAAACATACTTTCAGAGTTGCAGAAAATGTATTTGAATACAAGTTCTTAGTACACATAATTGGCATATTCAATTGGCAATAACAATCACCTCTAAAAATACTTCCAATATCACAACAATGAGAACACCACATTTTAAGTTCATACTCTACTTGCTAAATGTACAACATGACAATCTCTTGTGATGTAGGGTTTTCATAGATTTTTAGGGTTGTTGTGGTATTAGAGCAAACTCGCACACGCATGGTGGGAAAGTCTATATATTGGTGTTTTAGGTTTGATTGAATGTCCTCCTTAACTTCATGGTTGAAGTATTTATAAGGGCTTCTTGGGCCTACTATGTTTCAATAAGGTAATTTTTATACTTTCCACTTTCAGGAGCGTGAAAAGGGGTAGTTATAATTACTTCTCGTGTTTCTTTGGAGAAAGTGACTTCCTCCTTTTTACTCCCTCTACCACACTGTTATAGATTGGGATATGTCACCTTCGTGTTTTAGAAAAAGACGAGTGATTTGAAAAATGAGCGTCATAATCAAATTATGGGCGATCGTTCCAATAGATGGGCGGCTAGGAAGTTGGCAGGAGCGATATATTACGTCTCCTTCCCTTAGTGAAATTTATACGTCGTCTCTTGTATGCCACTTACGAATATACCAGTGCACATACTAATCAAATATAATGAATAAAGAAAGATAACACTATTCAATTAAATAATCTTATTCATCATACATACAATCAAATATAATGAATAAAGAAAGATAACACTATTCAATTAAATAATCTTATTCATCATACATACACTGTATATATAATTTAACCGGACTTTCTCACCCCTTACCTTGGTTATCGAAGAACTTAACCACAAAAATAGGTTTTGGTCAATTTGGCTTTAATCACTAAGAATAAATTGATGAAAGTCTATCAAATAGGAAGTATAATTAAAATCAAAAGGTAAGAGTAAGATCTAATACAAGAACATGAATAATGGAGTGAAAGAGACTTGCCCAATCAATGGATATTAAACAAAGAGGATTTTTAGGTTTAAAACTTCTATATTTAGAAATTTATCATTTGAAATGACTTATAATGATTGAAAGGATATGAATGTACGAGTGTTCTTGATTATTTATGAGAAAAATCTATTTAGGAGCAAATGTCAATTAGAAAATTCAACAAAGGAAGTTTAGATTCATCATTAATTTAGGCATGGGAGATAGACAAATTAAACTTTAAATTGAATATAAAAGTTGTCAAAAATTAAGTTATATTTCCATACAAAATCAAGTTTGTCAGAGAATTACAATTCAAGCTATGGTCTGAATGCCAGATATATGTCACTAACAAAATTTTAAAAAATGACAAAAACATCGAAAGGTTTAAAGCAATGCTACCTATACTCAATGTCATACTTTAAAACTAAAGTAATAATAATACAATTTATATCTATGCATCACAAAATATATCTCTCAAGTTACATAGGCTACAGAGAAATCACAAATTTGAGGTGTTGCTAATTGTAATAACATTCTTTTTCTCTTATATTAAGTGGTGTTATTTCTGTAAGCTTGTAACTGTCACTTTGTTATATAGGGAAGGAATTAAAATATCTGTAATTGGAGATACATCAAAGCTCCCCAAAACTTTGCAACAAATGATAGCTGATATTGAGGACTATACGAAGGAGAATTCAAAATTCCAAGTTATTTTGGCAGTTAACTATGGTGGGAAATATGATGTAGTCCAAGCATGTAAGAGTGTAGCTAAGAAAGTGAAAGATGGCCTTATTCATTTGGAAGACATTAATGAAAACATGTTTGAAAAGGAGTTGGAGACAAACTGTACTGAGTTTCCTTACCCAGATTTATTGATCCGGACAAGTGGAGAACTTAGAGTTAGTAATTTTTTGTTATGGCAATTGGCATACACAGAATTTTTCTTTAATAACAAATTGTGGCCAGATTTTGGGAAGGATGAGTTTATAGAGGCCTTAATATCATTTCAACATAGACATAGACGTTATGGTGGGAGATATTAATTAGTTCATAACCATTTATTTTCTAATATCATAGTTGTGATATATTAGTATGACAAATTTACAAATATATGTCTAGACTCTAAAGTATGTAGATTCTTATTGTATACTTATAGATAAAATAAATAAAGTTTTTCTTTACATGTGCTTGTGAGTATGTAGTATGTGATTAAAAAGGATTGAAAGGTGATGGTTCAACATATCTATTGTGGTGTCCATTTGTATGTCAATAGTTTAACTAATTTAGAGTGTGCTCTTGATCATACTTTGATTAATCATTTATGTTTCGCTGATGTGGTTGGTGTTAACACTTCAATTTGATTCCAATTTCTTTATGGGAGTAAGTCTTTTTTTTAATAATCACTCTATAAAAGTATTGGTCATCTCTCACCATATAGAGCTTCTCACCATCGTGGACAAGTCCTAACCACCATACAACATAATATACCTACTAAG
The DNA here is from genome assembly GCF_029867415.1 of Vicia villosa. NCBI lineage: Eukaryota > Viridiplantae > Streptophyta > Magnoliopsida > Fabales > Fabaceae > Vicia > Vicia villosa. Next base: position 70,217,405 of record NC_081186.1, on the reverse strand, counting down.
GCCTCTAAGTCCCTCTGTACTCGCAAGAGGAACACACACTCCTTTATTTTTGTGAGCAATACACAAACTATTTAAGTAGTAGTAGATGTCATATCACGATACTTAACTTTTGTAGAAGTGCATAATACAATATCTTGTTTCTACATTACTAAGAAATAAGGGAGCGTCGGAGGAAGAAGCAAAAACATGTGGTAAACTAACAATATATGGGGTCACCATCCCAACCAATGTCAGAATAAGTACATAACTCCATTAAGGATAATAAGGGAAATAAAAAGCTTTGAAACTAGGCTATCCAAAGAATGTGAAGAACAATTGCCCAATTTACTATAGTGGGAGAGATAACAAATTGACTGATAACATGAACATCATAAATAATATCAAGTCTAGTAATTGTAAGGATACATATGTCCTCATCTACAAGATATGGAGAAGATTAGTTTAAAGGCTAGTCCCAAAATGGTTGATCTATGTGTTTGCAGGTGATGAAGATTCACATCTAAACTTTTGATGACGACAACACACGACAATAGCTTTCAACATTAATGATGATAATATAACCAAAGCATATTATGACTCATTAACAAAAGGAATCAAGATCAAAGTGCATGTACAATCTGAGATTATCTAGTAAAATTTGTGAAGCTTTTTGGAGAAAGATATGAAAGCTCTCTAGGTCATGTTTGCTGGTCTGTTTGAGTGAACCGAGTATTATAAAAGTAAGGTAGCAACTTAAGAGTACTAATGCAATTTACACACATACACTTAAAACATATTTTAAAAATGTTTCTATCTTGAAAATGATTTTCTACCCGAAAAACAAGTGATTAAACAAACTTGTATTACGATTTACAAACAAAATTCTCACTGTGAAGAAGGTGGTAAGTGTTGAAGCGGTAAAGCGACAAGCAACAAAAGTTTTGGAAATATTTATCCGGGAAATTTATCGTCTCCACAGGAATTAGTGCTATTGAACTACCATTCAACAGTTCTGCGGTTATGAGTTTGGATTGAACTGTTTAAAGCATAAAAAGAGAAAAGTAAATATTGACACAAAAAAAATCCATTCTTCTGAGAGAAGAGACTTATCAAGCATGCATATAATCTACTTCTCACAAACTTATCGACCAGTTATACTCAACCTACAATACTCGTCACTATCATCCAACATCGATCAAACCCTAAGTCATTTCTAACCCAAAATACAGAGGATTACTATATCATCTCGGCGAATATCTCTAAGCCAACCTCAACAACACATCAGACATCTATACCAATCGTATCGACGATCTCTCAACCGACACAACCAACACGGAAGCATTAAGCTTTGACACCCATAGAGATTTTTAACTCTAAATCTATCTCTAGAATCCATAAACTAATCGATAATCATCCTAGATAAGGATTCGAGCAGTATATATCTATAACAACCCAAACCCCGAGCACAAAGAAAAAATCTAAGATAAGAATCGACACAGATTTGTAAAGCAAGTTTAATATAACGGCATGGGCGACAAATATACATGAGTTCAAACTAAAATCATATATAAAACCCAACCAAAGAGAAATACAGAAAGAGAAAGAGAAATGAACCAAAAATCTCCCGGTTCGTAAGCGCCGATTGTTGATCAACCCCGGATCATCCGTATGCAAGCTCCAAAGTTATTTTCTAAGTTAATCTACCTAAAAAAATGAAGGTTTGATGGATTGGGATCAAAAATACCCAAAACATAACCTAAAAAATGTGTTATGACCCCTTTTAACGTATTTCTGTCCTTCCAGATTCGCCGGACGAACCACACCAATAGCAACAACATAAAATTCTGCACTGTTTCGGCCATAACTTGAGAACCATAACTCCGATTTGTGCCCGGTTTGAAGCATTGGAAAGCTTATTCAATGATCTTTCTAACAATGACAAAATATCAGCCAAATTGATGGTTTTTTTATTCTTTGATTTTGAGCCTTATTCGTTGATGAGTTGGTTTCGTTGCTCAAAATCACGTGTTTGAAGCCGTGTACTCGACATTTTATTGCTCATGCTTCAAATACACCTCAATACCTACAAAATGAATAAAAAACTATTATTCGGTACATAAATAAATCAAAACTCGAGTATAAACAAACTAAGTTGAAATTATTCAACGGAAATACAATAAAAATACGATAAGTGTCATAAAACTATATACACAAAAATACTATAAATTGACACTTATCAGAAAGTTTTGCTGATCTACAATGCAATTCTTCCCATCTATACTGGGTTGTAAAATCAAGAATTAAGTTTAGGTTAATAATAGAGTATTGTAATAGATTTTTCGGACATACTATGACATAAGCATTTTAATAGAAACATTATATAAAACCTATACCTCCCAGTGAGCCTGAAATATCGAGTAATACAATTGATCCTCCATAACCACAATAACATGTTGCTGTTCCATAGAGAACCACTGCAAAAATTCTCGATTTTAAACATAGTATAAAAATTCACGATTTTAGTACAAATAAATCAATTCAAACAAGTTGTTGATGCAAAAATCAAAGAAACTAAGACCTACGAATTAAGTAAGTTATTAGAAAATAATAAAAACCTTATTCATTTTCAACAAAACTCCACTTGTAAAAACCTTATAAAAGTACCTTCATTAAACATAATATTGGTTAAACACACCATTACATTTGCAACAAAACTTCATATTTTTTACTAAAAACATATACATACATTCCCATGTATAAAAGAGATGAACAATTACTTCAAAACCTAGAATAATATCGGTGTGAAATGAAATCAACAAAACCATGTATCAACAAAGATAAACATCATAACTCACCTAACTTTAATTACCAAGAAAAACATCGAATAAACTCACAGAGTACTTTAAATCACAAACAACATATTGATCAAGCAAACTTCTTTGATCACGATCATTTTTATTTAAGATCTATGGACCAGTTATATTAATAATAAAAGAAATATAAAAACTATGGAATAAAGACCGAATATATACCTGAATCGACATGACTTTTTTGTTTGTTTCAAGTTAACTTTCAGCACATACAAAAAATTGTTCAAATCAACAACAATACCACCGGATCTAATATGTATACTACGATTAATTCCAATTTTTTCAAAACCAAATTTATAGATATACAATTGATACAAATCACACACCAATTCAAAATTCCCTAATTGATATTTCCTCGTTAAAAGAAAAAAAAAACCCGTAGTCCTCTAAATCAATAAGAAAAACATTTAAATAATTTTTTCCTTGACAACAAACCTTGGTAGTATTTTTTAATTCCACCAGAAAAAGTTTACAATCTCCGAGGTAAGTTTTGATAAATTTCCTCCCTCTATTCAATCACCGGACAACGCTCCAAGCACCAGCTTTTCTACACTTCCTTCTCGGGTAGCAGGGTCCTTTCTCTCCTCAATTTCATTTATACCCAGGTATGTATTACACTTGAAACCTCAGAAATTTTTCTTATTTCTACTGCACACGACCTGTTTGACATAAGTCCCAAGCTAATGTTATGTTACGTTTTAGTATAACTTTGATGCCATCTTTCTGTTGAAGAGTAAAAATAATAAAAGTTATTATAATTTTTGCCCTAACCTAAATCCCTAGTTCTCTCTTTTTGCTTGTAATAATCTTCTGTATATGGGTGTTGTTAGGTAAAGAGTAAAAGAGATATGAACCCGTTGACACTAGTGAAGCGCATTCAGAAAATCAATTCAAGAGAAGCTGCGTTAGGCATCAGCGAACAAGCTTCATGGCATACCAAATACAAAGATTCCGCGTATGTTTTCGTTGGTGGCATTCCCTTTGATCTCACTGAGGGTGATCTCCTCGCCGTTTTCGCTCAGTATGTGACTCTCTTTTCATGCATTCTTCCTGTATATATATGTAAAAATGGTTGAGATTAATTTTGATGCATTGTCGAAGTAAAACTCTCTACACTGTCAGCCCAATTACAAACCCATCCATTATATGATTTCTTAAGGTGGATAGGTTATGAATGAATGATTGATTGATAGTATCTGCACATTGTCGATGCGACAATGCATATCAATTAAATCTAATATTAATTTGGGTCTTGAAGATGATTTTTTATTAATATTTTTTGAAACCCAGATATGGGGAGGTTGTTGATGTTAATCTCGTTAGAGACAAAGATACCGGAAAATCAAAGGGTTTTGCGTTCCTTGCATATGAAGATCAAAGAAGCACTAATCTTGCAGTCGGTTAGTCTCTGTCCCATGGTTCTAAAATATGTAGTTTTTTAAAATGAAGAATTGATTATCTTTTTTTTTCTTCCAGGGATCCAATGCTGAATTGCTTTGTAATGTTTGGTTTTTTGTGTCTCAGATAATCTGAATGGAGCTCAGGTTTTAGGTAGGATTATTAGGGTGGATCATGTTGATAAGTATAAGAAGAAGGAGGAGGAAGATGAAGAGACAGAGCGGCAGAAAAGGGAGGCCCGTGGTGTTTGTCGAGCTTTCCAAAAAGGGGAATGTACTCGTGGAGCAGGATGCAAATTTTCTCATGATGAGCAAGTAAGAGAAGCATTTACAGTCCTTAATTGTTTCGTTGATGTTCTTAATTAATAGTTACATACGCCCATTCTACAACTCCCATGACCTTATCTTGAAAATTTTAACATTGAAGTTTGACTAATATTAAAACATAATTGAAGTGTTCATATGCAATGCTGTTTGGCTTAGTTGAATGAGGTATTTTTATATGACTGTGGGAGTAGAGTTTTGTATTGGTAGTAGTGAATATTTGATTAGGCTTTTGATGTTCTTTGCTAAAATTAAAAGTTCGGCATTTTAGCTATACACACATACACGTATCAAGTCAGAATGAGTATCATATTATACTTTAAAATAAAAGAAGTGCAACAAAGTACCAAGTAGTTAATTTTGTTTCTGTATGAAATTCTGCAGATTTGATTTGCATTTTTTTAATTTAATGGGTGGGTTGAAATAATATCTATTAGTATTACAAAAGTATGTTAATTTTGATAAATAGGTCAAGACCAGTGTCAGCAGATCTTAACTCGTATATAAGTTCATCTTGAAAGAACGAAACTGTTAGTAATAGGCCTCTTATTGCTGAAGACCTATGTTTGAAAGAAGCCTAGAGATACATTTAGGCTTGTGATGTAGTTATTTAATGTTAATAAATTGTTTATCTAGTATATTTTAGGCTGTTTGTTTACTTATTAGTAACTGCTTTATGTAGCAGTTATGAAACGGGACAGAGGTTAGTCGATATTGTATTTTATGCATTTATAAATATAAGGGTTTTAGGATATAGGCAGGGATTGGGTTATTTGTCAATAGGTTGATTGGGGGGAGTGACTAGGATCTTTAATTCGTAGCGGTTATTAGCAGTTATACTCATACTCCAGCTCTCCAATGTATTTCTTGTTCTTCCTTTGTAACAAATCTCTGCTGGAAGGAAATTCCCAGAGTTTGATTAATGAAACTAGAGCACTCACGATCTTGGTTGCTTTGTTGGTGGTTACAAAAAGTGAAATGGAGGCCCGTATCGAATAGTTGTAACATGGATTTTATGTGATGCTGGCTATGAGAGAAACTATGGAGAAGCATTGCGAAGAAGTCAGTTTGGAGCGTATAGAAGTTAGGAGGAAAACGACTGAATTGGCGGAATCAATGCGACTAGGGGTGTTAATGGTTTGGTTATGAAGGAAAGCCAACCTGAACCAAGCCCAAACAACAGTTCACTTGAAGCAAGTTGAACTGTTTGTGTTTAATCATAAACCAAACTGAACTTTTTTAAAGTTTGGTTCACTAGGTTCTTTTGCTTCCGAACCAAACTGTGTCCAAACCCCTTTACTGATCTGATTTGGTCTTTATTGTAGAAAAATTAAAAGAGAAGAACTGATCTAAATGTCTCATCTCACAGTAGATGACTTGGATTTAACACCTTGGATCTTGCATGTCATTTTCGGGTTAGAGTTTGGTGTTGTTCATCCTGAAACCACCTCAGTCAATGCCGCGACAGAGTGACGAAGTTTGACTTGTTCTCTAGATATGACGGAGTTGTCATCCCATTACTGCCATGACTCATGATAGCACAACCATGGCACGCGACAGCGCTGTGTTCTTTGCTTGAAAGTGCGAGGTCCCTAAAAAGTTGGGTTTTGCGGCGTCGCTCATCTCTTTGTCGATGATGCTACAACTGTGTTTCTCTCATCCATTTTAGCACTTTGCAGCAGATCCATCGGTTTCAATCATTTGTTTCAATCATCAATTTCTCATCTGCTTCAAGTTTAACACCACCATTCAATTTCTAGGGGAAAAAAAAAGAAAAACCATAAATAGTGTCGTGTTTCAGAAAAACCATTTATTTTCCTCAATGATATGTAAATTATAAGATATAAGAGAGGTTTGGCATTAGGTTTGGTTGATAAATTGTTTTAGCACCCACAATTCACTTTGAAGTTGAAATACACGGTATGAACAAACTGTTTCTATAGTCTACAGTTTGATTTGCATTTTTACTGTCTGGTTGGGTTAAAAAAAGGTTTGGTTCGGTTTAGTTCAATTTTTTCTAGTTTTTTTGAACACCCCCAATCACGACACACTGAGTCACCATCCTCCATGTTTTCTCGAATAAAGATGGTGAAAACTGGAAACTCTAGTTTTTGAAGGGACTAACACATACAGTTGGCTGAACCATGTTGAAAGATATTTTGAGATGAAGTAGATGAATTGACCACAGCGGTTACAAGTAGTTATGATGGCAATGCAAGGAAAAACACTTGCTCGGTATGAATGATTCATAGTCCTTTTGAATTGTTGTTAAGTCTTAAACAAATGGAAACCATAGAAGAATACAAAGAACAATTTGAGTTATATGCAGGTCTACTAAACTGTGCTGAACAATCCTAGTTGAAACAAATTTTTCTGAATGGACTTAAAGATGTTATTAGGGCAGAACTGGAGCTGCATCCTGTAGAAAGATTGAATGAATTAACCGATCATGCTCAAAGGGAAGATGCGGAAAATGTTAACAACAAAAGGGAGTATTGATACAGATTCAATTGGAAGATCAATCAGAATTTTCATTAATTCCAAAACTGTAATTTGGGAACCAGAGAACTAAGTTCAAGTTTAAACAACCCATTCCGAGATCGAAAGTTCCCCGAGAGAGGAGAATAATACAAAGACTTCTGGGGCGGTTAAAGTACAAAGGTTTGAAATTGAGTAAAGCAGAGGTGCAAGATAGAAGGATTATGTTTCTCGTGTGACGAAAAATTTGTTCTAGGTCATAGATGTTCTAACAAACTGTTACAAGTCCTGATGATGGCTGAAGATTATTAAGAAGAGAAGGCGGAAGAAGAGGTGGCTGAATTCATGTTCTAGGACCCTGGTGGATATTTATGTAATCTTTCACCTTGAGGACAAGGTGAGTCTATTGGGGGGAAGTTTTGTTAGGCCTGTTATTAGTGAACATTATTAGGCAGTTATTATTTGAGATTGGAGATTAGTAGGGTTGGGAGATACGAAGCTCTCAAAATCTTAGAAAGGAAAGACCAAGACTCTCGAATTATTGGAAGGGAATCAACTTTAAATGTTAGGAACCCAATAATACTAATAGTAATTATCCTGTATTTTAATATTCCTTATTCTTTGGTTAGTTTACCATTCTGTTAATCTGTTTCTGTAATAATCCTTTGTCACTTATTGCTATAGATGTTAATTACAATTTGGGTACCAGTTTCTATCAGAAAGCTAGGCAGGAGGAGGATCAGAAATCCTGTGTATTATAATTATTGGGTCACTTATTATGAGACGGAGGAATTATATGTTACTTGAGTTTAGCCTCAAGTATGGGCTTCGCTCCCTTGTCTTTCTTATGTACCTACTCTCTTAACCTAGTTATATAAATATGAGGGTTTGTACTGTATCACATTACATTATGCTCATCTCTTCTATCTTTCTACATGGTATAGAGCCTCATAGGATTCAAAACAGTCTCTTGCAGCTGCCGCCTTATTTAAAAAAATCTCTACACCAGAGAACCCTATTTTCCCGTTACTTTGAAACTATATAATGATTGTAAACACGGACATTGATGGCCATATGTAAGCAAATTTTTCAAGTAAAATGGTGCAGGATGGTAGGTGAAAAAGTTGAACATTGAATTTATTAGCCAACAACACTGAAGCTTGATGAATATAATTTTGCTATTACCTCGATTTTGTTGATTAGTACATACCTTTACACTGAAATTTATTCAAAGTTTTAATTGAATTGCATTGCACAGTTTTTTGTGGTAATTTCAACATTGTATCCCTAAGATACAGTTTGTTTCAATTATACTTATGGGGGGTGTTATGGTATACAATAAGCGCTTACCGTTGTTTATGTATGAAGTGTTTCTATAATCAAGGATGGAATGAGGGGAGACTTTGCTCAAGTTCTTTGTATATGTTGTTTCCACAAGCTACTCTAGAGAGCTTATGAAAATGAGCTGCTTTATAGTCATGTTATAAAGTATTTTCATTAGCTCTTGCAAACTTGTACTCAAGTGCTTATGATACAAGATAATTCCATGTAAGCTGTTGTGAATGCCCCCCCTCTAATACCCATAAGATCTTGTCCTCTTGCAGTAGCTTTATTATATGATAACCACTTACGTAGTATTGAAAGATTTTAAGTAATGTGATTTTGAAAAATGATTAAAATTAGTAAAAAATCTTGGTTCCATTCCCCACATTCTGCATATGTGGTGCAGTTGAAACAGGAATATGAATTTCAATTCTCTATCGAATATCTTATGCAAACGATATGTCCAGCTATCCTATTGTATGTTTTTAGTTCTGCACTGACTGCATTATACTTTTGTAGAGAGCTGCAAATACTGGTTGGGGTGAGAAGGAAAATTCAAAATGGGACAATGACAAATATGATGGTCCCACAAAAGACAGAAGACATGACATCAACCAATCAAATCGCTTTCCAGAAACTAGAGACAGAGACTCACGCCCCAGAGCCCATAGCAATACGATGGCATTAGACAACCAATCCAAGCGAAGTGATAGAAGAGAGGAAAAGATGCCGCGGAGGCATAATGACGATGAACTTGAACATCGGCCAAAAGAAGATCAACATAGGAGAGAAGAAAAAAGATCAAGGAATGATTACAGCGATAGGGAACCTGAGCCAAGAGATCACAGAAGGGAAGATAGAAGATCAATAAAGCGAGATGATGTAGAGTTTGAGCCCAGGTCAAGAGATTCTGATGTAAGAGAAGACAAAAGACTGAGTAGGCAGGATGTTGATGATTATAGAAGCAAGTCAAAAGAAATGCATGGTAACCGGGAGGAGAGAAGATCAAGAAAACACACCGAAGATGACTATGTGCCAAGGTCAAGAGAAGATCATGATAGGAAGCATGGTAGCCGGGAAGAGAGGAGATCAAGAAAGCACACTGAGGATGAATCTGTACCAAGGTCAAGAGAAGATCATGATGGGAAGCAAGATAACGTATCATATAGAAATAATACTCATCGTTCTGAATCAAAAGGAAGATATGATTCTGACCGAAGAGAAGAAAAGAGGCCAGGAAGGTAATGGCAGTTGTGAGGTCTGGTTTATCATGGACAACAAGAAAGAGTATTGGAGTAAGTTCATTGATATTTGTGAACCTGAATTGATGCTTACTTATAATATTTCCTTAATCATTTTGTCTGTAATACGATTTAATTGTACTTTCATAAGAGCTTTTCCTGTTTTAGTTGTGTTATTTAAATATCAAAATATATACATGAGATCTAACATCATATATTAGATTTTTGGTCGCTAATATTTCTATTAACATTGGTATATTTTGTTGGTTTTGGCCTCTCTATCTCCTATTGCCCCTGTTCACACAAGTTTTGATTTAAGTTCACATTCTGTATTCGACTTGAGTTGAACTATACATCATTGAGTTCAATGCATTTATTTAATGAGTTCAATAGTTCACGATGCTTTTCTACTGTGAAAAATAAAGGCAGATTACACAAACGTGCCCCTTTTGCTTAGCAGCACGTGCTTTGTTTTGAGATCTTTTTATTACCAAAAATGCTTCACTTTTATTTGAAATCAGATTAAGTTACCACATCATATTTAAAAGGGTTATCAGATTATTTTGGAATTAGTCTTTGACAATCAATTTGTTTGTATTGTTTAGAAATTTCACAAGTTCAATTGTTAATGGACAATACTACACACTCTCCCAAGAAAAGCATATTTGCTTGAGTAAATTTGTCATGCATGAACTACAACTAATTCCATATTCATGTTAAATCCATTCAATATTTTTTTATAGTAGAATGCACAGTCTTACATAAGATTCAGTTGCTAACATATAAACTTACTTCTTCCTTCATATGATTCCAAGAAAGGGAGCCTCCAACTATAAAGAACAAAAGTTCATCAGTTAGTTCCTATAACATTTTCAACAAATTTTCCAACAGAAATGAAAGAAGATCCACCAACAACAACAGCATTCCTAGCCTTCTCTTTAATCTCTTGAACCTTCTTGTGCACAATGTTATCCCTATCCATCAAATCCTTCAACCCTTTCTCAATCTCCTCAGCCACCACATTATCACTACCCCTTCTATAGTCCACTCTCAACTCCACAGCTACACCCCACTCTCTCACCATCCTAAAAGCATTAAGCTGTTGTTCTGCGTAAATAGGCCATGTCAATATTGGAACACCAAACCACAAACTTTCCAAAATAGAATTCCATCCACAATGTGAAACAAATCCACCAATAGCCTTATGTCCCAATATCTCAACTTGTGGTGCCCATACACATATCATTCCTTTACCTTCCAATTCCATCCATTCTAAAAACCCTTCTGGTAACCCTTGTTTCCCTGCATTGTTAGCCCACAAAAACCTAACTCCACTATCCTTAAGTCCTAATGCTATTTCTCTTATTTGAGATGGAACAAAGCTATTTCCCATGCTTCCAAAACATAGAAAAACAACAGATTTATTTGGCTGTTCATCTAGCCATTTCAATATAACATCATGCTGAGCTTGATCTAACTTAGGGTTAGGATTACCCTTGAGATCTAACAAAGGACCAACAGCATAGATAGGAGGGATTTTTTCATCATGACTAGATAATGCATCAATTGAATATTGTTCCAAACCTGAAAAAGTATTAACAATAATCCCTTTAGTGTCTCTAAACCTCTCAGCAAGTTTATAATAAGCAACATATCCACCGTCTTTGTTAAAAGCAGCATCAGGTAAAGCTTTAAAAGGTACTGGAATCGAGAAACCATGAATCGAGAATTGACGATCAAGGTCGGAGTCATCGAAAATATCCTCGATTCGGCGGTTCTGAAGCGAAAGCATGAGACTTAAAAAACCAACATTTGATGTCAGAAATATATAGGAAGGTATTCCAAGTTCATTTCCAACATCAATCATTGAAACACGGAAGAAATCTAGGACTAACCCAACAACTTTGTCTGATAAAATGGTTTGTATAGTTGCTTTGACATGAGGTACGAGACTTTCCATGAGAGTCAAGATGAAGAACTCAGGAGAATTGAGCAGCTCTTGTGGTGGAAGTTCAACATCAGGAAGATCAATGAGTTGGATTTGAGGCTGTGAGGCTAAAGCTGTTTTGATGTATGAATCTGCAAAGGGAAAGCCTGGGAATTTGATGCATAGGATTGTGATGGAAAGGTTGTTATTAGTGTTGATTAAGAGTTTTGCAAATTCAAGTGATGAAGCTAAGTGGCCAATCCCTGGTGTAGGAATGAAAATTAGTTCTGATATTTTGTTCATCTCATTCAGAGCCATTTTTCTTTGTGCTTTCTGTGTGGTGTAGGACTTCCTTTGCATGGAAGAGGATTAGAAGGAATAGGAATTATTTGAGTGTTACACCTTTTTGCTGGCATCAAATTATTTGACCAGTTAGTGGTTAACGTGCAATTATTAATGCAACAAGTCTTCTAGAATCATTACAATATATATATATTTTTGAATAATCATATCATATATATTTAGAAAAATAAAATAAAAAAAATTCCAAAATTACCATTTGCGCCATGTCATCATTTTTCTTTCTAATTTCAAATCAATTAGTATAAGACACTTTCATCAAATCTTTTCCAATTCTAATAAAATCAAACTTGTCATTTTTGCCTACCCCTTTTCAATTTAAAATTTTTCCTATCTCTTTTCAATTTAAAATTTATTTTTATAAATCTTTTGATTTGATCATACATATATACTCGTTTTTCTTCCTAAAACGTTATTAAATTATAGTTCATTTTTTTTATTTGAGTTTGTAACCATAATGTCACAGTTGAATTTTTTTTCAATATGTAAAATATTTTTCAAAATGTCTATTTTGTTTTTTCTAATTAAAATATTAGCTACCACTAAAATGGCGATGACAACCGCATGTAAGATGACAATTTGACTCATTTATATTTGGTATCCATAAAAATACTCAATACGGATAGGAAAATATCCATAAAAATACTCATTACGGATAAAAAAACTCATAAAAATAGGTACGAGCATGAGAATTTAGAAATTATGCACTAAAATAAACGATTATGGGTACGGGTATGAGAGCACCTTACTCCCACCCCGGTCCATATATATATATATATATATATATATATATATATATATATATATATATATATATATATATATATATATATATATATATATATATATATATATATATATATATATATAAAAGACTTTTCATTGTTGTGATAATGATTTTACTTTCCATTTCTCCAACATTAAAGGTGTCCATCAAATTTATCCAATCAACCGATTTTGTATCCCAAGCATCATCTAATATTAACAAAAATATAGAAGTATTTAAAATTTATTGCAATGACAATAATAGAAAATTTGGATAAATGGTGTCATTTCCTTTTGTATTGTGAGATTCAAGAATTTGAGATCTGATTATCATTACCAATTGATTGTGATGTGATAGATTCAAAAATTGTTTTAAAAACTCTAAGAAGCATATCTAATGGTGATATTTATTTTTTAGTTTTTTTTTTTGGATTCATTAAGTCACATAATCTTAAGTAATTCATCTAATTTTCACTCTAGTAGGATAAATTTAAAAAATTTATATTAGATCCCACAACTTTACATTATACATTAATATTTTATTAATATTAAATGATTATTAATTTAAAATAATAAAATTGAGACTGCATCATAGTGCAAGGATGTTGTTGGATTATAGTTCAATGGTACTATTGAGTCCCACAACTGTATTTTTGTTAGTTTTATATGCAATGCTATGGTTGGATTATAGTGCAACGTTTGACATGCTAGCGAACTCCAACGGAAGCAATTGAGATTGCAATACATTGCAACTAGTGAACTTGAGAAAAAAACTAACCATTAGAGTTGTTTTAAGAGCATCGATATCTTTTGAGATATACGCCCATACTTTTAACTCGAATTTATCCTTAACTTAAGGATGATTGTAAATGTGTTTAGCAAGGGTTGTTTTACCGATCCCTCCCATACCAACAATGGAAATCTCTCTGATTTTACTATCACCATCACTACTATTACACAACAAAAGATGTTTTGCTTTCTCAATATCCGAGTCTCTTCCATAAATAGAAGAATCATCCCCCAAAATAGAATCTTTAGGAGTTCCATGCCAAACATTGCTGCAATTAGAAAACTCCAACCCATCTTGTTGTCGTCTTGAAATCAAGCAATCTAATCTTTCAATTAATTTTTGTATTTTAGAATTAATGACCTCATGAAACTGTTTGAAAGGAGAAGAAAACATGTTCCGCACCTTAGTAGTAGGAGGAGTTAGAGTTTTATGTTGAAGTTCCACTTTGGAGTGCAATGCCTCTGCGTTGATTTGGTCAAACAATGTGTCAACTTAATATATAAGATTTATCAGCAAATCCAGCCATGTCGTCTCCTCGGGATAATGATCAAGTACAACGGGAGATATTTTATGGACCAAGAGGAAGATAATGGGCTCATCTATAAAGATTTGATGGGAGAGGTTGAACTTCAAGTAAGGGCCAAAAGAAACCACCTAGGTCTAAGTACCTTAATGATTGAGAATTTTTTCTCCCACCTTAAATGGTGGAGAGACACCCTATGGAAATTCGAAAATGCCTCTCAGATTTCGGAAGTGCATTTTCAGACGCACCTTTTTCACACCAAAACACATCCTAAGTAAGTCTCACCCCCTTCTCCCCCTAAAATTTAGTTTGAAGATGCACTTCGAATTCATCCTATATGTACCCAATGTATTCCTAACTGAGCCATGTAACACCCTTCTAAACCCAACGGAATATAGAAATTAATTCAGAGTAACATGTAAAAAGGATGCTACAATTCTTCGAAACCATATTTAATAAAACACATGTCATGCTATCACGAGGAACTCAATAAATAACATTCACCGAAACATGTTAACACTGAGGAAAAGGTTCAGAAATTGAATAACATAAAACCATCGTTACATATCAGAGCATGACACCGACACTAACACTAACGGACTAGCCTATAAGCTATCCTCACCGAGCAAAAGCGGCTACTCTTCCATCTGAAAACAACAACAGTAAGGGTGAGTCTCATCACAATTAACAAATGTTATGATATCACAAACAATAACATTTCATAAGCATATTAATCGCCCAATTACAATGTTCGGATTTTCAGACATACAATCACCCACGACAACAACAAGCTCATCATCACAATATAACACTGGAAGTCATCCATTCATGTTATAACAATAATACATATGAGATATACTGACTCTATGCATGTGGTATCAAACATGGGATCAACCCATCCGACCGATCTAAACCTCACCGAGATACGGCCCCACCGACGCAAATTCCACATAATAAGAATTATGCCCTCACTGATCCAAAACATCATTGGGATTCAGCCACCAAAATGATTATGAATGCATGCACATATAACATACTTACCATCACCAATAACGATGAACAATTCATCTCAACACCACATCACCGAATAAAGTATGTACATGTCATCAGCATCATTCAAATCATTCACATATTCATCACACAATTATAATAATAATCACAACTAAGCCATCACCACATCAACTACATTGTTACGCCTAACATCATATGCACACAATGTTTAATTCCACCGACTAATTAAATTGGGATTTTAAAATAAAATCGGGCCACTTCCCATCTTATCATTTCATCATGTAAAATATTTAATTATTGACACGACGCTCAAAACGGACGTACGGTTCAAAAGATATGAATTTTAGAAAATAATTTTCAAAACAACATCAGGTGCAATCGGTTACCGCAGGGGCGCTACCCGGTTACGCGTTCACGTCACCTATTTTCTATTATTGAAATTCGCCTGTAACTGGTTACATCAGGGAGGGTAATCGGTTAGAGCAGTCAAAATTGCCAAGTTTCCCCATTTTTCCATATGGTAACCGGTTACAACATGGCTGCTACCCGGTTACAGCGTGCCCAGAACCAAAAAACTCAGTTTTGACAGCAATATGTCCCTCTACTCATCACCATTTTGTACCAATACTAATTTCACACTAAAACAGAACCAATTACAGCAATTTGACATAATTCAAATATAACACAATTGCATCCAACATTCCCAATCATTCATACACAATTCTATTGCATCCAAACACACAACTGAACCTAAAACCTCTGAATTCCAAAACCTAGAACATACATAATTGAGAGAACTAATCTACCAAATCAATCCTATCACTTATGAAAACATAATGGATGATAATTGGAGAGTCCCCCCTTACCTCGAAGGTTGATCTTGGTTCTTCCTCTTCCTTGTTCTTTTGCATTTTCACGTTCTCTGCTTTCTCTCTACTTTGCTCTTCTTCTTCCTTTTTGGCTTTTTATTTCTTTTTCACAAAACCCTTTATTTTATGAAAATAGATTAATAATTAGTAGGGCCTATGCCACTTAACACCCCCCTCTACTAACTACACCACAAGCCCAATAACACTTTTCGATATAATTCTCTAATGCTTCAATTAAAATACCACAGAATCCCAATTATTTAATTTAAATATCAATTAAATTAAAATGGAAAATATGGGGTGTTACAAGCCACATTTATTTTGAGATAAATTAATTCGGAGATGCATTTCCGCATTCACCCTAGACAAAATGCGGAGATGCATTTCCGTATTTACATCAGACAATAAATTTTGACATTGTTTTAGAGATACATTGATGTAATTGACGATGTATTATAGCTATTCTGTCATATTAAATTTATAGAAATTAAACCACACACTTATCAAATAATATGAAAATTCCATATATTAATGAATAAATCTGGAATCCATAATGAAGTCAAAATAAATTACAAACGATAATAATGTTCCTAATAGAAATACTATATATTATTGCATATGCCAGACCCGAACCCGAGCCCTATGTTACTAATTTGCCTCCTGTACTACAGTGTCATTCATGCCTCATAAAGGATGACATCTACAATGTCCCTCGCCTCAGAGTCTTCTAGAAAGTCTCATGTCTATATGCACATGCACAATATCCATGATACGTCAAATTCTAGGTATTACATCAACAACATGATCTTCCCTACCCTCCTCATCCTATAATATCTCCTATTTATCTGGTCTAGGAGGATCTCTTGGAGTATCCAGTCTCATATAAGGATGTGACACCTGAAATACCACTTGATGTAGCCGTATGCAGCACTGTAGTCGTTAGGTGCTAGGGTACCTCGTGTCTCATCAAGTACCAGATGATTAAGGAAATAATCATACATGGCATATACATATCTTCATGCCATAGCGAGAAGATTAGAATCAGAGGGGTCCCTGGAAATAAACTACATGTTGCCGAACTGCCGCATGATGCGCTTAGGCAGATTTAATTATGTAACACCCCAATTTTTGTTTAATTATTTATTTATATTATCTAGTGTGTTTGTATAATTTTACGTCTTTTATCAAAAATAAATGAAATATTTGTTTTGTGCTATGTGAGGTGTGGTGAGAAAGTGTGGGTAGAATATAGGGGTTTTGAGAGCTGTTAGAATAATTATAAATTATAATATTTTTATGAATTAAATAAAATGAAGGTAGAAGTAGAATATTATTATTATTATATTATTAGTAACAGTAAATAATAAGTGTAGAATTTAAATAAAATAGACAATTAAGGACAATATAATGAATATGGGGTTAAATGAGGGGAAAAAGAGTAAAAGTGAAAGTAAAAGAATTATTTTTATGGTAAATAAATAGAAGGATGAGGGAAGTTGAGTTTAGTGATACGTAAATTTGGGAGAAAAGAGAAAAATGAGGCTTGAGTCAAGAAGGGAGAAGAAGAGGACTTACGAGAGAAAAGTTCAATAACAAGTACTTTTGCTGGAATAATAAGGTAGGAAGATTATTCATCTACAGGTACCTTAATCATGGAAGGGTAAAGAGGTTTCCCTTAACCTCCAATATGATTTTCGTTATTTATATGGATTGATGACAATCTGTTAAATGATGAAGTAATTCTATTTTTATATGTCTTGAATTGATGTGAAGTTATGTTTTGTTATTATTGTGATTGATGTTCTTGAATTAATTGATTCAATGATGATTTGATGTGAAATTAGGTGTGTTAGGGTATGAGCATAAATGAATAATCCATGATGAAAATTGATAGATACATGTTGCTAATTGTGTATTCTCTATGGATCAATGTAAATAAAATTTTGTTTATGTTAATTTGCTGCTTTTGAATGATATAATTAGAACTGCTTTAGAGGATTAGAGGTTGGATTGGAAAATACGGAAGAAACGAGGGTTGCAGGTATTTTTTAAAAAAATACCTGAGACCAATTGATTGGCATAGGGAGAGCGATCAATTGGCTCCTTAAAAATTTTGGAAAAACATTTGGAACAATCGATTGGTCAAGGAAAGTAATCGATTGGTTGTTTGGAAATATTGGAAAATTTAGTACTGGGACATAGACCAATCCATTCACATCTTAGAAGAAATCGATTGGCTCTTTTTTTTAATAAAATTTGTAACAGTAGTCTGGGACCAATAGATTGGTCTGCGGTAACAATTGATTGGTTCGCCAGTTGTTTTGATCATAAATTTTAATATGTAAGTCCAAACGAGACGCGATTCGAAGCATTGGAAAGCCGACACGAGTGCCTATTTTATGGTGGTATTCTAAGAGGCTAGATGTGTCCAGAAGGAGGTGAATGTTAGATTTTTATCATTTTCGTAATAGTTTCCGATAATGAAACACCAGCTAATTGTCATAAATGACTGAGTATTTGTTGATGTGATTATAAGATGAGTTGATATTCATGTATTGATAACATGTTCGAGTTAAGATACGTAGCTTGGGTTGATATTCATGTATGAAGTTATTATTTCTGCTGCATGTTTGTTAAATGTTTGATTCAGTAAAAGAATGTCATTGGTGACACCTTAGATCGTCGTGTAATGCTTAATATATAAATTTTGGGGTTTATGGTATTACATAATACATCATACGTGACTCGCAAGACAACCATCCAGAGTAGAAGGTTATATCGTCCAAGGGATGCGTCTTACGTTTATCAGTGTACGCTTTGAAGTGTATATTTTCTGCTACCAAGTGGTCAACATACACATGGCCTATATTCAGTATATGTCTGAACATATGTGCAACCAGATATGTGTGGAAAGTGACGGAGGATCCAATTCTGAAAATTATAAATGTGAATTATTATTAGTAATGACGTAGCGCAAGTGTTATGAGAATGACACGCAAACACTAAAAGATGAAAATATATTTCTGTTAACAGCGTGCAACTAGCTGTCATTTCCTTGGTCTTCCACATACAAACTTCATATAAATTGGAGTACAATATAGGTATATCAAACAAGCGACCCCCTCAGTTGTACTCATGAATCTACTCCAAGCCAGTGAAGTATCTCAGGAAAACCACATCCACATAAGTGGCACTCTTGTCCACAAAAATGGACGTGCCAACAAAGTATAACAAATATGCTCTCAATGTGTATGCTCAATGCTGCATAACATAGTCATCATCACCACCGACTTGCTCTACCCCATGCAGTTGTTGTGTGTGTTAATTCTCTATTTTTATGGTTGGCATTATGTTTGGTAAAACTAACTTATGGCAACATGTTGAACAAGATGTTCTATATTCAACTAGTGAGACATGTTGAGTAAGATGTCTTATGCAGGATCATCCGACATCGTGACTGTTATGTACAGCTAGATCCTTGAAGTTTTTTATTTAGTTACAGTTGCATAATAATATCGAATATTATGCAATCCTATGCGGCGCTTGATTTAGGGATATAAGATTGTCTTTGTTTTTAATATGTATGATTAGTTTCTAAATATGGAGAATATTTAGGAATCTAATAATTGGAGCCCTATCTTTATCGAGAAGATTTTAGAGAATTTTTAGCAGTGCTCTGCTCCGATCTGAAAGCCCAATCCAGTCCAAAATTTTTGTTTTAAATAGAAAGCAACAAACCTAATTGCAGTGCAAAACAAATATTATATGTTGTGTTAGAGTTTATGCAGTCTAGTAAATTGTGAGCCTCTCTATTATATCTTGATAGAAGAGTAGGACTGTCTCTTTTGAGTTGTAATTGATGTTAATCATTCATAAGCTTTTAAGCATTGAGTGATTGTGTGTCTTTGAAGTGTGTCTTGTGGTTTCTGGATTAAGAATCAATCTGCACAAAAGAAAATTATATGGGGTTGGAATTGAAGAACACAGACTGGAGGCCTGCTCTGTTTTCTTAGGTTGCAAGGTGGATAAAATCCCTTTCAAGTTCCTCGGATTCACTGTGGGAGGAAATCATAGGAGGACAAGTTTTTGGAAGCCGGTAGTAAAATCTTTAAAGGAAAGGCTGTCTTCTTGGAAGGGTAAGCTGGTGTCAATTGGGGGTAGGGTGACGTTGATAAATAGCATACTCACAAATATGCCAAGTTATCACTTTTCTTTTTACAAAATCCCTAAAACAGTGATGAAAGAAATTATCTCTATACAGAGAAATTTCTTGTGGAGTGGGGTTAGTGATAAGCGGTCCATTGCTTGGGTGGGGTGGAAAGAGATTTGCAAACCAAAAGTTGAGGGAGGTCTAGGCATTAAACATGTAGGAAACTTCAATAAAGCTCTACTGTCTAAATGGCCTTGGAGAATTCTGACAAAGGAAAAAGCCATATGGAGAGGAGTGTTGGAGGGTAGGTATGGAGATGTGAGGAAAAAATTGTGGGGGAGTAGCAATACAGGCACCAAGGAGTCATTATGGTGGAAGGATATTAGGAAGATTTGCGAAGAGGAGGATGGAGTGATGACTAAAATCACAGCAAGACTTGGTGACGGCAAGGATATACTGTTCTGGAAGAATAAATGGATTGAGGCTGCCTGTTTGTCCATTCAATTCCCATCTCTCTATAAAGAACTGGTTTTTAATGAGGACTATGTGTGCAATTCAGGTAAATGGTCTGGTATGGCTTGGGAGTGGGAGGTGATCAAAGGTGAAGTGGTGCTGGGGCGGGAGGCAACAAGGGAATTTGGGGAGCTACAAGAATGCTTGTTTGGAATATGCCCAGTGGTGACTGCCAGAGACATTTTTATCTGGCCCTTTGATAAGTCTAATTGTTTCACAGTCAAAACTTGTTATGAGAAAATTAATGTGTACCAGGTTGCTACTGGAACTGCAGAGTTAAAACTGTGTTTAGCTTTTAATTGGGATGCAGCAGTGCCATCAAAAGTACAGTTATTCGGGTGGAGATTGCTTCGTGATAGATTACCTTCCAGGGCACAGCTTCAAAGGAGGAACATCATTGTACAACACCAACAAAGTCTGTGTGTATTTTGTGATCTGCAGGTTGAAGATGCTGCCCATTTGTTTGTAAACTGTCCCTCTCTGGTCCCTTTGAAGAACAAGATAGATTTGTGGCTTGGTATTCCCTTACATCCCGCTCAGAATTGCTGTGAATCCTGTTGTTTTGGTTGCTGGAGTTGAAAGGAAAAATGAGGTGGAAGCTAGCTGCTGCTATTTGGTTAGCTTATTGTTGGTGTATATGGAAGACACGAAATGGGATAATATTCAACAATACAAAGCTTAATTGTGAGGAGCTATTTTTTATGATTCAGTGGTACTCTTGGTGGTGGATTGTATCAGTGGCACAAGGAAGCAGAAAATGCAATTTCTATGAGTGGTATAAAAACCCACTTTTATGCTGTTAAATTCTATGTTCTCACTATTGACTATCGGTTTTTCTTGTATTGGGTTGGAGTACCCCTAGTACTCCCAATCTATATATAAGTTGCTTATGGAAAAAAAATAAAGTTTGTAAACTAATTATCACGGTTGTGATTGAGGGGGATTGAGAAGGGTCTCATATCTAGGTGAGTCTTAGGTAGAAGTATAACATGGGTAATGATTAAGTGAAAAGGCAGTAATCGAAGATTGTTTACATAGAACTTTGAATTAATACTATCTTAGTGGACTCATCCCTGGCTTGGTAGCCCCCAGAGTAGGTGTTGTTTTACACCGAACTGGGTGAATAATTCTGTGTGTTCTTTTATCTTTCAGAATTGTTTTTAATTGTTTATACATTGTTATTGTTGTTGTTCATAGATCATTGTCTCGACATCTCTTAGGACATCTGAAATCTGAATACTAGAATTTTAGTGCGTACAACCTCTCTAGGAATCAAAACCAAGCATGACACCCTCATGTGACTTCTATATCCTATAAGGCATCCCTTGGGTCAAATCCAGATAAGTCACCATCATCTCCACTGCCTCATCTTTAATAATCTTGTCGGGGTCTAATAGTCTTCCCCTAATAGAAAGATGCAACAAACATGAGACTTCGTCGAATGTTATGGACATCTCACCATATGGAAAATGAAAAAAATGACGTCTTAGAGGGCCATCTTTATACAAAAGCGGAAAACATACCATGGTTAAATAGTAATATAATCGGTACTGCATAAGGTGTGGCCGACCCGCAATCTTTCAGCCATGATTGATGCATTTTTTTAGCATAATGGTGTTGCAGAAAGTTAAATCATTATTAGAAATATAGAATGGTATAATAAATGTGTTTCAAAGAATGAATACAATTAAATTTTACCACTATATCCCACACATGTTCGATAGTATGATTCTAATACAGAGGCAGCAACGGTAAGTCGGACAAAACTCCTCTACCCCCAGGGGTGCCTCGGTTATCTCGGGTGCCTTGGGTACCTCAACATGTACCAATGGGGATTCCGAGACATTAGGAGATGACACCTGCCTCCTTTAAGAAGACGGAGGCGGAGATGCATGGGCCTCAGAGGTTGACACCTGCGCATCAATCGAACTAGTACCGACCGGTGCCTGTGATGATCAAGCTATTTTCCGCAGAACCGATGCATGTTGCGTAACTCTGTTGTGCCTCAATAAATCTTGGTTATCATAAATGCTTATAATTAAACCACACAAGCATTATACAAATGAAACACAATGAAATAAAGTCAAACAATGAAGATAGAAAAAAATCTGAGAAATGCATTTCCAGATTCTGAAAAATTGAATCATTGAAAAAAATTGGAGATCCATTTTCGTAATATTCTGCAACTCAGAGAAGAACGAAAAATGGCAGAAATGCAGTCGAAATTCAACACCAAAAAAAATGCATTGATTATTTAAATTACCTATGAAGCACATTGCTCATTTAAATAATACCCATTACATAACCTAATGTTCAATTTCTACAAATGTATATAGAAATAAATTTTTTACGAAATGTGTATTTGATGTTGAGCTCTTTGATCGATTGAATGTTGATGGTAACATGAACGTAACCTGAGTTGAATGAGTGTGAGAGTTTGTGAGTTGAGAGAGTTTGAGAGTTGAGAGTTGAGAGAGTACAAGAGAAGTGAGGAAAGAGATGAGACTCTGACAGATATTTGTGAGAAGGACCTAAATGCTATTTTTATTATTATGAGGGGTGAGTCACCATTTTTTGTTAGCAAGGAATTGCACAAGAATATTCTAGTACTGGTTGTATAGGATCTATATATTGTACTTACATGATGATGAAAGGTTATATGCTGATAACAACAACACAAAGAATCCTTGATGTGGGGGATATTGATGATATGATTCTATACAGATGACTTTTATACCGACATGAGACACATGTTACACCCTGTCCCTTTTTAATATTTTTTTTCAACATTAATGTTATCTTTTTGTGTTGTGATTTTCAATGATATAGCCGGTGATTTTGACCACCGCGCAATACATTGTAGCTACGTGACATGGTTAACCAATTGCAATGTTATGATACAATATACAGCAATTGTTTGTGATACACAAACAGCAATTATTTGCACATTCAACTTATGTCCATTCATTCAACATTTTTAAAAGTAGAATATGCATACTAACATATAAAATGACGTATTCCTTCTTATGATTCCAAGAAAGAAAATTCCAACTATAATGAAACAAAAGTTTATCAATTACTTCCTATAATATTATCAATAAGTTTTCCAACAGAAATGAAAGAAGATCCACCACTTGCAACAGCATTCCTAGCCTTCTCTTTCATCTCTTGAACCTTCTTGTGCACAATGTTATCTTTATCCATCAAATTCTTCAACCCTTTCTCAATCTCTTCAGCCACCACATTATCCCTACCCCTTCTATAATCCACTCTTAACTCCACAGCTACACCCCATTCTTTCACCATCCTAAAAGCATTAAGCTGCTGTTCTGCATAAATAGGCCATGTCAATATTGGAACCCCAAACCACAAACTTTCCAAAATAGAATTCCATCCACAATGTGAAACAAATCCACCTATAGCCTTATGTCCCAATATCTCAACTTGTGGTGCCCATTCACATGTCATTCCCTTACCTTCCAATTCCATCCATTCTAAAAACCCTTCTGGTGGAGACTTGACAGACCATAAAAACCTAACTCCACTATTCTTAAGTCCTAATGCTATTTCTCTAATTTGAGATGGAACAAAGCTAACTCCCAAGCTTCCAAAACATAGAAAAACAACAGATTTATTTGGCTGTTCATCTAGCCATTTCAATATCATATTATGCTGAGCTTTATCTAAACTAGGGTTAGGGTTACCTTTGAGATCAAGCAAAGGACCAACAGCATAAATAGGAGGAGTTTTTTCATTATTAGATAATGCATCAATGGAATATCGTTCCAATTCTGAAAAAGTATTAACTATAATCCCTTTGGTGTCTCTAATCCTCTCAGCAAATGTATAATAAGCAACATATCCACCATGTTTGTTAAAAAAAGCTTCAGGTAAGACCTTACAAGGTACTGGAATTGAGAGACCATGAATCAAGAATTGATGATCCGGGTCGGAATCATCGAAAACATCTTCGATTCGGCGGTTTTGAAGCGAAAGCATGAGAGTTAAAAATCCAACACTTGATGTTAGAAACAAATAAGAAGGTATTCCAAGTTCATTTCCAACATCAATCATTGAAACACAGAAGTAATCTAGGACTAACCCAACAATTTTGTCTGATAAAATGGTCTGTATAACAGCTTTGACATGAGGTATGAGACTTTCCATGACAGTCAAGATGAAGAACTCCGGGGATTTGAGTAGTTCTTCTGGAGGCGGTTGAACTTCAGGAAGATCAATGAGTTGGATTTGTGGCTCTGAGGCTAAAGCTGCTTTGATGTATGAATCTGAAATGAGAATGCCTGGGAATTTGATGCATAGAACTGTGATGGAAAGATTGGTATGAGTATTGATTAAGAGCTTTGCAAACTCAAGTGAAGAAACTAAGTGGCCAATCCCTGGCGCAGGAATGAAGATTAGTTCTGATTTTTTCTTCATCTCATTTACAGTCATTTTTTCTGTATTTTCTGTGTGATGTAGAACTCTCTTTAGTTGGTGTAGAAATAATGATTTATGTCTCACTATAGTACTATCATTCGTGGTCATTTTAAGGTGTAGTTAGTATAGTATTGTGCCTTTATGCTGGCATCCCATTATTTAATGAATAGAGGATGTCGTGCAATTATCATGCCACAGCTTTTTCAGAATTTAGACAATATCTTTTGCCAAGATACTCTCCCTTTTCTCTCTCTATTTTCCCTCTCGATTATTTTAATTTTGAAGATATTTATATTGTATCCTTTTGCATAATGAAGTGACAGTTTTAACGGCATAAAATATCATATTTTTAGTTATTGAGTCTTTTAAACAAACTTTACATTTTTAGATTTCCAAAGCCTATTAATTATAGCAGTACATGATAAACACCTAATATTGTTTTAGATATCTTTATCTTCTTCCTTTTTTTTTCATTTCCATCTTTATCAGTTATCACCATCTTTATTGAAATCCTAGAAAAATTCTAGAAAAAATCAAAATCAAAAGTTTTTAATATCAATTTTTTTTAGGGAGTAATATATGTTAAGTTTTGAGATCAAGTTTTTCTTCTAAACTAAGTTATATTTGAATATCACTTACATATATATATCATTCTCTTCTGGAATATTGATAACACGGAAATTTAAAATATATTTTGACTCGATTTGCATGTGTTTTGATATTGATTATGTCGGTTTTGATTGTGTTATGCTGATATTTTGCTAGTGTTTCAGGTATTAATCATATAGTGACGACAGAAAGGAAAAACGGAAAGAAACGAAAGAAAATGCAGAAAATTACATGTTTCAAGCTGTTATGACGGACTCTGAAATTAAAGTTTCCCTTTGGAGCAGTTTATTTTATTCAAGTTAACTGCTTTCAGGTTCCCTCGTCTTCCATTTTTACTTTATTGCTACTTTTCGTATGCGTATATTGTTTTCAGCATGAACAAGATAAATACTTGCTTTATTTTTACCGTTGTTAATATGCCACCTTAAGTCAAAAGAATTCGAAATGTGAGGACCGTCCTAGTACCGACAATACTCTTATAAATCGTATGAATAATATTTATAACAAGGATTATTTTTAAGTTTGAAAATTATGTTTTTAATGTTACTAGATTATAGCGAAAGTAGAATTAAGGTGATACCAATTTCAGCTCGAAAGAGTGAAACTTGTATTTGATTGGAGAAAATTTTGAAATTGATTTTAAAATACAACGAAAGCACTTTTCTAATTAAATTAAAAAATCTAATTTTTAAAAAGGTGATTTTAACTTATAAACGGGCATTTGAAAACGAGCATTTGTAAGTTTAAAATCTGGTACCTGTCTCGTGAAAGCCGATGGTACCTTTAAATTACTTTTCTACTAAAAATAACTTTTCATAGTAAAAATTGATTATTTTCCAAACGGGTTTTTGAATTGTAACATGTACACGTGAAAGCAGGCAATTAGATTACAAAGTCAACATTCGGTACTGGTCCCGCGAAAGCGGACGATATCTTTAACTTAATCTTTTTCTATGAAAAAACATTTCCTTGCTATAATTATTAAATACGATCTTATGAGTGCCAACGACCGATGGGAATCTCATTCCGATCTCGTTATTATAATTAACCTCAAAATTGACTTATTTTCTTATTTCGCGAACAAATCCATTTGCGTCACCTTCGATAAACAAAATAGTAGTAGAGAACGATACTTGTCATTTGGTCTATGTGTGATTCGACATCTTTTATTCTACAACTTACAAACTCGTGCACTTGCGGGCCTATCAAGTATTTGGCGCGGTTGGGGACCAATATCGTCAATATCGTACTCTGTTATTACACCGTCTAGACTAAAGCAATTGTTGTTTTCATTTTACTTTCCCTATTATCGATTGTATGCAACACACCCGATCCTCCGGGGAATTAGTTCAATCGATTAACAAAATTGAGCGTTGGTTGCATATCAAACACCGATTAGAACAACTTCATGCTCAGATGGCTAAGAATAACTATAATTGTCCTCATAAGGACTTTTTCGTCTAATCTCAAGACGAACCACACTCAAGTATTGTTAATCCTGCCATCCAGGTTAACAACTTTGAGTTGAAACCCTCTCTGCTACAAATTGTTCTTCGGTAATCGGACGAAGGACCCAAATTTGCTCCCTTATGTGTTTGTGCAATTTGCTGACACACTAAAAAGTAATGGCGTCGACCCTGGAGCCATTTGATTACGTCTATTTCCTTTCTCCCTGAGAGACAGGTCCCAAGCTTGGCTACAATTTCTATCGTCAAATTCCATAACGACATGGAATGAGTTGAAGAAAGCGTTCCTTGCGAGGTACTTCCCACCTAGAAAAACTACTCAGTTAAGGAGCCAAATTACATGCTTTAGGTAGAACGACAGTGAGTCACTTTTTGATGCGTTGGAGTGATACAAGGAAATGATGAGAGTCTTCCCACACCACGGGCTAGAGAAGTGGTTGATTGTTCATAATCTATAATGGTCTTCTCCATAACAGGAGAATGAATATAGATGTTATCGTGGGCGGAGCTTTGACGAATAAACCCTTCGTTGGTGCATACGCTCTGATTGAGAGTATGGCTCAACACCACTACAAATGAGGAAGCGATCACGCTCCCGTTGAGATGACACAACCCAAGGGCGGTATGTACGAAGTGAGCAGTTTCAATCACATTAATGCTAAAGTAGACGCCCTTACTCAGAATATTGATAACTTGATCATCAGTCTTGCAACTACCGTAGCTATGCTGATTCCTAACTGCGAGATTTGTGGAGTCCCTGCACATGTCACTACTGACTGTCAATTATTAGCTTAGCCTACCCCTGACCAGGCTAATTATATGCAAGGAAACCCATATTATAACACGTATAATTCCGGATGGAGAAATCATCTGAATTTCTCCTCCAAAAACAATAATGCTCTGTTTGCACCTAGTCCTACACGTACTACTCCACCAGGATTCTAAAATAAAAAAGGAGCCCATGCGGTTCCTGTGCCCCTAAAAAGTCAAACTTGGAACTAATGATGGAGAACTTCGTCTTATCTCAGAATTAGTAGAACAAAGAGTTTATGAATCATAACATCCATACAAATGAGTTGATTAAGTAGTTGACTAACAAAGTTGATGTTATGGCCACCCACAATAAAATGTTAGAGGCCCAAATCTCTCAAGTGGCCTAACAACAGGCGACTACCGCTGCCCCAGCCGAAATATTTCCAGGTTAACCACAACTTAACCTCAGAGGGCACGCTAACGCTATAACGCTACGAAGTGGAATAGAGTTAGAGGGCACCGTTGATAAGAGAGTAAGAAATCATGGTGTTGGAAGAAGTGTAGAGAATAATTAACCCTGAGAAGGTAACTGACAAGGACACTAAGAGAGAACTCTGTGCGCTATTATGAACTCCAAGCTCAACAAAAAAGGCTATGTACCTGCATCATTGTAGACATGCAAATTATCTCCCAAAATAGTGCATCCAACGAGATGCAACATGTACACCCTATAGGCCTTACGGTACATAAAATGATCCCCCAATGACACAGGTCTATCAGAGTCGAGAAAGACAAAAATGAGCAACTTCTTTAAAATTAAACTCCTCTAATACCACTCGTCGTGTAACCCTTAGGTATGTCTATGTAATCACTGTTGCAAGTTCTATGCTCGTCAATGGAAAGGTGAAAAAGTTACCAGCATGAGGGAGATGCAATAGACTAGAGATATCGTTTATAGTGATAGTCATCTCACAAAATATAAAAGGATATGTAACTGTCTCCTTAAGTCATCGCTCGAAAAAAGATGATAATAATGCAAAATCAAATATGGCCAAGGAACAATCCACCAGTTGCAGCAGGCTAACATTAGCTACCAGTGTCCCAACCTCTTCCGGCATCTGCACTACTAATAATTTCTTAAGCTTTAGACCATTTGTAAGGACCTTTAATGGAATACTGCTGAATAACAATTAAATCTTAAACCTTTAGTTATTTTCAATTAATCACTAATACATTAAATCTACTTAATTTTTAATAATAAAATTATATCTCTCCCTACCATAATCTGAAGGCAAAATGATTGACATATCCATTCAATAATGTAAGATCGGAGGGCCCTCCAAGGAACCCTAATCTGTAGCAATAACATGATTGTCACATGTATCAACCTGATCACGTACATATGTATCAGCCTATAGCTCAACATAATCGGTCACAACTGCTTCTATCTCTTCATCACCGCCTCTAGAGTGACCAACTCTATCTCCTCTATGACATAACATATGGGTGACTGGGTCTCTTAGATTCTTCAGCAATGGGAATCAGATGGAGGTACTCTACCCACTCTAGTGCGCAAGTGACCGTCTCCACAAGAGTTATCTCTAACATTCTTAACATGTCTCTCGTTCGGTCTAGGTATGATTTTTTTATCTCATTCTCTTTGTGTCACTAAAAAAAGAAGTCTAGCCTACCATATGTTTAAAAACTCAGGTGTCACCACAACTAAAATACTTGTCATTTAAAAAAAATTCAGTATCACCCATCAAAATTACTGAATTTTTCAAATAATCCAGTGTCCCAACCTCATGTGGTATCTACACTACCAATAATTTCTTAAGCTTTAGACCATTAGTAAGGACCTTGAATGAGATTCGGTCCAATAACATTTAAATCTTAAACCCTCATTAATTTTCAATTAATCACAAATACATTAAATAGCAACATGTCGGTGGTGGTTAACGGTAGTCCAACCAAGGAATTTGTTGTCAAACGGGGGCTTAGACAAGGTGACCCTTTATCACCTTTTCTTTTTGTTTTGGTAGCGGAAGCACTTGCTCGGTTGGTTAGAAAATCCGTGGAATTAGGGGGTTTTGAGATGTTTGATATTAATCGAAGGTGTAGTGTGGATATTCTCCAATTTGCGGATGACACTTTGTTGGTTGGAAAGGGGACGTGGAAACATGTTAAAGCGATGACGTTAGTGTTGAGAGCTTTTGAGTTGGTGTCGGGTCTTGGAATTAATTTCCATAAAAGCAAGTTGATTGGAATTAATGTGTCGCATAATTTCTTGGAGGCCGCCGCTTGTTTTCTTTCTTGCAAAATGGAAGAAAGTAACTTTTTATTTCTTGGGATCCATATTGGTATAAATCCTAGGAAGGCTTCTTCTTGGAATCCGCTTTTGGAGAAGGTGAAAAAGCGTTTGGCGGGTTGGAAGAATCGTTTTCTCAATCTTGGAGGTAGAATCACTCTCTTGAAATCTATATTGTGTTCTCTCTCTATCTTCACTTTATCTTTCTACAAGATGCTGGTTAAAGTGGTCAAAGAATTCAATAAGATTCAAAGCAAATTCTTATGGGGAGGGTTGGCGAAAAAAGGAAAATTCATTGGATTAGTTGGAAGGTTGTGACTTTACCCTTTTTAAAGGGGGGTATAGCTATCAAGAATATTGCCGACTTCAATTTAGCTCTTTTAAACAAGTGGAGATGGAAGATTATTAATGGCTCTAATTCTTTGTGGTATGAGATCTTGAAAGCCCGTTACATAGATTTATCCTTGCATATCCTATGCGGAGGCGATGCTCACGTTTGCACTTCTTCATCCTATTGGTGGCGGGATATTTTAAAGGTTGGTTTTTTTACTTCATCTATTTCATCCCTTTCTTCCGTTGATCCGTTGGTTTCAAATTGTGGTTTCAAAGTGGGAAATGGTTTCAACACACCATTTTGGGAGGTGCGGTGGTTAAACAATTGTGCTTTGATGGAGTCATTTCCGAATCTTTTTTTGTTATCTTCTTTGAAAAAAGTTTCGATAGCGGCCATGGGAGGGTGGAGTGAGGGAATTTGGAAGTGGGGGGATTTAGGTATTTCGGGGACGGCGTTTCTTGAGCCCGGAATTGCTTTGAAATATTCGGCTTTGCGCAATCTTTTGGAGAGTTTTGGTGGAATTCAAGAAGGGAAGGATTTCGTTGAGTGGTCTCTTGACTCGGAGAAAGGATTTACGGTATCTTCTTGCTATTCCATTTATGCTCAAAAGCGCATTCCCTTTGGTCCTTTGAATAGGCACGATGAGGCGTTGGAGTTGATTTGGAAGATGGAGATTCCATTTAGGATTAAAAGTTTTGGTTGGAGGCTTTTTGTGAATAGGCTTCCCACAAAGGATCTATTGGTGTATAGAGGTATTAACTTAACTTCTACTAATTTAAAGTGTGTTTTTTGTGATTCGCATTTGGAAGATAGGGACCATATCTTCTTCAAATGCGTTGTGATTAATTATGTTTGGAAGGAAATTACTAAGTGGGTGGATTTTCCGGGTTGGAACATGGAGGATTGTATTCCTTTTTTTATGGAATGGTATTCGATGGGCCGTAGAAAAGGTATTAAAAAAGGCAAATTGGGGGTGTTTTGGTTAGCCACTTCTTGG
Source organism: Vicia villosa (assembly GCF_029867415.1). NCBI lineage: Eukaryota > Viridiplantae > Streptophyta > Magnoliopsida > Fabales > Fabaceae > Vicia > Vicia villosa. The sequence goes on along the minus strand of NC_081186.1, from coordinate 70,185,981 downwards.
ATTATTTGGTTGACAAGAAATGGTTTTTGCTTTAGGAATGAGACTTGGAATGTTAATAATATGATTTGGAATATCAAGATCTTGATATGGAGATGGTCTTCTATAGGCGATATTGCTCATCCCAATTGTTGCTTTTACGATTTTGTCAAGGACCCGGTGTCTTTTATGTCGTAATTATAATTGGTTTGTAATATTGACTTTTGACGGTGTTAATCTGTTTCTTGTGTAACAAGGTTGGAGAACTCTTAGTTCTCCGGTTATTAAATTCTTGCTTACACAAAAAAAAAACAAATACATTAAATCAACTTAATTTTTAATAATAAAATTACATCTCTCCCTACCATAATTTGAAGGCAACATGATCGACATACCCAATCAACAATGTAAGATCGTAGGACCCTCCAAGAACACCTCATCTGCAGGAATATCACGATTGTCACATGTACCAGTTTGATCAGGCACCTCTGTATCAACCTATAGCTCAACATAATCGGTCACAACAACTTCTATCTCCTCAAGAGTGACCAACTCTATTGCTTTTGTGGTGCCATGTTTTATTTGAAATCTTTTTTTACCATAGAAGTTACTTCACTTTTATTTGAAATCTGATTAAATTTCCATATCATATTTAAAAGGTTCATTATATTATTTTAGAATTAATCTATGATAGTCAAATATTGTGTATTAGTTTAGAAATTTCAAAAGTTCACATGTTAATAAACAATATTATATTCACCCTCCAAAGAAAAGCAAAACTGAATAGAAATAATATGTACTCATATGCTTGCTTGCTTGAGTATACAAACGGCAATTATTTGAATATTCAACTTATGTCCATTCATTCAACATTTTTAAAGGTAGAATATGCACACTGACATATAAAATGACTTATTCCTTAATATGATTCCAAGAAAGAAAATTCCAACTACAAACAAACAAAAGTTTATAAATTACTTCCTATAATATTATCAATAAGTTTTCCAACAGAAATGAAAGAAGATCCACCACTTGCAACAGCATTCCTAGCCTTCTCTTTCATCTCTTTAACCTTCTTGTTCACAATGTTATCTTTATCCATCAAATCCTTCAACCCTTTCTCAATCTCCTCAGCCACCACATTATCACTACCCCTTCTATAATCCATTCTCAACTCCACAGCTACACCCCATTCTTTCACCATCCTAAAAGCATTAAGCTGCTGTTCTGCATAAATAGGCCATGTCAATATTGGAACACCAAACCGCAAACTTTCCAAAATAGAATTCCACCCACAATGTGAAACAAATCCACCAACAGCTTTATGTGCCAATATCTCAACTTGTGGTGCCCATCCACATATCATTCCTTTACCTTCCAATTCCATCCATTCTAAAAACCCTTGTGGTAACCCTTGTTTCTCTGCATTATTAGCCCACAGAAACCTAACTTCACTACCCTTAAGTCCTAAAGCTATTTCTCTTATTTGAGATGGAGCAAAGCTAACACCCAAGCTTCCAAAACATAGAAAAACAACAGATTTATTTGGCTGTTCATCTAGCCATTTCAATATGAGATCATGCTGAGATTGATCTAGATTAGGGTTAGGGTTACCTTTAAGATCTAACAAAGGTCCAACAGCATAGATAGGAGGGACTTTTTCATCATGACTTGATAATGAATCAATTGAATATTGTTCCAATTCTGAAAAAGTATTAACAATAATCCCTTTGGTGTCTCTAAACCTCTCAGCAAATTTATAATAAGCGACATATCCACCATGTTTGTTAAAAACAGCATCAGGTAAAACATTAAAAGGTACTGGAATTGAGAAACCATGAATCAAGAATTGATGATCAAGGTTGGAATCATCGAAAATATCCTCGATTCGGCGGTTTTGAAGCGAAAGCATGAGACTTAAGAAACCAACGTTTGATGTTAGAAACAAATAAGAAGGTATTCCAAGTTCATTTCCAACATCAATCATTGAAAGACAGAAGAAATCTAGGACTAACCCAACAATTTTGTCTGATAAAATGGTTTTTATAGCAGCTTTGACATGAGGTATGAGACTTTCCATGAGAGTAAAGATGAAGAACTCTGGGGATTTGAGTACTTCTTGTGGAGGTTGTTCAACTTCCGGAAGATCAATTAGTTGGATTTGTGGCTCTGAGGCTAAAGCTGATTTGATGTATGAGTTTGAAATGGGAATGCCTGGGAATTTGATGCATAGAACTGTGATGGAAAGATTGGTATGAGTATTGATTAAGAGCTTTGCAAATTCAAGTGAAGAAACTAAGTGGCCAATCCCTGGTGTAGGAATGAAGATTAGCTCTGATTTTTTCTTCATCTCACTCATAGCCATTTTTCTTTGTGTTTTCTGTGTTTTATTAGATAATGAGCAAGTACTAAATCAAATTATAGGGTATATTCACTATTATTTTATTCAGCTAGTAGCTAGTGGTTGTGTGCACAACTTGTGCAATTATTATGTTACAAGTCTTCTAGAATGTAGACCTAATATCTTTTGAAGTGTAATTTTCTTATAGTGGAGAATTTGACTCGGATTAAGATACTTTTCATTTCTTTGTCTCTTATCTAAAATAGTGAAATATAATTAATAATACATTTATTTAATTTTATATACATAAAATTATAGTCATGGAGTTCTGAAATGATCCTGACCCATTTGTTGGTTACAATTTACACGAACAAAATTAAAGAAAAAAAAACTTAAAAATAAAAATAGATTAAAAAATGTTTCACATCTGGTGAAACAAAACTCGCAACCACCACCGTAATTGTTATCATCTCCGACGTACCTATTCCATACTATTAGGAATGTAGTAAGCTTAGTTATAGCAGTTAGATTAGTAGTTAGGAATTAGTTAGAAAAGTGGTTATGCAAGAGATAGTTTGTGATCTCATAACCACCTTTTCTCTGAGCTTATATATACGTTCTATATTCTTTGTGTAAAGTTTAATTATGAAATGAATTTAATATTAAAGTTGAATCATTCGCCTCTTGATTAAGTTTTCCGCTTTGTTTCTTGCTCTTCTTGATATGTTTCTCGCTCTCTTCCACCTAAGCTTTTATGGTTTTTGGAGGCTAGTCTTCATCGTTTTCGTTTGGACCTAAACTATCCATTAAACTCAAAGACAACAACTACCTACTTTGGAATCAAAGGTGTGATTCTCTCACATAAACTTCATAGCTATGTAGTGAACTCAAAGATTCCGCCAATGTTCAAGACAGATTGTGTCACTAGAATATAAGACGTGGATGGTGCAAGATCAAGTCTACTCACGTGGCTGCTGTCGACGATCTCTGTGACAATATTTCCACAGTTTCTATTTTGCAAACGCTCACATGAAGTGTAGGACAAAGTCCACAAGCACTTAACCGCAGTCATGGAAGCGCGTGGAGACAACTACACACGAAGCTTAAAATTATGAAGAAACTTAACAAAGTTGCATCTAAATTTTTTCTCTTCATCAAAGCGATTTTCGATTCCTTGATCTCTATAGGAGACTACATCGCTGAACCATAGTCACATAATTCGCAAGAACCGGTTCGCGGTACTTTTGTGAACCGGTTCGGCACAATTCTCTAAGAATTCACATGAACCAGCGAACCAAAGTACCACTGCTGCTATCTATGAAATTTTAAAATAATTCAACTGGAGTTACGGCAAATGATGCAAGCATTCCACAGTAACTCATATACCTCTAAAAGAGGTAAAAAATTTATTAAACTTATACCACTTGCTCAATAAGAATAATGGAACACATTCAACTAGGCCTTCCAATATTGAGAAGTTATACTGCAGTATTTTTTATTTATAAGTATCCTGGCTCTAAATATTCAGAAGATGCTCGATGTGGGACTCAGTGATAAGTATTATGTTTGACAATTCTGTTATCTCTAACTCAAGTCTAATAAGCTGTATAAATTCAACTACTCATTCCATTTTAATTCTAGCGTACCGAATATTATATTTCAACGTACCACGAACCCAAATAGCGTACCGACTATATATACCCCTCGCGTACCGAATTTTTTGAGAGATGCGTACCACGTACCCGAATGCGTACCACGTACCGGAACGATTTGCGAACCGTGTGACTATGCGCTGAACAATATCAGATTGATGCCATCTTCGATGGACTCCTAGAGGAATTTAATTTGTTTGTGATGCAATTCTATGGTCGACTTGAATCCCCTACGGTCTATGATGTTGAAGCACTACTTGATGTCTATGAGGCTCAACTAGATAAGTTTTTGCAATTCTTGCTCAACATGAACCTGCGTTTGGTCGTGATAGTACAAGCTTCCATAGACGTGGCTATGGTGGCAAGTTTCGTGGTCGTTGACACTCCAAGGGTGGAAACATTGACAATAGCCCTATATGACATCTCTGTGGAAAGTATGTTCATGTAGTTCTTGATTGTTGGCATAGATTTGACGAATACTTTGCTCCTTTGACTCGCCCTCCAAGTGTTCGTGGAAATGCACTAGCGAGTGAGAGTTAGGTCCAGACTGAAGCACCTTCTGTCCCTAGCAATTCCAATGCTCCCACAACAAATATGGCTACCACTAAGCCACATATGTATAATGAGGAGTATTCCATGCCTCATGAGGTTGAGTCTTAAGCATAGTTTGCTAATTCAGGTGCATCACATCACCTCACTTGTTTTGGTTCCTGCATACAATATAAAACTACTTATTAAAGTAGTGATAGAGTTCAAATCGGGAATGGTTTAAGTTTTTCCATTAAGTGTATTGGTTCTTCATGTGTTGTGCATCTGAACTCTTCTCTTACCACACTCGTGCTTAAGCATATACTACATGTGCTTGAAATTAATAGAAACTTGTTATATGTGTCCAAATTTACCAAGGATATCTGTGTTATGTTTGTATTTTGTGCTAACAAATGTTTTGTGAAATCGTAGGTTTCTAATCAAGTTGCCCTTGAAAGGTATCTTGTTGAGAATGGTTTGTATTACTTTCCTCACATTCGCTTGCTTCAACCACAAGCTTATGGCGTTGTTTACATTTCTTAAAATAATTGTACACCTAGTCGTAGGCCAGCTATTAAATCTAGTCATAGTGTAAATTTGGTTAATTGTATTTCTTATACAGCTCTTTCCCAATGGCATTATAGACTAGGGAATGTAAATTTTCCTACTTTAAGACATGTTCTCACTATGTATGATATTAAAGTTCATAATAAAGTTATACCACAAATTTGTAGTTCTTCTTGCCTAGGTAAAGCTCACAGGATCCATGCTCCTCATTCCCTCGATGCGTATGAATCCCCTTTTGATTTAGTGCACTCTGATCTTTGAGGCCATGCACCTTTTGTGTCTAATATTGGTTTTTATTATAACATTAGTTTTGTTGATTGCATGTATCAAGTATAAATGGACTTATTTTTTTAAACACAAGTCAGATGTTATAACTACTTTTAAGTTGTTCCATGTATACATTAGGACTCAGTTTCAAGCCCCTGTTAAAGTAATCCAGTCTAACTTAGGGGGAGAATACCAATCTTTCACCAAGTTTCTCAATAACTAGGCATTATTCACATGCTCACCTAACATCACACTTTCCATCATAATGGGTTCGTTGAAAGAAAATGTAGCAGGTTGTTGAAATGAGGCTCTCTCTTTTAACTTATTCTTCCATTTCTCTAACCTATCGGGATCACAATTTCACCATGGCAACTTACATTATTAACATTTTCCCACTACGGGCTTAAATGGGTTTATCTAACCTTATTTTGCATTACACAAGAAACTATCAAACTACTAGTGTCTCGAGGTGTTTGGTTGCTTATGACTTCCCTCACTCGGACCCCACAACTAACACGAACTCCAGTTTCAAAGTGAAAAGTTTATTTTCTTAGATGTCCCTTCTCAACACAAGGGCAACAAGTGCCTTAATAAAGTTGGCAGGATTTTTATCTCCAAGGATATCTTCTTCAATGAGTACAAATTCCCCTACTCATCTTTCTTTCCTAATATATCAGGTGGTGTGGACCACAAGGCATCAAGTTTAGCCTTATGTATGCCTCAGCCAACTAGCATGACAAATAATTCCAGTCCTATTCTTGCATATTCAATGAGTGCAATTCTTGCTTCCAGACCTCCCTTTCTTGCTAGCTCTATTAATGAACCTGCTCATACTGCAGTCTCAAGTGATAAACCAGTTTCTGCTGAGATCCCAATGGCTTGTCACTTGTCAACATCCAGCCAAGTGCAGAGAAGCATATATGCCTTGCACATGTGGTCCCTCCCGAACTCTCTCTAGATGTCATTTCACAGTGTCCAAGGGATTCACCTACTATCTCTTGTCCTGGAATTCTGAGGTATCTACAAAGGAACATGTTATGAACCTGCATCATATGCTAACTAGGGCCAAGACTAGTCACTCTAAGCCTAAGCATTTCTTACCATCATTGAAACTACTTCTGTCAAATAAGCTCTAGCAAATCCTTTGTGGGCCAAAGCAATGGAAGTTGAGTATAAGGCCTTGCTTGCTAACAAAACTTGGTTCCTCACCACATTGCATGTACACAGGAAAATTGTGAGTTATAAATGGGTATTCAAAGTGAAATTAAATCTTGATGGTAGTGTTAATAAGTACAAGGATTTCTTGGTTGCTAAGGATTTTCATCAACAACCAGATTTTGAATACAATGAAACATTCTCTCCTGTTGTGAAACCTACTACAATCAGGGTGATGCTAACAATTGTTCTCCCTAATAAATTGCAAACAGATTGACATCAATAATGCGTTTTTCAACGGCACCTTGCAGAAAGAGGTGTTCCTGTTCCAACCTCCTGGCTTCTCAAGTATGCAAGTTGCATAAGGCCTTGTATGGGCTCAAGGAGGCTTCTGGGTAAAAATATGAGAAGCTGCACTAGACCCTTTTTGATTTTGGATTAGTTTCTACTAAGTGTGGTTGCTCCTTGTTTTCCTATTCTCATAAAGGCATTATTCTCTGTACTCTTTTATATGTGGATTAGGGGGTTTGTATGGGTAACCATTTAATGTGAACCAATCCATTTGTATGTTATGGTTTTATAAACCAAAAAATATATCACAAGAACCAGTTTATAATTGATAACCAATTTGGAACTTGTTTAAAATCGATTCTGAATCAGTTTTGATTTTAATCCAAACCATCTAATTAAATCTAGATCTATTTATTCATTTTGAATTAATATATATTTTTAAATTAAATATCAATTATTGAGCTTATGTTGGAAAGCCGGAATAAGAAATAATCAATCAATAAATTTAAATGAATAATTAATTTTCATTTTCATCTATGACATACACTCTATTATTAATGAGAATCTGTATATATATTGATAGGAAAAAAGAATGAAAAAAGAATAAACATTAGATAAAGTATGTTTTCAAGTGTCTAGGTAATATTATTATTAATTAATTTCATTTCTATAGAATAATTAATTATTTAAAATTAAACTTTAAACTTAAAATTTATTAATGTGTTATAAGAAAAATCTGACTTTCATCCTAAGGTATTTAATTATGGTGAAAGCTTGAAAAGAGAGAAGCATTTAAGTTTGATAGAGAAAGAAATATGGGTACCCAATTTTCAAACCATACTATTATTATGGGTATTGTTTTACCATTTTGATAAGAAAATAGAGTCCCACATTTATATTTAGCATTTGAATTGAGTTTCAAAAAGTAGAACAGTTTGGATATCAATTTGGTTAAGAGTAACTGGTTTTTTTTGTACACCTCTAAAATGCATGATATCGTACTCAATAGTTCCTCCTCAAACCTTATTCATGATCTCATTGACAAGCTACATCACAAGTTTACCTTTAAGAAATTTGGAAAACCTTAATATATTTTTTTGGTGTTAAAGTCACTTATCATGCCCAAGGGTCTATGGTGCTGTCTCAGTCCAAGTATATTAAAAATATTTTAATGTTTGCCAACATGTCTAATGAAAATGGAGCTCTTACCCATATACTCAATACAGCAAGTTTGGCTCTGATGTGTTCTCAGACCCTAATCATTACAGATCCATTGTTGGGGCATTGTTGTATGTTACTTTGACACGCCCTTACATTTCCTATAATGTTAATAAGACGTATCAATTCATGGCCTCCCCTCTTACCTCACATTACGTTGTATTTAAATGCATTGCCAAGTACCTTATCAGAACTGTCCACTTTGGCCTCACTCTTCTTCATGCCAAACCACAGCTGCATGTTTCTCTTTCTACTTACACCGATGGTGAATGGGCCAATGATGTGGATGGCATACATTCTATATCTGGATTGTGCATATTCTTGAAACCAAACTTGGTGGCTTGGAGTTCCATGAAACAAACCCTTGTAGCCAGGTCTAATGTAGAATCTGAGAATAATGTGTTGGCATATTTGACTTTAGAACCTTTGTAGATTGAGTCACTATTGACATAACTTAGCATACATTTCCTTCCTCCTACTCTTTTATGTCATAACTTGATCACAATTCATCTCTATCATAATCCTATCATCCACGCCCGCACCAACCATGTGGAACTTGATATTCACTTTGTTTATGAATAGATGGCTACTAAAAAGCTTGCAGTTCAACATGTCGCTGCTGCATTTTAGTTGATTGATATCCTTACCAAGTCTCTTGGCTCTGCATCATTTCATGCTCTTCTTGAGAAGCTTAAAGTGGTTTCTCCAAACCCCTTAGCTTGAGAGGGAGTGTTAGCCTAGCAATTTTATTTTAGCATTTTCGAAATGAAAGTATGATACAAATGTATGAGATCGCTAAGTATAAAATGACCTAGCTATAGTTTCGACGTATTGATCACTTCGACTGAGGTGGTGAGTTCGACTCGCCTACCAAGTGTTTTGAGATTTAGTATATTCTTAAGTTCAAGGATTAGATGACTGAGAAATCTACTAATCTAGGTTTAAAGGAATTCCAGGAACAAATCCACAAGATTAGGATCACTCTTTCTTCAAAAACAAGTTCAGAATCTCGAAAAGGTTTGCAATGATTTGGAATATTCGGAAGGAGAAGCTAAAAGACTTGAAGATGTTTTTTTACTAAATCAATCAGGATATTTAAAGGAATTTGTCGACATGAGTAGCAGTTTGCAGCTGCTTAAGAACTGAAGATATGTGGAAGCAAAGCAAAGAGAAGTCCACGTAATAGTATACATGTCAAACGATGGAGAATTGACTTTTATCGATGGTTATTGATGTATAATTAGTATATAAGTCAATTTCATTCATGTAATAAAGGTTTGCAAATTTTATCATTATAGAACTCGAGTATCCAAGTCATAGAGTGAAAAGAGTTTGGGAGGAAACATGTATGAATCTGTTTCCTTTTTCTAATTCTCTAATCAAAGCATTTGTTTCATTACTTTTATTACTTTCTTTGTTTATTTTATTTCTTCAAAAAATTCGACATTATTCTTATTGAAATTTCTATCTAAATTCCCTATATTCAAACGTTGTTCTCATTAATCTTATTTTATTTCCACATACACGCTTTATGGAAACACTGCCAAAATGATTACTGAATCTTCCTCCAAGTGATCAACAATCAACAAGCAATTGTACTTGCAAACAAAACCAACGCATCAACGAGAGTTCATCGATAACACACACGCGCAACAACTATTCAGAGCAACAACAATAACAAATTCCAGTGCAGAAATTTTCTAAGAAGCCAAAAAGAATAGAGGAAGAGGAGAACACAAGAGAAAGAGAGATTTCGAGCTCACATGATTCTTATTTTTCTCCCCTACTTGTTTTTTTTCTTTCTTTTTTGTTTTAACTAATTATTTTTTTTAATTGTTTTTTATGGTTTTTTTCTAAAAAAAATGGAGATTAGGGTTTAATGCTATGTGGAATTTAGTTTATGGGCCTCATTCAATTTTTTTTTATTTTCAATTATTCAATTAATACTTGCCCCTCAATTGATATTTTATTTTAGTATAAAAATTATCGTAATTAATTAATTTTTTATTTGGTAGAATTAATTAATTAATTTCATTTTGATTAGTTAATTTTTCTAATTATAATTAATTATCCTAATTAATCAACTGAATTAATTTTTAATTGATTATTTTTTATAATTAATTCTAATTAGCCTAACTAATTAAGTTAATAAATTTTAATTAATTAATTTTGCTAAAATAAAATATTACTCTTCTTGACTAATTTTTTAGTTTAATTAAGTAGACTTGATCTTTCTTCAAATTAACTTCTTTCATAAATCAAAACCATTTAAGTACTTGCACCATATTCTTTTATATCACTTTGTTTGTATTTAATTAGTTTGGGTTTACATTTCATTTTGATAATATCTTGTTCATTTTATTTTATTATATTCCTATTGGATAAATATATCCCCATTCCCATGAAGTGTAATAATTTTATTATATCCCCGGTCTGATTTTAATTAGTTTCTAATCGAAATAATAAACTATTTGGCATCTTAAAATCAACCTTTTCAAAATAAATATGCTTGATCGAATGTCAAGCTATTTTACAAATTAAAACCCAATCGAACGCGCAAGTGCTTGATCCAACATCAAGTATCTTTTCTCCACTTCATTCAATTTTTTTTCACAATAATTAGCACTTGATCCAGCGTCAAGTCGTTTTCAAATCCTTTTCCTAAGAAATGGATCGAATGGACGAGCGAGAAGTATTTCCTACCTTCTCCTAAATTAATCGGATATGAGACGCGTAGCTTGGTCATTCGAATAATTGCGATCCAATGAAAACACTTTTAATAAAGCAAGTTTAGTTTAACTCAACAGGCAGAAAACAAGCGAGCAGGAAGTATTTCCTACCTTTCTTACGAGTATCTGAATATGAGATGAATAGCTTGGTCATTTGATCCTCATCCATTGTTAAAGAGTTTAAGACTAAACTTGTTTCACTCTTTTACAATAAAAAGATTAAACGGGCGAGCTGGAATTATTTCCAACCTTTCCCTAAGTGTTTGAATACAGGATGAATAGCTCGGATATTTAGCAGTTATATCTCATAAATCAACTCAACTTATTCAAACCTTTTTGCCTCTTGGGTTTCTATTGAAAACCATTCATAAACAAAAGACGCTTTGTCCATTCCGCGATGATGCAAATACTGCTTCCACCTGTGAATATTAAACATTTTCTACTCGAATGCGATGATGGCAAGAATCCGTGCCGATCTAGATTCAGTCATCCATTCTTGAAGTGATGCAAATGTTCAACTATCCATGTTTTGGACATCAATGTTTTTTATTCGAACGCAACTTGAGAATCTTCCGCTAATATGAACTAACCCACAAACATTTGCTACCCAGAACTACATAGCCTTGAGTACTCCATTGCACCAAGAAATATGTAGCAGCGAGATCCAAAGTCTTGTCAGGCACAATAATAAAACCTAAAAACATTTTCTTTCTCTTTTCTCGCATAATAGTTAGAAGAAAGTAAACATCATGCTAACATTATTTCGTAAAACTAACTAAATGGGTCTCATTTAGTACAACAGATGTGAGGGGTGCTAATACTTTCCCTTGCATAACCGAATCCCAAACCCGCTCTTGGTTGTGATGACCATATTACCCTAAGTTCTTTATGGGTTTTATCGATATTTTCCTTTCCCTTTTGGAATAAATAAAGTTTGATGGCGAGTCTGGTATATTTCAAGCGTGCGATGCGATCAGGTATTTTTCGCACCACGACAATGGGTTGAGTAGAAACCAAAAGTTCATCAGTGGACTCTCTTTCTGTATTTTCTTCTTGAGCTCTTGGACCAGACTAAAGCATTGATAAGTATTAATATAATAAAGAGTTGATATGAGGAAATAGAGGAAAGTCAAATAGTAAGTAAGACATGTGCTTCCTCATTGTTAAGAGTGACAAACACTTTGTCTTTCTTGGCATTCATTTTACTTGGAGTGGCAGTGGTGGAACTACTTCCTCTTTTTCGACTATGGAAAAAGAATAAGAATAAGCAAGAGAGAAAGCGATACATATTGTCTAAAGAAAGAGAAAAGGTTTAGCGAATATAATTTTTTTGTTTCTTTAGGTTAGTCAGACTTCTCACCAGTGTCGACTGTGTCCATTTTCTTCTTATCCAATCCTTTTAGGGCAAGAGGTATAGCTGGAAAATTTCGACACATTAAATGACATGAACAAAAAGAAAAGTTAAGAGGTTTCTAAGAGTTGTGTATCCCACCTGTTGAACTAGTGAATAAGATTCAAAGATGTTCAATATCAACATTGAGACGCCCTCTATAACTGTGTATATCATATTTAGTCGAAACAATTCTTTGGGCAAGCTTTTTAGATTCATTTTTTAAAAACTTTCAAAGACAGAAAAAGGTACCATTTTGGAGGTGGATGCGAGAAAGCTAAGCCAAATTCACAAGTAGGTAGTGATGGAAATATGGGAAGGTAAAATTCAAAAGCTAAATCATACTTCTCTTTTATGTTTATGTGAGGAGGAAAATTAAGTTTTGGGATTTTATCAATCAAATTTTGTTTCAAAGTAGAAGATGCATCATAAATAGTTTAACTAAGTTGACATGGATTAAACACAGTTTCAAAGAAAGTTTGAAAAGCTTGAATTTCCTTGATGTGTGTACCTCAACTTTGCTTCCTTTTATTCCGCAGAGAGGAGAAAGGTTTTGTTAAACATTGTAGAAGAGTCGAGTTATCCACAGAAACATCAAGAAGATAAGAAGACCACCATTCTTCAAATTTTTAGGTGCATAAATAAGAAGCTTGAAATTCAAAAGGGGGTAGGGTAATGACTTCTTTGGCATGAAAGTCTAAACATACGTGATAGGTTTCCTCCAATTGTGCAGCATTGGGAAAACAGGTTTCGTCTTTATAGATATAAAAAGACTTTGGTAAAAATTGGCTAAAGCAAAATTGTCCAGATACCGTGTTTGGTTGAAAACCGAAAATTCCCAAGCCAGCTTTTCGCGTCGAAATTTTGGTTGATAGAATAATAGGTTTGAGGAAAGCAACCCAAATAATAAGGGCTTCAGAACGGTGTTCAGAGGAAAGAGTTGGAAATTTTCTCTTAAACCAATTTGGCTCATAACTTCGACTGGAAAATAAGGCCATGGAGGAAATGAAGTTTGCATACATAAATAAATAGTTTTTGAAGGTTTCTTCAGTCGAACGTCCAATATCTTACGGAGTACGCAAAATTAGCCTAGTGCCTTCGACATATCTTGTTAAGTCATAAGGGATGGTAACCCTCAAAGAGGGTTCAAAAGTGGCCTTAAGCCAAAATTGCAGAAGCCACATAGGACCAGACATCAAGAATTTATGTGGAGGATTGGTTATGGATTTTAGGTCAAAAGAAGAAATCCCTAGAGATTCATAAAGGGAACATAAAATCACCATGTTAAGGCATATGTTTCACCCCTCATGGTTATGAGTTTCCAAGGTTATAAACCTCTTGGCTATTTGTTGAGAACTAGAACAAGAGATAAAATAAGATAACCAAAGAGTGAGGAAAGTAATGTGTTCATAGTAAAAGAATTCATCATGGTGGTTTTCATGTTGGTCTTTAATATAATTGCTAAAACATGCACGATTAAAATTAAAATTGGTTTTTATTTTGCTTTAGAGATATGGTTCGAAGGTATCCCCAGTTGGTCGAAGGCCAATAATAGCAGCCATGTCGAAAAGGGTGTGAGTTATCATTCCACAATAGAGGTGAAAGGTGTTGGTCGAGCCTTCCCAAAAGTAAAGGGATGAAATGAGCATATTGGTGTTATATTTGGGGCTAGTTCTAGACAATTTGATCTAGTCGAACAACCTTGGTCTTTCCAAAATTGTCCTTCTTATTTTCTACTTTATCCAACCAATTGATATAAGCCTCATTGTTAATGGAAGGGGAATAACGGAAGACACTGTGTGGTGAATCTATAAAACCTAACTCCTAGACCGTGTCCTTAAATGCATGAGGTTTACAACGACGCAAACAATGAGACATTTTCTTTAACTTATCAAGTTTTACATAAGATCATGGATATGGACCCAAGAACACATGAACATTACTTGAGATAGAAAAAGAGATTCATACTTAGAAAGCCTAGATGATGGATTTTTCCTTCTCCATTGAAAGTTCAGGAATGTAGCTACGATTGTTGATGAGGATAGGTTCTTGAAGATCAGAAGCAGATGGAACTGGAAGTTGTTTTTTCGTACATGATAAATCCATTGTTGTTTGAACTTCAGAAGAAGAAAGAGTGGTGAAGGCTACAAAAAAAATGAGAGCACTTAGGGTTCAGAGAAGAAGAAGAAGTGGCAAAGAAGAAGGAAGAAGTGAATGAGGGTCTATATATAGCTTTTGAAATGGAACTTTCTAGTTTCCCCCATCGGAATTAAAACCCACAAGTGTTTGATTTTCTGAAATAAAATTAATTAAAGTGTTTTTAAGAAAGTGATTAATTATTGTGGCCCACGATGGCCTAGGGAATCAGAAACATGATGACAGTTTGCATTCATGTAATAAGGGTTCACAAATTTTATCGACGATTATTGATGTATTTAGTATATAAGTCAATTTCATTCATGTAATAAAGAATCGCAAATTTTATCATTATTCTCTATAGAACTCGAGTATCCAAGTCAGAGAGAGAAAAGAGTTTGTGAGGAAACACGTATGAATCTGTGTCCCTTTTCTAATTCTCTAATCAGAGCATTTGTTTCATTACTTTTATTGTTTTCTTTGTTTACTTTATTTCTTCAAACAATTCAGCATTGTTCTTATTGGAATTTCTATCCAAATTCCCTACATTCAAATATCAATACCCAAGCACAAACACGCTTTATAAAATGATTTGCACAAATTGTCCTTAGGAATTTTTTCCAAGTTTAATCCCTTAAGTGAACTAAAACATGTGATTGGATTTACTAAAAACACCAGTAAACATGGAGTATTAGGAATTTAGTAAGATAATATCGTAACAACAGTTAGAGTGGTGGTTAGAAATTAGTTAGAAAAATGGCTATGCAAGAGATAATTTGTTATCTCATAACCACCTTTTATCTAACCTTATATATACCTTCCCTATTCCTTGTGCAAAGTTTAATCATGAAATGAATTCAATATCAAAGAAGATGAATCAGAGATTCACTTCATCTAAACTCAATTTGAGTCTCAACACATACTCATACTTTATAATGCCACTAGAGGAGTTCCGAGGAATGAAATAGACTTAGTAAATAGGAAAATAAAAAATAATTAGTGTGTATACCTATATAAGGCACGAGATAAAATTTCTTATTCTAAAAGATTACGTTATAATTATTTACACTTTACGGATGAAGTTATGTTAACATAAAAATAAGTGGAAAGTTATTAGTAGTATATATAAGATAAATAATTTAATTATTTAATAAGCAATGATTTTATAATCTTTGTAAAAAAAATTGATTGTATTACTGATTGAACTATTATAAATAGGTGTACCAATTTTATTTTCTTAAAATACTTGCCCTAACTGATATAATAACAATAACTAAACATCTATCTATTTATTATAGTTTAGATAATAACACTAATTTCTTTTGATCTTTGCATAAAAATATGAATTTACTATAATAAGCTAATATGCCAACATCTTCTACTTATACAATAATAATAAGCTAAAGATTGTATCTTTTAATTATTTTCGGAAAGATTCTATTTTCTTTTAATTTTATAATTAAACATTTATTTATTTATTATTAATAATTATAATATAATTAAGATTTAAATAGAATATAGTATTCTTTATTAAAGATTTATTATATTAATTATAGAAAGGTTGTCAACAAATCATTTGAATGTTGATTTCTCTAAAAGTTTTTCTTAATCTTATCTGATCCATTGCCTCGCTGCTTTCCTGGATAAATTTAAACATATAGAATTAATAAACACCGTAGGTTGTTGTGGCTCGTAAATGATATAAATATATGCCCGAGATTCTTGTAATAAGTATAATCAATATTTTACAGAGAGAACTTTATTGGTTGCATAGTTGATTTAATGATTTGATGAATAAAGGATAATATCTTTAGATTATTTTCACAAATAAGAAAACTAAGCTCCACACAGTAATAAAGAAAAAATTATAGTAATATAAGATATAAAATAATATGAACATAAAAATTTTATTTATTTATATTAATTACTTAAATGAGTATGATATTTCAATATCAATTACATTAAAATTCTCAAATGCATATTTGAGGAACACCATAATGACATGAAAACAGTAAATACATATTCCAATCACTAATTTAAAATAAGGGCTAAGACCAAGGCCTAATCCTTCATTTATATTCTTTCTGTGAAACCTTTGTTATTTTTAATTTGTTGTTGCGCCATCTTCAAACCTGAAATAACATTTAAAATGAATAAGTAAAATAAAGCAGTTAGGCTATGTTTGGGAGTTTGGAGGGGAGGGGAGGGGAAGACTTCCAAAAACAAAATTTTAAAAAAATGTAGGAAAATATTTGACATTTTGTGAAAAAATGAATTTGTTTAGAATGATAAAAGAGTTATTATCATTACAAAATTTTTAATTTTCAAAATAGTATAACAACCTAAAAGATATTTGGAAAATTTATGTAAGCCCTTCAAAACCCTCCAAAACCCTCCTTCAATACAATTTTTGAGTTCCCCCATTTTATGGGGTTTTTGGTGTTATGAATAAACTCAAACCCTCCTACCCAAAATCTTTTTATCCTTTTCACCCAATTCCTCCTATTTTTCAAAGCCCTCCCCTCCCTTCCCCTCCAAACTCCCAAACATAGCCTTAGAGAATTTTCTTTTCAGCTGACATGTTTATCACATAGTATAGTTCTTTTGTGTAAAGAGCTTACCCTATGCACACAACTGGGAATATCTTAACCGGGTTTACAGTAAATAATTTCCTACATTCTATTGCATTCTTGAATGAAATTGAACAAATAAAAGAATGAGATTCATGCTGAAGAGTTTTCAGCAGCCTTCTTCTCCTTCAGAGTTGAAGCCAACAGTCCAAACCTTCAAAGATGAACATATCTCAACCATTACGATTTCAAAAAAATCAAGTGAAAAATCAAACAAATACCCATCCCTAGAAAAATTAGTAGATTTAATTACAAAAAAAATGTTGTTTTTATCTTGAGAAAACTTAGATCAAGATGCAAAAAGAAACAACATTTCACATATTAGTCCTTACTTGTTACCAAGATCATTAAGTTATTTGCTGAATCCACAGTTATGTTTTTTTGTCTCTTCCGTAACAAAGCTGGTATCACTCACAAACACAAGCTGCATAACATAAGCTCTATTCAAAGGAAACAAAAAAAATACATGTTTAAAAGTGAGAAGATGCTATAAAACAGTTGAAGTTATATTATCTTGAGTGTGCATTCTAATACCATCAAGAAAACGAAAAAATAATAATAAAAGCTTTTGATCAAAAAGAAAGAAGATAAGTCACTCCAAACTACAGTACAACTCACCATAGTTTTCAAAGCTTCATCGCCGGACAACAACCAAGACCATCGAGAAAACGACATCATCACCACTATTCATCTCGACGCAAAATTCGTGCACCATCGCGTAACCACGATCGGATCAACATCAGACTCTCTCTCGAAGCACCCATCGTGCTCACCAGAAGCCTCAAACGATAGCAGATCGGCGATTCTAACAACCAACGCCACCTTCACTGTCGCGCTCCCGCTCTGGCGACGGACGCCCAACATCACACACCCATCTCTCCGTGTTTTGCCATAGACCGGCCCTCCAACGAAAGCAACTCCACTTTCAACGCCCATCCGCTCCGACGTCGTTGCCTCTTCCGCATCTGAGCACCAACAACCGCATCTGTGAGGTAATCTTTGTAATTCGTTTAATTCTTGTTGGCTGTTGAAATTGTGTGAGATTTTGTTTAAATTTTCCTTTTTGTTGTTTGATGAAAAAGAGAGAATGTAGTTTAAATGAGAAAGACAGACAGAATATGATGGAGATAGACTGCATATATGGTTTGATGTAACTTGTTTTTATTCTTTAGCTATATTTTTTTTAATTATTGTGTTGGAAATACAAAGAAATGCTAACGGGTTTGTGTTGGAAAAAGAGAAAAAAATTGAAAATATACAGGTTGTTGCTGATTGGTCGAAGGAAAAAGGTGAACAAAGTCTTCAATAAATAATAATAAAGTTTCTCAACGCATCCCATAAGTCTCTTATACACCACGCTGTAGCAACCGGCTTAAAAATTTTAGAGTCGCCACCATTATTTTTATCTTAAGGGAAGGGAATTAAATGGATAACCCTATATTTTCAGAGATTCTAAGTTCGCGAGTTAATTAAATAAAGGAAAGGTGTTAGGCACCCTTTATTTCCCTTGTACTCAAGGGGACCCCCTCTAGATCTAGGTTTTTTTCTAAGGTTTCGAAAGCATTATTCTCATATTTATAAAAGAAACGGGATTTATTTATTTATTAGGGGACTCGCTTCAATTTTCGATTGAATGCCTACGTATCTCCTTATGGAGAATCAGAGTCCCAATTCGTAGTTCGGGTTTGGTTTGTGTTTTTTATAGGATTGTATAATTACTTTTGAATTCTCCTTTGAATTTCGTCCGATTTAAAAAATAAGGTAATTGTGGGCGTAGTTCGAAGTTTAGTAAAAAAAACAATTGTACAATCCTTTTTTATGAAATTAATATTGATTTGGTATTAGTAAAAGTTTTAGATGTTTTGAGATTTTTTATTTAATGTACTTAAGGTAACTAAAGTAAAATTTAGCATGAATACATAAAGAATTTATATTAAAAGTTAGTAAAATAAAAGGTTTAATATCCAAAAAAATTATATAAATATGTATGAAGTGATAATTTTTATAAATTATATTAAATAAATAAATGTTATGATAAAAATAAAAAGTTATAATTTTTAAATAAAATAGATTGAATAATTTAATTAATTAAGTGACACAGGTGGTATTAAATTAGAATTAGTGGTGTATTAGAACATATAATCAGGCCCAGATGTAAACCTGAACCCAATAAGATAGGAGGGGTGTATTTTACACTGCTTTTGTAAAAAAGAGTGAAATAGGGGGTGTGTTTAGAATGGGCTCGACCCAAATTACTAACACCTTGATCCAACCCCCAAGGGTTGGCCTAGCGGTGGAGGCTTGGGTCTTGAGAGTGTGCTCCTCTCAAGGTCCTGAGTTCGAATCCTGCTAGGTGCTATCAATCCTTGCGTGGGCCAGTCCATACAGAACTTTGTTCTGGCTTTAAACGGGCCCCCCGCTAGTGGACGGTGGGATTGGTCCCTCTTGGATTAGTCGGTCGCAAGGCCGGATACCAAGATTTCCAAAAAAAAAAAACTAACACCTTGATCCGTTAGGATCATATGCGACAAGGTGTATGTGTTATCGTGTGTTTCACCAAAATTGGACCGTTCGATTAAGATCTGCGGCTATCAGTGTCTGGCTCTGATGCGTTGATCTATGGTAAAGGCGTTGGATGGTCGTGATTGAATGCTTGACTAAGGTGTACCGTACGGGATAAGCTTGAGATGTCCTAACAATTAAAAAAACGTGTGAAAAGAAAACATTGTTTCTATCATTTTTTATTTCCCAGAACATCTCTAACCTACCATTCTTCTTCTCGTTTCTCTCTTCAACCGACATAACCTTTACCCAGATTTTTAATAACATTCATCCCCAATATTCAAACCCTAAATCTCAATAAACCCCCCAATCGAAGCTCAAATCAAGAATCAAACATTATTATAATCACCCTAAAGATAAGTATCATTTAGATTACCTTGTGTTGTGAATCCTCAAGCGAATTCTCCTTCTGGTTTCTGAAACTTCCTCTCTTAATCTCCCTTTTCTTCTCTTTCGCAGATGCAAAGGCTTGAAGGTGGCGCGGCGGAGCAAGAGGGAGGGCGGATCGGCGGCGATTTGAGGTTCCAGACGTGAAACCCAAATCGAGAACGGCGACGGACTTCTTTCAAGTTTTTGATATAGGGTTCACTCAATTCTTCTTCTACTCCTTCTTAATTTTTCTCTTTTTTTTTTCGGTGATTTTTGTTAATTTTTCGGTCCCTGAATCATTAGACTAGGGTTTGTTTTTATAGTGTTTTAGGATTAGATTAATTTAGGAAATAACTTTAAAGATTGATTTCTGTTATAAATTATTCAGATTTGATTAGTTATTCAAAGTTTTGATTTAGGGATTTGATTGTAAAGTTTGATTTGATTTTGTGTAATTGATTACGAGATTTGATTTAGTTTTGGGATTTTTAGATTTTTAATTGTATTTGGACTGTTATTTGTACCGATTCATCAATAAAATTTCTTTCCAATATTGATTCTTGCTTTAATTCGTTTTAGATTTGATCTGGCCTGGAGATTGGTCTTTTAGGAATTTAGGGTTTGATGTTGTTACAGATGGGTGCGGCGGCCGTTTGGAGGTTTAAGAAGAAAGGGTTCAAAACCCTAGTTTGACTAAATCAACTATCCTAATTAACAAAATATTAATATTAATATAATATTATAATAACAATAATTAATAACTTTTGACCCATAACAATGTTAATCATATACGTGCAGTGCATGGATTAGATATTAATATCAACATCAACTACCAATTAATAATAATAATGATAATTAAAATGATGACAATGATAATATAAAACACCAAAAGGTTTTAATTTTAATAATATTTTTTAAATATTAGAATATTTATTTTAAACAATTGATAATGAAGTAATAACAATATTAATGTTAGGTTTAGAATGATAACTTGCAAGTATATATATATATATATATATATATATATATATATATATATATATATATATATATATATATATATATATATATATATATATATATATATATATATATATATTCATTTGAATTAAACGTAACAATTTAGATATAATCAATTATTATCAAATATCTCTATACTAAACAAATATTTAAACATTTAATCCAAATAGATTTAATCATATCACAAAACTTCTACTTATATCTAATGGGCCATAGTTAATTTTTGGAAAGAGCCCTATTTGATAATCATAAAAATGCACCCCCTTTCTCTTTATCATAACATAATAATTGTTTGTATCTACCCTAATTTAAATGATAGATTAAAATTAATATGATTAATTAAATCGACTATTAACGCTAGTGCGGGCAAATTTGGGGTATGACACACGCCAATTTCCATTTTTGCCTCCTGCTTTCGTAGATGCATCTACGAAAGCGTATAAAATAAAAGAAAACACAGTTAATTTCACCTTATTTTCATTTTAAAAATACTTCCGTAGATGCATCTACGGAATGTGGTGAAAATAGAGTGTTCCGTTGGTGCATCTACAGAACAGTTTGTTTCTTTTTGAATTCATGTCATTTTCATTCAAAAACTCCATTTTTAAAGACATACATTTTCAGATTCAGTAATACATTTTAAAGACAACAGTAGGTAGACCAATAAAATACAATATATAAATAATGTCGGTTAAAGTGTCGAGTACATCATCAAATACATACAAAAAAGAAATATAAATATATAATCAAATATAACTACTGAGTATGTTAGGCGTCCTCCTGCGTACCATCATGTGCATCCCCTCCGAATCCACGAAGGGATCTGCTGGCTCTACCCCTAGCATCAAGTGTCCCACGGGTCCTGGCACGATGTCGACGATACAGAAATACACTCTCTGCCATCCTGATCATATCATCCAGCACACGCCTAGAAACAGTCCCCTCAGGGAATAAACCCTCTACAATGGCTTTGATGCCCCCGTTAACTATTTGACGACACAGAGGAAGAAGATCCTGAGTGTGGTCCAACTGAGCCTAATGCGAACGTAGAATCTCCTCGTGGGCTGGTCTGGGAGGACCTTCCTCTGCAGCTGGAAGCATGTATGGATGTGAGACTCTGTAGTACCATGTGATGTTCCCCTCGGCACAGCTCTAGTCGTGCTCTGCTAGCGTCGCACGTGCCTCCTCGGGGACCATGTGATGCTCCCAGTCTACAAAGACCCAATCTAACCGTTTGAATTTTTAAAAATTTCACAGTAGGGATCCCTAGAGGTTCTACAACCATGGGCGGAAGATTAAAGATTAACAAATAAAATGTACCTCTCCATCCCATATACGTCTAGATGCATGCTCGTCATACCCTGTCAAAAGGGATGCGTCTACATGACCCCCAGGGTACCAAATAGGCTTCGGCACCGACTCATCCTCGTGTCCCTGCGTAGGTGGCACAACAGACCCTGCATCACCCGTCACTGCCACAAGCACAGGAGTTGAAGTAGAAGTTGTGCCACGACGACGTCTGCAGGGTGGTGGCATCTCTGAAGAACCATCCGCATTATCCTGGGGCCTCCGTGAAGCAGTAGTAGACGGGGAAGGCCCCTCAACTAGGACAACTGTAGAGTTCTCGGCTGTAGCGGGTGTATGAACTGGAACAGCAACTGAGACCCCCTCAACTGGGAAAGATGTAGAAGTCCCGGCTGGAGCGAGTGTATCTGGTGAAACAACAACTTCATCAGTCACCTGAGATATAAGACAGGCTCGTTCGCGACGCATAGATGCGTGCTGCGCATTCGTCCCATGTATATCTTTATCTGGCCCATGAGTTATAATGTCTGTATAGGTAACCGTACATGAACAATGAAATATTAATAAACAAGAAATTAAAAAAAAAATTCCCGTAGATGCTCCTACGGAAGTATGTTAGTTTTAAAAACATTGGATATTTCCGTAGATGGACCTACGGAAGCATGTTAGTTGTGAATACACTGGGTGCTTCTGTAGATGGATCTACAGAAAGCCCCAACGTACACCTCTTCTGTAGATGGATCTACGGAAGTAACTGAAACTCAGAAATGCAACAATGGCGTCTGAGTACAGTTCCAGCCACTAACAAACTCCATTTTTGTGGCTTGATCGCCCTTTTAAAACCTTAAACAACCCCTATATTGTCTCTAAACACTATTGCTAAACATATCATTTCATTTCTACACCTAAATAACACATTCTAATTCAATTTCAAAACTACTCTAAAATAACTAAAAATTTCAAAAACTTACCAATTAAAATATCGCTTTGAATTCGATAGATAGTTGATGTTGACAATGTAGCCGAACTTGATATCGATTTTGAGGTAGGGAAAAGAGAGTTTGGGGTTGAGAGCGTATGAGGGTTGAGAGAGTATGAGAGTTTGAAAATGTGAAGAATGAGGGAGAGGAAAGGTTTGGCGCGAGATATAACACCAAAAACTTTCCGTAGATGCATATGCGGAATACTTTCGTAGGTGCATCTACGGAACAAAACAATGTTTAACAAAATAAAAAGGTGCTTCCGGACAGGGTCGGTCCTTTGAATTTGGGTGCCTTGGGCGAATCAAAAGAGTGGTGCCCCTATAATTTTTTTTAATAATAAATACATAAGGATAAAAGAAATAATTGAATAAAAACACATTTTTATTTGACATTATGCAAAAAGAATACAAGTATGGATCTTTGAATCATTGTTTATACTACATCAAAACATAAACCACCGTAAAGAGACTTATTCTTCTTTTTCTTCTTCTTGATCCGATCTTTTTTCCTATAAAAAAATTGACCAAACTTTTAAAATTCTTTAAATATCATCCTCTAGCATTTTGTGTTGCAAAATCATTAATAATTTATTCATAATCAAGGTTCTTCAAAAATTATTTTCAATTAAAATCAACACAAGACTATTTAAATTTATCTTGTGGTATAATATATCTTAAATAAGATTTTAATTTAAAAAACTTCATTCAGCAGAAGTAACACTGATAGAAATAGTCACTATTATTCTATAAGTTATGCATGCAATAGAAAAACAATTAAAAGTCTTTAAAGAACTCAGTATCATATAGCTTGATTTTGATTCGGTTGTTAAAACTTCTAGAATAACTTCCGATTCTTCAAAAAATAATTCACCATCAGGATCAACAGAATCGTCATGTTTTAAACAAGTTTCAAGATGTTTATAACATACTTTCAAGTCCCTATTAGATAATGATCTAAGTCTTTCAATACTAAACAAGAATCCAAAAATATTTTTATATGTAGTGTTGTTTTCTACGAATTTGACGTTTTTCAATAAACACACATTCAATCTCCATTTCATTCTCAATCTTTTAAGCACTAGCCTTAACATTTACAAATCCAGATTCTCTTTTAATATATATAGATGTTAAAAAATATTTTTTTGGTGCCCCTAAAATTATGGGGCCCTGGGCTCCCGCCCTGCGAACCCGTGCTCAGGGCCACCCCTGCTTTCGGAGATGCATCTACGGAAACACGAGGGCAAAATGGACAATTCAGTGGTGCATAAGAGGGGCATGGGGGGTTGGTTGAGAAATGTTCAATAATAATAGCCAAAAATTAATGAGATAATTAATTAAATATTAAAAAAACATAATGATAATTATAGTAATATTTCCATTAATAGTATTTTTTTTAAAATAATAAGAACTCTATTTTTTTTGTTTTTTCACTACCGGTTTAGTCCGGTTCGGGGTCAGTTCTGGTATCAAGTGGTTTCATGGTTCCAACCCCCTCCCGATCATAATTGCGGGGGATCGAACTGTAGTTCTCCCTACCAAGTCCGGTACCAATCACCACTGGACCAACTAACGATTGGTAAGAACTCTATTTTTTTGACAAATGGCAAACTTGGCATAAAACTCCTTTTTCTTTATCTACAATATAAGAAAAAAAGATGTTCTGAAAAATACATATATGCCCCTTTGCTTCTAAACTGTGCCACGTGGACACCTTCACCATCTACCACTATTTGGTTTTGTTTGGCTGACTGGACGTGGGAGATTTTGCTGACTGGGCAGTTGAATTCCTTGTTTGGCTGACTGGACTTCATTACTATGTTTAAGTAGCAAAAATCATTCAAAAAATTTGCCACAGCCAAGGATTGAACCCACTACAAGTATGTTAATGAGAAACTCCTCAACCAACTGAGCTACACCATTTCGTTGCAACTAACTATTTTTTATTTGCTTTTCTTATTGATATTTTAACTGAATAAAAACTGAACATAATAATGTATTTTATATTAGCATAAAAAGTTAGTATATTAATATAAAACGTTTTATATAATATTTTAAATTTATAAATTCTTAAATTTATAAACTAATTAAATTTTTTATAAACTATTAAATTTTTATAACACTTTCAAGTTTTTAATTAACGTTTTTATATAATTTTTTAATTAACTTTTTTAAATGTAATAAACAAAAATGTTGATATATATATATATATATATATATATATATATATATATATATATATATATATATATATATATATATATATATATATATATATATATATATATATATATATATATATATATATATATATATATATATATATATATATACTGAATGTTAACATTTATTTAACATATAAAATAAAAAAATTTAGTATATATGTTACATATATATAAATATACTGAACATTAACATAAAAAAATTTAACATATATATAAAACAAAATAAATGTTGTTAACGTTAATATAAAAAAATAAAACATATATATAAAACAAAAAAAAAATGTTAACATTATACAAGGAGTCCTTAAAATATTATAAACTAACTATTAATATATAAAGTATATTTTAGTATAACTAATATAAAAAGTTAGTATAACTAATATAAATTAATATTGTTTAATTTTTTATAGGAATTTCTCAGTTTTTTTAGAAATTTATAAATTTGAGATGTTAATATATTATATAAAAAAATAAAACGTTAATATTTGTTAGGGATTTATTAATTATTGCTCAGTTTTATAATTGAAAAATATAATTAGTTTTATAATTATTGCATCATCTATATTTATTTTATTTAGTTAATATATATAATAAATAAAATAATTTTTAAAAATTCAGTTATATATAAAAATTAATTGTGGTAAATTAATTGTGTTATAAATCATTTATATATATATTTTTATAATGATTCTAATATATATTATATAAAACAAACAAAATTATAAATTAATATGTATAAACAAACATTATTATAAACTATATTTTATTCATTTTATAAAGTAAGAAAATTATATAAATTAACATTTTATAAACAAACATTTTTATAAACTACATTTATTCATTTTTAACTAAATTTTTTTATATTAATGTTAATCTATATATTTTTTATAAAAATAGTTAAAACGTAAATAATATATATTAAATTGAGTTTGAAACGAAAAAAAATCAATAAGATGTAACAGTTTAGTTGGTGGGAGATGCATGATGGCAACATGCAAGAACCAGGTTCGATTCTTGGGTTTGACAAATTTTTTGAATGATTTTTGCTACTTAAACATAATAAGCAAGTCCAGTCAGCCAAACAAGGAATTCAACTGTCCAGTCAGCAAAATCTCCCACGTCCAGTCAGCCAAACAAGGGATAGGGGCTTCTGAAAACAGAATCTTTGTTTTATAGGGGGCGGTTTACAAAAAAAAAACTTCAGGGGGGCAAAATCAAAACTCGCCTTAGTGGCAGGGGGACATCGTATATTTAACCCTATTTTATTTTATTATTTTCTACACTCATCTCATCATGATTCTTCTGCATGCTAAGCCATCTTTTTGAAACAAGCTTCTTGGAAAGACAAGTATTTGTTTTTCACTTAATAAAATCCATCTTTTTGGTTTTCCTATTCTTTATTATATTATTTTGATACTGATAAGTAACAACTCTCAATGCACAAGCTTCCATTCAACTCAGACTTTCTTTCTTCTCACTCTTTCATCTCCTTCTTCTCTATTTCTTTCATCTCATTCTTGTAGTAGCTTCTTCCATTTTTTCAATGTTTCTTTATAGTATTTGTTTAACAACTTTAATTTCGATTGATTTTCAGGTTCAATTTCATTGTTTAAGAGATTTCCCGTTTCTATTATCTTCAGGTATTTTCAGTTTCTTTGTTTATCAACTTTAATTTTTGTTCTATTTTAATTTTTTTCCCATCTTCATTCATTATGTATTGCTTTTTTGTTCTTCATCTTTGACTAATCAGATTTACAAAAAAGAGAAAATAGATTCAGATCTACAAAGAAAGAAAAATAGATCCAGATCTAAAAAATCAATTTATGTGAATCTTCTTCCATTTAAGGGGCTCTAGGTCTCCAAATTCAACATGTTGTCACCATTTTTCAATTCTGAGTTTTTTAACCTACCACTTTTCAAAAAAATTCTATTTTTCTTCAACTTACATACCAAACCCACTTTTCAACCATCCTTACAAATCGCATATCTTTGTCTATGCAACTCCGTTTTTACAAAACAACCCAACAGAGTTGCAACAGCTTTTATGTAAGAAAATCTATAGCAGAGTTGCAGCAGCTTTTATGTTCAAAGCAGATACAACATTGTGGTGCAAACTGTGAAAAGTGAGGGGTGCAAGAATTGCAAACATAACAAGGATTACTGAGATGAAAATTGTGATTGAGATATTAATTGTATTGTGATTGAGAATATGAATACTAGCAGCTTAATATATTTGGATCAAATTAAAATAATGTTAACTAAGTCCAAATAACTCAATTTTTACATTATAATAAAATAAGTCAATTACTTAATTAAAATTATATTAAAAAAAACGAAAAACTTATCACACTTTATTTGTTTACGGCCAAATTTTTTCTATCTTATCTTAAATTAAAAGTGTTATTTATAATTAATAATTAAGAGTGTTATTTATAAAATTTATTATTGCATTAAACTCTAAAATTTAATATTTTATAATTGTAGTATTGTTGTATTTAACCAATAATTAAGAGTGTTATAATTATTTATGATAGTCTAGAGAATTATACGATATATAAAATGGTTCAACGATGTTAGTTGATTCTTAATAGTGATATAATTATTTGTAGCAATGAAATTGGTCTCATTTACAATTTAGAAACATTATTACATATCAAAACATATTCAATGATAATTTATTATTATTATAATAATAATAATAATAATAATAATAATAATAATAATAATTAAATAATTGTTAATGTAAAAGTGTGTGAAATTGAAAAGGGAATAATTCAAAGTGACAAATAAATTATGATTTATTGAAAAGTGTGTCAAATTGTAGGGAGATGAGTGTTAAATAAGTTAATAGAATAAATTGTGTGAAACGAGAAAAATATATGGCATGTGATATCTTAGATTTTTGTGAGTCCCTATGTAAATTATGTTGATCATTGATATTATATTGTACAATGTGAATACACTGAGTCCCTATAACATTGAATTGATAAAAGTAACAAAAGTAATAAATCATTACTTTGAACGTACTCTCTGTATTTTTTTATTTTAAAATTTGATATTGCGAAAATTTAGTTAAAATAACGATTTGAATTTAGTTAAAACTTGATAAACTTGATATTGCTACCAAATATTTTTTTGCATGTCTGATTTAAAAGTACGCCTAATTTTCAACTCACGGATCAACCTTCAATTTTCATCTCACATAAATAAAAATAATATTTATATACGGGATAAAATTTATTATTGATCTAACACACTCAATATATTTTAACTTGTACTCAATCACTTTTCTAAACCACTTTTCAATTTCACATTTTCAAATCAAAGATGTCTACTCAACACAGTGTACGTCTGCTATTTTCAAAGACGTGTACATTTTCTGAACAATTTAAAGTTATGATTTTATGATTTTTTTTAATAAATAATTTCTAAAATTATTGCTTTTAAAAAGAAAATAATATATAAGGAAATTCATGATTTAAAAATAAAAATCATTTGTCTCTACTTTTTATCATAGTTATTAGTTTATAATCTATATTTTATTAATTTATAATATCTATGATATAGTTTAGTTTTTTTATTTTAAAATTATAATATATTATTTATAAGTAAAAAAATATGTATTTTTTTAAATAATAAATTATTTTGGTTAAGCTATTTTATTTTTCTTTCTTTTCATTTTTATTAGATTTGGAAGCAAATAAGCGCAATACATAAGTACCCCGTGCGAATACACGGGTATCTATGAGTTTAAATGAAACTACTATACCAATACTCTGACGTAGTCACGAGTTTAAGGAAATTATATAAAAAGATATTATACATTTCATTTACCTTCCCTATACAACTTTATCTAAACCCATACTCAAATACTTCTTTTACTTTACCTTCTACAATTTATGGGGGGAATAATTAAAAGATTGGTTTTAATACTTAAAACGATTTACTTTACCTTCTACAATTAATGATTGTTTTTAAATTTTTTATCATTCAATATCATAATAGTCATTTAATGAATTTGTTAGTAAGTGATTTTAAGGCCAATAATTTTGTGAATGAACTTAAAACGTAGATAACTTTACAATTTGTAATCTTTTTTAAGTTAGTTTTAGTTTATAAAATGTGATGTAAAAATAAGATTATGTTTTACTAAAACTTTTGTTCAAGGGAACATGAGATTATTGATCAAAATATTGATTATTAACGGGACATGAAGTTATTGATCAAAATATTGATTATTAACGGGACTTGAAGTTACTTACTGATCAAAATATTGATTATTAACGGGACTTGAAGTTACTGATCAAAATATTTTTTAAAGTACACGAGCACATGAAGTTATTGATCAAACTAATATTTGTATACGAGAACATGAAGTTATTGATCATAATATTGATTATTGACGGGACATGAAATTATTGATCAAAATATTGATTATTAACGGGACATGAAGTTACTGGTCAAAATATTTTTTATTAATTATACATTCAATTATTATTTTTTTACGAGTAATCAAACATTTTTTAAAAAACAATATATATATCTGAAACAAATGCGCGTTCCGTACCAGAACCCGTGCAAACGCACGAGTTTGTTACTAGTTATATTTTATGATGTTGAGTTGAGTGTTATATTTTATTGAGAATCAAACAAAGGAGAGAATAGAGAGAATGTGTAATTATATATTTTCATTGATGAGAGAAAAACAAGTGAAAATAAAAAAAAATTAAATTAAATTTGGAAATAGTAGAGAACTAGATTAGGATTGTCGCGGTAATTAGTTTAAGTGAATTTATACTGCCAAGTATGAATGAAGAGAATTGAATTCTCCACGTTCATTGTAGATTTTTGTTAGGTTCACAATTTCATAGTAGTAAAGGAAGAGGATAAGATAAACTCTACAACCAACTCTGCTCAATATTTATTTGTATATCTCTCCATCAAACAAGTACATATATAACTAAATTGGTTATAACTAGGGGTGGCAAAATGGGCCGTGGCCCGCCGGGCCGACCCGCGCACCCGCCAGAAAATGGCGGGTTGGATTGGGATTTTAGACCCGCCGCTCGCCAAAGTCCGCCCCGCCAAAACCCGCCGCCCGTCCCGCCAATGTCCGCCGCCCGCCAAAGCCCGCTCCTCCTTCAAAATTCCCTCTTTTTTAGTTAATTCTACTAATTCCAATTCTTGATGGTTTATTTTATATATTTATTTGTAAATATATGTAATATTTTTTTAAGTAAAATTTGTTAAAAAATTGTTTTAAAAAATAAGTGAAAAATTTAATTAAAAGGTAAAAAAAGCCTATTAATCAATTAAAAAAAGAAAAAAATATAAATAAAAATAGGCGGGCAAGTCCGCCGCTCGCCAAGCCGCCATCTTGGCGGGGCGGACATGTCCGTTTCCCTTGGCGGGCATGCCTACCCCGCTCGTTTTTTGGCGGGCTTAAGGTGGGGCAGACGGTCCGTTTTGCCACCCCTACTTACAACATATCCACAAATATTAGTATCCAATACCAACTGAGGTTCGTACAATAACATTAATTAAGTGACTTATCAATTGACGTTTCTTAGTGTTCCCATCATTTTGGGATTTTGGGCACCACAAAGTCCTCTTGTCGTTTGGCCTCACTGTGTTTCTTTTGGGCCTAACATGAGGTGTTACTTCCTAATCTCCTTCATTTTCATAGTTGGATTACATCCTCAGGGTCTTCAAAATACACCTTGTCCTCTGAAGGTGGAGGTTATGGTAAACCTTTAGAGTGTGTTTGGATGAAGTAATTGAAAATTTTAAGTGTTTGGATGAAGCATTTTAATGAGGTAATGTAATTTTTTGAGGGAATTTAAAATGATTTGCACAAAATGTATTATTTGGATACAAAAATGAAGAATTGTTAAAATGATGGAAATTCATAGAGTATTTTATCTAAATTAAATTTAATCATTTTAAAATGATACCAAAAACCAAAGAATTTGAAATTCATCTCATACTCCATAAAATATATTTGTTACTGTTATTTCTTCAAATGTTGCAAGTTGGTCCTCATATTTTTCAAAATTTTCAAAAATTTTCAAATTAGTCCTTAATAATTTTTAAAATTTACAATTTGGTCCTTCAAATTTTTTAAATTGCAAATTGGCCCCTACTTTTCAATTTTTTTGATTTGGTACAATAAATTTAAATTTTATAAAAAATGACCCCAAAAATCTAACAATTAATTATCTTAATACTCCATCCAAACAAAATAATTTTAAAATGAATGGATTTCAACTGAATCATTTGAATTGCTTTGAATTTTAAATTCCTTTAAAATTTCTAATTGCCTCATCCAAACACTTTAAAATTCAAATAAATTTAAATAATTCAATTGAAATCCATTCATTTTTAAATTATTTTTGTTTGGATGGAGTATTAAGATGATTCATTGTTAGATTTTTGGGTCATTTTTTATAAAATTAAAAAAATTTCGACCAAATTAAAAAATTGAAAACTAAGGACCAATTTGAAATTTTTAAAAATTTGAAAGACCAAATTGTAAATTTTAAAAATTATTAAGGACCAATTTGCAATTTAAAAAAAAATTGGGGTCAAATTTGTAATTTTGGAAAATATGAGGACCAATTTGCAAAATTTGAAGAAATAATAGGAACAAATACATTCTATGGAGTATGAGAGGAATTTCCAATTCTTTGGTTTTTGGTGTCATTTCAAAATGATTAAATTTAACTTAGATAAAATACTCCACAAAATTCTATCATTTCAACAATTCTTTATTTTTGTATCCAAACAATAAATTTTGTGCAAATCATTTTAAATTATCTCAAAACATTACATTACCTCATTAAAATGTTTCATCCAAACACACTTTTAGAATTTCTTCTAAGGATTCCTCGATTGCATCTATCGCAAAAAAGCCTTCCTATTGTATAATGACGTTATGAGTGTCGTCCACTTCTTTCCAATCAGAATTGCACGGGTTTCACCAAGGGCATGTTGTCAACAATGTCTGGTGGTAGGGGAACCTGGGATTCAAGTGCTCCGTTATATGACATGAGTTTTTAAACATGGAACATAAGATGTATGTGGCTTTAAGTAGGATATTCCAACTTGAAAACAACATTGTTGATATGTTAGATTAGTTTAAATGCCCCAAAGAAGTGTTTGGTCAGCTTGTGACTCCCTTTCCTAGCCAGAGAGATTTGACAATACAGACGTAGATTGACATAAACAAATAATTGGTGAGGGATTTACTTCTCATCCGCTTAGAGCTTCACGATTTTTTGTGCCTTCAACAATTTCTTCTTGACCAGGTTCAAGATATCTTTGCGATTATGGAGCTCGTCGTCCACAGCTTGAATGTCACTTGCTCTTGAATTGTATGTGGCTAGTGAGGGAAAAGGTCTACCATATAAAATCTCAAATGGAAATAACAGTATTGCAAAGTGAATGGATGTATTATAGTGCAATTCTTACCAACGCAGTAAGTTTCCCCAACGTTTGGGCTCTTCGTTAACGAAAAAAATGAAGGTATATAGGATCACAGTCAAAAACCATACTGCATGGAATTTCCATGAAGTTTTCATATCATTTTGGAAAATAGATATGCAACTTTCATTGTAGTAAAGCTAATTTTCAACATCCCAAAATGTGCCATTATTTATTATCGATTCTCCACAACTAAGAAAACTTCAAAGCTTTGGATAGAAGGGAGCCATACTGTGAAGTCCAATTATACATCTTCCCATACCTAATTCAGGACAAGTAGTGATTGTAGTAATCCAAAAGGAACAGCGATCGTATGTTCGGTTTGCTGACACTTAGAATAAGAATTCACAAAAATTGTGACATCCAGTTTCATGTTAGGCCAAAACACATTATTCCCTCTTAATGGTGATGAATGAAATTCCCTTAGTAACACTTCCTTAAATTGGGATGTTGAAGGAATGTAGAGTCACCATTTGAAGTATACTAACTCCTCAAAAACTTGAAAGTGCTGATGAGACGTGGGTTTTTGCTTGATTTGATTAATCATTCAGTGTAACTCATCATTACTCAACAACCCATCTTTCAAATTGTGAAGGAATTCCCACTGAGGTATTGTAATAAGCAAGCAATGGGAGCGTGAAAGCGCACCTAGGACCCTATTCGGCGCACCCGGTTTGTAACAAATATCATATGAATAACCAAGAAATGCAGCTAAGTAGAGTTGTTTCATAGGGATTTGGATATTTTGGATCATTAATTTGCGAAGGCTTTGTTTATTTATATGAATGACAAAATTCATTCCAAATAAATATGCATGTCATATCTTGTCTGCATAAGTGATGATGTAGAGTTCTCGTACATATGTAAAAGCATTGAGAAGTTTTGGACAAAACTGCTTGCTAAAATAACATATAGGATAACCTTGTTAAATTAGCACAACTCTCATTCACGTTCCAGATGCATATCTTTCCATTATAAAGTCATCATGGAAATCGGGAAGAGTTAAAATAGGTGCTTGATCATAGCTAACGTCAGTTGATCAAAAGTTTCTTCACCTTTATTTGTCCATTAAAACCCATCTTTTTAAAGCAATTTAATGAGAGGAGTCGAAATGCTGGAGAAATTTTTATGGACGAACTTCCTATAAAATCCTATCAAACCCAAGAAGATGCGCAAGTGCTTGACTAATTTTGGAGTTGGTCAAAGGGTGATAATACTAATTTTCTTAAGATTCGGCGCGACTCTTGAAACTGATACAATGTGACTCAAATATTAATTGGAGGGTTGGGCTAAGACACACTTAAATTTTTTCAAAAGAAATCATTATCTACCAAACACTGAAACTGATATAATGCGTCCGAAAATATATTTTTAAAAATTGATGGATATTTTCGAATTTCCATAAAATTCTTTTCCATGTAATAAGAAATTTCAAAAAAAAAATGTCAACATATTATTTACACATTTATCTTTATTCTTACTTTCACTTCTAACAAATAAATAAAAAATCATTTCATTTTTCACTTAATTTCTATTTCCTTTTATTCATTCAATCATTATTTTATTTAATATTCGTTGTTTCAATTTATTTTCTTCCAAACAAAACATTATGAATAGATGGAATAAGTTACGTGTTGGCTATGGAAGTGATTTCCTATCAATAAAGCAAGCTATACTAACTTTTTCTTCGACCTCTAACTTAGAGTTTATATTAGCGGTGTTCAAAACCAAACTGCTCTAATAGAAAA
Organism: Vicia villosa; assembly: GCF_029867415.1. Classification (NCBI taxonomy): domain Eukaryota; kingdom Viridiplantae; phylum Streptophyta; class Magnoliopsida; order Fabales; family Fabaceae; genus Vicia; species Vicia villosa. The sequence continues at coordinate 70,151,411 of NC_081186.1, read as the reverse complement.
CTGTAAAATTAAACCAAATTAAATTGAAACTGCAAAAAATTGTATTTGATTCGGATGAATTTGGACCATTTTTAACAAACCGCGCGATTCGGCTCAGTTTGCGGTTTGTATTTTACAAACTGATCCGAACCGCATTATGTTACAACCCTCGAACTTCAATTAACTTATGTACAACCCAAACTCAAACCTATTATGCCTTAGGCTTACGATTACAAATTACAAATGATTTTGTCTTCCTCACACTTAAGATTTCAGTTTAAGTCTTCTTAAATCTCTCCTAACGGTATTGCACCTTCTTCTCATCTTCTTTTCCAAATACATATCACATATTCTTTTCTAGTCTTTCATCTCTTAAGTTCCTTCATTTTCATCTTATTATTTTAATTTTATTCTACTGTTCTCTCTTCCAATTACGTTTTTAATGTTTCTCTTCTTATCTAATCGCATCTCTTCTGCTCTTTCTTTTTCATCTTCTCTAATATTACATTTCATCTCATCTTTTTTTCTAGTTCATTATAATGTTTTTTATATTATTTTATATTACTATTTTATGTTATTTATTTCACTTTTATCTAATATTATTTTTGTATATTAAATAGAAAGTTGTTATCTAAATATGATGAATTTTGTTGTCATTTGATAACGCATAAATGACTAAATACAAAGTTATGTTGTCATCAATATGCACTACAACACGGAAGGCCTACGAAAGCGCTTATTTTGGGCTTTAAAAGCGCTGTGAAAGCCAGCGCTGGCGTAGGTAACAAAAGCGCTTTTTAAAGCGCTCTGGTAGACCCCCCCTATAAGAGCGCTTTTCAGGAAAAAGCGCTCGGGTAGACCCCCCTATAAGAGCGCTTTTCTGGAAAAAGCGCTCTGGTAGCTCCCCCTATAAGAGCGCTTTTTCCAGAAAAGCGCTCTGGTATCCCCCCCTATGAGAGCGCTTTTTTTGGAAAAAGCGCTCTGATAGCCCCCCCTATAAGAGCGCTTTTCCAAAAGCGCTTTCGTAGGTTGCGCATTTTTTTTTATTTTTTATGCTTTTTTTTTTATCTTTAGCAGCGCTTTTTGTAACAAAGGGCTTTCGTATGTGGCCTTTTTAGAGCGCTTTTTAAAAGCGCTGTCGTTGCCAAATGAGGTATTTTAAAGTGCAGCCTGTAATTTGAGCCTCCCAGTTCGACCTGTAATATTTTCGACCTGTAATATATTTTCAGCCTGTAATATTTTCGACCTGTAATATATTTTCGACGATATATTTTCAACCATCGGTAGGAAAATATATATATATATATACTAATATAATACCATTATAATTAATATCCAAAACTATATATACATCATTATAATTCCTGTCAAACAGACTAAATCTGTTCAACAATATTATAATTCAAATATTGGCAACAATATGAGCAAAGTTAGTAACCATATATCCTAGAGTACTATAATATTCTCTTCAAATCGACACAAATCCTACTGCATGAATAACTGATGAATATAAAATTGACACAAATCCTCTTTGATTTCTTCCAACTTAAGTCTCATGTAAGAAGCAGCACGGAATTCGTCAAAGTACTACAGAATAAAAACATAATATGAATGATTTAGTTACATGTAATAAATTATAAGAAGTTATCTAATTAAGTTATAAATCCATACCGTGATTGGAATCTCTAATTGATTCATATGAAGGATTTCTTTCATAAACCTCAAAACAAAGTATCCGCAGTCTGAACTGTTTCGCTGTATCGGACACTACATAAAAAAACAAATAAGATTTTACAGTTGTACATCTTGTTTTATCAAGTAACATAAATATTATAAGTAAAATTGTGAAAAATAATGTACCTGCACTTTGATCCAAGTAATGTTGTTTGATTTAGTCCGGGATACCTGTGCGTCTCGTTGACTTCGGAACACTTGTATTGATCTAACAAAAATATAAAAGCATATATTTAGATCAATCTCACAAATAATTAAATATATAAATATACAAGAATATTTAGAACGATCCCACTTACAAATCAATAATTTCCTTCATAGCCGGATAATTGCTCCACTCACCATCTATCGAATTCAGAAAATATACCACTTCTCTTATCGGGTTGATAGCAAGCAACAACCAGTGTGCTCTATAAATTAAAACAATAGGTTATATGAAAATTTTGCTACGCAAAAGAAACAAAGATTAGATGAACTAAGAATGAGAAACTAACCCTATTGGTTGGGTATTATACGCCCAAAGAATCAGACTTTCTGTATTGCCGGAGGACATGAATCTATCGACTAAGCGCTCTCTAACTGAATCCGGTTCCGAAGCAATTGTCATTCCGCTGCAATGGTCGGAAGACACGAAATGGAATCTGTTTGACAATGCAGTCCCGCGCAACACTCTGTCATGTAACAACCTTAAATAAAAACATAATAAACATATTAGATTATTTTCATTGATATGTGTAAATAAATTGTTCGACTAATTAAATAATATATCAGATGAGTGAATATTACCGGATGTATGAGTGCATATTAGCGACGCCTAGTTGTTCATGCGTAAAAATCTCTTCCAAGTCATCTATTGCAATATGTGACATGAATTCAACAGCAAAGATACCTTCATCCATATTGATTTGACGGAGAGCACCTTCTTTCAAATCGGACATATCAACAAGTTTTCCGAGCATCGTCCGGTATCGAGGCACAAAAGCACCACCTTTTTTTGCCGCTTGCTTCAGAGGACCCTTAGGTGGTACGCTACGAACTTGCTGTGTCACTTGTTGTGACTCCCGAGCAGATGCCTAAAAATCATATAACAATCGGTAAAACATAAAATCATGCAGTCTTAGATTCAAATTATATATTAACACCTTAAATGTACCTCTTTTAGTGATGCAGCAGACTTCTCCTCCTGTAAAATCCCTTTACCCTTAATTGCGGGTTTTGTAGGAGCAGTCTAAAATTAAAATGTAAAAAATGATTAACGTAACGGTGCAGAATTGACATTCGAAATTAAAACTAAATGATTCGTAATGGTTTTCAATATACCTCATCACCAATGATAATGAGCTCCGAAGGCCATGCAACAAATGACCCTATTGCATCTCGCATCAATGTTGTCTCTGAGACCATGTCAGGTACCGGTAGCACCGCATCATGATCTAATACAACATCAACTGATACTTTCAGGTGTCCATCCAGGAGCGGTCTATGGTGAAGTAAATCTCCCAAAGTGTTGTGCACTTTTCCCTTGCCAACTAGGCGATAATTCGGTGACGATAAGTATAGTTGGCAAGAAGAAATGCCCTAAACCAATAGTAAATATAAAGTCATTATCGTAAATAAAATAGAACAATTTGTAAGGAAAAGAAATTTATAATTACCTCGGGAAGTTTTCTTTGACAGTTGAAACTAGCTTTATCACTAGTTTCTTTCACCGATGCAGTATTGCACTTTTCTCTCATATACATATCTTTATCTCTTTGCAATTCAGAGACTTGTGCTTGCAATTCCTGCAATTTTTGCAACACTTCTTCATTTGAAGGAGTTCTTCTCCTAGGATGCTTGTAAAAAGAGGTTGGAGTCACACCATGACCCTTACCCCTCACCCGACCGGGATACTCAGGAGCATCTAGTGCTCTACTAAGTACGCTCATATCATCCTGGTCCTCACCGGTGGACACCGTCTTCATGAATGAATACCTCATATTTTTTTGGCTGTCCCGGTGCCTCTTCAAGAAAGTTTCTATCTTTATCCTTAAGATAGGTGTTTGTCAAAAAAGCTTTCCACCCTCTATATCTTTTTCCGGCCAAACCAAGTATGAAGTGTCTACGCTCATCTGGTATGTCAAAAGTCCTCTGCAAAAAAAACATACGCATAGAGTGTGTTAATTAGTATAAGTAATTTAAACAAATTATCGTCAAGATAATAACAACAACCATATATGATACCTTAAGCTCGTCCCAAATCGCTTTTTTCTTCTCATCCAACTCTTCGCTTTTCAGATTCCATTTAGCTACGGAGATTGGAATATGCATACGAACAAGTGTACCAATATAGCTTGTCAACTTTGCAGAATTAGGACCAATTGGTTGGTTATCAGAATTCCATTCCAAATGGTATATTAATCCTTAGTCTCTATGTCGAATGATTCCCTTCATAATGGTGATGCCTCGTGCAACTTCTTTTGATGATGTATCAGGTGGAGCATTTGTATCCGGAGCATCTCTTTCTTGAGCATCTCTTTCTTGTGAGTTTTCTTGTGAGTTTTCAGGTGGAACATCTCTATCCGGAGCCATTGAACCTGTATCAAACAAACTAAAGCACATTAGTACACTATTAATAAGATAACAATCTATACAAGTCAAATGGAAGTCAAACCATGCATGTACAAGTAAATCGGAAACGAAATCGGTGAAATCAAAATAAGCGTCAAAAAAAGAAAGTTGTCGGAATTGCACGAAATTTACATGGCTATGGTAAAACGTCCCCACAGACTCAAAAATAAAGTCAGTTTTCCGAAATTCAGACCCTAAGCCCGACTTTTGATTACGGGCAGAAGCAAAACCGATAAAAAAACAGTCCCGAAATGTAAAGATAAGTGCATGAGCAGCTCCGGAATCGTCAAAATAGTATAGTTACATGTAAAGAAGTCGACAAACGGATACATGGTTCAAAAGTTATGTACAAAACGAAAATATGCACCAAAATTGAATAAGTATTGTAACAATCGGAATACAAATTGAAAAAAACTATACAAATTGAATATATAACAATCGGTACAAATTGAATAAAGCAAATTAGTCGGAATATGTATACTATTACCGTTATCACTAACGTCTCTTTCTTTTCTTAGTAGGATTGTATTCTACGCGTCTCTTAACAACGCGGACGGTTGGATTGATCCAAATACCCTCATTATGATCATTTCTAGTACAAGATTCATTCTCATTTTGATCGTTTCTTGTACAAGATTCAATGCCAACACCAATATCACCTTGATCTCCAATGTTTTCATCAACTATTTTGTTAGATAAAAGCACTATAGACCATTTCGTACTTGTCGGATCATTGACATAGAACACTTGTTTAGCTTGAGAGGCTAGAATGAAAGGCTCATCTTTGTACCCGACCCTATTGAGATCCACTTGCAAAAATCCTGACTTATCCATTCGTATGCCACTATTATTTTCAACCCACTTGCAACCAAATACAGGGATCTGAAACTTCGCGTAATCAAACACCAAAATGCGCTCGATAACCCCAAAATATGACAAATTTGCAAATTTCGGATTTAAGTCATCCGCACTTGATATATGCATTGCTTCAGCTACCAAGGTAACACCACTATTTTGCATAGTACTTTTATCATCCTGTTCTTTGGTATAAAATGTGTATCCATTAATTGCGTATGCGCTATAAGAAAACACAATTATACTTGGACCGTATGCTAAACATCTCAACCTTTCTGTTACTGAAGCAGGATCTGAACGATACTTTGAACAAATATGTTCCCTAAACCACGGAATGAAACTTCGATTGTGCTCTCTTACTATCCAATTCTCATTTCTATTCGGATTTAAATCTCGGAGAACAACCTTGTGCATTTCAACATATGGCTCAACCTCAATCTCATTGTGCAGAACATACAAGTGCGCTTGATCCCGTTCGACCATTGATACTGTCACAACTTTATTTCCAATTAGCCTTTTTCCTTCTTTTTTTCGACAATATGAGATTTGGGGAGTCCAATTGATTGAACATTTGACAGATATTCAGTACAAAACTCAACCGCTTCTTCAACAACGTATCGTTCGGCAATACAACCCTCTGGTCGACTTCTGTTTTTCACGTACCCTTTTAATATTTTCATATAACGTTCAGCAGGGTACATCCATCTCATATAAGCTGGTACGCACAATTGTGTCTCTTTCACAAGATGAACGATGTAACTCGGTGAACTGACTTTTATTTTTAATAAGCAACAATGTTGCGGTGAGCAAGAGTCGCCACCGACTTTTATTTTGTCCAATATTAGGAAAGGTAAAAAGTACAGAAAAAGACCTTTTGAAAAGAAAACGGGCTCGGGGGGTAAGTTATGAAAAGGGAAGGTGCAAGCACCCTTTTCATCCGTAGTTATCTACGGGCTCTTAATTTGCTTAGCTCATGTTTGTTTGTTTTGAATTGAAAAGGGACATAAGGACTTTAGCGTAAATGCGTAGCCTTAGTTTTTTGAAAGAGTTTTGAAAAGATGTTTTTTTATTGAGCTAGGCATATTAAGAGCACTACCCTAAATAGTTGGTCTTTTTCTATACCTTTTAAAATTCCTAGGATTATCCATACTATATAGAAGTAGGAAATCCTTGTTTATATTGGACGTGCGGGTCATCGAAGGGTCATCGAGGTCGTTGAAGGCAACATGATAGAGGTACCTTTAGCAATTCGACGGGACAATCATCGTTTCGTAGGCAAGCATTCGAGGGACTAGATCATAATATCGTAGGCAACATCGCGGGTCATCGAGGGACTTATGATCTTTGATGATTTTTAATCGAGGGACATTTGCTATTGGGTACCTCTATATTCGAGGGACACGACCTTATAATCGAAGGCAACCAAAGAGGGGCGTACTCTAGAGGTGAGTTAGTGCAAGTGTGTTGGATTCAAATATTTAATCTTGAAATTAGCGAGCTAACGTTCGTTTAATCATCTTGCCATACAATCCTAAGCATACATCTAGCAGTTAAATATATACAGAAAATAAAGTGCGGAATGTAAAGATCCTACGCTATTACATGGCTTCGGGGAGGGGATTACATAAACCAACAAATAAAATAAAAAATTACAAACCCGAATAAAAATTAAAGCTAAAATAAAAGAACAATATATACAAAATAAAATTATAAGTGTCCGTCAAATATCTCCGCGCTCAAGATGGGAGTACCTCACAAAAAAAAATATTAGTACAGATATATATACAATAATGCATGACAAAAAAAATCAAACATTAATCTAGAAATAAGAATATTAAAATCAGAAAGAAAATTAAAAAACCAAATAAAACTATATATATATATATATATATATATATATATATATATATATATATATATATATATATATATATATATATATCATTTTTTTTAATATAAAAATTCAAATCACACATTTTTTTGGTATATGCATTTTTTACTATTTTAAATAGTACGAGAAAGAACACTAAATTTTTTTTTGTCTTTTTAATATAGAATGGAATCCAATATAATTAATATAAAAGAAAGAAAACATAATTCTAATATATATATACATTTCTACACAAAAAATAGTCCTTCATTTACCACTACCAATAAAACTAACGTGACAACTAACTTTGAAGTTTGAATTGGTCAAAATTATAAAACATGGAAGGCCAACAGAAACAAAACATGTGGCAAGGCCATAAAAATAGAATAAGCAAAAATATAGAAGAAGACTAGATCTAGAAGTAAACATACAGAATGATAAGATTGAAAACAAAGTTATCTCGTGCCTCTCTCCTACCTTACTCAGTAAATCCATCAAAGACACCCATTGAAATTATACAACACAAATATAGAATTTAACAAACAAAGAAACAAGCTTTACCAAATTTGATGGTTGATGGCATGAAGATCCGTGCGCTGTCAGTGGTCGGAGAAGTGTTGTTCGCGGTGGGTCTTTCTTGTCGAAGCCGGTCTACGGTTGTGATCGAAGACGGATCTCCGGTAGATTCGTGATTGTGTTGTTTGCGACGGTTGCGATCGGAGCAAGTGGTGGTCGCGCGCTGTGCGTGTCGGGTTTACGGTTCGGATCTGTTCCCGATCTGTTCCTAAACTTTCTGCTCCTTTCGTTTGTTTATTTGATGATGTGATGGCTGTAACAAAAAAAAGACATTGATGCAGTAGTTAATATAATATGTTAGTTCAGATCTATGTTAGTTTTATGTTAGTTTTGTTGTTGTTTGTGTCAGCGTTGGTCTTGAGTTTGTGAAGGTTTCCCAATGGTGTTTTTGTGTATGGTCGGTGTTAACGAAATTGAAATTTCGAAGGTGATTGTGTGGTTAATACATGAGGCAAGTGTAGTTACTACAACATGGGGTTGACAATCGGTGTCTTCTTGGTGTATGTACAAGGTTTTGTATACAAAAGAGATCAAAAAAAATTTGTCTGTCTCTGAAGTGTCATGCGAGGGAGAGGATATAAGGGTTAGTGCCGTTGTTGTACGTGAATGTGTAGGTTTGGATTGTTGGTTTTTATCGTGAAATGTTTGTTAGTCTATTTATATTGTTTTTTTAGGTCAACAAAAAGAGCAATAAAATCATGTCATTCAATCAAGAAATCAAATTAATTTTATTTATTCTGATTGTGTGCCACAATTAAAAGATTGTATTAATAATAAAAACTAAATGCAGTAATGAAATCTTTTTGATCTTTTTTTTGATATTTTTGTGATAAAAAAGCATAAAATAAAAAATTAATAATTTCTAAAAAGCTAAAAATAAAAAAACGAAAATTAATATAAAAATATTATTTTTGTGATTTTTTTTTAATAAAATACTAATAAAATAAAGTTAGAAAATAAAAAGGGAAAAATGTTAGGAGTCGGATTCGAACCCGGGACCTCTCACTCTTGTACCATTTACCCTCAAATTCTTACCAAATGTGCCATGTCACTTAATCGAAATAAAATGACATTTATAATTATATGAGGGCAAATTTTGGGGTACAACAAACGACTATCTCTTTTTGCAATGTTGGTAAGATCGCGGGATCGATCACCTTACTACAAATTGACCTGAAGAAAAAACACAGTTTAGTTATTGCGCTTCTTACTTTTTCTGGCAGAATAGAACGTATACCTATTGGTAAAAAAATGTTCCATTATAACATGGCAATCATGCGTCTTCAAACTCTTTAACTTGAGGTCTTTCATGGACACAAGTCTTCTAATATCTGAAGAGTAGCCTTCTGGAACTTTAACTTCACTAAGGAACTTACACAATGTTTTCTTCTCCTTTCTAGATAGAGTGTAAATAGCAGGTGGCAGATATGTTCGTCTTCCTTTCGTCACGGGTCTCAATTCAGTTCTCATCCCCATGTTTACCATGTCATTCCTTATGTTAACGCCATCCTTAGACTTTCCTGGTATATTGAGTAACGTACCTATAACGCTGTCAAATACATTTTTTTCAATATGCATAACATCCAGGAAATGTCTTACGTACAACGACTTCCAATATGGAAGTTCAAAAAAAATTGACTTCTTCTTCCACCCACCCTTGACAAGTGAATGTGCAAAAGGCTTGCCAAACTGAGTGCTCACATCTTTCACCTTTTCAAAAATTTGATCACCTGACAAAAAGGGCGGGGCTGTACGATGATCGGCCTTTCCATTGAATGCTTTTCTCCACCCACGGTAGTGATGATTAGAATTTAAGAATCTACGATGGCCAAGAAAGACATTCTTTTGACAAAGCTCCAATCGTGTCGTATCGGTTTCATCTTCACAAACAGGACACGCTTTTTGACCTTTATTGCTGTACCCGGATAGGTTTCCGTATGCTGGAAAATCATTAATTGTTACAAACAACATTGCCCTCAAGTTGAAACTTTCTTTCCTATACCCATCGTAAACCTCCACACCGTTCTCCCACAAAAATTTTAAATCTTCGATTAAGGGTGCCAAGTATACGTCTATGTCATTCCCTGGTTGTTTAGGCCCAGAAATTAGCATAGATAACATCATGTACTTACGCTTCATACATAGCCACGGAGGTAGGTTATAAATCATAAGAATCACAGGCCAGGTGCTATGCGAGATACTTTGAATACCATGCGGGTTCATTCCATCAGTAGACAATGACAAGCGAAGGTTTCTTGCTTCTCTTCCAAATTCAGGATAATCAGTATCAACTTTCATCCACTGTGGTGAGTCTGCCGGATGTCGCAACTTTCCATCAATAATTATTTCATCTGCATGCAGAGTTAAGTGTCTTGAATCGGTCTCACTATGATACATGCGTCTAAATCTCGGAATTATAGGAAAATACCATAAGACTTTGGCAGGAGACAACTTTTTCTTATATCGAGGGGCACCGCATTAAGGACACTCATTCAACGCTGCATACTCATTTCGAAACAAAACGCAATCGTTTGGAGATGCATGTATCTTATCATAGCTCATGCCAATAGAGGACAACATCTTTTTGGCTTCATACGTTCGATTGGGAAGAACATTATCCTCTGGTAGCATATCTTTCATAAGGGCTAATAACTCTGTGAAACTTTTATCCGACCATTCATTGTCCGCCTCTAAGTTGTACAACTTTAACACCGCAGACAATCTTGTGAATTTTGAACAACCATCATACAACGGTTTCTCTACATCGCTTACCAACCTCTCGAACATTTTGGGACAATCCTCAAGATCTTCTTCAAGCGCTTCTGCAATCTCTTCGACTCGATCGCAATCGTATGTGTCTGTGCAATCGTCGTTTGAAGCATACTTCCTATTACACCTCGACTCAGCATTCCCGTTACTTTTCTCACCATGCATTGTCCAACATGTATAACTTCTATCAATTCCAAACCGTAGTAAATGCGATGCCAACTTATTCCCGTCAACCTTATCCCCATAACAGCAACCCAAGCAAGGACACGGCATTCGAATCGGGTCTTCGGAGTGCGCAACCGCAAACTCAACGAATTCCCATACCCCTTTCTCGTACTCTTTCGACAATCGGTTTGAATTCATCCATGTCTTATCCATGTCTTAATTAAGCTACACAAATATGCTTCTTGGTTTCTCTATGAGGTACTAAGGAATTCTGTCAAGATAATAAATAGCTATCATCATTATGTCTTGATCAGAATACCTAATGAGATCTTATAAAGTGTGAATAATAGAATACCTAATCAGAATACCCGATTTCTTAAAGAAGACAAAACCTTATTTCAAGGTAATATAAGTCCACAAACCAAAAAACTGATTGAGAGACACTAAATTGAAATTAAATAGAACCATAAAAAATAAACTATAAGCAGAAAACAACAAACTATAAGCAAGAAGAAAAGGATAGTAACCTGAGTTAGACTTGATGTGGGAGATGGGTAGGTTTGAATCAGCGTTGTACAAGTAGAAACCAGAGACTTCAAAGTAACTGTAAAATTAAACACACACACGATGCGGTTAAATACACCACTACTAACAAATATCAAAATAAACCCAATCTAGAACTCAATTATTTAAAATGATACGAAATCAATTATCAATTAGCTAGTAACTACAAACAAGAGAAAGAACAGATGCATACATGTGTACCACGACTTGTTCAACATACATTGGTTCGTAAATGAGAGGCTAGTTCATTAGTCCTAACAATTAACCTCAACTAACAGTCTAACTTTATAACTAACTTACAACATAACCACTAGTAGGATTAAGTGACTTAGACTTTTAAAAGTAAAACATGAAAATTGTATTATAAAAAGAATAAACAGGTGGATTCTATTGTAAGGTAACTCTATTATAAATGCTTAAATTTTTAATAATCAGATTTAGATAAAAGCGTGGATAACTTATGAAGTTAAGTTGTAAAACCTACTTAGTTGTTATTTGTTGCTATCTTTTTAAAATAGAATCTTAATTTATTTTCATACATCACTTTTAATATGAAATGAAATAAATATCGAATTAGTAATGCTTTGAGATTATAAGAAATCAAATTAGACAAAATACATATTATCACTTTCAAACATATATGCATTTATACAATTAAACAAACTTTAGTAACAAAGGTCTCCATTTTTCAAAACTCTACTCCTTTTAAGAAATGAAAGAATCCCCACTCATATTTTAGAATCAAGTAAAACCATAAAACATTAAAGTGAACATAGTTTCTCTTAATAATCATTTGGTGTAGACAAGTTATTAACCCTCAATTGAACTACCCATTACAATTCAAATAACTCAATGATATGACAAAGAAGAAATTATGCAGCAAGTAGTTCATGCTTTCATAATATACTATAGCTTTCATTTCATATCATATACTATAGCTTTCATTTCATGCTTTCATTTCAAATAACCCATTACAATTAAAAACGAAAATGGCACTAATGTGTTCTATTCTTGACAAATGTGTTTGCAATTTAGATATAAAAATATCAAAGTTCTGTTTTTAGCTAAAATGGCACTAATGTGTTCTATTCTTGAAAAATTGTGTTCTTCAGCACAACACATTCAGTACCCAACAACAAAGCAGCAAGAAATTGTGTTCATGGATTATAACCTATTAAGAAACATAGCCAGTCGAACAAAAACAATTACAAATAAAGCAAAAGAAAACAAGCTGACATACATGAAGATGACGGCGGCGGGGGAGGCGAGATGCTACACGGCGGTGGTGGCGGTGAACAGCTTTGAGTTGTGGGAGACGAAGTGGGGGAGACGAAGTGGAAGATTGGTTTTCTGGGCAGTTAGCGTCAATGGGAGAAAAAAGATGAATTAGGGATTCTGAACGCGTAATTTCAAATTTTGGTTTTAAATTTTTTAATTAAAACAGGCTATGAGAGCGCTTTTGAAAAGCGCCTTAGTAGACGTACCTATACCAGCGCTTTTAGGGGAAAAGCGCTCTTGTACCCTACCATCTGTAACAGCGCTTTTGAAAGCGCTTTCATAAAGCCACCTATAAGAGCGCTTTTGAGAAGCGCTTTCGTACCCCCCCCCCATATAAGAGCGCTTTCTGAAAGCGCTTTCGTAACCTCCTCTTCCAGAGCACTTTTTTTGCGTGTTTTTTTAGCGAAACCTATACCAGCGCTTTTTCCTAAAAACGCTTTAGTATGGGTGCTGCTAAAAGACAAATTTGGCATAGTGATGTGTATGTATGGCTCAATATATTTTTGTAAAAAAAATTGAACCAACCGAACCAATCCAAACCGCATTGGTTTGGTTTGGTTCGGTTCAATTTTATTTCTAAAAGACAACCGAACCAAACCGAACCGCACACTTTTTCCTCTTGCGGTTCAGATGATTTTTTACGTCAAAATCGCTCAAACTGCACTGCGAACACCCCTAATTTATATATTGGGTGACAATTTCGTTATCTATTATAATAAACAGATATTATATTTATAATTAATATTGAATTAATATGATTTTTATCATATTTAATTATTTACTAAATAATAAATAATAAATTTGTTAAAATTTTTAAAAGCATTTTATTTATAAGTATAACAACAGCACCAAATTTTTTTATGATAATTAATAAGAATTATTTTAAAAATAATAAATTTAATTAAGTATAGTTTAATTTACCATTGTATTTATTGGCAAATGCTAGGTGGACCTTTGGAATTAATTGTATTTTGGTTTAACTTTTGCAACAAGTAAAAACAATTTTCAAAAGTGTTAAAATTAATTCTAGTGTTTTGTTATTTTAAAATAGAATTTATTCTTTTTTCAAAATTGATTCTACTTTAATATATAATTTATAATTTTAAGTTTAAACATGATTTTTATATTGAAATTACTGTTTAATTCACTTTTATATAAATATATTTAATTATAAATCATTTTATATTTATTGGGAAGATTCTAAAGTCTCACATTGATTGAAGATAGAGCATTGAAATAATATATATATATATATATATATATATATATATATATATATATATATATATATATATATATATATATATATATAGACACTTCTCACTTTACTAATCGGTTTTGTAAGGATGTGTTAGGTCAAACTTTAATATGACACATTGATTGAAGATAGAGTATTGAAATAATATATATAGAAGGACACTCCTCACCTTACTAACCGGTTTTGTAAAAATGAGTTAGGTCAAACTCTAATAACATCCAACTTACTTTTAATTAAAATCAATTATTCAAAATCAATTTTCACCATTGTAAAATCAAACATACATTAAATTATTTAAGAAAAAACATGGGATGGACCAACTAGACGGACTGCTAGTATTCATTTTTTTTTTTTGACAAGACTGCTAGTATTCATTTAAAAAAAACATAAAGACTAAAAATTGTTCTAGAATCTCTTGCCGACATTCTCTTTATAGCTTTATGGTTCGTCTTGAATACACGTATAACTATATGGTTGAATTGCTTTTTGCAATTTTATTTATTGATATTTTGCTAATACATTTGATTTTTAGCTTGTCCTAGTGCAAAGAGAGAAATTTTGGTTGTCTATTTCACTTTTTATATTTTACTATTTGTTTATATTTAAATAATACATTTTGTTCTAAATTGTTGGCCCGCTCAATCTAACAACAGGCATCACATGGAAGTGCAAAATAAGTAAAATTTCACCCCAGCTCACAATCACAACAGGTGATTATGTCATCCAACATATCCCCACAATTAGATTCAGTCTGACAGTAATATGCATGTGGTGTTCTTTCCCACGGAGCCGGTTTAAAACATCTACGCTATATAAAGTTCAACACATATCATTTAAAGTAGAGAAGTGGTATATCTACACTAAATTGTACACTAAATTGTGACACCGTACCTCTTTTACACTGTAACCGTAAACATCTTTTTGCCTTTGAACCAAATATCAATACTCACAAAAATAACAAAATAAAAGATAGAGTGAACTGTACCGTATTTATATACGGTAACGGTGTAGTATCAAATTGAAATGTCACACTAGCATTTCTCTTTTAAGTATTCTCTCATTTATACATTCATACTACTTTCTCACCATTCACTACTAACTTGAGGTTTTGAGTGATAACCTTGTAGGTCGACCCCGCTTCAGTGTATCCAAAGCTCGCTCCACCGCACCGAAACTCTATTACATCCGATCTTATCAATTTTTGATTTTTATTCAAACAATGGCTTCATATGTGGGAATCGACTTTAGATTCTCACGAATCTCCACAAAGAAACACCATCTTTTTACCATGATTCTAGATCATTGATATTTTCTCTTTCAAATCAGTGATCTTTCCTCCTCCAAATTGTCGATCTCTTCCTCATACAAATCATCAATCGAGTTTCTACTACCATAGTAGCAGCAAAAGCCACTCGTTCAGCCACCACACATAATGCCAACGTCGCAACTACTGATGCAAATAAACATTCCTAATCCAATAAAGGGATATCACTTCCTCCATTGATTGAAGATGTTTCGGTCTTAGTAACTCCTTCTAGAGTTCCAACACAACAAAAACTAGCACCATTAATAGTTGTACATGGATCCTTCTAAAATATTCCAATCTCTCAATCTTTTCTACAACCTATTAAAGGCCAAACGTTAAAGCAGGCTTCTTCACAACCTATAATTCTTAGACATGAAAAGCTCCATTATCTCTAATAATTACGAGATAGATTAGGCAGGAGAGGGGAAAACGATTTGCTGAACAATATCTAAAGCCTAGTGCAAGAATATGATTCACTTCCTTGCTTAGAGGATACTTAGGATTAAAGAAAACTTGCATTATGCATCCCCCATGGACAATAATGTACAGGATACCATTTCACGCGGCGAGCAGAGAGTCGAACCAAATCATATCCTCGTCGCGACTACTTCACCACACATGAAGGCCCCTAGGTAGCCATGCCACAACCAATGTCGAAGACGCCAGACCCTACCTCATGTATTTGGAGGAAGAAATAAGAGCCCCACTCTTCTGAATGATAGTCGTTATTAGTGGTCTCTATCACATCACTCCTAGAGGGAATAGTGACATGGTGGTGAAGCACAAGCTAGTAAACAAAAGTGAAAACCTGCTATCAAAACAAATCCTTGACTACAGGATCTCTAGATCTCTTAAAAATCCCTAAAAAGTTGAGAATTATGATGGAACATGCAATTAAGATGAACATATTGAGCATATAGATACGGGTTGGACTATTACACGCTCGAGGAGCCGTTAAATGTAATTTTTTCATATTATACCTTAAGGGAGCCATCGGGGCGTGGTTCAAGGCTTTCCTAGATGGAAACATAAATTCTTGGAAGGATTTGTACGACTCTTCACCATAAAAACTGAAACCAACCACCATAGGTGTGCTTAATTGGATCTAGCATAAAAAAGAAGGAAACCTTGTGGGGGTATATTGATCAAATCACATAGGTAACAGTAGAAGTTTTCCGAACAGACGATGATTTTAAATTTGGATATTCAAGAAGGGATGAGGCCGAAATGCATGTTCTGTAAAGTTGGGGCTAGAGGGAGCTTGTAACCTAAGTTACAAGTTGGATAAGGTCATACCCTATATAATTTGATTAAGAGCTCATAGTTTAAGAAAGAGAGATGGACCGGGGAGCAAGAGATCCCATACACAACCAAGAGGCTAAGAAAGACTTCAATCATCATCAGGGTGACAGAGACCGAGGGTCTCGAGCCAGGTTCTCATCATACACTCCCTAGAAAACGTCGAGGGGGAAAATTTAGAAAGAATGTGCAAGCACCAAATTTAAAGAATCTTAGATCAAGAACCCTTATCTGGTCAAATTATCATCCAAGACGAACAAATCAAAATACTTCCATTTCCACAAAAGTCACGACCATAACACCGATAAATGCATCCATTTGAAGGATGTCATTGAGGATTTTATCAAGAAAATGAGGCTTACCTGGTACACCTAGATCACAAAGGTAAGTCCCTAATACGTAGGCCTCAAACCAAGTTCAAACTTGGGGGCACGGAAGTGGCATCGACCCTCGGTCAAGCATGTTCCCTAGATATGTCCAATAAAAATTCTAGAACGACCTCAAATTCCATACAATTCCTAGAGAAACAAACTCGGACATAAGGTAATATTGTAATTAAACTTACAAGCACGACCTTAAACATCATCCAATTCTCAGAGAAGTGAACTCGGGAAACTAAAGCAAGGATAAGTAAATAAGATGAGAAATATGTTATAAAGCAACAACGGTGAAATTTATTCTGCACCAAATGTTACACCGAGGAAAAACATCCAGGATATATATAAGAAAAACCTAAGAGGCTGCGAATTTGACTCATCCCTGAGGATGAGTTGCTTCCTATCCACCATTTTATGATCAAGACATATGTACTCACATGAAATATGCATTGTGGGATGAAAACATCCCACTCGCTACAACGCATTTTCAAAAGAAACTTGTAGAGTGAAGAAACTATTTTTCATCAACTGTGAATATTCATTGAACAACCTGAGGATTTCAAGATGCATTTCCCAAAGGTTTTCTTTAAACTTCTTTCAACTTTCCCATGCCTCGATTAGATACACCTCAAAATCCTTCAGCGTCTTGCAAGAGGAATCCAATGGCTGGATCGCCTTGGCGAGAACTGCCTCGATTGTTTCATTTGAGCATATGATAGATCTTTTTTTCTTCTTCATATATTGGATAAGTGTATGCACTTTTCTAGCCAGTAAGTGAGGTTACCTGAAATTCTGCACATAAGTCCATATCCCTTTCAACATACCACTTACTTTTTTTAGCTCCTCTAGTTACCAGTATTTCTCAATAGTAAGAGCATTGACATAGTTCCAAAGAACTTCCTTTTAGTTTCAAAGATGGTCAAGCAAAAATATATCTCCTCTTCCAGCAGGGCCAAATGCTAAGATAGCTGACACCTTAGACGCTTTGTATGTCATTTCCTCCAACTCCTCCTGACAAAGATATTTTCCCTTGTTTAAGAAGTATGCATATTATTCTTTAGAAACAAAAGACTTAAACTCTCTAACCGCCTGAGGACCAGGGTGGACCAGAAGTGTAAGAGACAGGGTAGCTAGAATCTACATTGAACCTCCATTAGAACCAGGAATTCCCTAGTCTCGTGCTGGTATCTCACTCCTTCTTTTAGATTGTCCACAACCGTGAGACATTTCAACAAAAATACCCGTGGAAGGGATCCCACCAACCACATGCAATGAAAAACGTGAAAAACCTCTCTGCCTGAGCTGGCCGGAGGAACCCCAAACCATTGTTTGAACCAAGGTAGAAAGGTTAAGAGTAGAAAAATTAACGGAGAACCCTGTAATTGGAACTCCCCTGGTAACTAGAATATTAATGACCCCTACAAGCGAAGGAACAAACTTATGAGTCCTATTTATTTGTAGTATCGTTCGATGGCATTCCATTTTATATGCAAACAAAAAAATAACCAAGACGACATTAAAGAAAATATCAAAATTTCAACATCTCTCACTAAAGATTATCTACCTCTCATCTTTATTATTTTCTTCTACATCACATTTCTATGAACCAATTCTTTCGTTTCTTTGACGTTACCCCAGAAGAAGCAACTTTTTCAAATAAACCCAAAACCTCAAATAAGTCTATCAATTTCCTCATCAAGTATGTCTCTTCCTAGGACAAGTCGTCCATATTGTAGAAATAAGATTTAACGTTTTCCAAGAAATGCCTATGACACCATAGCTTGGAAAATCAACCTAAGCATCGGAAAAGTAGCTCAAGCTCTACGTTGTATATATAAGTGTGAGCCACTTCTGTAAATGGGTAATTCTATAATATCGGTCCTTGAAGTTTTTCAAACTTTTGGAATGTAAGTATAGAATGCACCTAAGAGAGGGTGGATTAGGTATTTAGAAATATTATAGAGAGAGTAACAAACTTTTGCCTTGAAAGTTTATTGGCTTACTTTTACTATTTTTTATGAGTAATGAAGTGATGGCTTATTTTTCAGGTTAAAAGAAATAAGTGATATGCACAAAAATAAATGCAGTAAAGAAAATTGACACAAGAAAATATATTAGTTCCCCATTCAAGTCAAGGGTATAAATTCTTCATGAATTGAAATTTATAGTACATACAAAACATGTTAATATTGGTGTCCTTACATCAGAACATTGTCAAGACAAATGTTACGACATCTGTCTTCAAATCGAACAGATTCATCAGACTCAATTTGATACTGAAATAAAATTGTAGAATGATAAACAACAGAGAGAATTGTTAACCCCGTTTAGTGCAACAACACCTAATATGGAGGCTACCAAGCCAGGAAGGAATTCCACGATTAGCAGTATTAGTTCAAAGCCTAAACAGTCTTAGTTTACAACTTCTCGCCTAATCACTACCCAATGCAATTTCTACCTAGAAATAAACATCTAGATATGGGAAATCGCCATCCCGCTTCCTAAATCACTTCAGTGATATCTAACAGTCTCAATCCCAGTGACTATATCAAGAACAACCCAACAAGAAAATTATTATTCCAAAATAAAACTCAACTCTTTTGCTTAAAAGCTTCAAGAGTGAGAACAAAACTCAACTCGTTACCTAAAGGCTTCTGAGTGAGAAAAAATGTGTACTACAAGGATCAGAAGATACAAGGGTGACTAACAACTATATGAGATACTCTCAAACCAGCAAACCTAAGCTTCCCCTAATTTACAAATTATGAAAAGCTCAAAATGCATTAGGTCATATCTTCTCTTTAAATAAACCTCTGTAGTCCACGGGCTTCAAAATTTACATCCATATATTTCTTGATCCATAAGCTGAGTGAAGCACCAGCGAAATATCAAGTTTCCTAAATTTTCTTAATATCCAATTTTAGAAACTTGTATATAGTTGGAGATATAAAACTTGTTCCAGATTAAATCTTCTTAACCAGCGAAATATACAGAGATATATCCTAAAGAAGTATTACAGAATCAAATCAAATTTGTCAAGATTTAAAACAACATCTGCTGATGTTCTAATATAGCATGTTAAAACATTTGTCAGAACATCTTTCATGGGCAACATGTTAGAACATCTTCCATAACATCTTTGTTGTAACCCATATTTTAGCAAAATTGTGCCAATCCTAAAACCATGGTGCTAACATGAATAATTGACACTTGAAAAGTTTTTGTATAAATAGAAGGATTTTAAATTTAAAATATCCTTTATTTATAATGAACCATGTACCTATTTAATTTTCACAGACAATGTTTGAAAAATATTCATGATCAATTTCAATGTTAATGAAAAGGTTCTATGATCATTAGAGGTGAAGAGGTGATACAATGGTGTAGTATTTTACAAAATATACCGAGGTTAATAGATTTACATCATGATATTAATCGAATAACCATCCCATAACATTAAAAAAATATGTGAAAAACAACTACGTTAATGGATTAACTAAAAATGTTAAATGGTTAATTGATTAACCAAATAGGTTAATCGATTATTCTTATGAAGAATGCAATTTTTGCTTCAAGAAGAGACATAGTTAATCGATTTAACAAGGGAGGTTTATCGATTAAATATCTAAATACTTAGAAATATCATGAGTTGAAAAATACACACTCAAGGATCAAACCAGCGACACTTGAATACTTTATCATGCCCACTCAACTACTAGGGCAAATCTTCGCTTGTTAAAAAAACGCTCATTAAACATTCTTATGAGAAAGATTAAGATTTTCATTTTTTTTTTACAAGATTAAGATTTTCATTTAATTTACGTATTAAATGATTTCTAAGTTAACATGCAATTTTTAAATAATGCATGCTTAAATTTTTTTTATTAATTCTTGAGCACCTAAAGCTTATAACAACTAAATTGCCCATTGTGCCCTGATATATGATCCAATTCCATCAAAATCCAAAACTTATGCAAACTTGATACTTTAATGTCATATTTTTCTTCTTTGATATTTCTTCTAAGATAGCCTTTTGTCTTTATCAAAATGAAGCTAAGAAGAACATATATTTTTCACACGAAATACACCTCGAACATCTTATTATTCTACTTAATGGAAATCAAGCCTTGACCCTACGCCAAGTGGGCAGAATTGTGTTAGAATTTAAAGAGATGAAAAAAGGGAGTCAAGGTCGGCAGCGTCTCTTGTACTCACACCAATACTACAAGGCTTTGACGTGAGCCTAACTCATCGGGTGTAGTTGTGAAGAAGAAATTGACAGATGCTTTATAATACCCATCTCGAAGTCATTAAAAGGGAGGTAGAAACCAATCAAGGAAAATAGGAATTCGTGAAGGGGGATGACACACCCATCATACTTGTTGCATATCCTTTTACCCATGTATGGGAATGAATCCCCCAATCCTAAGAAGGATCCAACTTGGTAAAGGCATGATCCAGACAACCCTTTTTCGCAAAGGCAAAAACAATACCCAATATCACTTAATCCACCCACACGGCCGAGTTATCTCCTGGCAAGTTCTGAGCTCCGGGGAGATATTTCTCCATTTTAAATAGGGTTGCTAACATAAAATTAAAAAGAAAAAACCATCAGTAGAAGCATGAGATCAGTGCAAATTTGAACTTTGCATCCCTGTTGAAAGTCGTCTATGATGAGGGATTTTGCCAAAACAAAAGACAAGAAACTCCAAAGACCTAAACCTTTTCTCTAAATAGACACCACCATCCAACATTCCATTATCTATGAAGATTTTATCCTTCAAAACCTTCCATAACTTTCTTCTCCAGAAATCTTAGTAACACATACAATATAAAGGAAAGAAATATTTTTGAAGTGTTACCTTGAATAAGATGAGCTATATGACTCGCATGTTGTATGTTCCACTAGAGGAAAGGGTGCAAATGTATCAAATAATGGCCAATCAAAGGGTGTTGACGAAGATAAAATATCACAAACACATGAGAAGAGTTCTCAAGACTCACGAATGACGTAAAACGGAGATAGTAACCTAAAAAATCCTCATATATCCCCCTAACAAGGATGAACCTATGATCCGCAAAGGTAGATGATGGGAAGCGCGAACTAGCGGAAGTCTATATCTTGCATCAGACTGCTCAACATACTTGAATACCCTAGTACAGGAAGCCATCGTTGTTACTAGATGTAGGGCCACACGCCTAGACTCCCTTGTGAAATGTTTGCTAATCACAAGGAAATATTTAATGCATTAATCCCCAATGTTATTGATATCCCATCAAGGTTCGTCCACTTCCTTCCAACATAAGCCATACTAAAGGCATGGGTAATAAGCATTCACTCTACGAGTAAGAGCAAGGGCTTGAGGGAAACTGTTATAGACCGTTCGCCCTACCCACGATGAAATCCCAACAACAGGCATCACATAAAAAGATGCAAAATAGGTGGGACCTCACCGTAGCCAATGACAAGTGATTTCCCCCTCCAGCACATCTCCTACAGTTAGATCTGATCAGACGATAACCCATATGTAGCGTCGTATTTCACTGGGACTGTTTTTACCATCGCACTATATAAAGTCCAACACATGTTATTTCATGTATTCTCTAATTCATACACTCATACTACTTACTCACTCGTTCAATAACTTAAGCGTTGGAGTGCTAACATTGTTGTTTCACCCCTACTCCTCCATATTGAAAGCTCGATCCACCGCATCGAAACTCTGTTTTATTGGATCTTTACCAATTTCTAGTCCAATTTGAAACACATTTGACTTTTTTACTAAAAAATTAGTCTTTAAATATGCATACAAAAGATACTCCTATTTCTTTTTGAAAAAAAAAATTAACTTTTTAAATTTATTGAATAACTAATATATTTAATTTATACATAGACCAAGAAGAAAATTTTGAGTTATTATAAAAAAAGAAATAGTGGGAGTACTCAATTTATTCTTCAAAATATATTGGTGAATAATGGTATAATGTTGTGAACAAGGTATCTCCTTCTATTCTTTAAAATGTTTACACCTTTATCTCCACCACTCTATAAAAGAGAGAAAGAAAAGAAGAAAAATGCAAGAAAGAAAATGCTGGTGAGTGAGATGAAGAAAAAATCAGAACTAATCTTCCTTCCCTCACCAGGGATTGGACACTTAGCTTCAACACTTGAATTTGCAAAGCTCTTAATCAAAACTAATAACACTCTTTCCATCACAGTCCTATGGATCAACCTCCCAAACACTCCCATTTCAGATTCATACATCAAATCAGTTCTTAACTCACTACCTCAAATCCATCTCATTCATCTTCCTCAAGTTGAAGCACCACCAAATGAGCTATTAATATCACCACCATGCTATATCCAAACCCTCATGCACAACCTCACACCTCATGTCAAATCCACCATTCAAACCATTCTATCATCTCATTCAAACCATGTTGTTGCTTTAATCCTAGATATCTTCTGTCTTTCGATGATTGACGTTGGAAATGAACTTGGAATCCCTTCTTATTTGTTCCTAACATCAAATGTTGGTTTTTTGGGGTTCATCCTTTCCTTTCAAAACCGTCAAATCGACGATGTTTTCAATGATTCCGATTCTGAGTTGTTAATTCCTGGTTTCAAAAATCTAGTACCTTCTAGTGTCTTACCTAATTCTGCTTATAGCAAAGGTGGTTATGAGGCCTATTACAACCTTGCAAAGAGATTCAATGACACCAAAGGAATTATTGTTAATACATTTTCAGAATTGGAAAAGTATGCTATTGATGCATTATCTAATGAAAAAACTCCTCCTATCTATGCTACTGGTCCTTTGCTTGATCTCAAAGTTCAACCTAGCACTAACTTACATCAATCTCAACATTACCATATACTGAAATGGCTAGATAATCAGCCAGGTAAATCAGTTGTTTTTCTATGTTTTGGAAGCATGGGAGTTAGCTTTGGTACATCTCAAATAAGAGAAATAGCATTAGGACTTAAGAATAGTGGAGTTAGGTTTTTATGGTCTATCAAGTCTCCACCAGAAGGGTTCTTAGATTGGATGAAACTGGAAGGTAAGGGAATGACATGTGAATGGGCACCTCAAGTGGAGATATTGGCACATAAGGCTATAGGTGGATTTGTTTCACATTGTGGATGGAATTCTATTTTGGAAAGTTTGTGGTTTGGTGTTCCAATATTGACATGGCCTATTTATGCAGAACAGCAGCTTAATGCTTTTAGGATGGTGAAGGAGTTGGAGTTAGCTGTAGAGTTGAGAGTGGATTATAGAATAGGTAGTAAAGATGTTGTTATGGCTGAAGAGATTGAGAAAGGGTTGAAGAATTTGATGGATAGAGATAACATTGTGCACAAGAAGGTTCAAGAGATGAAGGAGATTGCAAGGAATGCTGTTGTTAATGGTGGATCTTCTTTCATTTCTGTTGAAAAACTTGTCTGTGATATGATAGGAAGCAACTGATAATAAATTGCTATTTTGATTTTGTAAAATCATCGTTGTTATATTTGAATGATTTTGTGCAAGAATATTTTATGTAAAATTTTAGATTCAATCCTGAATCGTCCCATTATTGTTTTCTTCAGTATATTAGTATGAATATATGTTAAGTCATTTAAAAAAATTTAAATACATGAGCAAATATTTTTTTCTCTATCGAACTAAATGTGTTGTCATTGTCATGCATAGAGAGTCACAATTTAATGTAAAGTAATAGTTTATTTTCTGACATGAAGATGCTCCCAAAGATACTCACATAAGCCAAATTATATTCATTTTATTTGCTGTCTTGGACAATTCAGAAGCACGCAACATGTTGTTTTCACTAGACAACAATATGTACTTTTTGGAGCATACATGTTTTTATATTTTTTATGAAACCGAGACGTGGCAAAGAAAACACCAATCCCTTAAATCACAAAATACTCTCTGGTCTCATTTAAAGAATTTTTTTTTTAAATATATGATTATTTATTCAATGTATTTAAAAAGATTTTCTTTTTTATAAATGGAATCAGAGGTAGTAATTAATTTAAGGCTTAAATAGTCGGTTAACCCAGGTAAGCAAAAGCTAAAATTTTGGTGCCAACAACCGGCTTTGGTTAATATGCATAAGGATTTTTCTTATGCACTATGCATAAGCCTACATAAGCCATTGAATCATGTTTTTAATACAGTATTGAGTATTGAGTATTGAGTAATAATAATTGATGTTTAGAGTTTGATCCAATGATCCAAGGGTCCACAATAATCTATACACGGTGCATAGATTTTTATCTATGCACGGTAACTGCACCCCCAACAACCCGTGCCATTTGCATTCATATAATAATCTATATTCATTGGGTCAAACATTAACTCTAATTATAATATTATAATAACAATACTTCAGTATTAATATTAACTTTTATTTAAATAGTTAAAATAAATTATTTAATAAGTTAAATAATTTATTTTTGATTGAAATATTAAATAATTGAAATAAACTATTAATATTAATATTTGTTTAAATAACTTAAATAAACTATTTAATAAACTAAATAATCTATTTATGGTTGAAACAATAAATAGTTGAAATATTTAATGAATTAAATATTTGAATATAGTATTTAATAAAATAATTTGTATTTTATATTATTTCATGCTATTTAATAATTATTTCATAATATATTTTAATTTTAATTTTATTAATAATATTAAATGATAATACTATTATTTAATATTTTATTAAACATTTTAATTATTATATATTAAATATTTATTTAATAATATTTCAACTATTTAATATTTCTATTATTAATATTTCAACTATTTAATTTATTAAATATTTTATCTATTAAATATTTCAACTATTTAATTTATTAAATATTTAGTCTACTAAATATTTCAACTATTTAACATTTTAACTATTTAATATTTCAAATATTAATATTTAATAACTTATTAATATATCAACTATTAAGATTTAATAAAATATTAATATTTAACTATTAATGATTAAATTGCTTATTAAGTATTAAATAATTATTTTATAATATTTTAACTATTTAATATTTTAACTTAGCCCAAGAGCCTCTGTAAATACATTGCTCCTAGAAGGATATGGGACATGTCACAACTTATCCAACATAACATTCAAACACATAACATTTCACCTGATCACCTCACGTGAGCCGACCCTCTCTTATCACCATAAAAATCATCAAACATGGTCCCTCACCACAGTGAGCAAGCCTTAACCACCCTTAACTATAAAGGCCTATTAGAATCCCTTACTCGCAAAGGGATACCACACAGTCTTTTACTTTTTGACAAATACAATGACACCCACTACGAGCCTCTGATAAAATTAACATGGGTCACACTTTCCGTTACAATTGTCATAATCACTGCCATCCCATTCCTGTACCTAGTCGTTTCTAACCATGGTCAACAAGAGAGCACCATCCCCTATGCTAGAGGACACAAAGGGTAGGAGTGATGTCAATGTTGTGGCAAAGATTCGTGTGACCATGGATGAACTTCGCCGCCAGAATCAGAGTCTAGAGGACAACGTCCTTAACATCCGACAGTGCCAACTAGAAACCAATCCCCTAAAGGAGATAGAGATACTTGACCCATATCCACTCTCAAATAAAATATGGGAAGCGTGTGTCCCATAAGGGTTCAAGCCTCCCTCTCTCATGAAGTTTGATGGGCGCATTAATCCTTATAAACATGTCGCTTCCATTAATACACAGATGTCCATCATTGGAGCGTCTTACTCCTTAAAGTATAACTTGTTGTCTGGATCTTTTAGGGATGCTACCTTGCGATGTTATATGGGTCCTCATAAATCCTCTATCGCCAACTATTAGGAGTTGGTTAAGAAAATTTACACAAATTCCCAGTCAGCTGACACAGAAAGGTGTCCACCACTAACTGTTCAACATACAACAGCATCCTTCAGAGTTATGAAGGGAATACCTCGCCCGCTTCAACAAAGTTACCATAAGGGTCGTCCTCCCGAACCACGAAACTTTTGTAGGGGCGTTCGAAAATGGTCTCAAGGAAGGACACTTCAATGAATATGTCTCCTAAAAGCTAGCACTTTCATTAACATTGGTGATCACCAAGTCGGAATATTAAATAAAAGGCCAGGAAAGCAATGCCGAGAAAATAGTGTGAGACATTAAGGAGTGTGTTACTAGCTTCGAAGGATCGCATCATCGTAGGAATAGTAATTACACCTCTACCGTTAAGGACAAAATTGCATTCAAGCAAGCAGGAAAGACAATGGAGAGATTCACACCTCTGAACACTCGTCGTGAGCAGACCTGGCATGAGGTTTCCACCTGCACAACATCCTTGCACCTCCATCCCCAAAAGTATAAGCCATGGGTCCGAGAAAAGCATATGGTATAAATTCCATAAAATTAAAGGACACCACACAGAGGACTGATATCATCTCAAGAAGGAAATCAAGCGACTGATCCATGAGGGACACCTCAAGAATTATGTTAAAGGAGAATCCATCTGAGGGTCAAGAAAATCTAGCTCCCGAGGGCGAGATGACGCGGGGAGCCCTAGCCTAATAGATAAAAAAGGCTTCCACACAAGAGGACAGCAAATTCGTGTGCCATACACTTTATACTATCGTAGGAGGGTTCTTCGGAGGTAGAGAGACTAGCTTTTCCCGCAGAAGGTATGCGTGCCAAGTACTGAATATATAAGACCTCTTCAAGGAGGTGGATGAAGGCGAACCAAAGATGCTAGAAACAAAAATCACCTTCTTCAAGAAGGATTCGGTCAACATTCATCTGCATATTGATGATAATATGGTTATCACTATTAGGTGCGATGAATGGGATATCAAAAGAACTCTTGTAGATCAAGGACATCTTTCATTCGAGACAATTGTCCCTAAGAAAGTTATAGTGTCTTTTAATCCTAAACCTTTAGTGTAAAGTCTAACTAACAATTAAGCTCGAACACACTGTTCTAAAACATATATCTCTCATCTTCAACTTCTACTAACTTGATTGTTAGAGAGTTTACATCTACAATCTCTATCAACAAGATTAAAAAGCAACAATTATCGTTTTCAATGTGTTTATCATCACCATCGTCATTAACACCACCACTTGAAGTTCGAGATCTCTTCAAATAAAAGAAAATATTACTTTAAATCAGATAATATTCTTTCTTTTTAATTTTACTATATAAATTAAATAATAATAATCATTAAAAACTCTTGCACTCGATCGTGAGATCCCAAATTAAAACCTATAAGAATATGTCAAACGTAGAAATAATTGTTGGTGCACAAGAATAAAGATGATAACAAAGAGAATAAACAAAAGGAATAACAACACAAAAGAGATGAGAGAATAAATGTTACTGATGTATTCTACTACTTGTGTAGTTAATGATAGCTACTACAAGACTATTTATACAAAAGAAAATTGCCACCTCAGGCCTAAAAGCTAAACTTAGTGAACAAGTTTAGGGTACAAACCGTACAGTACTAAGAAATACTAAAGTACCTTTACTAACTAAACTTAACAGCTACGCTAACAAACTCAACTCCAGAACATCAGAAGCATCTGCTTCAGACTAACAACCTCAGAAGCTTTACTGCTTCTGACTAACAACAACTTCTAGCTAATCAACCTCAGAAGCTTTACTGCTTCTGAGCAATACCAAAACATCAGAAGTATCTTCTTCTGATTAACAACAACTTCTGAATATTGAATTACTCTTCAATACCATCCCTTAATTCATATTCAGCTAGCCAAAATCTACAACACCAACTCCATCCCCCAAATCATTTACCCTAATCATCATCAAACACTTCCATAGGCGAAATTTCTGCAGAAGCAAGTGTGAAGTAGCCAAACTCTTCTTCCAAACTCAACCAAACTCATCATTAAACACTAATTGGTAAGTTTATCATTGTTTTTTCAAGTTTTAGATCTATTGGATTAAACTATATTAGGGTGTTTAGAATCTGAAAAAATGACATTAAGATAGCTTAGTACTGATATTAGGATGTTTAGTAGGCAAAAAAAATGGATTTGGTTTAGGTTTTTGGGTCTGCCATTGGAGGTTGCAGAGAAGCTCTGCGTGGGGGTGTTTCGGAAGTTCATTTCCGAAAACACCTCCATCCCAGTTTTCGGAAATGAACTTCCGAACTGTACCAGAAGTTCATTTTTTTTTGTTTTTTCATTTGTCTCGCATATTAATCGATTTCGATTGTTTACAGGATCATGTCAGACCAGCCAGCACGCATCAGACAGGGGAGAGAGTCCCAGACTGCGTCGGCTAGACGCGAGCGGGCGGCGGCGCAGCTGGCGTCGACCCAGGGACGGGGGCAGGGACGGGGACGCCGTGTCCGCGTTCCACAGGACTTGGTGGAGAGTTCATCTGCTTCAGGCTCTAGGAGTAGGCTGGCTCGGGTATCTTCTTTCCGCCAGCGAGAGGAGGAGGATGAGGATGAGGAGGAGGAGGTCATACCGGATGTTGACCCTCCAGTCGGGGAGGAGGAGGAGCAGGAGGAGCAGGAGGTGGATAGCTTTCTGGGAGGGCCTTTTGACACTTCCCTGCCGATTCACTACCAGGATCACGTCGCTCGGCGGATCTGGGAGGGAGAGGTATTTTTTTTAACTTAGCCGTTTATTTGTCACCATTTTTTATAATTTTACCGTTTATTTCTCGCTTATTTGTTTTTTTTTTAACAGGAGAGAGAGCCATTGAAAATGGTGAACCACTCCAGGAAGATTTTCGGTCTGTTTAAACCAGCAGCTCAGTGGTTTAACGACCATGTGCGAGGTTCAGGGCTTAGCGGGCTCTGCATGACCGGGTACACCACCATCAGCACCGGCATGCAGGGGGCATTTGTGGAGCGCTGGCACAAGGAGACGTCTTCTTTCCACTTGCCGGTGGGGGAGTTGACGATCACCTTGCATGACGTCCAGTGTCTTCTCCACCTGCCTATTAGGGGGCCGCTGTTGCACCACTCCAGGATCCAGAGGGTCGAGGCCATTGAGTGGATGATGCACTATTTGGGCCTGCCGCACGAGGTTGCTCACTCTGAGTGCGTCACGACTTGTGGGCCTCATGTCCGGTTAACTACACTGAAGATCTATTTTGAGTTCCACCTGGACGCGGCGGCCGAGGCCGAGCAGGAGGATAACGACATATTCAGGGAGTACCACCGCGGCTGCGCTCTCCGGTGCTGGTACATGCATGTGGTAGGCGCTGCATGCTTTGTGGACAAGAGCGCCAGGTACGTCGACGTGACCTACCTCCGCTATTTCATGGACCTGGATACCGTTCACCAGTGGAACTAGGGGGCAGCTACTCTGGCATATCTCTACCAGAAGCTGAATGAGGCCTCCAACTGGAGGACGAGGCAGCTGGTCGGATCCTGCACTCTGCTTACGGTACGTTTGATTTTAACATATTCTCGTATTTATTTATTTATTTATGTTTCGTATTTATTTTTAATACATTATCGTATTTGTGTTTCAGAGCTGGATCATCTCCTACTTCTCCCGCATCCACGGCTTCCACATCGATCCTGCGTACGTTGACGCCATGCCCAGGGCCGCCAGATACGCCCTCCAGAGGGGGAACGATGCGGTGGGACCATACCGCCTGTACCTGGACCGCACGATGCACGACGACGTCACCTGGAGGCCGTTCTCCGACTATGCTCAGGTTGTCCCCTTCGACGGGGTTGCTCTATATTCAGGCTGGTTGACATGCGGGACCGGCATCATGGTCCGGTATCTCCCGGAGCGGTGCATGCGGCAGTTTGGGTTCGTGCAGATCATACCCAGGTCACCCTTCGAGCCTGCTCCTGACACAGTGACCAGAGTGCGGCTCACTGCCATATGGGAGGAGTGGCAGCATCATGTGGTACCGGAGGAGTACCGTCGCATGCGGGTCACCCAGGACTGGCACAATGTGGAGGGGTACGTCACATGGTTCTACCGGGTGTCCCATCCTCTCTTGAGACCCGACGTTCCCGGCGCTCCTAGGCCAGCACACGAGGAGATCCTGGAGAACCGGCAGGCGGAGGATGACCACGCCATTGATCTCCTTCCGATCTGCCAGCGGATAGAGATGCTTGGGCGGGACGCGTTGGATCGAGGTGTCATTCATCAGGGCGGACCAGAGGCAGTCGCCGTGATGGAGATCATCGTCACTGATGCGGGCCGTGCGGTGGGGTACAGGCGGCAGAGGAGGGCCCAGGGTGAGCGGGTTAGGCACACCCAGTAGTGGTGGGGTTTATTCATTTTTTGATTTTGGATTGTATATTTAGCACACTATTTTTATTTATTTCGGTTTGTATATAATATTTTCATATTAGTATTTTTTTTGTTTATTTATCATATTAGTGTTTTCAGTCTATCTATTGTTTATTTTATTTGCCGGTAACGTTTAATTAAAATGCGGTTGCGTTTAAGAAAAAACATAAAAAAAAACACAGTTTCTGCATAATTCGGAAATGAACTTCCGAATTCACCCCCCATGAGGTGTTTTCGGATGTTCATCTCCGAACGCACCCCCCATGAGGTGTTTTCGGAGATGAACTTCCGAATCAAGGAAATTTTTTTTAAAAAAAAACGCTTCGAAAGTTCATTTCCGAAGCAGGGGTAGTTTGGGAATTTCGCTGGGGGTGACCCCCCATAGGGAGGTGGGTAAAGAAATTTTCTAGTTCAGAATCTCCTTCTGATTCTGGAACCATATCTCCTTCTGGATTTTCTTTAGAAGTTTGACTACCACCAGAAGTTCCACCTTTGTTAACTTTTGGGTCTTGTTCAAAACCACCACCTTTAGAAGTTGGATCTCCTTCAGAAGCTCTGCCTTCAGAAGTTCCAACTTCATAATCTTTTCTTTCAGAATCATGACCACCTTCAGAAGTTGGACTACCTTCAGAAGCTTCGCCTTCAGAAGTTCCACCTTCAATGTCATGATTAACACCAGAAACATGATCATTTTTAGAAGCTTGTCCTCTAAAACCCATATCTTCAGAGTTTTCCCTTCCAGAAGCATGACCACCACCAGATTCTTGATCATCATCAAAATCTGGATCAAAACAGATTCACCATCTGACTCATCTTCAGAGTCTCCAGAAGATCCTTCATCTTTTGACTCTAACTCTTCTTCAGAACTTTCAAGTTCTGACTCATCTTCAGAAGCAGAATCTTCTTCTGATTCTGACTCATCTCCAGATTCTCCTTTAGACTCAGAATCACCTTCGGATTTTGACTCTCCTTCAGAACTTTCAAGTTCTGACTTATCTTCAGAAGCAAAATCTTCTTCAGATTCTGACTCATCTTCTGAATCTCCTTCAGACTCAGAATCACCTTCAGATTCTGACTTGTCTTCAGCTTCAAAGTCATCTTCTAACTCTGACTCATCTTCAGAAACCTCAGATTCTGACTCTTCTCCAGAATCTTCAAAGTCATCTTCTGATTCTGAATCATATAAAAATACTCGTTCAGAATATTCAGAGTTATCTTCTTCCCCTTCGGAATCATAAAATGACAAACTCACAGGTTCCTCATCATATTCATAAGCCATTAATAACACAGGTTCATCATCAGAATCTCCTCTGGCTATTTTTGCTTCTTCTTTGTTTGACCAACAATCTTTAGCAAAGTGGCCAAACCTATTACAACAGTAACACTGAACCATTCTCTTGTCATACTTCTCCTTTCCCTTCTGATGTTTCTCCTCATCAGAATAGAAGACTTCTAACTTATGCGACCTACCATGTTTTTTCAGCTTCTGGTCCTTCTTGACAAAAGAAGCTTTCAGAGTTTGCTCAACTTCCCTTTCAGAAGTTCTCTCAGTCAGACGCAACTCTTGTGCTTCTAGACTGCTTTGCAACTCTTCTATTCTCATGGTTTCCAAATCTTTAGAATGTTCAATAGATAGAACAATATAATCAAATTGAGGAGTAAGTGACCTCAATATCTTCTCTATGATTACTTGTTCAAAAAGGGTTTCTCCACAAGCCTTCATCTCATTAGTGATCAAAACCACTCTAGATAAATACTCCGAAACTTTCTCATTGTTCTTCATGTTGAGATTCTCATATTGCTTTCTAAGGGATTGAAGCTTCACCTTCTTCACTGATACGTCACCACCGTAACACCTGACCAGTATATCCCACGCCTCCTTTGACGTCATAGAATCAGCAATCTTCTCAAACACATTCACATCCACACACTAATGGATGAAGAACAACGCCTTTTGATCTCTCTTCTTCGTCTCTCTCTGCGCTTCTCTTTGTTCTTTCGTTGCACCTGCTGCAACCGGATCATATCCTCCAGTGACAAGATCTAGAACATCTTGAGCACCAAATAATACACGTATTTGAATCATCCATCTATTCCAGTTTTTGCCATCAAGAACTGGAAGTTTGGTATTCAAGTTGCTTCCACTCATCTTTAAACTTGTGCAGAAAAAATAGATTTCACTAACACTCACACAGTGTTTCCCAACTCACAAACAACCAAGAAAAATGTGATTCAACACAACTTTGTTTCCCTGAAACAAAATCAATCACACAGTCACACAAACTCACGTTCACTCGTGTTTCCCTGTGTTTGAAACTGGAGCTTTAGATAACAATTGTTGGTGCACAAGAATAAAGCTGATAACAAAGAGAATATACAAAAGGAATAACGGCGCAAAAGAGATGAGAGAATAAATGTTACTGATGTATTCTACTACTTGTGTAGTTAATGATAGCTACTACAAGGCTATTTATACAAAAGAAAATTGCCACCTCAGCCCTAAAAGCTAAACTTAGTGAACAAGTTTAGGGTACAAACCGTACAGTACTAGGAAATACTAAAGTACCCTTACTAACTAAACTTAACAGCTACGCTAACAAACTCAACTCCAGAACATCAAAAGCATCTGCTTCTGACTAACAACCTCAAAAGCTTTACTGCTTCTGACTAGCAACAACTTCTAGTTAATCAACCTCAGAAGCTTTACTGCTTCTGAGCAACACCAGAATATCAGAAGTATCTTCTTCTGATTAACAACAACTTCTGAATATTGAATTACTCTTCAATAATAATTAAGAGAGAATTTATAAACTTTTTTTAAATATTTTTGTTTTTATTTTTTTTGAAATTATGTGAATAGATCGATTAGATCAATTATTTTTGTGACTAAGATAGTAGTATTTATTTATTGTCAGGTCTCAGTCTCATGAAAAAGACAAAAACAAGTGTCTTTTTGTTTTCTTTCTTGTAGGTCCTAAAATTGCATTCAAACAATAATATAAGAACTAGCCAAATGTGGCCAGCTCCAAAATGTCTACATATAATGTCCCCTGCCCAAGAACCGTTAAAGACTTGTTAAACAGATGATATACATAAAATAAATTATAGTATGAAAGTGGTGGTACCTGCATGGACATTTTATGCACATAAGAAGGTTGTAGCCACAAGCCACAAGCCATACTAATGTTTTATGAGTGTTGTTGTGTAGTTATTATTGTTTCAATAATTTTGGTGGAGGTGGTTGAAGATGAAATAATTGATGTTATTAACGGTAAGTAAGAACACATGGGTCATTGATCAGAAGTAGAAGAGTAGTTCACAGTTTTACAAACCCAACAATCAGAATAGTAGTTGAAAAATTTAGGTTTTATTTAAAAGTTTAGAGGAAATGAGTTTTGAAATAGGAGAAAGATGAGGTAAAAAGAATTGAGAATTTGGATGGATAGAACTTTAGAGGTTTACCTCCATGATCTATTTAAACATATAAAAATCATTGTCGTTGAGAATTGAATTCATAACCATTACAACTTTTCCCTTATTATAAAAACAACTGGAAAAAAAATGACGCACTTTTTATAACGTACTTTATTATCTCGTCTAGGAAACGGAGATTAAACCTTATATCTAATAGAGATAAAATATATATTTCACATTACTATCTCCTTGGTTGACCAGCTAAGATCTCAACCACCGTTTGAAAAACCTTTCTACAATAATCATATTCTTAACTTCAACCACCTTTCCGAATACTACCATTCTACATAAGGATGGAAAATAGCGTTATTTTGGTTTGAAAAGTCGCTGTCTTGACTCATTAAAAATATGTGTCATTTTCTTCTTCCGGTCTTAAAATTGCAACCAAACAACAATTAGAAATAGACAGAAATGTCAGCAACATTCCAAAAATATGTGTCATTTTCACAAATCTTCTTGCTCAATAAATATGTTGCATCTGCCTTTGTTTCACAAAACTTATTGCTCCATAAATTATGTGTTTCTTTAAAAGAGTTTCTTTTGTTTTAAAAAGTGTTTCTTAATTTTACTCTTTTTTTTTTTTTTTTTTCAAATTAATAATTACCATACGATATAATATTTTTTTTATCTCCTTCAATTTAATTATTATATTAATTATAATTGATAACTTTACCCAATTTTCACTACTAGAAAATTCGTATTTAGTGACCGATTTAGTGACCAAAAACTTTTGGTCACTATAGTGACCGAATTAGCCACCGAAATAAAATATTCATGAGCCAATTTTAATAGGTCACCAAATCGGTCACTAAAATACATCAGCCACCGATTTAGAGACCAAAATTTAGTGACCGAAGTTACAGTCACTGTAGTGACCGAATTAGCCACCAAAATTTGATATTCATGAGCAAATTTTAAGAGGTCACTAAATCGGTCACAAAAAATATTTTTTTATGCAATTTAATTTATATATATAAATTAGAGACCGAAATTTCGGTCACTAATATTTTTTGTTTTGTTTTTTTTATTTTTAATCCTTTTTATTATATTATTATTTCCTTTCCATTTTTTTAAAGATTTTAATTCTCTTTCAATTTTTAATTTTTAATAAAATTTTCATATTTTTTTATTGTTTTAACATATAATATATTTGTAAAAAAACTATATGTATATGTGTTTAAATATAAAATATAACAATAGATGTGAAGTGGTGTAGTGGTAAGTTCTTCTTAACATATTCAAAGGTCACAAGTTCAATTCCTAGGTATCACAACTTTTTATTTTATTTTATGAAAAAGAACACTAAAATCGGTCCCTAAATCGGTCACAAATTCGGTCTCTAAATTTCGGTCGCTAAATTCGTCACAAATGCTTAGCGACTAGCACTTTTTCAACCGAAAAATAATGGTCACTAAATCGGTCGTTAAACGTTTTAGTGACCGATTTTTAAGCTTTTTCGGTCTCTAATTCGGTCACTAAAAGCGAATTTTCTAGTAGTGTTTTTGAATTGAGTAGATAAAAATTCACCTTAAAATTAAAATAAATATTTGTGTGAATTAATACAACAGATAAATTATGGACACCCACAAAATTCAAATAAGAGACCGAGAAAAAAAAACAACCATAAAGTCCCAAGTCTACAACACCTGGCCTACTTTAGATGGTTTCAAATAAACACTTGTTCAATTACACTTTCCTACCATTTTTTAGTAATATCATCTTATTGTGGACTAGTAATTTTTTTAATTTGTTTATTTTATAAATAAACATTATAATGACAATTTTATCATTGTTATTTAGCTCTCTAACGGGGTTTTAAATTCATACCAATTCAAAATAAATTTGTAAATTTGTATTTAAAAAATGTAATTTGTTAAAAATTAAATATAAATAAATATATTTGGATGTATTTTTTATATATATTTGGATTTTTTAAAAATTGTTTAGATTGAATCGAATTTAAAATTTACTTTTCAAAATGGAACCAAATTAAATTACATTTACACTTTAATTTTTTTTATTAATATGATACTATAGTTCACTAATCTAGTAT
The DNA here is from genome assembly GCF_029867415.1 of Vicia villosa. Classification (NCBI taxonomy): domain Eukaryota; kingdom Viridiplantae; phylum Streptophyta; class Magnoliopsida; order Fabales; family Fabaceae; genus Vicia; species Vicia villosa. Next base: position 70,114,945 of record NC_081186.1, on the reverse strand, counting down.
TTGTTAGTTTAATTTTTTTCATAATATCTATTAGTTTAATTTAATTATCTTTTTTATGTTACAAATATAATAGACTATTATAATTATATTATATATTATATTTTTCATAAAACTTGTTATTTTACTTTTTTTTGAGAAATAAATTTTATTAAATCCAAAAATTATAAACAAGGCGATGAAACGATCCAACCAACTAAACCAACACAACAAAACTGAAGGCATCATAATGCTACTTAATCGATACATAAACTTTGATTTTAACTAACATCTATAAACAACATTATCGATAATTTTGGGATCAATATCTTTGCTTCTACCAATCTTTCTAAAATAACAAGTGTTTCTCAACTGCCACACTTCGTACACCGTCTCAGTAAAAACACATTTAATAATATCAGTCTTTTTGAGCCTTTTTCTTTGTTGTGCTTAATTATCCAAACTAACTCCTCATTCCAGCCTCTAGAGGTATGATTGACTTGCAATCATTTAAGCACACATTGCCAAATCTCTTTCACTACACAACAGTTAAAGAGTAAATGATGTAAAGTTTCAATTTGTCTTAAAAAATGCACAAATTATTATCAATAAATTCAAAACGATGGAACCTTTTTTTGGTGGCTAATCTATCATGACAAGCCATCCAAAGAGTAAAAAGAGCCCTCAGCGTAGCAATGTTCTCAACATAATCTTCTTCTAAAACACCACCTGATGTTTCTCTTTAATATCTTTGTATATCTAACCAATTTTAAATTTGTCTTGCTGCATCAAATTGCTCAATGTAACACTTTGATTTATGATTCCACTCTTTTTCAATATAGCCTTGAGGATCCAAGAGCAAAAACTCCTCATAGACACAATCATTATACTTATCCCTTTTGTATAGTAATAGTGTATTCATTTTATCCATAGGATCTGCCTTACCAGTTAAGTTCCATAGTAATTTCATAAAATTAGTACTATTTCACTCCTTAAGAGAGATAATGTTTAACCCTCGTTGCTTTCTAGGAGAACAAACCCTTTGCCAAGCTATATGACTTCCTAGATGCTTTCTCAAGTCCAGACAATAAGAAGGTTCTACAAACAGTTTCCACAACTTTAATCACCTTCTTAGGGATTGGGATGCATTGCATCCAATAGTTCACAATAACAAACAACACACTCTTTATGAGCTGGGTTCTTCTTGCCACAATCTAGAGCTCCAATGCAAAACTTAGCAGTCTAGAGCTCCAATGCTTTATTCTGGCAACAATCTTATCAACAAGCACCATACAATGATTAATAGACAAATTTTTACTGGTGAGAGAGATACCTGTTGCTCACTAGTCTCAACATTGCCAAAATACACTTTGCACTTGTTGGGGTTAGCATCCAAGCCATTTGATTGAGAAAACTCTTTGAAGCACTCCAAGGCCAGCTTAATAGATATAGGATCTCCTCTAGTGAAAATAAGTAAGTCATCAGCAAAATCATTTTAATCACCTTCAATTTTTCACATTTGGAGTGGAAATTAAAGTTATGATTATTCTTCAGCTTTTGCATGACTCTATGTAAATATTCTGTCACAATCAGAAATAATAAGGGGTAGAGGGGTCCCAACGTCTAAGTCTTCTCTTCACTTTGAGGATCCTAGTGTGCTCACCATTGATTTTGTTCATATAAGAAATAGTAGTAACATATAACATTACCAATTTTGTAAACTTATGAGGGAAACTCATCTCTTTCAAAACTACTTTGAGAGAATTCCACCCACTATATCATACGCTTTTTGGAGATCCATTTATAACATGCATTTAAAAGGACGACCTTTTTTTACTATATCCTTTAATGAGCTCATAAGCAAGAAGAATATGATCATGTATATTAAGCCCAAGGAAAAAAGAAGCTTACTGTCATCTATAATACTTTTCAACACTTTTCTCTGTCTATTAGTCATAACCTTTGAAATGATCTTGTATATTGTAGTACTACAGGATATTGGTCGAAAATCTTTAACTATAGTAGCATTATGAGATTTAGGGATGAGGGTTGTTAGGGAGCTATTGACATATTTGAACAATTTCTCCTTAGCAAATAATTCCTGGACATCATTAATCACATCAACTTTGACAACATCCCACACAGTTTTGAAAAACTTTGCACCAAAGCCATCCACACCAGGAGTTGTGATATCGCTAATTCTATTAATAGCAACCTCCATTTCATCATCAGAAATAGGAGCAACCAACATTTCACCATGTTCAGCAGAGATTTAATTTCCCTCTCTCATGGCAAAAATATTTTATACCATTAAGGTTGGGGGTTGTAGTGCCAACTAATTGATTGTAGAAATTCAAAATTTCATTCTCAAATTCTTCCTGCTTATTTAATATGGATGCATCTTCCTTTACCATGGTCAGAATATTACTTTGCTTAAACTTACTTTTAAGAGAGGTATAAAAATACTTGTTATTTCCATCACCAAGTTTAAGCCACTCCATTTTACTTTTCTATTTATTAGATTATTTAAATTTTATAGTTGTAATTTAGATATTTAAATAATAGATACAAATTAAATTGAATGAAATGAAATTGAATCGAGTCAATATTTTTTATATTAATCGTCCAAAATAAATTGATCCTACCTAATATTATTTTTAAATTATTTTTTTTCAAAATTGATTTAAGTCACATCACAAGTACTCATATTTGATGGTAACATACAACAAATAAACTTTCTTCAAATGAAACTTGCTGACAAATATTTTAATAAAAAAATTCATTTTTACATTGAAAATAGTTAAATCATAAACAAAAGTGGTACTATTGAATTGAATTGTGAGTTTATTTCTATTTTCCTCATCACAACAAAAAATCATTCAAGAGTCTAAAATACAGGGAATTTTTATTTGAGATTTTGGATGAGATTTTAATTGACTTTATAAAGTAAAATATGTTGATAATATGATTTTCATGTCGGACAGTGAGCAACTACTTTATTGGTTATTCTGGAAGATCTAAGGACTAAAAATAAAATGATCCCAAATTAAATTCAATCTTTGAGAAGGGAAAAACCATATTCTTTGAGGATATTGAGTTTGGGGGCAGAATAAGGTTAGATGCTTTTTGTTGGAGGAAGAATCGGTAACAATTCCATAACCAATTCATATAGTTGCTTTTGATCAAGCAATTATGGAACCTCCACAAGACATTTTTGATTTTTCTTCTACTCAAGATGATTTGGTAATTCATGAAGAAAAAACTCAAAATCCTCAAGAATAAGTGTTGCAATAACCAATACCTTTACGGAGATCCACAAGAGAAAGGAGAAATGCTATCTCGGATGATTACATAGTCTTTCCCCCGAGAACATGAGGAAAATAATGGTATGATGGAAGATGATCCAATCAACATCCGTCAAGCCATGCAGGATTCCAACTCAAAAAAGTGGATTGAAGCAATGAAGGAGGAGTATAAGTCCATGCAAGATAATAAAGTCTGGGAGCTTATCCTGTTACCATAAAGTGTGAAACGCATTGGTTGAAAATGGATTTTTAAGACCAAGAAGGATTCTAACGGTAATGTGGAGAGATATAAAGCTTTTCTTGTGGCTAAGGGTTATACTCAAAAGGAATGGATTGAGTATAAAGAGACTTTCTCTCCAGTTTCATCAAAAGACTCTTTTAGAACAATCATGGCTCTTGTTGCACAATATGATATGGAACTCCATTAAATGGATGTCAAGACGATATTCCTCAATGGTAACGTTGATGAAATGATCTATATGGTGCAACCAAAAAACTTTGTGTCGGGAGACTCAAAGAATATAGTTTGCAAATTGACAAAATCCATTTATGGACTAAAATGGACGTCTTGTCAGTGGTACCCCAAGTTTCATAAAGTAATTCTCTCAATTGGTTTTGAGGTAAATCTAGTTGAATAGGGATGACAATTTGGCCCATACCCTATGGGTACCCGTAAAAAATGCCTACAACGGGTAGGGTAAAAACTCGCAAAATAGCTACGGATACGGGCACAGGTAATTACCCATTAAAATAAGCGGGTATGAGTGCACTACATATTTATATAATATCATTTATATTATTATTTTAAAATGCATATTTATCAATTTTAAAAAAAATATATATTGTTATTAAACTATTACACATTTTAATAAAAGTGTTTATTTATTTTTGAACTCAACAATAACATGTATAATTTTTTTAATATTTTTTTTTTAAAACTTAAAATTATATGATATTTTATAATTAATCAGTTTAATTTTACCACAAACTCGGGTAAACGGGCACGAGGACGGGTATTAAGGTACCCATAAGGTACGGGTACGGGTGTGAACATTGGTGCCCAGAAGGGTATGGGCTCGGGTACAAGGATTATTTTTAACCACGGGTATGGAAACGGGTACTATAGTACCCTACCCAAATCCTGCCCATTTCCATTCCTAAGTTGAAGATTATGTGTATCAAAAATAGGGGTGGCAAACGGGCATGCCCGCCCCGTTTAGGCCCGCACCGCAAAAGCCCGTGAAAAAACGGGGCGGGGCGGACATATTAGAGAGTGCGGGTCTAAAACCTTGCTCCACCCCGTAAAAAAGTGAAGGCGGGGCGGGGAAAGCCTGCGGGCATTGAACCCTTTAGGCGTAAAAATAGTTAATTGTGTGAAAAAGCTCATGTCCGCAAAAGCCCGCAAAAAAACGGGCGGGGCGGGGCGGGCACACTAAAGGGAGCGGGCCTAAAACCTCCCCCCGTCCCACGAAAAAGTGTGGGTAAAACGAGCTTTCCCTGCGGGCCGGACCCGTTTTGCCACCCCTAATCAAAAATTCAATGGGAGCAAGTACATTTTCCTGGTCTTGTATGTTGATGACATATTGCTTTCTGTTAATGATATAAGCATGATGCACGAAACCAAGAAATTTATATCAAGAACATTCGAAATAAAATATCTTGGTGACGCCTCCTTTGTATTAGGAATTCAGATATATCGAGACTGATCTCGAGGTATTATAGAATTATCACAAAAAAGCTATATAAAAAATGTACTTAAAAGGTTTGGCATGCAAGAATGTAAGCTACAGGATACTCCAATTACTAAGGGAGACAAATTTAGTCTTAATTAGTGCCCTAAAGAAAACTTTGAAATTCAAGAAATGCAAAAGATTTCTTACGAGTCAGCTATAGGGAGTCTGATGTATGCCCAAGCATGTACGCGTCTGAATATTGCATTCATAGTTGGGATGTTAGGAAAATATTTAAGTAATATAGGAATGGATCATTAGAAAGTAGCCAAAAAGATTATGAGCTATTTAAAGAGAACAAAAGACTATATACTCACATATAGTAGGTCAGATCAGTTAGATATCCCTGGATACTCTTACTTTGATTTTGTTAGATTCCAAGAGTGTAAAAGATCCATTTTAGGCTACATATTCATATTGGATGGTGGTGTTGTTTCATGGTGCAGTTCCAAGCAAACTCTTACGCCTTCAACCACCATGGCAGCAGAGTTTATAGCATGTTTTAAGGCATCCAACCATGGGATTTGGCTGAGGAGCCTTGTCACTGGGCTGTGAATTATGGAAGGAATTGCAAGATCAATTAATTTATAATGTGATAATAAATCAATCGTCCTATACTCCCAAAAATATAGGAGCTCGACTAAGTCAAAACATATTGACATCAAGTTCCTAGTTGTTAAGGAAAGGGTACAAAGTGGACAGATTTCCATAGAACACTTGGGGACAAACTCCATGATAACAAATCCCTTTACAAAAGGTTTTCCATCCAAGGTCTTTCATGAGCACACTGCTCGCATGGGTGTTTTACCATTAGAGGAGTCTTTGGTTTAACGGAAGTTAGTCAATTATGAATTTTATGTTATGTGTTTGGTATTATGTATGCATACTATGATTTTCGATATTTTCCAAATTAATTAAGTTTGACATTTAGTAGTTTATATTTTGTACAATAAAGTTATTGAATGATCTCACTAAAGTAAAGTAGGATCAGTTGAAATTCGACGTATACATACCAACTTCATGTGATTTTCATGTTGCATATTTTATGATGGATCTATTTCAATTAATTGTGTCACTATTGGTGATCATTAATGGGTTTAGTTATGGTTGATATAACGAAAGTCACCTTGATCTAATATATCGACATGACTAATGGGCGAGATAATTTGGATATGCTTAAGGAATATAATGACATGTTTTGAGCTCATAAAATCTAACACGTGTATGTGATTACATATGTAACAAGTCAAAGTTGTAATGGTCTAATTAGTTATAAGTCTGTGGCTAAAAGCATAAATATCATGAAAGGTAAGATTAATGTGTGGATACCATAAGTCAATATCTAATTTGATGAGGAGTCTAATTAGAATATTAAAAACTAAGAAATAACTCTAAGGATATTCATAGAGGTCATGGTCCCCATTTGTAGACAATGTGAAAAATGCTCATCAAGAAAATTCTCTCTTCATCCCCATTAGAGGAGATTCAAGGAGCCATAAGGAACTTTACAAATCAAAAGATCATACACCCGCAACCTTTAACGATTTTAATGGAAAACTCAAGTACGCTTCTACCTTCATTATTTGATTTAATTATGATATAAATATAAGAGATATGAGTCGATTACATGTTTGACTCGTCGATATTAGTTTAGAGTTTTGTTCTTGATTTCTATATTGATAGTGAAGTAGACCAGTTAGAGGACATGCCCTGCTGGAAATTAAGAGCATTAATTTTATTAAGATGTGTTCCAAAATGACAAATGTGAAATAGAGTTAATTGGCAATAAATGCTTCATAAATAGTCCCACATAGAAAGTGGAGTAAACTTTAAAAGCATTTATAAAGTACTTGGATCAATGTACTTTCCAAAGGAGCCAAAGAGGATAAAGTTCCATATAGACATATATGGTGGTCCCAAGCATTATGCCATTTGTCTCTACCAAAACCCCCTCGCAGGTGTCGCCACCGGCGACACCGGCTCCGGGACCGGGTCCGAGGGCGTGGGCGTAGAGGCGCTAGTGGCGGCTTGTAGACGGCACTTGAGCACTTAGGAACGATGCATCAGAGCGATCGAGCTATTCACGGCGTTAATGAGGCGGCGCTCCGGCCGCCTCCGGCGGGTGGCCCGGCCTTCGGCCAGAATACTGGGAATTTGTTTTTATTATCGCTCCAGATTTGATCATTTCCTAAAGTTTGAATTTTGAATTTGAATTCGAAATACATAACACTTAATGAAGTGGTGCATTGTATTTTTATAAACCATTGCAAATATACTCTGAAATGGTGTTGTTTCATCAAGAGTTGCAAACTTATGAAACAACACTTGCATGGCTTATAAATACATGCTTCTTGTGCAAACTCGAGTAAGGCTGAATTATCCTGGGTATTCAGGCCATTCCAACTCTAAGACAATCGAGAGTGTGCTTGAAATACTTTTAAGGAAAGTGACTCCATTTGCGATTCAGCCTGGATCCATTCGATTTTACGAAATATCTAACAATCTTAAAAGTATTTGTACAATGGCTTCCGACGCTGCAGTTTCAAGCATCAAAATTATGAACCAAGATCTTGTCAAATTGGATCGCTTCGATGGAACCAACTATACCAGATGGCAAGACAAGATGACATTCCTTCTGACTGCCCTGAAGATTCACTATGTCTTAGATCCTGACTTAACGCCAATTCCAGAACCAACAGATGATGATTCTGAAGACGTTAAGAAGGAGCACAAGAAACGTAAGGAGGACGAACTGTTGTGTCATGGACATATTCTAAATACACTATTTGATTGTCTCTACAACCTATATACGAATAATCCCTCCGCAGTTGAGATATGGAAAGCCCTCGAGTTTAAGTTCAAGGCCGAAGAAGAAGGTACAAAAAAGTTTTTAATTTATAAATACTTTGATTTTAAATTTATAGACTCCAAACCCATTCTTCCCCAAGTGCACAAATTGCAAGTCCTGGTGAACAAAATTGAAGCGGTGAAAATAGACATCCCTGAGACTTTTCAAGTTGGTGCAATCATTGCAAAGTTGCCACTTTCGTGGAAAGGCTATAGAAATAAATTGCTGCACAGTTCTGAGGACTTTTCCTTGGAGAAAATCCAGAAATATCTTCGAATCGAGGAGGAATTGAAGGCAAGGGAAAAATCAGAAGATGCGGGTTTTTCCAAAGCCAATGCTATGACCAACAAGGAAAGAAAGAAGCATGATGGCAACAAAAGTCATCTAGGACCAAAAAAGGAACACAACAAGTTCAAGAATCCTGGGGGTCAAAAGGGTCCAAAGAACGGATGCTTTGTTTGTGGAAAACCTGGACACTATGCTCGAGATTGCAAGCACAACAAATCAAAAAATGAGATTAATGTTGTTCACGCAAATGATGACATAATTGCTACTGTGAGCGAAATTATGGAAATAAAGGGCAAAGTACAAGGTTGGTGGTATGATACATGTGCTACGGTGCATGTATCCTATAACAAGGCTGCATTCAAAACCTATTCTGAGACAAATGATGGACAAGAAGTACAAATGGGAAATGAAGTACGATCTAAAGTTGTTGGAACTGGATCGGTCGAACTCAACTTTACTTCCGGAAAGAAAATTACTCTTGTCAATGTGCTTCATGTCCCCGACATGAATAGGAATCTTGTTAGTGGGGATTTATTGGGAAAACCTGGTATTAAATCTGTTTATGAATCGGGCAAACTTATATTGACCCGTAATGGTGTATTTGTTGGAAAAGGATATTCCGCTGAGGGAATGATCAAATTATATATTACCGACAATATGATTAATGAAATTTCTAATTCTTCTTACATGCTTGATTCTGTTTCTTTATGGAATTATAGATTAGCACATACTGGTATTAGTTCAATGAAGAAACTAATTAAATCTGGAATGATATCATGTAACATTAATGATTTCAACAAATATGAATTATGCGTTAAATCAAAGATGATTAAAAAACCTTTCAAAAGTGTTGAAAGAAAGACAAATCTACTTGAACTTTACATTCAGATTTGTGTGAATTTAATGGCATGATACACTGCGATAGCCAAGCCACTCTAGCAAGAGCATTCATCGAAATGTATAATGGAAAGTCTAGGCAGGGCTTAGACATTCGTTCGTGAGAAAATTGATTAAGGATGGAATCATTTCACTCACGTATATATACGAACAAGATATAATTTGGCTGATCCGTTTACTAAGCCACTGGCCAGAGACTTAGTAAAAACAACCACGAGATGCATGGGGTTGAAACTCCTTGAATAAGAGTTCCGACAACGGCGGCAACCCAATCTTAAGTTAACAGAACATTAACCTCAAGATTTTCAATGGGTAACAACAAGTCGTTGATTTGGATAATTATCAAACATTTCGTGATAATGTTGACCTTAAAAATGAGGGTTGAGTTTTTATTTTAAAAAACTCTTAATGAAGTTCAATACCGAGGGTACGTGTCTAATGGAAAAGGACACTATATGAACTTCACCTATGTGAATTTCGAGATGGTGTCATCTCAAAATGAGAGTTGGAGTTTCTCTCATGAAAAATTCATGAAACAGGATATCACATGGCCATAAATAAGTGACAAGCGAGTTATGCAGAGGAAGAACCTTTAAAGAGTGTGTTTAAGGCAACACCGGTCTAATCATATGGATTCATGGTTTAAAAGCTTTGCTACCTAATATTCAAATTAAACTTTGTGTTGTCCTCACTAAGGTTAAGTTTTAAATCGAAAGATACCTAACTGTATTAACACTCTTTATATCTCATTTCTGGAATTATTAACTTTGTCATTATTAGAACAAGTGGGTGATTGTTGGAAATTATGAGCATTAATTTCATTAAGATGTGTTCCAAAATGACAAATGTGAAATAGAGTTAATTGGCAATAAATGCTTCATAAATAGTCCCACATAGAAAGTGGAGTAAACTTTAAAAGCATTTATAAAGTCCTTGGATCAATGTACTTTCCAAAGGAGCCAAAGAGGATAAAGTGCCACATAGACATATGTGGTGGTCCCAAGCATTATGCCATTTGTCTCTACCAAAACACTCTCGCCGGTGTCGCCACCGACGACACCGGCTCCGGCTCTAAAACCGGGTCCAAGGGCGTGGGCGTAGAGGCGCTAGTGGCGGATTGTAGACGGAACTTGAGCACTTCGGCACGACGCATCAGAGCGATCGTGCTATTCGCGGCGTTAATGAGGCGGCGCCAGTGGTGCTCCGGCCGCCTTATTCTGGAATACTGCGAATTTGTTTTTATTATCGCTCCAGATTTGATTATTGCCTAAAGTTTGAATTTTGAATTTGAATTCGAAATACATAACACTTCATGAAGTGGTGCATTGTATTTTTATAAACCATTGCAAATATACATTAAAATGGTGTTGTTTCATCAAGAGTTGCAAACTTATGAAACAACACTTGCATGGCCTATAAATACATGCTTCTTATTTCAAAATCAACACACACAATAATCATCCTTTAATATATTATTCCAGACAACTTTCTTGCATTCGAGTTTCTTCACCGGTCTTGTGTAGACTCGAGTAAGATTGAATTATTTTGGGTATTCGGGTCATTCCAACTCTAAGACAATCGAGAGTGTGCTTGAAATACTTTTAAGGAAAGTGACTCCATTTGCCATTCATCTGTGACCCATCCGATTTTACGAAAATATCTAACATGCCCTAGATGCACATTCAATTAGGTCTAATTTAGTTATGTAGATCGTGACATGAGATAACTCACAAGTGACACCCCATTTTTGAGACAGTTATCCCTAAAAAGGTTCTATGGTCTCTCATTCCTAGACGTCTCATATAAATTTTAACAAACGATTATAATTATAGGAAATTTCTTTGCCAACCTCCCTACCTTCTAGTTCACCTCTGGTGAAAACCCCATACTACCCCTGACTTCGGAAATGCATTTCCGAAATGCAAGAAAAAGGTGTTTTCGGAGATGCATCTCCGAAAACGCCTTTTTTTTTTTGAAAAAATTGTCTTATTTCGGAAGTTCATTTCCGAAAACAGCATTTCGGAAGTTCACTTCCGAAATACTGCGCGTTCTGCAGATTTATCAAAACACTCCCCCTCCCCCATTCATTTACCCTAACTCAAATCTAAAACAAGCAAAGGCGAAAATTTGTGCAAACACACTTCCAAGGCTGCATCAAGGCTCCAATCACATTGCTATACAACATTCAAAAGCCCTCAAATCACTCAATTTGTAAGTTTTGAATTTGTTAGATTCATTATTCAAATGCATGTTATTTAGGGTTTCAATTGCATAAATGATATATGGAATGGTTGTTAGTAGTATTTAGGTTGTTTAGAAGCATTTTGAATTGGTTTTATGTTTGGTTTTGGGGTCTGCCATGGAAGTTGCAGAAAACTTCATCGCAGGGGTGTTTCGGAAGTTCATTTCCGAAAACACCTCCATCCCAGTTTTCGTAAATGAACTTGTATCAGAAGTTCAAATTTTTTAGTTTTTTATTTTGTCTCGCATATTAATCGATTTCAATTGTTTACAGGAACATGTCAGGCAACCAACCAGCACGCATCAGACAGGGTAGGGAGACCCAGACTGCGTCGGTTACACAGGGTAGGGAGTGTCCGTTTTAATTTGCAAGTACTTTATTTTTAACGCCTTTGTTTATTGTGCCTGTTTCTTTGAAGTTTGTGTGCATATGTTCTGACTTCTTTGACGGCGTGTCGCTGGTTACCAACGTCTTTGTTCTTTAATGACTTGTCTGTTTCCCAAGCGTTTTTGTCCCCTTTCTTCTTTTATAAAAGGAGGTCTCATGGACCTTTCTTTCTTCATTTTTACGCAGGAATGGGTGGCGCTAAGGGAAGAAAGGGTTCTTCAACCTCGTGCTCTCGCGGAGTGAAGGAGGTGAAGGAGAAGAAGAAGGTTTCGACCGGCTCTACTTCTCGTTCCCAGGGGGCCCGAGGCCCGGATGCTCAAGCTCAACTATCTGGCGTGAGAGTCGTGGTTGATGCTGATGGTTCTGAGACTGAGTGGGATGAGGATTGGTATCAGTATCTTCATTCGGAGGAGTTCGCTCGTCGGGCAGAATAACGTGTTTTTGTTTTGTTTGATGTGTATTTTGTAACGCTCGTCGGGCAGAATAACGTATTTTTGTGTTGTTTGACGTGTTTTGTTTTGTTTTGATTTCGGATTGTATCTTTCGCACAGTGTTTTTGGATTGGATTAATCATATTAGTATTTTCAGTTTATCTGTTGCTTATTTTATTTGGCGTTTGCGTTTAATTAAAATGCGAGACTGTTTAAGAAAAAACATTAAAAAAAACACAGTTTATGCATAATTCGGAAGTTCATTTCCGAATTCACCCCCCATGAGGTGTTTTCGGAAGTTCATCTCCGAAGACACCCCCATGAGGTGTTTTCGGAGATGCACTTCCGAATTGTGGAAATTTTTTTAAAAAAAAAAAGCGCTTCGGAAGTTCATTTCCGAAGCAGGGATATTTTAGAATTTTCGCTGAGGGTGACCCCCATAAGAAGGTGGCTAAAGAAATTTTCTAATTATAACACACATTCCTCTAAACCATAAGCTTTACACTTAAATTACACATATCAATTGTAATTTTTATGAGTTTTGTAAAAACCCTTTGTTTTATATCTCTTAAATTTCATTTGGTGTGTAATTTTCCTTTTTCCGAGTGTTTTTACCTCGGTCATTTGTAATCGAGTTTGAGAATTTCCATTCTCCTTTAATGAAACTTGCTTAAAAAAAAAAAATAATAAGCTTTACACTTAAGACTTCTACTAACTTGATCCTCAAAGCATTTAGAGGTGCACCCCTTGTCGTCGGGAGCAAGAAGACAACAATTGTTGTCGAAGTGTTTTTCACAACCCTCATCATAATCACTATCACCATTTGAACTTTTAGATCTCTTCAAATTACAGATAAAATATTGTAGAATAAATATTTTTTTTCTCATTTTTATTTGAATAATTAGATGAAACGACAAATTATTATAAACTCCCGCGTTCATTCAAACCCATAGTAAAATGTCAACTTAGATAATAATTATTTTGTCATGTCTTAGTCTGAAAAAGATTAAAACAAGTGTCTTTTTCTTCTTGCCGGTCCTGAAATTATATTCAAACAATAATTAAAAAGTAGACAGAAATACCGCCGGTTATATAATGAAAAATTAATGTGCGCATGTTTTTGAATTGTCAAGACAGCAAAATAAATGAATAAAAGTTATATCATCTAGCTTATGTGAGCACATAGATATTCAAAATAATATATAGAAGGAAACAAAATGCGATCATTTGATATTGAATCTGAAATTTTACATAAAATATTATTAGTTGCTTCCTATCATATTATTAACAAGTATTTCAACAGAAATGAAAGAAGATCCACCATTAACAACAACATTCCTTGCAATCTCTTTCATCTCTTGAACCTTCTTGTGCACAATGTTATCCCTATCCATCAAATTCTTCAACCCTTTCTCAATCTCTTCAGCCATAACAACATCTTTACTACCTATTCTATAATCCACTCTCAACTCCACGGATAGCTCCAATTCCTTCACCATCCTAAAAGCATTAAGCTGCTGTTCTGCATAAATAGGCCATGTCAATATTGGAACACCAAACCACAAACTTTCCAAAATAGAATTCCATCCACAATGTGAAACAAATCCACCTATAGCCTTATGTCCCAATATCTCCACTTGAGGTGCCCATTCACATGTCATTCCCTTACCTTCCAGTTTCATCCAATCTAAGAACCCTTCTGGTGGAGACTTGATAGACCATAAAAACCTCATTCCACTATTCTTAAGTCCTAATGCTATTTCTCTTATTTGAGATGTACCAAAGCTAACTCCCATGCTTCCAAAACATAGAAAAACAACAGATTGATATGGCTGCTTATCTAGCCATTTTAATATAAGATCATGCTGAGATTGATCTAAATTAGGGTTAGGTTTAACTTTGAGATCAAGCAAAGGACCAATAGCATAGATAGGATGATAGAGTGGTTTATTATTATTATTATTCTTAGTATTATTATTAGTATTATTATTATTAGTATTATTATTAGTATTGGGCTTTAATTGTAATTGGGCTTTTAGTTTTATTATCCACTATGGAGGTTATATAATGTAGTGTCAAATGACACAATGGAGAGATCAAAAGAAATGAAATGAAGTTTAATTTTCCTAGTTAGTTTTTATCTTCTTTTATTTTTTAGCTTTTATTAGTCTTGCTCTAGTTTTGTTAGGGTTCTAAATCAACTTCCTAACATTTGGTAAAAAAAAAAAAAAAAAAAAAAAAAAAAAAAAAATAAAAGAAGATAAAAACTAACTAGGAAAATTAAACTTCATTTCATTTCTTTTGATCTCTCCATTGTGTCATTTGACACTACATTATATAACCTCCATAGTGGATAATAAAACTAAAAGCCCAATTACAATTAAAGCCCAATACTAATAATAATACTAATAATAATAATACTAATAATAATACTAAGAATAATAATAATAATAAACCACTCTATCAGAATCCCTTCTTATTTGTTCCTAACATCAAATGTTGGTTTCTTAGGGTTCATGCTTTCCTTTCAGATCCGTCGAATCGACGATGTGTTTAATGATTCCGATACCGAGTTGATAATTCCTGGTTTCACAAAACTAGTACCTTCTAGTGTGTTGCCTAATTCTGCTTATAGCAAAGGTGGTTATGAGGCCTATTATAATCTTGCAAAGAGAATCAATGACACCAAAGGAATTATTGTTAATACATTTTCAGAATTAGAAAAGTATGCTATTGATGCATTATCTAATGAAAAAAGTCCTCCTATGATAGAGTGGTTTATTATTATTATTATTCTTAGTATTATTATTAGTATTATTATTATTAGTATTATTATTAGTATTGGGCTTTAATTGTAATTGGGCTTTTAGTTTTATTATCCACTATGGAGGTTATATAATGTAGTGTCAAATGACACAATGGAGAGATCAAAAGAAATGAAATGAAGTTTAATTTTCCTAGTTAGTTTTTATCTTCTTTTATTTTTTTTTTGATTTAGAACCCTAACAAAACTAGAGCAAGACTAATAAAAGCTAAAAAATAAAAGAAGATAAAAACTAACTAGGAAAATTAAACTTCATTTCATTTCTTTTTATCTCTCCATTGTGTCATTTGACACTACATTATATAACCTCCATAGTGGATAATAAAACTAAAAGCCCAATTACAATTAAAGCCCAATACTAATAATAATACTAATAATAATAATACTAATAATAATACTAAGAATAATAATAATAATAAACCACTCTATCATTGCCGCGGGGTCCACTTGAACCTTGTCCTCAAGGTTCTAAAAAAATATAATTGTAATAGAGTTGAATTTAATAGTGGCTGCTATGACACGTTTTTATTTTCATTATGAAAATTGAAATAAAAAACATACTAGCACATGATGATGATGATGGGAGAGAGAAAGTGGTAGGGATAGTGGGTGGTATTGAAGACAGCTGTCTGTTGTGACCGTTGATGATGGTATTGGAAAGAGGGTGGGATGCAAAAATAATGACAGATTTTATTTTCTCTCTCTTTTTTTTTTTGCTCTTTCTTTTCCGTTCTTTCTCTCTTTTCATTTCTGCTTCTTCATTCTTCTTCAACACCAACTTGTGTCAGTTTCTCTTCTTTCTTTATTTTTTTAAAATAAAACTAAATAAAAAGAAAAATGGTAGAAGCAGTCCAATGGTGGTGGTTCCGGCGGTGGTCGATTCAGATCTAGTAATTTCTCCAGAGGAGGTGATATGAGAGTTGGCTTTAGAACTAACATTGGAGTTGTCGGAGAAGACGTCAGGACTGTGGCCGGAGTCGGGAAAGTCGCCGGAAGTAACACCGAAAACCTTTTTGGAAATGACGTCGGAATCTTTGTCGGAACTGTCGTCGGAGTTGTTGACGGAGATGTCCTCAAAGCTCTTGCCGGAGAAGATGCCGGAGTTACCGCCGGAGTTATCGCCGGAGTTCGTAAGATCGTCGGCGTTATATTTTTTTTCACGTTTTCTGCTGTCTCTATAGTTTTCTGAACAACATATTTCTCTTTCCATTTTTCTGTTTGTGTAGTTTTCTGAACAACATATTTCTCTTTCCATTTTTCTTGTGTTTTTTTGAATGAATCAGAGAGATTTTGAATTTGTTCTTTCAACTCCTCTCTAGATCTGTTAGAAATTTCATGAGTTTCGGTTATATATTGTTTTAGAATTTCTAACTGGTGAAGTGTTTCTGGTTGTGAAAAGAAATTTGGAGATAAGGATAGTTGTTCAGGTGGAGCAGAAACTATGGGTTGTTGTTGATGGTATGAGATGTATGGAGGATATGAGGTTGGATAATAAAATGCTGGGTATGAGTTTATGGATGGTGGATATGGGTTAGATGATATAGGTGGTGAGGTTGAAACAGTAGAATAATAAGGATAGGTTGGAGGAATGTTCCATTGATGGAATTGAGGTGTGAAGTTGGAATACTCCATGGGAGAGATTGAGTGCAAGAATGAAAGCACCAAATGTTAGGAAGTTGATTTAGAACCCTAACAAAACTAGAGCAAGACTAATAAAAGCTAAAAAATAAAAGAAGATAAAAACTAACTAGGAAAATTAAACTTCATTTCATTTCTTTTGATCTCTCCATTGTGTCATTTGACACTACATTATATAACCTCCGTAGTGGATAATAAAACTAAAAGCCCAATTACAATTAAAGCCCAATACTAATAATAATACTAATAATAATAATACTAATAATAATACTAAGAATAATAATAATAATAAACCACTCTATCAGATTCCAAATTCATTTCCAACATCAATCATTGAAAGACAGAAGATATCAAGGACTAAAGCAACAACATGGTTTGAATGAGATGATAGAATGGTGGATTTGACATGAGGTGTGAGGTTGTGCATGAGGGATTGGATGTAGCATGGTGGTGATATTAATAGCTCCTTTGGTGGTGATTCAACTTGAGGGAGATGAATGAGATGGATTTGAGGTTGTGAGTTAAGAACTGATTTGATGTATGAATCTGAAATGGGAGTGTTTAGGAGGTTGATCCATAGGACTGTGATGGAAAGAGTGTTATTAGTTTTGATTAAGAGCTTTGCAAATTCAAGTGTTGAAGCTAAGTGTCCAATCCCTGGTGAGGGAAGGAAGATTAGTTCTGATTTTTTCTTCATCTCACTCACAACCATTTTCTTTGTTGCATTGTTTTCTTTTCTATCTCTCTTTTATAGAGTGGTGGAGATAGGGTATAACAATTTTAAATAATTAAATGCAATAATAGTTTAAGAATATTTTAATTCATTTTAATAAGTTATAAATAAAATCAATGAAAAGGTGATAATTTAAGAATTAAATTATTTTTTTATTCTTTGTATTATTTGCATACTATATTACCTGGAATGTAATAAGTAAAAGTAGTTCAATTAATTAATTTTATTTAAATTATTTACATAATTAATTCTGAGGTCAAACTTCAATTTTATTATTGTACTCAATAAAATTCATCCGATATATTTTTTATTTATTGATAGTTACCACAAAATTATATTAGAATCATCAACCTATGAAATTAGTTTGATATCAGAATAAGATTATGTGCTTTATTTGTTTTGACTTTTTTAAAAAAATTATTTTTATAATATTATGTATTTTCGTATAAAAAAATTTTGATTTTTTTTCATAAAACTTCAAATAAAAATTTTGTTAGATATTTTATCGAAATTTTTTTATATCAAAATTTTGAAAAATCACTTAATTTTAAATATATTTTAAATAATTTTTCATAAAACTTATTTTTAAAATATAATATTTTTTTAAAATTTTGATTTTGACTATATTGTGATCTTCAATAATATATATTTATATTATACGATGTCAAAATTAAAGAAATAGTAAAATAAACTATAAATTCATAATGAAAAATGATTACTAAACAGATTTTTTATTATCATATGAATTTATTAACTATAAATTATAAATTTTATAAACTCAAAAAATATTTTGTCAAACCGAGTCTTAATTAAATAAATTAGTGTCTAGTGAAAACTTCAGTCGTATTAAATGCAAAATAGATTAAATTTTATTTCGTTATATCAGTCTCTCTGAACTGAGTACAACACGCCGCACTTCATTCTTGAATCATTCTAAATAAGTTAAATTTTTTTATTCATTGCTCCATATATAATTGAATGAATTAAAAAAATGAAATTTATTTATAATAATAATTATGTAATTATCAAAATGGAAAAACAACTTCCTTTAGGTTAAAGAAGTCAAATGTATAAGTTAAATATAATTAAATAAATTTAAAAGTACCTTCATGTCACTTCCTTGTGGCATTTGTATGATTTTATTTATTGTGTTAAACTCTTAAAAATTAATAAATAATATATTTTGTTGAATCTTGGAAACATTGGTAGAGACTAGAGAGTGTATTAGATGGCATGAATCACTCTTATCAATAGGGTGCTCAAAACCAAACCAACCCAATAGAAAACCGCAAATTAAACCAAACCAAACCGAAATCGTAAAAAACCGCATTTGATTCGGATTAGTTTGGGTTATTTTTTAATAAAACCGCACGGTTCGGTTCGGTTTGCGGTTTGTATTTTGTAAACCGAACTAAACCGAATCAAACCGCATTATGTTACAACCTAAATTTTACTTAACTCACATCCAACCCAAAATTAAACCTATTATATATTAGCCTTATGAATACAATCAATTTTCTCATCCTTACACATAATTTCAGTCCCGATCTTCTCAAATCTCTAATAACATTATTTCACCTTCTTTGCTACATACATCTTCCCTCTTCTTCTATAATCTTTACTCTCTTATATTCTTTCTTTTACACCTTCTCATTTTTATGTAAATGTTCTGTATTTCAGTTTCATTTTTATCGCACATCTTCTTCTCTAATCTCTCAACACTTTTTCTTTTTCTTTTTCACCTTCACTAATCTTTCGTCTCTTCTATTTTTTTTTTTTTATAATAAATTTATATTGTTTTATGCTATTATTTTATGTTTAATATTCCACTTTTGTCTAATTTAATTTTTACATATTACATGGAAAATTGTTTTCAAAATATGACGAGTTTTGTTATTATTTGTTAGTGTATGAATGTCTAAATATAAAATTATGTTGTCATATATATGTGTATGTATGGCTCAATAAAATATTTGTAAAAAACCGAACCAACCGAACTGAACCAAACCGGATTAGTTTGGTTTGGTTTGATTCGAATTTTTTTTAAAAGTCAACCGAACCAAACCAAACCGCACTATTTTTTTCTTGCGGTTCGGATGATTTTTTTCGTCAAAATCGCCCAAACTGCACCGCGAGCACCCATATTTATCAAGGCATGGGATGAATTGGAAATGGCGTTAGTACTGTAACGTGGACGATGATGAAAGATAGGATGGGTTTGACCCAGGTTAAAATAGAATTACATCTCTTTCTAATTTATATATTGAATTTGTTTTTTTTTTAGAATAGAGAAAAAAATTACTTTTAATTTTTTTTAAAATTTTACCATTGATTTAGTCCAATTCAAAGGTCATTCTAGCATCATTCAATAAATTAAAGCCTTAGAATTATAGTCGACCATCACCTAGAATTAGGAATTTTATAGTCTTAATAAATTACTCCTATTGCTTAACTTTGAATTCTGAGCTATGTACGAAGTTTTTATAGGGTCTGTTTGGTAAAAATAGCGCTTGACTGATAAGCTAGCTGATAGCTTATAGCTTATAAATGTAAAATGACATAAAAGATATTTAATATATAATTATTTTATTTTAAATTAAAATAAATTATAAGGGTTAAAAATGGATTTTAATTGAAATAATAAGGATAAAAAAGAAAGAAAAAGTAATAAGCTATAAGATATAAGCTAAAACGCTATTTAAAATAGCGTTTGGAAAATAAGCTATAAGCTAGTAAAATAAGCTATAAGCTCGTGATGAAAAGACTGTTACCAAACGAGTCTAAATTATCATATGAGCTTATAAGACATAAGACATAAGCTATAAAGTCAAAAATATGTTTTACCAAACAGAGTCATAGTCTCAATAAATTACAGAATTGTGTTATTAATCCCTTGAGTGGTCCATTCGGGTGATAAGATTAAATAATGTTAAAAAATAAATAATTTTTTTATGATAATTATATATTAAATTAATTACAAATATATACTTAATTTTATTTTTTATTTTATTCAATAAATTTTTTAAAATATATATTTTTTAACAGGTAACCTAAGGGGACATGTTATCATTATCCTTAATAATTAAGTGTACATTTAGTTTTATTTTGGAAGATTCATAATCAATTTTAGAGATATATAATTGATTCAGTGTGATTTTGAGATATTTGATTTTTTTAAAAGTAGAATTGATTATGCTTCAAAAATTAATTCTATTTGAAACTCGAATTTGTACCTTTTGCTACCAGAATTGATTCTGGGTGATTTTTACACTAAATTTTATTTTTCAATTCACTTTTATATAAATATATTTAAACATAAATTCAATTATATTAAAATTAATTCTATCAAATTCAATTCAGCTAAAATCAATTATGTACACAAAGTATAAATATATTTGTTAAAATATTAATAGCAACACATATTTATATTAAAGATATAGACAAAAAAAATTGAAGTGGAACAATAATTCAATTGATTGTGTTCAACTCACTTTCTCTCTTTCACAATCTTAAAATTTCAAGATCTCTTGTTAGATCAATAGTGATTCAACTCTTCATTTAACACTTGACTTCTATCTAATAAGACATGATGTAATTTCTTTGATTGACACCAAAAGTTGTTTGACCAAATATTTTCAATGAATCCACTGAACTTTGTTTGATATTAGGTGTTGTCAACATTAAAACCCTAAAAAATTATCTACTACTAAAATTATTTGCAGATGTCTATACTTGCAAATACATAACTCCACAAACTTTGCTCTCTATGCTAAATTTAGGGGAGTAACGAAGGCCATTGAAATTGCATATGACAATAACTAAAAGTACCTTTGGGTAGAAGCGGACTCCAAAGTGGTTACCCTAGCCTTTAAAAACTCTAACATAGTATTTTGGCAGTTGGAAAATAGATGGTTAAATTGTCTACATATGACAAATAGCATGTTTTTCATTATATTACATATATTTTTAGATAAGAAAATAACTATGCAGACAAATTAGTTTAAATAGTTTATCAATTTAAAGTTTTGTTTGAAAAAGTGACATCATGCGTAGGGGTGTTCAAATTAATCGGTTATATAAATTATTTATATCTATTTTTAAATTCAATTATAAAAAATTGGTTAATTGTTAATATGATTTTAACCAAATCTATATTATAGACATTTTATAAATATGGTTTTAACTAAATCCATATTTTTGACATCCATATCTAAAATAAAAAAAAATTAAAATATTTTATGAAAATCGAGTTTTTTCTCTTTTTGAAAATAACGATTATATATAACCAAAAAACAGTTTAATACACCTCGCGACCCCTAGGGTCCAGCGCAACACTACCACAACCTATCAGACTTAATATAACATCGGCTGAGCTAGCTTAGCTCTACATTTTGGGTATACCCATATCCTATTTACAATGATATCTATAATCCTCGGAACTATATTTGTATCTCTATACTCTTTATGAAAGACAATATTATTCCTCTTCATCCACACTGCATATACAGTCTTCGCAATGACGATCTTTACAATGTTGCTTCTCCAGTTCTTACTTTTACACACTTAAACAAGTCATAAGAGCTCTTGATCCCACGACTGGGCATGATGGTCCATGTTCAACCACTTGAGGACACTCTCCCACACCTCCTTTATAACCCTGCAATCAAAAAACATATGTTGGATATTTTCATTACAGTCACAAAAAACACACTTTTGAATAGTGTGCATACCAAACTTGATTAACCTTTCCTTAGCGACAAGCCTTTTATGGCAAGCTAGCCATAAGGTGAAAACACCCTTAGGCCGTGCATAATTCTTCACCAGCAGACCCCTCCAATCCACCCTAGGCTGCTGTTTCAAGAAAGCCAGGTAGAATTCCTTCATTCTGAATCTGCCATGCGTACTCAGGTCCTGTCAGTGCTTCATCTGTCCCACCTCAGTTCTCAGCTTGAGGATGCTACGCAATATCCAAGATCCATTATCTTTGATTTCCACTTGCATCAAATCCTCATTCTTCACATAGTAGGTGTGGACCCATCGAACCCATAGGATATCCTCTTTACTAGATAGATTACAACATCTTTGTAAGGCAAGCTTTGTTCCAAGCCTCCAGGTTTATCACATCCAACCCTCCATTTCTCTGAGGACCACAAAATTTATCCCAAGCTCCAGGAGATTTCTTTGTGATCTCACCCTTCCCTGTCCACACGAAAGACCAACACATAGATTCCAGCTTCCTAATCACCTCTTTAGGCAAAGGCAGACATCTCATCCAGTAGCTAGCAGTCTCTAACACAACACTTTTTATAATTGTATTCTCCCAACATAGCTAAGTAACTTAGCACTCTAATGTTTCATCCCCTCGCCAATTCTATCAGCCAGAGCCATACACTGACTATTAGAAAGCTTCCTACTAGTAAGAGGAATTTCTAGGTACCTGAAAGGAAGTTGCCCTTTGCTAAAACTAGTAATCTGCTCAAGACTCTGCTTATCCTCCTCCTTCATCCCACCACAATATAGTTTGCACTTGGATGGATTGACACTTAAGCTAGTGGACCGCGAGAACTCATGAAATTTATCCATCATCATTTGCACATAATTCATGTCACCCCTGGAAAACATAAGTAAGTCATCAGCAAAACTCGAATCCGCCAAATTCATTTTTTCATATTTGTTATGGTGCTTGAAACTTGTGCTACTGCTAAAGTCCTCCACCTTCCTATGAAGGTATTCCATGACAACCACAAACAACATAGAGGATATGGGATCCCCCTGCCTCAACCCCCTGGAAGCTCTGATGCTCTTAGTAACCTTACCATTTATACTAAACTGATAAGTCACTGTAGTCACATCCTGCATCACCCACTTTATGAACCTCCTAGGGAAACCAATTTCAGCCAGAATAATCTTCATAGCTAGCCAGTCAACCGAGTCATAGGCTTTCCTGATGTCCATTTGAACCATACATCTTGGCATACCCCACTTTCTATTATAGCCCCTTATCAATTCATATGCAATTAGCACATGATCCTGAATTTTCTGGCCTGACACTCAAGCTGCTTGGTTCTTACTAATAATGCTTCCTAGAACTTTACTCATCCTGCTAGCCATGATCTTGGAAATCACCTTATACACTGTAGTGCAACATGATATAGCTATGAAATCCCTTATATTAATGGTCTTGTCATGTTTGGGAATCAGAGTAACAAGTGTTCTGTTAAACCTGAGGTCCATCATTCCCTTTTCA
Source organism: Vicia villosa (assembly GCF_029867415.1). Lineage (NCBI taxonomy): Eukaryota > Viridiplantae > Streptophyta > Magnoliopsida > Fabales > Fabaceae > Vicia > Vicia villosa. The sequence goes on along the minus strand of NC_081186.1, from coordinate 70,091,399 downwards.
TAAAAACTCCTCACAATATCCATCACATCATTCTTCACAACCTGCTAGGAATGTTTAAAGAACTTAGAGCCATATCCATCAATCCCCGGGGCCTTGAGATTACCAATGCTCTTCGAAGCTTTTTGAACCTCACTCTCATGGACTGGACTGCTAAGCATAGCTCTCTGCTCCTTATTTAATTGTTTTCCTCTTCTCATTGCTCCAATATCCACCCCTCCAAGTTATTTGCAGCAGTTCCCATGAGACTAGTGTAGAAGTCCAAAACCTCCACCTCCATAGCCTCAAAAGTATCACATATCCCACCATCCTTTCTAATAAGGCTAGTAATCATCTTTTGCTTTTGCCTACTTCTAATGGATGAGTGAAAGAAAGAGTTGTTTCCACCCCCCATTCTAACCCACTCCACTTTTTCCCTTTGCCTCATAATCTCTTCCTCCAAATCACTGAGACTCAACAGCTCCTCAGTATGATGTTTCTCCTGCATGATCAACATCTTGTTCATTTTATCTTGCCTCACCTTCTGTTGGATCTCAGTCAGTTACTTTCTTTTCTTCTCATGCTGGCTTTTGATGTTCAACAAAGGCTTGTTTAATCTTGTGATAACTGGATGAAGTCTCATCAGCTTAATCCAAAGGCTATGCCTCTGAGCACCCCGCACCTGTTGTTGCATGTAACGCCCGTAAATGTGTTTTTCTGATTGATTGTGATGTTTGCTACATTTTCCTAAATTTTACCGTTTTTGAGTCGAGTCAGTCGGTAAATATTAATTATGTTAATATTTTACTTATTACTTTCCATGTGTGTAATTATTATGTTTTGGGTGTTAATTGGTTAGGATTAATGTTTAGTGACATTTGGGCCAAAATTAGAATTAATGAAAGTTGAGTGGGGGAAAACGAGAAGTAGAGAAATAGAAAGAGATATAGAGAGAAAAAGAGATATTTTGAGATAGAAAGAAAGAAACTTGTGAAGAGAAGAGAAAGAAGAGAAAAACAAAGAGAAGAAGAGAAGTGTAGGAATCCAAACCAAGCTAGAGCCAAGAATCCAACCAAGGTAAGGGGGTTCTTGTAGTTTTGTATGTTTTGTTCTTGTTCTTGCTCTTTTCTAAGCTTGACCAACAATGGTGGATTGGGTGTTTTTGTGAGTTTTGAAGTTATAAACTTGATTTTGTGGTGTGTATGTGTACTATGATGATAGATATTCCCATGGATCATGTTTGTTTTTCATTTCTCCATGTCTCCTTGCTTATGAAGAAATATAGGTCAAAGACAATATGTGATGATTCAACCATGTGTTAATCATGGATTAGGTGTATATATAGCATGTTTGTGTTGTATTGGTGTTGGGATGAAGGTTTAAATGGGTTTTGAATGGTTTAGAGGGAGCTGAGACGGTCTGTTGCAGAACTGGTTTTTCTGAGTTTTCGCAGGTTCGCTAAGCGGCCCTGGGTCCGCTAAGCAGAAGAAGATATTTTTGGAAATTTCGCAGAAACCGCTAGCGCGCCGCTAAGCGGAGCTTCTTGCATTTTTTTCATTTTTCTACTGGAATGTTCGCTAAGCGACCCGTTGCGACCCGCTAAGCGGCCAGTGCTGAAACTTGTTTTTCCAAACTTCGTTTTGCTCTATCTTTTGAACCGGAGGTCGTTTCTACGTGCCGTTCGAAGCGTTATGAAGCTTATTGAGCATGCTTTATGATAAAGAGGAGTGTATTGGTGGTTGAATGAATTTTTCATAAATGTATTTTGTGAAATGATATTTGCTAATCGAGTATGTTTTGACGGTATAGGTGTGCTGTGTGAATTTTAACGCCTTAGTGGCAATTTTGGTGATGTATCTGTGTGGATTAACATAATCGGTGTGATGTGGATATGTGACCGAGTTATATTATTGTTGTTGTTGTTATGTAATCGAGTCGTTTGTATGCACTGCATAACATTTCAATACGTTAATGGCGGAATGCTGTTAACAGATGGCCTGCGGGCATTGGTTACCAGTAGGAGCTTAATGCTCGATAACGGTATATTAGCCTGAGTGGCAAGAGGTCATCAGTGGTAGCTAAATGCTCGATGACGACAGCCTGCGGGCTTCCTGAGTGGAATAAAGTCCCAGCATAATGCTTGGCAGGTGTATTTGTCATAATGACAAGGAGGAGTTTTACTCCGGATTTGGTACCACATGCATACGCATAGTTGAGTCTCATTCATCATCGTCAGTCTTTATAATTTATGTTATCATTCATGTATCGCATTACTTATATATTGACTGTGGTTGACTTATTGGATTATCTTGTTATATGATTCTTAATGATATTTGTGGGCATTACTATATTTATCATGCTTTCATTATGAATTATATTCTCACCCTTCTGCCTTAATGTTACCTACTCGTGGGTAATGTGCAGGTGATCCGCAAGTGTAGGTGCTCTCTTTGTAGTCGTCCGTTTTGGTGTCGTCCGCTCGTGATACGTAACACCTAGGGGGGATCGAACACTTATTTTGTAGATATTGCTTATAGGATCCTTTTGATGTATATTTGATCCTTTAGATGCATTTGTATTATGTATTTTGGATACCTTCTTATACGGTGTATTTTGGAAGAATGTTGTGGATATTTTGTTTACCGATGCATTTATATAAGTATGAATCTAATCAGGTGTTTATGAGAATCTTTCCTCTTTGATTATTTGTGTTATGCATCTTTTGCGAGTATGTTATGTTTGGTTATGTGGTTACTTATGTGTAACGCCCTAATTGTTTTTATGAATTTAATTTTTATACTCTGATAATTGTACCTATATGCCTGGGTAGAATTGGGGTGTTACATTGCAAGCTTCTCCCAATTTCCTCATTATAACCTACCATCTCTGTTACAACACTAATGAATTTTAAACCAGCCTTTGGCCTTCTCACAGTCTCATCTCCTTTGATAAACACCATGTGAACAGTCTTGTCCATATTCTGTTGAATCCAATCCATGTTTCCAATGACTCTATCAATACAAGAATAAATGGCCCCCTTAGTATGCTTGTTAAACCACTTGAATCTCTCCCCTTTGTTCTCAATTTCAAACAAACCTTCATCCTCCATCATGTCTCTAAGGTCCCTGAATTTAGCTTCCTGAACCTATTTGCCACCAATTTTGTCCTTCATGCCTAACACATTGTTAAAGTCCCCCATGGCAATCCAGGGGCCCTGCTGGTTTTTGCTAATACTCCCAATGTCTCTCCAAAGCTCTTTCCTCCTATCAAGTCTGTTAGAAGCATACACTGCAGTGATCCACTGCACAAAAGCACCATCTGTAAAGTACACACCACAATGCACCATTTGGTCAGTCATGGATTCCTGCTTAAAAATGACTCTGGTAGCATCCCACATGAACGAGATCCTGCCATTTTCATGTTTACTAAAATTGTCAATAACACTCCAACTACCCCCAAACTCTTTCTACATTTCTTAACCTTATCCTTCTTAACTTTTGTTTCCAGTAAAATAGCAATAATAGGTTGCAGTCATAAGAGACGGGAGCTACTCTCTTTCTTCTTGGATACTTTATTAAGCCCCCTAACATTCCAGGAAATGATCATGTGTTCCCTAGAGGGTGCACCTTAGGGTCATTCCAATCACCTAAGGTGTTAAAGTCATTGCTTCTAAAAATCTGCTTCAAGATATCTACTTGTTTAGAAGTCGTACCTCTATCCCTAATACCTTTAAAGAATTTAGTCCACTTTCCTTCATCATCTGGTGTATCTACTACCACAACAGGACTCTGAGGGTCTTTATCATCTGGTACAAATGTACTCACAATAGAAATCTTGGGATTAGGATCTTCATCATCTCTTTTGGTCTGGCTCGTCTCTTGTTTCTCATTATCTTTCTTAGGCTGCCATACTTTAATAGAAGATTTCCTCTCCCTGTCTCACACATGCCCCACTTTCTGGAATCTTTCGCAATACTTAGGGCGCCACTCATACTCTACCTTCTGTTTCCTTTTCCTCCCATCGTAGTTAATAACAATTTCTTCACAAAGTTTTTGAGTTACATCCACTTCCACTAGGATTCTCGCATATGTCACTCTTAACTTCTCCGCTGTGCATTCATCAGTGAACATAGGTGTCCCTATGATGCTTCCTATCTTACTCAGGCTACTCTCTCCCCACATGTGAAGAGGAAGCTGAGGTAGCTTCACCCAGATTGGGACGGTTCGCAACATATCCCTCTCCATAGAGAAATATGGCCTCCATTCCATGATCACCATAGGCATGTTACGGATAGTATAAGGACCCTTGAGCAACACTTCTTCTCAATCCTCTTCCGTCTTGAACTTTAAGATAAAGTATCTTTCATCGTTGTAGAACATTTTAGGAAGCTTCACAAAGTTCCACTCATTGGTCATGTAATTCTTCACCGCAGTCATGCTGAGATTTCCACTAATTGCATACATGATGAGTGTTGTGTCCCAAAAACGAATCTCAAGCGCAACATCCTCTTCCTTGATAACGGCCTCCGTAACTCCCTCAACTATCTTCGGTGTTACATATTTGATTGCTTCTCTGTTGGCTGTTTTCCGATTCCCCTGTATCACCTCTACCTACAGTTTACATTTCTGCTTCGGAATCACCTGTTCTTCCCCCTTTCCACCATTTTTTGGGTTTAGACTAAACCCTAATTTCTCCTCTTCACTTCCCCGGTTCTCCACCACTACCTCACTCTCCTTCCCTACACCACTTGATTCTCCCTCTTCCTCATTTTCCACAACCTTCTCCGTCGTAGATCCGCCATGAATAACTGTCACTGATGACTGAGAGACCTTTTTCGGTGGTCGCCCATGTTTCCTCGACGTCGTCATAGCTTTATACCAATTGTGTTCAAAAAATCGAGTTTTTTCATAAATACGAAAAAATATCAAATTTTTATAGAAATACAAAAAATCAATCTTTTTAAAAAATAATAAACTTGGTTTTTTCAAAAATACAGAAAAATTGAGTTTTTCCAAAAATATGAAAAATTGATTTTTTTCGAAAATTCAAAAAATTGATTTTTTTTCCAGGAAATACGAAACTATGTTTTTTTTTTTAAATACGGAAATATCGGGTTTTTCCGAAAAACCGAGTTTTTCAAAAATTGATTCTAATTGATTTTTTTTGGAAATTTAAAAATCAATTTTTTTTGAAAATATGAAAAAATTGAGTTTTTTTTTAAATATGAAGAAAATCATTTTCATAAATACGAAAAGTTGATTTTCTTTTGGAAATATGAAATTCGAGTTTTTTGGGAATACAAAAAAATTAAGTTTTTTCATAAAATACAAAAAATTGAGTGTTTTTGAAAAAAATGAAAAATCAATTTTTTTCTGAAATACGGAAAAAATCATTTTCCAAAAATATGAAAAAACGATTTTTTGAAAAAAATACAAATTTAAAACTAACTGTCAAAAATGAATATCTAAATATAAATATTTATTTTGATGTTTGAAACCGGCTTTAAATTAAAATTTAATTAATTTTAAATCCGATTATGAAATTTATAATCGGTTACAAAATGTGGTTATGGATAAATCGATTATGTAAAAAGGTAACCATTTATATAGATTGATTATGATATCCAATTATAATAAATGGCTACAAATTAGATATGGATTGATTATGATACCTGATTATAATAAATGACTACAAATTAGATATGGATTGGTTATATGAATAATTCGTCAATTGAACACTCCATCTCATGTGTATGAATTATAACTTTAGAAGACCTTATTCACAATAGAGTAAGTGATCCTTAATTTTTGTTTTTTCTAACCATAGGGTTTAAGGTCATTGTCCCCCCTCTTATAATTTATTGATTTTTTAAATATCACATCTAGTCTTATTTATATAAAAAAAGTTAACTTTTTAAATTTATTAAATATGAAATATATCTTATTTATTTGTTGTGCAAATACATTGATTATTCAATGTATTTAATAAACAATTTTTTTTTATAAATAGGATCAGAGAGTATATTTTACATTGGTTATAAAAATAAAAGTGTTTTAAAATTTCAATATAATCTAGGATGATGCTCATAGACGTATCTGTATCATAAAACACAATAAATTAGATATGATTGTGAAAAATGTGAAATGAGTAACATTAATAATGAGTACCATCCTTTTTATATTATATTATTTGTTTTTTTGTGTAAGCAAGATATCAATATAACGGAGAACTAAGTGTTCTTAAAATCTGATTACACATAAAACGGGGTTAACCCGCCAACAAAAAGAAATTACAGACCAATTAAAATTACGAAAGGAATAACAAATGATCTTTGTTAAATTCGTAAAAGCTACAAATGGAATGAGTAATTTCTCCTATAAAAGACCATTTCCACATCAAAGATTTGATGTTCCATACCATGTTATTCACATTCCAAACCTCATTGCAGAAACAAATCTCATTCCTACTTAACCAAATAATCCATACTATCGCTAACCATACCGCACCTAATTTACCTTCTTTCACTCTCTTTTTTTTACAAAAAGATTACCAATCCATGAAACACGATAAACACTCTTCTTCCAAAACCACCCAAGGCTTACCAATCCAAATAGAAATCTCCCTCCACACCATAAAATCGGAGTGATCCCGATTTTCCGGATCAATACCATAAAAACCACACTTTATGTTGTCCATAGACAACGCTATACCTCTAACCAAAATTAAATCCTTTAATGGAAGTCTATTCACAAAAAGTCTCCATCCAAAAGCTTTGATTTTGAAAGGAACTTCCAACTTCCAAATTAAAGACAACGCAACGTCGTTCTTCATAAAAGACCCGAACGAAATGCGCTTACCGGCATATGCCTATAACAAGAAGCCACGGAAAAAACTCCATCCGTCGAAAATTTCCAACTAATTACGTCCTTCCCCATTACGCTTGGACCGCCCCCACTAGTGAATACTGAAAAGAATCGAAATTCGACCTTATGGATGTGTTTGTAAGATAGGACTCCAATATACCAAAATTCCCCCATTTCCAAATACCATTTTCCCATCCTCCCATACCCGCCACCGACACTTTTTTCAATAAAGAGGAAAAGTATAAATCCAAAAATTGATCTTTCAAACTCGTGGCATTCCTCCACTTCGCCTCCCAAAAAGGAGTAGAGAATCCATTACCCATCTTAAAACAACAATGTGCCACTATGGGATCATCATCCCCCCTCTCTCACCAATAGCGGTCAAATCTTTCCACCAAATAGAAGAAGAAGAAGAAGAAGAAGAAGGAAGAGAAGAATAAGGGTGAGAAGAGAGTGAAGAAAACGTACCTCCGCATAAGCTCTTCATGGCAATATCTCCATAACGGGCCTTCAACAAGTTGTACCAAAGCGAATCCCCACCCTTTAGAATTCTCCACCTCCATTTGTTAAGAAGAGCCAAATTAAAATCCGAAATGTTTTTTATGCCGAGCCCACCCTTCTCAATCGGAAGACAAACATTCTTCCAACTCACCCAATGAATTCTCCTTTTGTTTTCCTCCACCATCCCTCCCCAAAGAAAATTACTTTGCATTATAGTAATCTCCTTAACAACCTTTTTTGGCATCTTATAAAAGGACATAGTGAAAATAGCAAGCGATCCAAGAATGGATTTTAAGAGAGTTATTCTACCACCCAAACTAAGAAACGATTCTTCCAACCCGCCAACCGCTTCTTAATCTTAGACAATAGAGGAATCCTAGAAGAAAATTTCCTAGGATTACAACCAATGTTAATCCCAAGGAAAGAAAAAGAACATTCCTCCACTTTGCAAGAGAGAACATAAGCGGCGGCATCAAAAAATATTTTACTCACATTTATTCAAATCAACTTACTCTTATTGTAATTTATGCTGAGACCCGAAACCATCTCAAACGCCTTCGACAACACTTTAATAGACCAAACTTGATTCCAAGAACCTTCCCCCACTAATAAAGTGTCATCGGCGAATTAAAGAATATCCACCACACTACTCCCACTAATTCCCACACCTCAAAAAACACCATTCTCACCGACTTCCGAACAAGACCCCCAAGACCTTCGGAAATTAAAACATAAAGAAAGGGTGATAATGGGTCTCCTTGCATTAATCCCTTTTCAACACAAAACTCCTTCGTTGAGCACTCGTTGACCATCACTGACATATTACTATGAAACACCAACCTTTCCATCCATTTACACCACTTTTCCCCGAACCCCATCCTCCTTAACATATATCTAAGAAAATTCCAAGAGACTTTGTCATATGCCTTCTCAAAATCCACTTTAAAAAGAAGACTTCCTTTTCCTTCTTTCTTTACAAAATCCACCACCTCATTAGCCACCATAACCCCATCGAGAAGTTGTATATCCGGCACAAAAGCACACTGACACGAGGATATAATAGAATGAAATACCCTTTTCAATCTTCCTGCCAAAATCTTTTAAGTAACCTTATACATACAACCCACCAAACAAATAGGCCTATAATCATCCAAAGAGAGAGGACTTGGAGACTTAGGAACCAACGACAAGAATGAAGAAGTAATCGCCTTAGAGATAAAACCAACCGAATGAAAGTAATTAAGAAAATTCAAAAAAGTCCTCCTTGATGAAACTCCAACACTTCTTTATAAACAAAAAGGAGAAACCGTCCGGACCCGGACTCTTGGAACTACCACAACCGTCAATCGCTTCTTTAATTTCTTCCATGAGAAAAGGCCAATGAGAGCAACATCGTTAGAACTAATACTTTTAAAGGAGATACCATCTAGGAGAATCCTATCTGAGTCCTCTTCTAAACATTTATTAGAGAAATGCTTCCTTACTTCTTCCCTCACTTCCTCTGCCTTCTCCACCAAACCCCTTTGCGTAGAAATAGGGCCTAAGTGATTAAGTCTTCTTCTTTCTTTCAAAATTTTATGTGCAAAATAATATTATAGGAAATTTGATGGAAGAAAACCCTATCTCCAACTCAATGGAGAAAAGTCTATTTTATTATTATTTTTTTTAAAAATATTCATATTTTCATTATTTTACTATTAATTATAAATTAAAGTTAAATATTATTAGAAATAAAAATAAAAATTTTAAATATGATACTATGACATTTTTTTAAAAATTCTCTTTTTTTAAATCAAAATATAATTTTATTATTTAAATTAATATTTGTTATTTTAAATAATTAAATAATAAAGAGTTAAATATGTTTTTGGTCCTTGTAAATATCTCAAATATTAATCACTAGTGAAAAATTAGATTAGTGAGAGTATTTTGGGTAGATGCCTCATGAGTAGGAAATTACAAAATCATGTAAATGTTGACCAGAGTTGTATAGAGTAGGGTGATGTGAATTCCTAGATCCCTAGGATCGGTCGTATGAATTGTTTTGGTATATTGATATAATGCAATTATTTCAAAAAAAAAAAACTCATATTCATTTCTCAGTCCTATTAAAAAAAATGATATATTTTATAAAAAATGTATGCAAGCAGTTTTAGTCTCTGCTATTTTTAAAATTTTTTAAAACTATTTAATTACCTTTAAACTTTTAAATTTTTGAATATTTTTTTCATACGTGTTTAGAATACTATAAAATATTTTTTTTTACTAAATTATAGAATTTATTAAAATAAGAAAAATTAAATAATAATTTTTTAAATTTCAAAAGATAATGATAAAAGTACTGCAAATCTCGACTTAGAAATTAAATTGAGTTTTTTTTTTCCGAGCAACTTTTTATAACATTCTAAACACGTCTGTAAAATAATTATTTAAAAATACACATCGATTTAACAATAAGGATTAAAACTAAGTGCATAATAATTTTGTGGGGACCAAAATATGTTATTTTTTTAATAGAGACCAAAAAACAAAATTTGATAAATATATGTAATATTTAAAAAATATATGTAATTGTAATTCTTGATGATTTATTTTATACATTTATTTATAAATATATGTAATATTTTTTTAAGTAAATTTGTTAAAAAGTTGCTTTAAAAAATAAGTGAAAAGTTTAATTAAAAGGTAAAAAAAAGCCTATTTATCTATTTAAAAAAATATAAATAAAAATAGGCGGGAAAGCCCGCTGCCCGCCAACCCGTCATTTTGGCGGGGCGGACATGACTTTTATGCTCATTTTATTGGCGGGTATGCCCGCCCCGCTTGTTTTTTTGCGGGCATAAGACAGGGCGGGCGGCCCATTTTACCACCCTTACTTTTAATTAGGGGTGGCAAAACGGGCCCGGCCCGCGGGGAAAGCCCGTTTTACCCGCACTTTTTCGCGGGGCGGGACAAGGTTTTAAGCCCGCTCTCTTTAATGTGCCTGCCCCGCCCCGCCCCGTTTTTTTGTGGGCTTTTGCGGGCATTTGTTTTTTAATAGAATTTTACTAATTTTAGGCCTAAAAAGCTGAATGCCCGCGGGCTTTCCCCGCCCCGCCCTCACTTTTTTGCGGGGCGGGACAAGGTTTTAGACCCGCACTCTTAAAAAAGCCCGCACCGCCCCGTCCCGTTTTTTCGCGGGCTTTTGCGGGGCGGGCCTAAACGGGGCGGGCATGCCCGTTAGCCACTCATACTTTTAATGTCATTTCTCTCTCATTTCCCAAACCTACATATCCACCATGACAAAGCTTTTCTGTCGTCCTCGTCCGTCTTTTCCTTTCCGATCAATTTTTACTATATAGTGAGTTGAACGAATCTAGTAGAATCTCTTGTGGTGTGCTCTGTGGATATGAAAGATTTAAAATGGAACTATAAGGAATTGATCATTTCTTCAAATTAGTTATTATTTTTTAAAAACAAGTGAATGATAAAAAAGGAAATGGTGGAATCAATTCGATCGGCAAGCAACTATTTTAATTTAAAAAGGACGAATTTTCAAAATGCAAAATCTGTGATTTAAGGAACCTTAGTCACGGGATGAAAGGTTTTGTTGTGATGCCAAAATGAAGAAAGAGCAAATTTTGTCATAGTTATGATTAGTTTCATTTATGAAACATCCCTCCGATTAGTTATGATAGTCAGTTTTGGTTTCAATTTTGTGGGATGTAAAACCAAATTTGGATGAAAATGATAAAATAGCTATAGGATTCCCAAAATTTAGTGTTGAATGAGGAGAGATTAATAGAGTTGAGTTGGATTGGGAAAGCAAATGTTCTGAGTAAAGTGAAGTTGTTTGGTTGAAGACTTATTTTGAATAGTTTACCTACTAGAAATGAGTTTTGTAATAGAAGAATAATAAAGAATATAGAATATAAAGACAAAGACAGAAGAAGAGGAGGATGAACTTAGAGATAGTGATTCCATTTAACAAACGGCTTGGATTTATTTTAAGCCTTTGGAGGTTAAAACTTATTATTTGCTTCATACTTGTTTAGAGAAATGTGTTTAGAATCTCCGAAGAGAAATGATGTTATTATATTTAAACATTTCCATGGTTGATTGAGCCTAGTTAAACCATGACAAATCAACACAGAGCCTCCGAAAACTTAAGACGACTTTGACTACAATATCAGTAAAAGGGTAGCAAGTTAGCTACCAAGAAGACAGAATTTGTAACAATGTAGCAGGTCATAATATATTGTTGAGTATCTGTCATACAGGAAGGTTAACTTTTCAACTTTTTTGCAATTTCAGCAATGTATTTACCCTGGTAAACGGCCTGCTGAAGCTCTAGCTCTGTCGGTTGACGAGTTCCATCTCCTGCAAAAGTTCCAGCACCATACGCCGAGCCTCCTTTTACCTCATCCATCTCAAACATGCCACTGCCAAAGGTGTATCCAAGAGGAACAAAAAGCATACCATGATGAGCTAACTGAGTTATAGCTGTCCATCTGCAACCGTCACATAAAAGAAAGAGTTATTGATTGTAGTCGTCTATGAAGCATGTACTCGACGCAATATGGACACGGAGTCACAGACATGTCTGACACTTCTAATGTCAAAAACATAAGACACAGACAATACACATATATAATAAACCAAACATTTTAAGATTATACTACTAACTTTTGCATATGTCATTAGGGAAAGAAGTCTTTTAGATAGATGTGAAAGGGGATACTCACGCCGACAGTTCTTGGCCTCCCCCGTAAAATCCAGTACTCCAAAAGATTCCAGCAGGTTTGCCTGCGAGTGCTTGCGACTCCCACAACTCACCAGTAGCGTCGAAGAAGGCCTTGAGCTGGCTTGGCATCATACCGAAACGAGAAGGAAAACCAAATATCAAAGCATCTGCTTCCACAAGTTGGTCTGGTCTGATGTCAGCTATATCATCTGGTTTAGGAGGGGCTTTCATCTTTTCCAATATTCCATCCGACAGAATCTCAGGTACCTGTTTCCACCAACCACACAATTCAAACTTCTAACTGAGACTAAGTTAATTGATTCTAAAGGAATTTACTAGACACTAGCACATTCTAACATATCAAACACTGACCCACATGACAACGGTTTCAAATTGTGGTCCGCAACCGCAATTGTGATGGCAATATTGCTGATGAATTGCATCAGACCATAATTGCGGTGTGATTTGAAATCATGCGGCCTTTTACAGTAGGAACTGCATTAAACAAACTCGTCGAGGTTTCTTCAAGTATTTTCAGCAAAACTCAATTTAGAATCCAAAACTTAATTTAATTATGAAAATTTTAAATTTCAAACTCTTCTAAATAAAAATTCTCACTTCGACGGCTGCAAGTGCAACACCCACAGCTGCATCAGCAATTTAAAACCGTGATCATCATACCAACACACAGATTTTAATTTCTAAGTGATAATTGAAAAATTACCCTCCAAAGTGTTGCTTCAACACCTTCAATTGAAGCTGCCCCTTTGTGTACTTGTCTTGCCATAGTGTCCACATGTCCATACAACGAATAATATCTACAAAAATTGATGTGAGACACAAGATTCACAAAACCAAGGAACTAAAATTTCTTATATCAACATTTAATTTGATGAATGCTTGAATAAGAATCAAAGTATAATAAGCACTTTGCAGCAGAAAAAAAGAAGAAAAATAAAAGAAAAAAAATTGAGTATATGCTTACACAATGTAGACTTTGGTGATAGTCATCTTCAAAGTGATGGATCAAGATGAAATGCTAATTAATCCCCTCTGGATAACAACAAATTAAAGATTAACGTTGATCAGAGTAATGATTTTGAGAAACAAAGCACATGCAAAAGCAATCGAATTAAATCCAAGGCGATGGTAGAAAAATTCATGAGTATATAATTTTAAGGATTTTGATAATTTATATGGCAAGAAAGGAAGAGAGAATTAAACCTTTGAATTCTGCTGATTATTGATTATTGCTGTAAAATAACTAACATTTAAAAAAGAAAATAACTAACATATTAAATTTGTATTTGTATGGAGAGCCTTGTGTTGTGTGGTTGAAGAAGCAAAGACATGCGTCAAGTATTTGGTAAGTGTTGTTGATTGAATGAATTGGATAAATACAGAGAGCTAAAGCTTACGTGCCCGTGATAGAGACATGTTTTACCTCCATAATAAATAAAATTTCCATACATTTTTTTTTTTAATTTTAATCCGGTTACCCGATAGTTCACTAAAGACCCGCTATTTCCATAGGCCTAAAATATAAAATGTAATAGTAAAGATCAGGGCCGGTCCCGACTTTTTAGAGGCCCTGGACAAATAATGAAAATGGCCCCTAATATATAATATAATTTTCTTTAAAAAAAAATAACATCAATAGCACCACCTAAAAAAAGTTCATATTTTGATCAATATTATCAAAATACATTCTAACTACTTAAAAAAGTCTTCCTTCCAGCATTTTTTGAAGCAAATTCTTCGATCAAGTCTTCATATTATATATTTTCTGACAAATCATTTTCGATCGCTAATAATGCTAACCCATTAAGTCTTTCTTGTAACAAGGTAGACCGCAAGTAAGACTTCAATAAATTTTACAACATTGACATTGAACCGATAAATTTTACAACATTGAAGTTGAACCGATAAATAAAAAATTAAAAAATAATTAGTAAATAAAATTAACATTTACTTGAAATTGAATTTGCATGAAGAATTTATACCAATTGAAAAATAAACAATAAATAAGAAGAAAAAATTACCAATTAAAAAAAAATTGAACAACTAACCTTAAATTTTCATTTATTTTTTCTTTTGTTAGAGATAAAGAGGTGAACTTTTATTAGCTTAATATTTATCTATATATTAATATTAATATTTATTAGTTTTAAAAATAAATAAAAAATGTATATTATTGCAAATTTGGTGTGTTAGTCAACCACCAGTGCTTTGAGTGCATCCAAAAAGAAAAAGTACATCCAAAAAGACAGAAAAAACCAACAAAACATGATTTTGCACAGAGCAGGACTCGAACTCGAGTCCATTAAATTTCCAGATTCCACACGCTTCCGCTAGGCTGCATTTATTTACTTGTTTGAATTTCAACCCGAATTGTATATTAAAATTTTAATCTTTTTATTTATAAGGCCCAAAACCAAAAATTTGAGGCCCTATTTTTTTTTGAGACCCTGGGCTGTAGGCCTGGTTGCCCTGGTCCAGGGCCGGCCCTGGTAAAGATGATAAGTTATTTTGCATTATTTAATATAACATGTTTTTTATTGACATTATAGTGCATTATTCTACGAGCTTTTGTGCATTATTTAATATGCACGTTTTTGTGCATTATTTAATATACAAAGTTTTAAAATTATATAAAATCGCACCCTACAAATGAAAGGGGAGAAAGTCAATATTTGGGTGTCGGGGTCGGCATACACATTAGAGTGATCACATGTATCCTAATATTTTATATCAAATAAAATAAGATATAATATATCTCTCTATCATTAACTTTATTTAAGATTTTATTTTATATTTTAATTATTTAAAAGTTATTTTGGTACTCAATTTAGTCTATTCTATTTAAGGATGTACTCAGTTTGATTTTGATCGGTTTTTGATTAAAATATTTTGAACCGTTGGTTTGGTTTAGTTTTTAATATTTTTAAAAAGTTGAACTGAACCAAACTAATTTGTTTGGTTTTGATTGGTTTGGTTCGATCGATCGATTTACAATATTTTTTTTGAAACATTATATTCATCAGTGTATTCTCAACTATCGTGTTTTCGGTGTATTTTATATTATTATTTTTTAAACTAATAATTTCATATAATTTATTTTATGCTCTATTTTTTCAAACATATTACAAACTATTCTTAATTCATGTGAAACGGTGAAATAATTTCCACTGCCATAAAATAAGTTCAATATAAAACATAAAGTTGACAGTTGACGTCATAAGGTTGGGAAGGGAAATTGAACACGGAGAATGAGATCATAACATATCAGAACGATGGTAGAGAAAGCAACAATGGTGGCGGACAACGAGAGTAACAGTTCGGTGAAAACAAGTTTTTATCACTTATAGTTTCTATTTTCTATGTTTTATAGTTTCATTCTAAATGCGTGTTTTGTTGAAAGAAAGAAAATATAAACAAAGATGGATAATGATTAAACTGACACAAAATTTGGACTTAATGAAGGGTGAAATAAAAGATTTAGAGCGTAATTATAGTCATTGATTTGGTTTATCAATTTGGTGGTTCCTAAAAATCGAGAACCGAACCAAATCACATCGATTTTCATTGGTTCGATCCGGTTTTGGAACCAAACAAAAAACTATTGATTTTTTTGGTCTAATTTGGTTTAAATTGTCGGTTTAATTGGTTTTTTCTAATCCGCTTATCCCCTAATTCCATTGACTTTTAACATTAAATGTCTTAGATGAGATAATGTTGTTTAGTGTCCACTATAAACTTTAATTTTTTTTAATTTAAATTATTTAATTTTTTAACAAATTTCACACACTACAAGAAATCCTTAGAATAGCCAGGGGAATTAGCCAGGGGTTAAGCCTCACGCAAATAAATGACGTTGTTTGGGGTTAAGCCCCTCGCAAAACACAATTAAAAAAAAAAAGAAAAAAGCAGGAAGTATTAGTTTGGCTGAAGTTGCGCGAAGGATGGTACATAAATTTATTAATTTTTTATTAAATCTATTATTTAAATGTTGCATTATGTATAATTATTTTTTTTTTTACTTATTTAGCGTGAAGAATTAGGCAGAACTCCATTTCTTAATGAGCTCCACATGGAGACTCATCTTAAGAGAAATGGAGAGTTTATTGACGAGCGCGCAAAAATCACTCAAGTAAGTTATTTTTATATCAAAGATATTTTATTTATTTCTTTTATATGTACATAGTTTATTTGAATCATGATAACATTTAATTTTTTTATAGGAGAATTTCGATAGAGAACTTGCCATAAAGATGTCAGAGCATCCTGAAATACCCGAACCACCACCGGGGTATCCTGTTGACCCTAGTATTGGTTTTCAGACTTGGTATAAGGTTTCAGGTGGAAAGAAGAAAAATGGGAGAATGTATTGTACTGGAGGGTATTCCAAAAATATCAAGCGGCGTAGTAGAGATTTCAAAATGAGATATGTTGATGGAGAAGGATCATCCACTCACTCCACCTATATTAACCGCTGAAATGCTTGAAACTGTGAGAAACTTGGCAAATACTGAGGCAGCACAACAAGTAGCAGCAAGAAATTTGGAAATTGAAGAGATGAAGAGAAAACAATTAAAGATGCAGGAGGAAATGCAAAGAAGAGAAAGAGAATTACGGGAAGAAATGAGGAGAGAATTTCAGGAAGAAATGAGGAGGCAGGCACAAGAGTATCAAGAAGCAATGCGAATTGCAAATGAGCGGTCAAAAAGGTTTGATCAATTTTTTGCTTCACAAAATATGGGTGGTGGATTTGGAGGAACTAGTGGATATGAAGGAGTTAATGAAGAAAAGGAGGAACAAGATGGGGAACAAGATGAGGGAAATAATTAAATTTACATATTTAAGTTTATTTTAATTTGTATGGAACAATTTGTGTTAACTATTTTGAACTTATTTTTAAATATTGTTGTAATTTTGTATGGAGTTTCATTTTTATTATATTTGCTTAAATATTAATTATTACATGTATTATAATAATTTTGTTTTAATTTGAATTATTATATATATTTTAATTATTAGGTATGAATTTGTATTAATTATTAGGTATGAATTTTGTTTTAATTTGAATTATTATATATATTTTAATTATTATATATATTTGAATTATTAATTATATATTTTTTCATATGAAAAACAATTTACGAGGGGCTAATCTCCAAGCAAAAAGAAAAATATGTCCTGCATTTTGCGAGGGGCTAATCCCCAAGCAAAATATCTTACGCAGTCTGCCTCCTTGCAGACTGCTAGCTGGTGCCTACGTCTGTAGGCTGCGGCGAAGAAAATTAAGTCTTGCATTTTGCGAGGGGCTAATCTCCAAGCAATTTAGCGTAGTTTAAAGCCCCTCGGTAATGGATTTGCGACCCCCTGTTTTGCTAGGGGAATTGTCCCCTCGCAAATTGTGCATTTGTGAGGGGTTTTTGCCTTTAGTGAGGGATTTAGCCCCTGGCAAAATGCAGTTATTCTTGTAGTGACACCTTAAATTTTTTTACCTATATTCATTTACTTTCTTCTTATTCATCTTCATTTTATATTCATCTCAAATCTAAAAAAATCAAAATTAATCAAAAATTATCTTCATCTTATTTTCAAAAATTATTCTTTTAAGATGTCTACAATACTAGGTAACACCATCTACAAACAAAAGACACATGAATACTTCAGTTTTTTTCATTTTATAATAATAATAATTATATTAATATTAATATTAATATTAATATTAATATTAATATTAATAATAATAATAAACAAATAAGCATAATATAAACAAGAACAAGTTTGATTTTCTATAAAGAACAACAAATTTCAAACCCAAAACACTAACACCAACAACAACGACCTTAACATCAATGTTGTTCATTCTTACCTTTTACTTCGTTCTCAGCTCAAATCCTATTACTTAAAATGGGCCAAACCCTATTTCTCAGAAATCATTACCCATGAATAATTCATTTCTCCAACACGGATTTTCAATATTCTCTCATATTTAAAAACTATACCATAAGCACAATATTATCTCATTATTTTTGTTTTAAATGATTAAAAAACAATATTTTTTAATCAAAGGGAAAAATTAATTTGAAAAAAACTTTTATTTTTATTTTCAGCATTTTTTATTTTCAAAAAACCATATATATTTTTTTATTTTCAGTAATTCATGTCTGACTATGAGATGTGTGGATGCCATTTTTATGTACCTATAGAAGATATTCCCTCTACTCGGTATTTGAGGCAAATGACATTAACTGGTCTTTACCCGTTATGAGTAGACTATTCAGACTTAGTCCACTTCTTCATAGCACAAGGATCCACGATATTCCTTGTACTAACTCTAACTCATTATGTGAGGAAACCACATAAGTGAACCCAAACAATAAGGATACCTTTCACGTGAATGCCAGGTAACCCAATCCTTTGATTCCTGAACCAAGCATGAGCACACGACCTGAACAATTCTACCCGACATATTGAGAAAAATAAATTCTCAGCGAATAGATTCCAGGACATTATATCTGACATAACCTTCAAGTTCTCCTACCTTCAGATTAAGGACTCCCCCTTCATAATTGCTAGGAGTACATGAGAGCAATCTCATATCCTGGGAATCGTAAGCACAAGACAAGTAGAACATGTTCCATGGTCATAACCATGGTTCCATTCATCTGGTTTATTTGATCCAAAGAAACCTCCAATCATGAGCTCATCCTTCATAAGGACTCCAGTGGTGATGCCATTATGATTTCTTCTCAAGAGCTCGACTATTGTACATCCATATATACCTTGTTCAGAAATAAACTAACACAGAGGTTGACAGATTGTTAATCGCGTCTTGATCAACTTCCACAAATCAGATGTCTCCTCTTCCAGGTCAGGAGTAGGTTCCAAATAAAAATATTCACAACATTTTGTTTAGAACCCAAAACATATGTTCTTCAACCGATAGTTACATATCTGCTGAAGTAATGTTCTAATATTCCATAGATTATCAGTTCCTTTCTTACAGCTAAACTTGGTACTGAGAACATTACACCTTCCTTCGACCATCTCCAATACAGATGGCCCAGCTATATTTCAATTATCCATATTCAGATTTGCTTCCTGAAAGGAATCAAGAGATATGAAGACTCTAATTGAGACCAACTTGAATGGTTTCAATCTTTCTTCATGTTTACTTGAAGAAGCAACCTATCAACCATACTAAAGTGCCTTTATGAGTGGACTTGAGAACCAAAAATCAAGTACCGTTGGCTACTTTATGAGTGCAGTTTCTGAGGAGATCAAACCCTAACGCTAAGCGATCATTGTTTGAAAGAGATACCATGCAGTGGAATTACCTTAACAGCTCCTCATCATATTTTAGTCATAGTGTTTTGTACCCAATCACCACATCCCACGAACTAGAAGTACCACCTTAGGTTTGAAAATAAATTAAACGAAAACATACCACAACTTTCGATGGTTAACGTAGTCCATCCTCCACTTCAAGGGACTATGTATACATCGTTGTACAAACATCTTTTCACTACAAAACTTCCTTGCCAAACCAGAAAGTATCCTCCCAGGATCTCACCCAAAGACAGAACAGGATGCCTGCTTTGATATCAATTGAAGTTCTGGAGTAACATATCCAAATGTCTTGAGAGATGTCGAGACATGTGATCTGTCAAGAAACATTAGCAAGGTATATACACAGATTTATGACAAACTGAAAGATAAATGACACCAGTAAATGTTGACCCAGTTTGGTGACAAACACACCTACTTTGGATGCATACCAATCCACGGATGAAGTCCCCTATCAGCAGTATTAATTTGAAGCTAAACAGTTCTAGTTTACAACTTCTCACTTAATCCCTACCCAATGACCCTTCTACCTAGAGCCTCTCTAGATATAGAATATCCCCATCCCATTTCCTATTACCGCAGTAATGTTGTACAGTTCTCCAGTTCTAGGATCTGTAGCCACGACCTAATACCCACCGCATTCTGATCACGCATACATACAGTTTGAAAGACATACTTCCATGATAATCCCTAGCCAAAACTCTTGAATATGACCAATAAATTGGAGTTATTTCAAAGCTTCCTCCAAGAACAATATTCCTCTTACCTACAGGCTTTGAGGATCACATTGTAACCTTCCCACAACCCGGGAGGTTTACCTTGACAAATCCTAATGATTACATCTTGAATATATTCGGTTGTCTTCTTTTTCTAGGTTACAAACACTTCTATTTATAACATATACCCAAATGGATTTGGGCATTCAATCACAACATATTTGCTATTACAAATCGCAGTTACTTCTGCTACAATCAAAGTCTTCAATTTATTAGTTTATGAGAATATCTCCCTATTTAGAAACTATATAATCTTCAAATATTCTAACTTGATTCTTCTGATTGATTCCTCAAATCTTCTTATTCATTCTTCAGACCTTTTGTATATATGCCTTTATTTGATTTACATAATATCCCTGAATATTCTACAATCTTCTGTAGTAATTAAATCACACAGATTTAATTAAAACTCTTCACTTTAGCTCAGGCATGATGTCGTAACATCCCATGTGACATGTTATTTCAGATGTTGAATTACTTCAACATAACATGTTATATTATTTTAGTGGGACTTCTTTGTTGTACCTGATCTTCTTTTACACAAACTGGTACTATTATTTGTTTTACAAAAATTAAGCCAACCCTAAAAATAGAGAACTAACATCTACCATAATAAAATCCACCATGACGAGTCTTGGGAACTCCTATAAAGTTCACATCTGACAAATAGATTGTACAAAACTCAGTAGCTTCTTTCACGATGTACCTTTCTATGGACGCTGATGATTCTTTTTATATCCTTTGAGAATCTTCATGTAACTCTCTACCAGATAAATCCACCGCAAATAAATTGGACCGCACATTCTAATCTCCCTTACTAGATGAACAACTAAGTGAACCATAACATCAAAAAACGATGGAGGGATAAAAATCTCTAATTGGCACAAGATAATTGCAGCTTCGTGTTTCAAGGATCTATAACTTTACTACATATAACATTGAATAATAAGCACAATCTGGTTATAGTCACCCTTACATTTTTTGGTAAGATTCCACAGATAGCCACTGACAGAAGTTGTTTCATCAAGACATGACAATCATGATATTTTAAGCCAATTAATTTGTGATCATTTTCTGGCACAAGTTTTTTCACATTTGATGAGTATCATTGGGGAACTTTGATACCCTGCAAACAATCGCAAAAACTTTTTTTCTTTTTTAGACAAAGTGTGATATGCTAGGGGCAAATCAGTTCTATTTTCTACATTTTTTTGGTCTAATTCTTGCCATATACCCATCACAACCATATCTTTGCGGAGTTTCTTAGTATATTTTGTCTTGCCTTTAATGTTGAGAAGTGTTCCAATCAAACTATCACATACATTTTTCTCCACGTGCATCAAATCAAGATAATGTCTTACATCAAGACTTGACCAATATGGAAGATCAAAGAACACCAACCTCTTTTTGCAAGAATTTTATCCACAGACTTTTTTTATTTCTTTCCAAAGATGTTAGGAGTAAATTAATGGTAAATTCATGTGTTAATAGAAGTGATTTAGTCTCCAAACCAATGCAAAATGTGATAAATCCATAGGTTTTTATTAAGAATTGAACTGAACAAGTTTAGTTCGTGCGTAAAGCAAATCGAATCACTTGTGGGTGTTATTGTTGCAGGTTTAGAGCTGAATTGAAGCTTGAGAAGAACATGAGGAGGAAAGAGAGCTGGAAGTCTCAAAGGCAGAAGAAAAAGATGGAAACTGCAAAGGGCGCGCCGCGAGAGTTTCTAGAGCGCGCCGCGAAAATATCTCTGTTTTGAAGCGCGCCGCGCCAGTTCGATGCCGCGCCGTGTAACATCCTATTTTTATTATCATTTTAATTAATTAGGATTATTTGATAATTGGCATTGTTTATGTGTTTATTCAATTGTTGTTTGAATGATAATTATTTGATTTTGTGGTAATGTGTTATTTACCTAATTAATGAGTGGTAGAATTTTGTTTGGAATTAATTAATGGGCCTAGTTGAGTGAGAAAGAGTATTAGGTGGGTTAAGCCCAAATGAAATAATGAGAGTTAGAAGATAATGTTATGAGTTAACCTAAATTAGGTAGAAAGATAGAAGGAAAAGTAGAGAAGAGAAAAGAGGCAAAAGAGTAGAAGAGAGAAGAGAAGAGGATTGTAGATTCTTGAAGTTAGAAGGAGAAATTCAAGAGGTAAGGGTTTGAATACAAGTTCTTATAGGTTATATGATTGGGTAATGTGTTTTGTTGTGATTATCTCTTCATCTTTGTAATTTCATGGAAAACATAGAAAGGTTAGGTTTTTATGAACAAATGCATAAATTGATGGATTGAAATGTGCTTAGTTGATTTTGGTGTTAGTATGATGTTATAAGACCCATAATATGTGTTGTCTTTGTGTGTATATCATGTATTCTGTGGTTGTTCGTAATATGCAATGTTTTCCAACTTGATTGGGTTAAGTTTGGGGAATTTTGAGTGAGTTTCGTATGCTGTTTTTGGGTTTTGGGGTTTTCTGAAATCGCCAGTTCGCGCCGCGACCCCTTGTACGCGCCGCGAACCTCTTGGCAGAAACTTGGGAAAAACTGGATCTGCACAGTTTGCGCCGCGAACTGCTTGGAAGAAAGTTTGGGATTTTTGAACTTGCTCAGTTCGCGCCGCGATCCCCTGTGCGCGCCACGAAAGGCTTGCAGAACCAAGGAACATTTGATTCACTCAGTTCGCGCCGCGAACTACTTTTGGCGCCGCGAACCCTGTCTTACAGCACTTTTTCTAAACTTTGAAAGGCCATAACTTTTGATCCGAAACTCCGTTTTATGTGCCGTTCGAAGAGTTAGAAAGCTATCGTGATATTCTATATGATAGTATAAGATCTAATTACACTTGATTGATAAATTGTGACATTATTATATGGAATGATGTGTAATTATCTTATGTGCATTATGGTAGTATGTGATGTATATCCATTGTTGGAATACTTGTGTAGATGTAATCAAGATGTGTGTGATTGGATATATGATGGTTGTTATGCCTTGTTGAATTTGTTAATTGTGTTGTGAATGTTGTGTACAATTGGTGGATAATTCATAGAGTTGGATTATGGTGTTATGCGGTGAGTTAAGATTGATGAGATAATCTTAATTGCATAATTTGTTGGTATTTGTACATACATTCATAGCATGGTCGGCTTTATTGTGGAAGCGGTGAAACTTGGGTTCACATGGTAAGAGACGTTGATCCTTAATTGGAAATAGGCGTAGAAGACGTGATCCTTAATTGGAGATAGGCGTATTGGCTTTGATCTTGTCCGGATCGGAAGCGTGGCTTGGATTCTAAACATTGAATCGGAAAGCGGTGAAACATTGGATTCACATTGCGTACCACATGCATTGAGTCACATTGTTGCATTTCGAGTTACATTGTGTGTTATGTGATTGCCTTGTATACATGTGATTTGTTTTGGAATAATGATTAATATGTGATATGAGAATTGCCTACTTGAGAAGTGTGATGAATAGTGAAATGTATGCTTGTTTATGTTTACATTTCCCATTATTATGTTTTCTATAAGAAGTTGAATTCTCACCCTTCTGTTTGAATGTTATCCTTCGTTGGTAACGTGCAGGTTCCGACGAGTAGTAGCTTGTCCGATGAATTAGCCGAGGAGCTCCTGAGTTTGTTATTGGATTAGGTAGCGAGTCATATGCTCTGATCATGTAACACTTGGGGGGATTTTATTGTAGTCTTATGCTTATGTTTGGATATTGCTATTCTCTATGTTTTGTTGGATATTCGGATATATTTGTTTGAGATCTCGGATACGTTGTTTAAGGATATGTAGCCAAGATTGTGGATTTGATGTTAATTTGAATTTGGTAGATGAATATAGTATGGGATATATTCATTGAAATTTTAATAGCAATTCAATTGTTTTTCCGCAAGCGTTATGCATATGTATGGAAGTATGAGATTTACATTGTGTTACAAATATGATCTTTGCATATTAAGAATGTTGGATGTTTTACTTTAGGTTTTCATTGTGATGAAAATAACATGTGACGCCCTTTTTCCTTTATGCATGCTTACTCTGTTAATTGTATGATATATTTGGGGTTAGAAAAGGGGTGTTACACGCCGCGGCCTCGGCGTTAAAAGCCCAAAACTTCTATTTAAAAGCCCTAGCTCCCAAGAGAAAAACAACTTTGGGAAGAGCGAAATTAGGAGAGCAATCTGAAGGTGCAGCCACAATCATCAATTGAAGACCAATTCTCTATCAAGCGAAGACATTCCTTTGATGAAGATGAATTCTTCCATTAATCTTTGTGTGTTCTTCATGTCTATGGAGAGCTAAACCCCTCGTGTTGAATCTAAGGTAGTAGTTAACCTATGAATATACAATACCATTAATTAATTCCTGTGAACAATTGTTTGAATTCGTTATCAATAAGAAATCTTGTTTTTATTCTTAAATTATCGTTGAATCTTTGATCGAAAGAAAGGATTTAACTTTTGCCCTAGGTTACTATATTGATTCAATACCAATTTGCAGAGATGGAATTGGGATTGAGTTTTTATAATTATCGTTCTTAATTACTATTATCGATATTGATATTTGGAGAGATCGAATCTCATACCGGTAAAAGTTATCTAATTTGATTTGCAGACATGGAATCTTATTTGAGGATAAGTGAAGATAATGAGTCAAAAGATTGTTCAGTTGTGAATTAATTGATAATTGTATAGGAATAGGTTGATGAACCCTAAGGTTCAACATATTTCTCTAATCGTTAACAACAATTCATTACTCGCTTTTAATTTATTGTTTACTTTTGATATTATTAGAATCATAAAATAAATCAACTCAATTTTCCTAACTCAAAATAAACAACTATAGAACGGCAGTGATATTAATGAATCCCTGTGGATACGATATATTACCGAAAATATTTACCCAAAAATACTTTCAACAAACTATCACATACATTTTTCTCCACGTGCATCAAATCAAGATAATGTCTTACATCAAGACTTGACCAATATGGAAGATCAAAGAACACCAACCTCTTTTTGCAAGAATTTTATCCATAGACTTTTTTTATTTCTTTCCAAAGACAACTTTAATATGTTGTTGTCTTCTATAAACTTCCTTCCCAATTAAGGGTTTTGGAGAGATACTGTAACACCCGTAGTATTTTTTTAATTATTTAGTTCACTGATTCTGAATTATTTGGTAAAATTAGGAATTCTTGGTGTTTTATAGTTACTCCGAATATCTATATAACTTGCGATGGGGAAACAGGGTGTTACAGATACTATACTCCTACTCTCCATTAAAAGCCTTGCGCAATCTACAATACAGATGATTAGGTCTTAGAAATCTTCTATGCCCAAGATAAACTGTCTTTTCCCTTTTGGTAATTGGTGGTGACATGTATCAACTTCACATATAGGACACGCTTTATGACCCTTAACGTTGTACCCAGACAAATTACCATATGCAAGATAGTTATTGATTGTGCAAAACAACATAGGACACAACTTAAAGTTATCACATGTATACGCATTATCAATATCAACACCTTCCTCCCACGAAAGTCTTAATTCTTCAATAATGGTGATAAATAAATATCTATGTTGTTCCCTTGTTGTTTTGGACCGAAATCATCATCGATAGCATCATATACTTGTGCTTCATGCACAACCATATAGATAAGTTGTAAATCAAGATAAGAACAAACTATGATGTATGGTTAGTACTCAAATTACAAAAAGGGTTCATTCCATCGCTAGCAAGTCCAAGCCTAAGCTACATGGCAAAATTTTCCACCACACACTCTTTCATTTGCATGCCATCTAGTATTCTTCGCGTCACTAACATTAACAAACAATCTCTTGAACCTTAGAATTATAAATAGGTACCACATCACCTTGACAGGAACACCTTTTCTAGTTGCACCATCATCGTCATCAACATCGTCGTCATTCTGTTTGTAGCGCGGCACCCCACACCTTGGGCACTCGTTCAAGTTTTCAAATTCTTTCCTATATAAGATACAATCTTTACGACAAGCGTTTATGTTTGAAATTCTGGTATGACAAACTCGGATGTCATTCACAATGTCAAGACATTTGATCTGTTATTAATGTAGCAGAGGCATAATAGAGAGACCCAACATTTATTAATTACTCCTGAACAAGAGTCAATGAGACCTCGGATCACAAATGTTCAGTCAACATAACTAGATTGTAAAGTTTATATGATTCTGTACAGGAACAACTAACACTTCTGAACCTGATGTTATAAACAATGTCATAACATCCATAACTGAGCAAACAATGCAGAAGATAAATAAAACAGTTAATTATTAACGCAGTTCGGTCTAACTACCTACTCTGGGGGCAACCAAGCCAGGAAGAAGATTTCACTACCAGTAGTACGATTTTATGTAAACAACCTCTTATTTACAGATAAACAACCTCTGGTTTACCTAATCACTACCCAATGCAACCTTTATCTCAGACCTCCATCCAAGACAAGAGAACCTCTGCTCACTCCTTAGTGATACCTAACTGTTACAACCCTGCAACAACTATTTATACAATTAACAATGAACAATAACTTGATCTTGCTTCACATCTTCGATCAAGAATACAATACTCAACTCATACCTACAGGTTTCGAGTGAGGACAATCACTTCTCTTACCTACAAGTTTCGAGAAGGACATGGCAGCCATCCCACAACCTGGGTGGTCTACCTATACCCTAATGACTACATCGTTTCTAAACAAGGTTTTCTATATAAAACTAGGTTACAAAGATTCCTATTTATAACCTATTCCCAATTGGACTTGGGCTTACAAATCGCAGGACTCCTTGCTGTTACAAATCTGCAGAAATCTTCTGCTAAAAATAAGGTCTTTTAATAATAAGTTTCCTAATTTATCTCCTAAATTAGAAACTGTTGAATCTTCAATCTTCTGATCTGATCCTTCCTGAATCTTCAATCTTCTAATCTGATTCTTCAAATATTCTTTTGACCTTTAAATTTGCGCCACATAGGATTACAAAATATTCAACGAATATCCTGTATCTGTTGAGTATCAAACTGAATCTTCCTTCCAGTTCTGCAGGCGCGATGTCATGAGTTGATGTCATGACATTCCATATAACATCTTGCTTGTACCTGTTTTATTCTTTTTATATTTGCAAGATTCACAATCATATTATGTTTTAATGCTATTATGTTTTAGCCAAACATAGATGCCAATCAGCCAATAAAAGCACTAACAATTTTGACATAGTCCAAACTCATTGGACATAATATTTTCTTGGTCTCATAAGTACGATTCGACAACGTGTTACCTCTAGGAAGAATTTCTTTCAATAATTCAAGCAATTCATTGAAACTTTTATCCGCCCACCCACCTCTTTCCTTAAGATTAAATAGTCTTAATACAACTTACAATCTTGTAAAACCTTTACATCCAGGGTACAAGGAATCTTCCATGTCTTTTCGCAAAGTATCTACCATATTAGCTTTCTTAAAAGCATCAACTCCAATATCACAAATGATGTCTTCTAGAATATCAGTCATACCTTTATCATCTTCAATTGTTTGTGACAAAGGTCTATTTTTTGTCCCTTTACCATGTCATACCCATTTCGTATAATTTTGGTTAATTTTATCACAACCACAATGACTGAATATAACATCCTTTGGATGTTTTTGCGTATTATAGCAATTCATACAAGGACACCAAAAAATCTCATTGTTGTTTAGGAAGGTTTTTATCCGCAAAATCAAGAAATTGTAACAATAATTCTCATACTCGCTACTTAATCTATTGGCTTTCATCCAACTAAGATCCATAATCAAATACAACTTCTGAAAATAAAATAAAAAAGAGTACAACAACAACAACAATAAAACAATGCGTAGAGAACAACAGTAATAGAGAACAACAGTAATAGAGAACAACAAGAACAACAATATTGGAGAACAACAAAAACATACTGCGAAGCTCCTTGGAGAAGAAGTGTTCCTTCGTTGGCT
Source organism: Vicia villosa (assembly GCF_029867415.1). Taxonomy (NCBI): domain Eukaryota; kingdom Viridiplantae; phylum Streptophyta; class Magnoliopsida; order Fabales; family Fabaceae; genus Vicia; species Vicia villosa. The sequence continues at coordinate 70,063,184 of NC_081186.1, read as the reverse complement.
GAGCTTCTTGGAGAAGAATTGTTCTTTCGTTGACTAAGCTCCTTGGAGAAGAAGTGTTCTTTCGTTAGGGCTCGAGAATTGAATTAGATGGACACGGGAGTCAAATTAAAAGAAACTTTATCTCGGTTAATCTAAAAAAATCGAGGTACATTAGCCTATGTATAACATATATAAAATACGTCTTTTTGGTCGTCAAAAGAATAAAAAATTAGGGCGTATTTATCTTAGTTTTTTGGAAAACCGATGTAGCATATCCGACGTAAAATCTAGAAAACATAATGGTGCATTTTTTGTTCTAGATAAAACATTAGGAGTTGAGAATCGAACCTCAAACCCTTAGCATATATTTATGTCGAATTTAAATAAAATAATTTGCTCCGTTCACATATACCCGCAGTTTTGTTTCGTTCGTTGTGAAAGTTTCGTCATGAAAAGTGTTATTTGTTGTTTACGTTAACTAGACGGACGAAGTAATATGGTTTCACCAAAGGTATATTTTGTAGTAGTGTGGTTCCAGTCCTCTTCCGGTCACAATTGTGGGGGATCGAACCCTGGTCCTCCCTACCAAGTCTAGAGCCAATCACCACTAGACCAATTAACGATTGGTTGTCGCTTTTTAAATTTTAGTGATACATGCCTAATAAAAGTCGATATGACAAGAGACACGTGGCTTTTTTTTTATGATTTTGATATCGTTAAAAGTTTAAAAATCATCAAATTTTTTTGAAAACCAAATATTAAATTAAAATAATTTATAAAGGGTAGTAGTGGATTGTAGCTAAAATATTAAAAGAAAAAATGGACGTAAAAATAATAAATTTTATAAATTATAAGTTAAAATGCTATTTGAAAATAGCGCCTAAAAATTATAAATTAATAAAATAAATATAATTTAAATAGATCATTTATTTTCATATGAGTTTATAAGTTATAAACTTAAAATTATGTCTTTTTAAACAGAGACTTAGTAAATTAAATGATTAATTTTTATTTTAGATAAATTATAAAATTTAAATATTAAATAGTTAAATTATTGAATTAATATTTTTACCATTGCTATGTCATTAAAAAAAGAATTTTTTAAACGACTTAAAACCAAAATTTATATATTTATAGAGACATAAGAAACAAATTTAACTAATTTTTTAAAAAAATAAAAATTATTCATGTAATTGAAAAAAATTAAGATGTAGTCAACATATAATTATGACTCATAATTGAAAATTTACTCAAATTTATGTCAATCTAATCAAGTAGTCTATTAAAATTTCGATTAAATGATTTAAATCATACAAATATAAAAATAAATTTAAAAAATAAAAAATAATTAAGGTTAATAATACCCCATAATCTCTTTTGTCCGAATTGAAGTTGAGGAGTTACAAAAAAAATCCTGGATAAATTCTTGACCCTTGGATAAAAAACATGATCTATGGCTACTATTCATCGTGGCTTATTACAAGGCTTCTAATAAGCTTATTAATCAACCGATTTTAAGACCACATAAACATAAACAATTTACATTAATCATCATCCCTATAAACTAGTCCTTGCTCTTTTTATTCAATCTATATCACCTTCATATTTTCATTGAAATGTTTGGTAATGAAAATATAAATACCAATGATCCTTTCATGGATAGATCCTTATATGGCCAAATGATTCACTACCCTAACCATCAAGAGAATAATGCAAGTGTTTTTCCTTACTCTTATGGTTCAAACTATGATCATTTTATGTGGCCAAATGCTCAAGAATCAAACTTTGTTGTTGATCGTGAGGTCTTAGCAAATGAAGAGGCTTTGAAGTGGAATAACTTCAACCAAACCTCAACATTGTGCCTTAAGGATACTAATGGTTATGGCGAAAACACGAAAATTATGGGAAAGAAAGGTAAGAAAGAGAAAGAGACTTCTATGGTTTGGATTAAAGGACAATGGACTGATGATGAAGACAGGTTTAATATTTTGTTTTCTTTGAGTACTCTATATATTTTTTTCTTTACATATATTTGCAACATAATATAGTTTTAAATTGCGGGTGCGCAGATTGTAATTTAAAACTATGATTTTTACGAAAATTTGTATTTATTTGGTTTGATGATTATAGGAAACTGATAAGGTTGGTGAAAGAAAATGGTGAAGGAAAATGGACTCAAATAGCCGAGAAGTTAGAAGGAAGGGTTGGCAAGCAGTGTCGAGAGCGATGGCATAATCACTTGCGTCCCGATATTAAGGTTTGAAACATTTAACAATTTTCGCTATTCTAATACAATTTTTATTACAATAGTGTTGATTGCATGATGAATCTTTTACAATGTTGCATGAAATGTTTTACTTAATTTCAACAAAGTTTTTTCGAGATTATTAATAAAAATAATGTTTTTCTATCTATCGATGATCTAGGTTAAGACGATTTAGATTTAAAGGATCTATGTTTTTTTTAGAAAATATATGTTTTTTAATATATCAGATTCAACTATAGAAATTAATCTTTCGAACCGAAAATATCTATGTTTAGTATTAACATAGAAGTTGATTTTTTTAGGTGCATAATTTTTAATTAATTAATATTAAACATATTAATTATTTTCTTGGGAAATTTTATTTATCAGAAAGATAGTTGGAGTGAAGAAGAAGAGAAGATATTAGTAGCCATGCATGCAAAAATGGGGAACAGATGGGCTGAGATAGCAAAGAGGATTCCAGGAAGAACTGAAAATGCCATAAAGAATCATTGGAATGCAACTAAAAGAAGACAAAACTCAAAAAGAAAGAACAAGAGGAAGATTGAAACTTCCAATGGATCAAACCCTAAATCCTCTATACTTGAAGACTATATCAAAAAAACCACAATTACCAACATACCCTCTTCCACTCATACAACACTCTCCCAAAACCTTGAACAAAATCATTCAAACCCTAACCCTAGTTTGTTCAATGAACTACCCTATGATTCTTTTTCCAATGAATATTTGGAGTTTTTTCAAGGTAACAACATTGTTGATGATGTGGATGAGAGTGGACTTGTTAATTCAGTGCAATATCCAAACTACAACATGCACTTGAATTATGAGACTACTCCAACTAATCATATTAATAATTTCCTTTCTTATGATCTCTACCTTTCTCAATTGTTGAATTAGGTTTATATATATTACTAGAAAAAGTTGAAATAATGACCGAAATTTAGAGATAGAAAAATGTAATTTTTTTCTCTAATTTAATAATTATTTTTTTCTCTTCTCTAATTTTAGTCGTTATTTGTACTTTTTCTAATAGTATATGATGATCCTTGTTTCATCGATTTCTCGTGATTATGCATGGGATCAAAACTTGAGCATAGATTTCCAACAAGAAAGTCAAGATTCCTTTATCTTCATTTTAATAAGTTTAAAGAAGACAATTTTTTTTTTTTGTTATTAAGACTGAAACCATTGGTGTGGTGCTAGTTATTTGGATGTTAATTGTGGTTTAGGCGTTTCTAAACTTCAATAAAAGTTATTGATGTTTTTTTTTTTGTATTTGATTTAGCTGCAATAATAATGTTTGATTATATATGGATTTATATGGATTTAATGTTTTACGTGAACTCCTCTTTCCATTTATGTCATTGTTGACTCATTATAGCCATATTTTTAGCTCAATGTTTTCTCATGGTTGGAATCCTATGATGTTGTAATGGGTAAAAAAACTCACATTTTGGGATGTGTATTTACTATTTATGTATTGACGACATTTCATTTACGAAAACATGTTGAAAATATGTAATTGAAATTATTAATAACAAGATAAAAATGATTAGATAGCAATTGTGAAAGCATGAGCAATTTTATTGGCAAATCTCCGAACAAACCCGACACGAAAGTAAGTTTCTAAAGTTGTAAAGATATATAAGTTTCCATGTGAAATATACAGTGGCGGATCTTGCCTAAAATATTAAGGGGTGCCATAAATATATATTAAAATATTATAATTATTATTCTCTAGAATTATATATAATTTTATAAAAATAAATTAACACAACAATCACTTTAATACATATTTTTATAACAAAAATCAAATACACATATATTTATATATAAAAAATAACTAATCAATTTAATACATTTTTTATAAATTTTAATTAAAAAATAAATCGGCGTAAATAATCAAATTTCTATAAAATGTTCCAATATGAGCCTACATTAGTCTAAATTAATAAGTAATATATAAATACTTATTTAACAAATTTATAGTTTTTAAAAAAATAAATTTATAGTTGTAAATTGTTAGTTTAGATAAACTAAAAAATAGAAAAGAAAAAACTCAATAAATCTTTATATAATAAATTATATATCATCGAAATTAATTATACAAAAATATTACTACATGTTACATATATTAAATTTGCAACACGCTTTACTTTAGACCATAAACGATGTTGTTCGTTAGTTCATAAAAGTGTTATTCATTGTTTAAAGAGAAGAACTTATCAATAGTAATAATAATAATGCTAAAATAATAATACAATGATATATATTAAATAAAAATGATAAAACAAGTAGTGTATGTAATTTCATCACTTCACTTACTGTATTTATATTATATGCTGATATTGTGAAACTAATAATCATTACTGATGAAGTTGTTTTCTTAAGGGGTGCAGTGGCTCCTTTGGGCCCCCACCAAGATCCGCCACTGGAAATATATAAGTTTCCGCATTGCTGAGTCTAAGAAATAATAAATAAATAAGTAAAAAGCTTTTTTACTTATTTTTATCAACTATTGCATTATAACTACATGAGTAATTTTAGAAAATTTCTTTACCCACCTCTCTATGGGGGGTCACCCCCAGCGAAATTCCCACCCCTGCTTCGGAAATGAACTTCCGAAGCGCTTTTTTTTTTAAAAAACATTTCCTTGATTCGGAAGTTCATCTCCGAAAACACCTCATGGGGGGTGCGTTCGGAGATGAACATCCGAAAACACCTCATGGGGGGTGAATTCGGAAGTTCATTTCCGAATTATGCAGAAACTGTGTTTTTTTTAATGTTTTTTCTTAAACGCAACCGCATTTTAATTAAACGTTACCGGCAAATAAAATAAACAATAGATAGACTGAAAACACTAATATGATAAATAAACAAAAAAAAAATACTAATCCGATGAAAATAATATATACAAACCGAAAAAAATAAAAATAGTGTGCTAAAGATACAATCCGATAACAAAAAATATATAAACCCGACCACTACTGGGTGTGCCTAAACCTCTCCCCCTGAGACCTCCTCTGCCGCCTGTATGTCGCCGCACGGTCCGCATCAGTGACGATCATCTCCATCACGGCGACTGCCTCTGGACCGCCCCGCTCCACGATACCTCGATCCAACGCGTCCCGCCCAAGCATCGATATCCGCTGGCAGATCGGCATGAGATCAATGGCGTGATCATCCTCGGCCTGCTGGTTCTCCAGGATCTCCTCGTGTGCTGGCCTAGGAGCGTCGGGAATGTCGGGTCTCAGAAGAGGATGTGACACCCGGTAGAACCATGTGACGTACCCCTCCTCACTGTGCCAGTCCTGTGTGACCCGAGTGAGACGGTACTCCTGCGGTACCACATGCTGCTGCCACTCCGCCCATATGGCAGTGAGCTGCACTCGGGTCACAGTGTCGGGAGCAGCCTCAAAGGGTGACCTGGGTATCCGCTGCACGAATCCGAACTGACGCATGCACCGCTCAGGGAGATATCGAACCATGATGCCGGTCCCGCATGCCAACCAGCCTGAATATAGAGCAATGCCGTCAAAGGGGACAATCTGAGCGTAGTCGACGAACGGCCTCCAGGTGACGTCGTCGTGCATCGTGCGGTCCAAGTACAGACGGTATGGTCCCACCGCATCGTTCCCCCTCTGGAGAGCGTATCTGGCGGCCCTGGGCATGGCGTCCACGTACGCAGGATCGATGTGAAAGCCGTGGATGCGGGAGAAGTAGGAGATGATCCAGCTCTGAAACAGAAACAAGATAATGTATTAAAATTAAATACGAAACATATATAAATAAATAAATACGATAATGTATTAAAATAAAACGTACCGTAAGCAGTGTGCAGGATCCGACCAACTGCCTCGTCCTCCAGTTGGAGGCCTCATTCAGCTTCTGGTAGAGATATGCCAGAGTAGCTGACCCCCAGTTCCACTGGTGAACGGTATCCAGGTCCATGAAATAGCGGAGGTAGGCCACGTCGACGTACCTGGCACTCTTGTCCACAAAGCATGCAGCGCCTACCACATGCATGTACCAGCACCGGAGAGCGCAGCCGCGGTGGTACTGTGTGAATAGCTCGTCACCCTCCTGCCCGGCATCGGCCGCCGCGTCCAGGTGGTGCTCAAAATAAGCGTTCAGTGTGGTGAACCGGATGTGAGGCCCAGATGTCGTGACGCACTCATAGTGAGCAACCTCCTCCTCCATGCCCAGATAAAGCGTCATCCACTCGATGGCCTCGACCCTCTGGATCCTGGAGTGGTCCAACAGCGGCCCCCTAATAGGCAGGTGGAGAAGACACTGGACGTCATGCAAGGTGATCATCAACTCCCCCACCGGCAAGTGGAAAGAAGACGTCTCCTTGTGCCAGCGCTCCACAAATGCCCCCTGCATGCCGGTGCTGATGGTGGTGTACCCGGTCATGCAGAGCCCGCAAAGCCCTGAACCTCGCACATGGTCGTTAAACCACTGAGCTGCTGGTTTAAACAGACCGAAAATCTTCCTGGAGTGGTTCACCATTTTCAATGGCTCTCTCTCCTGTTACAAAAAAAAAACAAATAAGCGAGAAATAAACGGTAAAATTATAAAAAATGGTGACAAATAAACGGCTAAGTTAAAAAAAATACCTCTCCCTCCCAGATCCGCCGAGCGACGTGATCCTGGTAGTGAATCAGCAGGGAAGTGTCAAAAGGCCCTCCCTGAAAGCTATCCACCTCCTGCTCCTCCTGCTCCTCCTCCTCCCCGACTGGAGGGTCAACATCCGGTATGACCTCCTCCTCCTCCTCATCCTCATCCTCCTCCTCTCGCTGGCGGGAAGAAGATACCCGAGCCAGCCTACTCCTAGAGCCTGAAGCAGATGAACTCTCCACCAAGTCCTGTGGAACGCGGACACGGCGTCCCCGTCCCTGCCCCCGTCCCTGGGTCGACGCCAGATGCGCCGCCGCCCGCTCGCGTCTAGCCGACGCAGTCTGGGACTCTCTCCCCTGTCTGATGCGTGCTGGCTGGTCTGACATGATCCTGTAAACAATCGAAATCGATTAATATGCGAGACAAATGAAAAAACAAAAAAAAATGAACTTCTGGTACAGTTTGGAAGTTCATTTCCGAAAACTGGGATGGAGGTGTTTTCGGAAATGAACTTCCGAAACACCCCCACGCAGAGCTTCTCTGCAACCTCCAATGGCAGACCCAAAAACCTAAACCAAATCCATTTTTTTGCCTACTAAACATCCTAATATCAGTACTAAGCTATCTTAATGTCATTTTTTCAGATTCTAAACACCCTAATATAGTTTAATCAAATAGATCTAAAACTTGAAAAAACAATGATAAACTTACCAATTAGTGTTTAATGATGAGTTTGGTTGAGTTTGGAAGAAGAGTTTGGCTACTTCACACTTGCTTCTGCAGAAATTTCGCCTATGGAAGTGTTTGATGATGATTAGGGTAAATGATTTGGGGGAGGGGGAGAGTTCTGCTTAATCTGCAGAACGCGTCTTATTTCGGAAGTTCATTTCCGAAATTGTAGTTTCGGAAATGAACTTCCGAAATAAGACATTTTTTTCAAAAAAAAGGCGCTTTCGGAGATGAACTTCCGAAAACACCTTTTTCATGCATTTCGGAAGTTCATTTCCGAAGTCAGGGGTATAATGGGGTTTTCACCGGAGGTGGACTAGAAGATAGGGAGGTGGCCAAAGAATTTCTCTAATTTTATGGTATACTATAATGAGAAAATATATATGCACTAAAATATTTTTATACTGTCATCAATTAAAACATAATTTTCATTTAAAAAAACTAATATGATATGAAAAGTATAAAGATTTTGAATGATTGTATGTATAAAGTTAGTTTACACTGTCAGTGCACTATCTTTAAACTTGAGTATAATTAGTTGAAAAGTAATACAAATTATTAATTTAAAATAAAATACCTACCAGTCTTACTAAAATAAATTAACATTTATTTAATGTACACTTATTTTAGTATAAATCTTCCAATCTATGTTACTCATGGGTGCTTTTTCTTTTTCTTGTAGTGCTACTAACATTCTCGATCGGTAGATGATGTGAATTCTTCACTAGGCTCAACCATGTAAGTCATCATTTTACCGACTGTTTTGAGATAAACTAGTAGCATTAGTAAATATAAAACATCTAACTCGATCGGTCTCTTAAAATGATATTAAATAAATATAGAGAATATTATTTTAAAAAGTAGAAAACAGACATGTCCGCCTCGCCAAAATCTGTCAAAAAAGAGGAGGATAAATAGATGACGCAGGTAAGAAATCTTGGTTATACCCTCCAAAACAGAACGTGACATGATAAGGTAAAAGAGCGGATCAGAAATGCTGACTCGACCTGTTAAAAAATGGTGTGAGACAAGCTTGGCAATCCCTACCACCCCTAAAGTTTAAAAGTGGCAAAAGTTATGCCTGCAGCCGCCAAAACCCTCCAAAGTACAGGGTGAGTCTGAAACCTTGGCTCATTCCGCCAAATGTGGCGGGCCAGAAACCTTGGCCCAATCTATCAAAAATGGCATTTTAAATATGCGGGCTCTCGCAGACCAGACATGTTTTGCAACCATTTGTTCTCGTATCATCTTCATTTTCCAAGTTTCATGTTTTTGAACCAAATCCATCCATTTATGTCTATTGATGGACAATGATACTTAACATGAACTGCTCTCCTACAAATGTCAATATAGTAAGCCAATATAAATGGTACAGTAGTCAATGGAATTTACCTCCTGTCACAATCCATTGTCACTGATGGTTCAGAGAAACTAGTCTTCATCTAGAATTTCTAGCCTATTGCTCTATCTTTCATTGTCCACACACTTTCCTGCATCAAAAGATGGGGTAAAAAGAAAATTAAAATTTATTGGAATTTAAAAGTTTACTTATATATTCTATATATATGTTTTGCCACATGCTAACTAAAGGTAGCCTACCAATGTATTGTCAGAGTCTCCCGAATATGACTCAACATCAAGTTCTTCTTATGGGTGTGTCTGATATGGCATCTATGTGTTTCTCTATGTGCAGGCAAGATGATGAACACACACTATGATGGAAAGGAGAAGGGTAGAAAATGATGTTCTAACTTGTGTAATTGGAATTGATTTTCGAATGAAGTTAGATCAACATATATGAGACTTCTTGGTTAAGAAATAGCCTTAACCAACTTAAATAACTAGTTAGTTAGTTAATCCACTAACAATCTAGGAACAACATGTTTAAGGATTAACATACTAACACACCTCGTTAATCCATAAACCTAACGTATATCAATCATAATTGTTCCCTTAAAAACAAAAATCTTTTAATCTTCAATGCCTTTGTGAAACCATCTGCAAGTTGCATTTTACTTGGGTAATAAGTGACCTCGAGCATTCCCTTCATGACTTATTCTCTAATGAAATGAAACATAGTCTTTATATGCTTGTTCCTTATATATGAGATCAGATTCTTGGCTATATTTATGGTTGATCTATTGTCAATCATGAGCTTTAATGGCTTTTGCACTTTATATTTCAGCTACTTCATCAAAGAATCGAGCCAAATTTCTTGACAAGAAGCAAATGTGCATGCAATATTCTATGCTTCACAAGATGATAATTTAGTGAAAAATTGTTTCTTAGTGCATTAGGAGGTGGATGCATCATTACACTTGAACACATACCCTGAAGTACTCCTTCTATCAATTTTGTCCCTACACCAAACAAAATATGAATATCCTATAAAGCATGCATTATTCTCCTTCACCATAACTTGAAATAACACGCCAAGCTTCATAGTTCTCTTTAGGTACCTAAGTATTCTCTTTGCAGTCACTATATGATATTTTCTAGGATTGCAAACTACCTTTGAATGACATGTTCTTTGACAATGTGGACTTCAATACCAACTTATTATGAGGATCAAAAGGTTGTGGTGACTTACCATTAATGGTAACTAAGAATAACTTTTTAAACAATTTCTCTATGCTCATCGAGTTGCACATCATATAAGGTACATATATTACATTTTCTATGAGTACATTATTTCCATCCTTTGTCTTAGTGATTATGTCATATATGCCTTCTGCTGCAAGGTAATTGTTATTTGCTAGAATGACATTGGTTCTTTTGCTTGGAGCAAAGTTTATAAGTAATTATCTGTGGATAGTTATATAATTTGAACATTCGTAATTAAGATACTATAATTCACACATAGGATTTCCTTCACATGTGGTAGCCATTAGCAGGAAAACAAAAGTACGATAGTAAAAATGCATAAAAACAAGGTTCAACTACTTAAATACTTTGAATAAAACACTATAAAACATAATAAAGAATGCTACTGATTAAGGATCTTAAACGACCTTCGTGTGATAAACTTCCCACCATATTTGTTCTCTCCTAGTGTTCAAATGTTTGAAATACTTTGCAGGTCTTCTAGTATGCTCATGCCTTCTATTAGGATTAAAGGTTTCCTTGTCTCAGATAGTCTATATGAGGTGGTACTTGCGATTGATAGAGTACTCAAATCCTCCATTGTATCGCTCGTATGTGTCCCTGGATTTCTTTTCAACATTACTTTATGTTCCTTTCATGTAACATTCTATCCCTTGCCATGATCTATTCCATCGAATAGGTTGGATTATGTGCAAGTAAGTCATTGAACTATGTGTTATTAAGTCCATTTGTTGAAGCGGTAAAGCGACAAGCAACAAAAGATTTGGAATTATTCATCCGGGATTTATCGTGTCCACAGAGATTAGTGCTATCGAACTTCCGTTCAACAGTTTCTATAGTTTCGAGCTCGAGTTAAAAAGGGTTTAAAGTAAATGCGGGAATTTAACTTATGAACATAAAAAGAATTTCATTATTCGGACAATAGAGACTCTCGAGATTTGGAACTCATATACCCGTTAAATACTTAAACTTACTACTCAGTTGAAATCAACCTAAACTACTCATCAACATCATCACGTACCACTCACACAGAGGTTATGTCTAACGCAAAGTGAGAAATCAACCGTTTTACTCGCGTCAACGATTTCTCAGCACAACACGGAAGCATTAAACTTTGATACACAAGTGAATACTAAGCCTTAATCTATATCTAGAATTAAAACCCAATAAATGTTCTTCCTAAACCCAGATTCGAATCATCCATGTCTGAAACAATCCAAATCTATATAGAGAAAGCAATCACTAATGAAGATTTGTAATGAAAGCATTAAACAACACCATGAGCAATAAATATACATATAAACAAAGTATACTTACAACAAAACCCCAACATAAATGGTTACAAAGAGAAGAGGAAGAGAAGAAAATCCAATTTCTCGCGGTGTCAAACACGATCCAATAAGCTCCCGACTCCGGATCATCCATGAGCAAGCCAAAAATGTTGTCTTCTAAGCTCTAATGACCAAAAAATGAAGGTTTGATGGTTCAGGAACAAATACCCCAAAGCATAACCTAAAAATGTCTTTTTATCCCCTTTTAACGAGTTTCTGTCCTAGGCGATTTCGCTTAGCGAGCTTAATCTCGCTAAGCGATAGCAGAAAAAACCAAATTTTGTTTTCGCCATAACTTGAGAATCGTAACTCCGAGTTGCGCCCGGTTCGAAGCGTTGGAAAGCTTATTCAATGCTCTAACTAACAATGACAAAATTGCACCAAAATTGATTATTTTTATCATCTTTATTTTGATCCTTATTCTTTGATGAATTAGTAAATTTTGCATTCTTGAAGCTTAGCCTTTGGCCTTTATTACTCAATGCTCCAACCATGCATGAATACCTACAAAAATACATAAAAACTATCAAACGATACATAAATGAATCAAAAACACAAATCATATACAATATGTACAAATCTAACTAAAACGTGTGAATTCACACACAAGTTGAGGAAAAGAGACGATATGTGCCATAAAACTATATACAAAAATAACTACAATTTGACACTTATCACCATTCTAGAAAGTGCCTACGAACTTTCCTAATTGGGGTAGACTACCTTGGTAATGGCCTCATTTAACCTCCCAAAGTATTCCTGTAACGATTAAGAGTATCCATAACCTACATTAAACAAAATGGTGGTAGATACTTTGCGATGCTTGGTCGTTGAAAATTGGTGGATTAATATTTTGACATATCCTGATAAGTAGTCACGGAGAACCTATGAAGTTTAGGATGTTAATTTGAACAGTTTTGTTCTGACGACGCAATTCGTACATGGTTGTTTGCAACCTTGCCAGAACATCATCGTCGTTAGAACAAAGTGTGTGTCTCGTGCCCACCATTAAGAAATAGTGTTTGAAAAACAATATTGATTCTTTGAAGAAATCAAGTGTGACCCATGTTACTTTTACTAGTCTCCATGGTGAATGCCAAACGTACTTGAAAAAGCTATAATGTTTGTGGCTTTATCAATGTAGGGCAAGCCAATCCTCAATATGTGTGGATATATGAATAAGTGATGGATCCTTCTGACCATTAGACTGCATATTTATATATGTTCTTGCTTACTTTGGCCATCAAGCTTTTGTTACGTAGTTACGACTTTTCAATATCTCGTCCCTTCCATTTATGGGATTTGGTTGTGATGTGGATTTTGCTATTATGGTCAGTTACAATCATTACGACTATTGAATCTTCATGGCCACCATTTCCATGTTACTTTTTTTGGGACTTAGTCGCATAACATCAACAAACAATTACGTGCGTAATAGTTGAGTCATCTCTTTGTGCCCAAAGTTAAGCCGAATTCCTTGTACAGTTATCTCACTTAGAGCCGTCTCAAATTTTTGGAGATCCTGTGTGGGCTAGCCACAATTTAGCAAGAATAAAACAAATAGATGTCCTATATAATCAAAATTTAACTTGACAAATATTTTATGAGGCCTTATTTAACCATAAATTAACTTTGAAAACCTTGAGACCCTATGCGGTAGGCCGCCTTGCACGCCCTGATAGACGACCCTGATTTCACTATCATAGTATATTGTAGCGAGTTAGTCAATATGAATAGAAATCAAATTCATCTCGCATAAGTCAACTTAAATATTCTCTAGGGATTTAATGTGCTAAGTTAGATCTTGTTGATTCTTATCGGGTTTGATCTGTTATTGACATATCAATAAAGATTAAAAAATTGTTATTATTTTCATTTAAAAAGTCGGTTTATTATATTTATGTATTTAATATATGAAATTGGAGATACGTTATACTTTTTTTGGAGCAAATAAGAATAATTTTATTCCAAAAATAAAGGAAGTACAAAGTCGATCCACACCGGATCCAGACACAAACAGACTAGCACACTAAAATAAAACAACCAAATCACTCATCTAGCCTATTACAATACATATTGAGCCTCTCATTACTGTCACACTTTCTTTTAACAACATCTATGATACCCTTGCTCTCTATATCTTTGCATTGCAGCCCTTGGAAAATGATCTTATTCCTTGTTGTCCAAATTGAGTAAACTGTTTTTGCAACCACCATCTTGATAAGTTTACTTCTATAGCTTTTTCCATTCACCTATTTACTAATCCAAATCTATTCTGCTTCCCAGTTGAGAGGCATATGGTTGATTTTTAACCAGGCTAACACCTTAATCCACACTGCTCTAGTATTGCAGCAGTTAAAAAATAGATGTTGCAGCTCTCCATCTGGTTGTAGAAGCTACACAACCCATCTGTCACAATACCAATTTTCCTCAGTCTGTCCTTGGTCATAAGTCTCCCTCTGCATGCTAACCATAAAATAAAGCTAGCCCGAGGTCTTGCCAAATTCCCAAAGAAAAGCTTTCTCCAATTTACATTGGTCTTAATGCCTTGCAATTCCTTGTACATCCTCTTAGTACTATACTTCTTCTTCTCATTTGAAGTCTTCCAAGCTTCCATTTGGCTAGTAGTTTCATTGTGTTTGAAGAGAGCTTTAACACTCCACGAGCTATGAATGGGAGGCTTGTAAATTCTAGGGTCAACAACTTTAATATAGTAGTGAATCCAACGAATCCACAAACTATCCTTCTTAGCACACACATTCCACAGCAATTTACTAATTGCAGCCTTGTTCCAATTACTCAGGAAGATCAGATTCCTTCCACCTGCAGACACAAGATCACACATGGAACTCCACGAGATATGAGCTTTTTTGGAGGGCATGTCCTTACCGGTCCAAACAAACACTCTACATAATTGCTCAATGTGATGGATCACTTTCTTAGGCAACAAGAAAATTTGCATCCAAAAAAGACTTTACTTTTAGGAAGGCTAGCTTTTAGACGAGTAAAGCTAGTGAACTCTCCCAATTTTCCCATCACAAGGTTCACAGATTCAACCTCTCCTCTTGTGAAAAGAAGGAGATCATCAGCAAAACACAAGTTGGTTATCCTAAGTTTTTCACACTTAGGGTGAAAATTGAAATTGGGATTGTTTGCTAAGATACGTTATACTTTTAGTAGCTAATTTTTATAATATGTTTTAATTTAATTTGTGCAACAAATTATTTTATAATTTTTATTATTATTCACTTCACAATTTTTAAATTTAGTACAAAAAGAAAACATACATGACATTACAGCTTCCACTTTCATCATATTTATTAATTTTCACAATCAAGAAAAACAAAAATAAAAACCTTTTACACAAATATGAAACAACAACACCCAAATCTTAATTTTCCTCCAAGCTAACTTATCATCCTTTTCCCTCCTCAAAGCTGACGTGGCTGCAAGAAAACCTTAAGCCCATTTTTCATGAACAAAGTAAGAGACATCTTCTGCTCCACTTGGTGACCGGGAACCAGCGATAGCCGGTAACGTAACAGAACCGCCGCAGCCACAGACTTCATCTGCAAATAAGCCAAATCCTTACCCAAACAAGTTCTCGGTCCAGCATTAAAAGCCACAAACATAAACCCATCTTTAACCGGTTCGAACCGGTCCCCGCGAACCGAAATCCACCTCTCCGGTTTAAATTCCAAACAATCCTCCCCCCATATTTTCTCCATCCTCCCAACAGAATAAATCGAGTACGTCACCGTCGAACCCGCCGGAACTACCGTTCCGTCCGGTAAAACATCTTCCACCACCGCCTGTTTGAAATCCTGCGGCACGGAGGGATACAACCGCAGCGTTTCAGCCAATGCAGCCTTCAGATAAACCAACCGATCAGCTTCTCCGAAATCCAGAGGCTCCTCCGTCCATTTTTCACGATCCGCGCCTCGAGTTTCCTCGAGAACTGTTGTTAACTCGTTGATTATCTTCTC